>NC_046359.1:12349146-12959969 GCF_004027225.2 Strigops habroptila
AAAGAGACTGGACAATTCAAATATATCACCCAAACTGTGGTCTTCCCTCAGATTTCACAAGATGAATAAAAGAAGGACACATATAATTGCAAACTTTCCTTATTTTAGCTTATCCACTAATATACCGGATACACGTATGCTTACTGCTCCAGCTGTGTTGACTGAAGATGTTATTGTTACTAGCCCAATGTCAGCTGCACAGCATCAGCTGAAATCGCCAAGCCTGCAAATCTGCCAATCAAGGATCAAGGGTGATGAGACTTTGCTGTACTTCAGTCTGACTAAGCCAGCTGGCAGAGACACTGCATTGAAATAGCTTCAGCAGTTCTGGCTTATTTTGACTGGAAAAAGCTAGGGAGTGCTTTTAAGAGTTATTTTGTTCAAACAGCAGTAGAAGTAGCAGGGGTTCTGATGAGTATTTTAAGGTGGTCTGACAGCACAACTTCCAAGTCAAATCTGGAGAACTACATGAGTCGTGAGAGACAGAACTAGCAAAGTCCATTGGAAAAATACAGTCTTAATCTGGAGGATAAAAAAAAAGAAATAGAAAAAAGTCACTTTTTACAAAAAACCAAGTCCAGCATTTATTAGTCCTACATTTAATGGTGGGGAAAAATAAATCAGTCTTTATTATCATGGTGAAGATTCAGAGTTCAGATTAGATGATTTCTTTTTGTGCCCTTTCTTGAACTCATAGTACAGGCGAAAGAGTCAGTTTTCTCCTTTCTCAGGAATGGTAAAGAAGGCGTATACAAACTGAAGTCACTTGGCCGCTGTACGTCAGTTCAAATTGCCAAGAAAAGTAAGTATATTTCAGTTAAAAAGAATAATTTCGATGTTTGGATTAATCAGGCAGTAGACTTTCTCAAGTTTGAGGAAAAAAGTCTCTAAGATAATTAGTTGTCATCCAGAAGTCAATATTGGATGTTTCGTGAATAGTTTATATAGGGGTTATAACTGACTTGACTTAAACTGATTTGTTAATAAAGTTAGTAGTGAGTTCCTGATTCTCACTTGTTCTGAAAATAAGAATTAGTATTTTTTTAAAAAAATGTTTCCCTGCTGAATACTGAAATGTTAAGTTTATTTTCATGCATCTCTTTAAACTCTGCAGTATGCTCATGTGATTACAGAAAAAGAAATCACATCCACCTCCCCCCAAAAAACACCACTAAAAAACCAAAACCTAAAAACTAAAAATATTGTCATAGGTTACTGTCCCAATATACCTTTCAAATAGCAGTAGGACAACTTTTACAACAAAAATTAAGCAAATGCTTAAACTACCGAGGGTTTTAATCATGTCCACTCAGTCTTGTACTTTTCTGCCATTTTACATAGTATTTTTTTTTTCTATAATGGATTATATCGTAACTTTGGCACATGCAACAAAATCAATCAAAACTTTTCTTCAGCCTTTGAATGTTATGCTTTCCCACTTGCTAAGCATTTCCACAAAGAAAATGAACAAAAGCTTAGACTTAGTGGAGGTGAAATCTGAACAATTCCAGGACATAAAATACACTTGGCTTTCAGGAAATACTATAATGCATTGTAGGAATACCCTTCCAGCACTGTGGGAATGACTTAAACCCTTTGAGGACATGGCATATTTGGCTTCTAACAGTTGACTTCAAGACTACATGTGAGTCAAAATCTGAGTTGCTCTGACCCTTCTCTCTTACAACCTCATCAATTTGTTTCTATGTGCATGTGATCATATACACATAAGCTAACAAAAATTTTTGGCCTGATCTTTAGACCAACCAGAAGATTCAAAATGGGGCTGTAAGAGGAATAGATCAGTTAGAGAATTGGGAGTAAAGATCTTTCTTCAGTTCCCACCCACTGGAGCACATTTTCCATCTGATGTTGTGCAGATGCCTAAGGGATCAGGAGAGTTTTTACCACGCTGAGCAGGACTGCTAGGTGATGTTATGAGTCAAGCCTACAACTTGCTGTAACTAAAATACACTCAAAACTTCCCTTGCCTTGGCCACAGCTCCCAGACACTTGTATTGATCCTTGGCATCCTCTCACCCCACAGTGAGCTGTTGCAGGGAGCAACACAGGAAAATAAATACTGTCCTTTCTGCTAGATTAGGAAGGGTTACTGCAGGGCCAGAGAAATGTGGATGCCTGCAAAGGGAGGCTGGGGGACATGTGATAGGGGAGAGCTGGCGGGACCATCTTGCTCACAAGTTAACATGTGGGTTGGCATAGCCATCTTCTGATGGTACCCAGAGACGCAGAAGAAGAGCAACAGAGTTACGAATGTGGCATTTATTTTTCTATAGCCACTATGGAATAAATCCAGATCTTGTCCCTTGTAAATCCTGTGGCTTCCATCATAAAACCCTTATAAGAGCTCAGCTTGTTCCTCTGGAAGAGCTGTGCTTCTAAGTCTTGGGACTTTGGAGCATGGAAGTGACTTTTATTTCATCTAGGAGCCTAAATCAGAGTTCTGTAGCTCCCCCCACCCCTGATCTCAGGAGATAGTTTTTCATTTCAAGATTCTTTCAGTGTTTCAAATAAACACATATTTAACAGCAAATCACGACAACCTTATTGAATCCTTAAGGGCTGAGGAAAAGCAGTTCCCACAACTTTAAAATTATGGTTGAGCTAAATTTTTAATTAAAGCTCTTTGAACTTTTCCAGAATCAGTTAAAACAGAGTTGGTGAACATTTTTGAATCAGAACTAATATGAATATTTTTGCAGGTAGTGAAATTACAACTAGATCTGTATACTAGGTCATCATATTATTCCTAAATGAAATCTTGATGCAAAAGGGATTTTACTACGTCAGAGGGTTTCTCAACAGAATGTCAAAGTGATCTATGTAAGTTTTATTTGACAGAGGTGGAAATCAACTTGACACCAAAATACAGCATATGTGATAATAAAAAAATTATATTTTTCTTTTTTTTATTTATGCCAAAATTCAGAATCTCTAGTGATCACAATCTTTGTGAATTTGATGATTAAATAGGAGCTCAAGTCCTTTGTGGAAAAATTTATAATTAAAAAGGAGAAGGATACAGGCTGAGCACTAACTCAGAGTAGTCTAGGAAAATGTGATGGTTAGAGGTTTCTCTTGCACAGTACTTAGCAAGCTTTTGAGAGACTGAACTTCAGAGCCATTGAAGATGAATCAAGGAAAGACTTTGAAGTGAGAAGCGTATTATAGACTCTATACTGAGATCAGTACCTGAAACAATCTAAATGATGTTCTAACATCTTTCTTTCTTGACTGTGGACTCTCTGAGTTCCCTCTGTCCTTTCTGGAATAGAAGCTGAATTTATAGCTAAACCTGATTTTAAAGGCTTGTGAAATATTGCAACATTAAAATTCATAGCATGCTGATGAGGAACTATGATAAATCTCACACTGTAGAAGAAAAATGTTAAGAGGAAAAGAAAGAAACCATGGTTAATTCCGTGAGACAACTTCGAACACAGCCAGAGAAAATCCATGCATGAGGTCAGAATTTTGACATGGATAGTAAAAGCTGAATGCAGAGAGGTTCAGAGATCGGCATGCTGGCTATTGCAAATCTCACTCTTAGGCTTCATGCCATCACATGAAACACAGAGGGACTTCTTGTCCCCTAGTTCAGGGCTGTGGGATTTTTGCTGGATGGATAGACACTAGAAAAATTAATTACTGAAGTACTTTGGTCTTTTTTTCCTCTATCTATCTCCCCTCTGCCCCCTGAAATAGCCCCAGGAAATGCTTTTGTCTGCATCTGAGCCATTTTTGCATAGTTGTGCAGAGAAGAATAATGTCAAGAAGCTGTTTCAAGCATCTTTGCCCAAACTGAATATTTTCTTAACTTTAATATACTTGCCAAGTTGTTTTCATTCTGATTTTCAGCCCTATGTCCTCTACAAGACCTCTCAGCTTGGACTTTAGTCTCAATTTATCATACTTTGTCTTTTTGTTTCATATTGACCTTCCAACATGCATCCAGAGCAAATGATAAGAGACTAAATGGTTCCTTCTCGAAACATTGTTCAATGAGGAATACAAATGATCATAAATGTTTACTTATGGCAAAATAGCAAACTGTGGGAAACTCTGGTTTGCTCACAGAAACCTGCTATACCTGCATTATTATATTTCATTTATTCAATTGTTTTTGGCAAATACGTTAGAAGGATGAGAGTAATGATCAGCATTTGCTTCTAATTGATGAAAAATCATTAAATATCACAAGACTAAAGAATTTTAAAATGCAAATGTACTGCGTTTTGGACCAAGAAGAACAAAACACATAAATTCTATCATTACTGATACAACATCTTGTTCATAGAGACACCCAATGAAGAGTGCCCTATGTAGGCTGACATCTGATAATGATTTGATTTGACTGGTGCAGCCCCACCTCAACTACTGTGTGTGATTTTATGCTCCTCAACATAAGGACATCACGCTATTAAAGTCTGTCCAGAGGAGGGCGATTAAGATGGTGAAAGGTCTCGAAGGTAAGACTTAGGAGGAGTGGCTGAAGTGGCTTCATTTTCTCAGCTTGGCAAAGAGAAGACTGTGGCCTTCCTCACAGTCTACAACTTCCTCAAGGGGGACAGTGGAATGGGTGGCGCTGATCTCCTCTGATGACCAGCAATAGGACACGAGGAGATGGAATGAAGCTGCACAAGGGGAAGTTCAGATTTGACATTAAGAAAAGATTCTTTACTGAGAGGGTGGTTGGTAACTGGGACAAACTCCCCAGGGAAGGGGTCACAGCACTGAGCTTTTCACAGTTCAAGGAGCATCTGGAGGGTGCTGAGTCATATGGTTTAGTTTCAGGTAGGAGCAGAGAGTTGGACTCAATAGTCTTTACAGGTCCCTTCCAAATTGAGATATTCCGTGATTCTAATGAACACCTTAATTTAGTACTTTGGTTTTATAAAAGCATTTTTTATCCATAACTTTCCTTTGATAATTTATAAATAAGGTAATTACCTTCTTTCCTTGAAGAAAATACCTTTTGTTTGCAGATGATCTCCTGGGAACAATTGCACTATTAGGAAATAGAAAAGCCTCAGGTCTTGAAGAATAATCCACAAATGATGCTGTTCATTCCATAAAAAATACATAGTACTCAGTTCCAGCTTACCTTCTAATCCTTCTAAGACATGGCTGTTGAAAAGAGTGAGAAGCTGTAAAAGAGTGATACATAACAGCCCATTTGTGCATCCTGATTTACCTTTTTCCATTATGCAAAAATAAGAAGAAATCTGGTAACAGAACAATCCAACAGAAATAACTGCAAATATTTTTTATTGAACTCTTCAGCAAAAGTGATTTATGGAATTCACTACTACTCAGTGTGTTGGCTTTTGTCTTGAGCATATATTTTAAGAAACTGCTATATATTCAAATGGTAGTTCAAGACCATTTAATTTTTTTTTTTTTGCAAAAGAAAAGCAACTAATCCTCATGCTTCAGAAGACAACCTAAGGTCAGTGACTCAAGTCAAGAAAATCTTCTCAAGGCACTTTATAGCACTACCCCTTCCAGCCAATGATAGAAAAAGTTGTGCCTTCATATAGAATCAAATCTTCCCAGCCTAGGGGCTGAATAGCAAAGAGAAGATCCTGGGAAACTTTGCTCAAAAACATGCAGACTTCACCTCCTCTAAGAATCAGTTTGTATAAGCAGCCAATTCACCAAGAACTTGCTGGGGTAAAGGAACTAAGAAATGTAATACATATAGGTTTAATTTACCTATCTGAAAGACAAAAGTGTGAAAGAACCACGCCATTGCAAAATAGGGTCTAGCAGCAAAGGAAATACCACATTTCTCATGACATCTGGTGCTATTTGCACAGATCTTTACAATTTTGTACTGTAATCATTCAATTATGACTTGAAACTGATCCCCTTTGAATAGAAAAAGTCAAAAGAATGAACAAATTGTACCAGTAGTTCAGTCAAGGTAAAACACAGAAAACATTTTTTTACTACTTTTCATTTGGACTATACTGAATTTATACACCTCTGGAACATCAATTCAGTTAACTTTGCAATTTACTACTATGCCGCTGGATTACAGTAATGCTATCCTAACCCCATCCCACTCCTCTCCCAAGGTGAAGCTGACTGAATATAGCAGCAAATTTTTCCTGCTGTTGTAACTGAAGGGAATCTGACACCAATAAAAGTTTCCACTGCTCTCTCTATTTGAGATTGATATTCAGTCATGAAGATATTACACAATAGTCAAAATTAGTTTAAGACCTATTTCAAGAATCCCGTTCTCTCTGTTAGGTTAGCAGGTTTATTAGGGTTTCCTTTCAGTAACTAGACACATTCTCACAATTTGTTTTCCCTTAGGAGACATAGTAATCTGGTAGGTAATCTTGAGTCCTATCCTGTCCTTTTTGGAGATATCTGTCCCCCTTTTTTGCTGAACTTGTGAGCCTCAATAATTGAATTACTGAGGTCTCTTCAGAGAAATAGTATGTTTACTTTTCTCTCTTAGGTACTTTTCTCAACTGCCTAAGGACAACATTTTGTGGATAGGTATGAAAAGATTTACTATTTACAGTAATGCAATTGTTTTCTTTCCTCCCATTATACTTATTTCCGATTCAACGTTTTAGCCAGTTTCCAGATTGCAGTCTATCAAAGATGAGAGGAAGACTAATTTATCAATCACTCTTGCAAGTGCAGGTGATCTTGATGGTTCATGCTGTGCTGCAATGAAGTCCAGAGACATGAGCTTGTAGAATACAAAAAAAGTTATTACACTCCAGCTCTATGATGTTGAAGACAATATTATCAAACCTAGCCAGTCTCCAGAGTCCAAGGTGAATGTAGCTTTACAGTTTATTTTTCTCTTTAATTTAGAGGACTGGCTGAACTGATTATTGAGGAGAGTACATGTATGGCTAACTTTAGGACAAGATTAAGAGTGGCTAAGTGAGATTACTAAAAGCCTCTCTTTCTTCACTGATTAAGAGGTCCCCTTGAGAACATTAATGTTCACTAAACTTAAGTTGTCCTTTATCAGCAAATTTCTTGAGGGTTTTTGTTAGAAATGCTACTCCTGTAACTGCTTCAATTCATTTTCCTCTCTCTGATTGCTGCATACATGGCAGCTTATATTTTGGAAGAATGACATGTCCTTTTGACAAATACTGATTCTTACTTCATATTTCTAGTAAAGGATTTTCAACTCTGCCTATCTCAATTTCAAAGGCTTACTAGATATAAGGATTTCCCTTACTGTAGGTCATCAATAGGTTTCACGACTGGTAAGACGTTTCTGTTCTCAGACTTTGACCTTTAAGTAGCAGAATTAAATCAAATTGGATTTGTCAGACACCAAGCTCTATATCTCTAAGTATCAAGTGGCCACCCACTTTCTCTTGTGACTAAATTTCAGTTCTAGAAATTGGCCTTCTCTCCATGCTACCTCACTGTTTGCATGATATATGAGCTTGTCCATTATATGTAAAAGCCACAGAAAAGGTGAGAAAAAGTGAAGACTCGGTGACTGCTTTTGTCACACTAGCAGAATATTCCATAGACTGGTTCCTAGTCCCCATGATGATAATTACCTCAGTAATAAAGTAGACTAGACCTGATAAGCATAATGAAAGACAGCTGAGATGATTTGATACATTTACACAGTCAATGAAAGTGACAGTGATTTGCACTCTCTAATCCACGGTGGTCTTCAGTGGGCACGTTTTACACAGGGCTTACTGTTACTGAATTCAGTTCCTTGCTAAACCTTGCATTAGTTTCCTTTTCCACACTTTTCTACATCACAAAGACCTGAATCTAAAACATTATGAAACAAGTAAGTTTTGTAAATGCATCACAAGCTATAATAACTAATTTTTCAGAAAAATAGTTTTACTTTTTGGCCAAAGGTTTGAAATTTGAAGTGAAGGGAAACATGACAATTTGTATTAGAAATTTCTTTACAGAGGGGGAAGGGCTCTTTTTTTCCAAATATTTTTTCTAGTTTTAAATCTGCTTCTGACTTGATTAGGGATTCTACTTCCTTGAAAAACAAGTAGGAAAAGGAAAAATTGTGTCTTTCCACAGCATTTTTTTCCCCTCTACTGTTTTAGGACCGCACAGCTGCACGTAGTCCTTTCATAAAGCTAGATGTAAGGCTACGGTACACTGGAATCAAAAGAAGTACCATAAAGGTTGTTCTCTTGCTTTTAACTGACATTTGCCTTCCCTCACATTCTGCTTATCTCATTTTTTTCCATGCAGTGTCAACACCTACACTTACAATGTTGTGGCATGATCCTAGATGCCTGTTGGTGCATGCCTTGTGTCCTAGAGTTACTGAATGAAACCTCAGTATATATCAATGACCCTTGACGTAAAGTCCTTTGGAATTTTTTTTGTGAGTTGCTTTGTTTGTTGCTCTGTTTAGTTTTGGGCTTTTTTCTTAAAGTTCATGGAGAAACAGATTGAGGTATTCACCAGCCAAAAGTAGTGTACCAAGGGAACATAATCTTTATTCTTCTGGGAAACCTATCTTTGATTGTGTTTAGATTTTAAAGTAGCAGCCAACAGCGAAAACATCAAAGCCACACCGCAGTAATTCTTCAGACTATTACTCTGGGATGATTTTAATTGGGTTTTTAACATCTGTTTATAGCAAAGAGTTTGCAGATTATTTTGTTGATTTTTTTGAGTTTAATTAGATACTTTTGGAAAGATCCAACAGACAACTATTTAAGAATCTATTTGGAAAAGCAATCAATATCTCTTATTCTGAGACCATCATCCTTCTGCTGTTTCTAATCCTTATAATTACATTGACGGTGAGACCCTGTCTAACAAAATAAACTTGCTGATGACACTACTGGATATACCAAGAAGCACATATTGAGTAAAAACCTGCATGTTATGCAACTTGGATTATTACACTACAATTATTATATTACAGGTTTTATTCTCTGATATGAAAAGAGACACCAGCTAGTCAAAGATGTAGATTTAAAACTCTGAAGAGTATTATGAGGTCATTTGTTCCATAATTCCAACCTTTACATTCAAAAGTGGACATATCATTCAAACATAGTACATTGGAGACTCTGAGACCAAGGCTTCTGTTTAGAAGCATTAGGTTATACACCATTCGTAGTTACCTTCAATGCATTTTAAATTGTTCAGCTTTGAAAATCTGATCTAAAATGAATCAGAAAAAAATGCTTGTAAATAATCTTAAAATCTGTATTTGTAAAGAGTGGACAAGGACTTAGACAAAAGCTTCTCAGTTTTACTAGTAAAAATGGCCAGGGGTCTGGAGCTCCAGTACAAATTACTTACTTTCCAGAGGCAGACCAATTTAAAAATACTTCAGGAGGATGTTTCTTCTCAATGTCTTTTCATTTAATCTTGTTTTTTCTAAGAGGTTGTTCTAGAAGTTCTGGATGAAATCCATCCATGGGTCATGAAGGAGCTGGCAGATGAAGTTGCTAAGCCACTGTCCATACTTGAAAAATCATGGCAGTCAGGTGAAGTTTGCGATGACTGGAAAAAGGGAAATATAACCCTCATTTTTAAGAAGGTCAAAATGGAAGACCCAGGGAACTACAGACTAGTCAGTCTCACCTCTGTGCCTGGCAGGATCATGGAGCAGATCCTCTTGGAAATCATGCTAAGGCACATGAAGAACAATGAGGTGGTTGGTGACAGCCAACATGGCTTCACTAAGGGCAAATCATGCCTGGCTAATTTGGTAGCCTTCTATAATGGGGCTACAGAACTGATGGAGAGGGGCAAAGCAGTTGACACCTTCTATCTGGACTTGTGCAAAGCGTTTGACACTGTCCTGAACAACATCCTTATCTCTAAACTGGAGATACATCAATTTGATGGATGGACTACCCAGTGGATAAAGAATTGGCTGGAAGGCTGCACGCAGACAGTTGTGGTCAACAGCTTAATGTCCAGTTGGAAAACAGTAATGAGTGGCATCCCTCAGGGATCGGTGTTGGGACCTGTCCTGTTCAACATCTTTGTCAGCAACATGGACTGTGGGATGGAGTGCACCCTCAGAAAGCTTGCTGATGACACTAAGATGTGTAGCTTGATTGATATGCTGGAGGGAAGGGATGTCATCCTGAGGGACTTTGACATGCTTGAGAGGTGGACCAATGCCAACCTCATGAAGTTTAACCAAGTGAAGTACAAGGCCCCATACCTGGGTCGGGGCAATCACAGGCACAGCTACAGGTTGGGCGGAGAAGAGATTCAGAGCAGCCCTGCGGCGAAGGACTTGAGGGTGTTGATTGACAAGAAACTGAACATCTTGGCAGTCCTGGGGTAGCGGTTGGACTTGATAATCTTAAAAGTCTTTTCCAACCTTGTTGATTCTATGATTCTATGAGCCGGCAGTGTGCGTTTGCAGCCCAGAAAGCCAACCGCATCCTGGGCTGCATCAAAAGGAGCGTGGCCAGCAAGTTGAAGGAGGTGATCCGGCCTCTACTCTGCTCACATGAGACCTCACCTGGAGTATTGTGTACAGCTTTGGTGTCCTCAAGATAAGAAAGGCATGGAGCTGTTGGAACAAGTCCAGAGGAAGGCCACGAGGATGATAAGGGGGCTGGAGCACCTCCTGTATGAAGACAGGCTGAGAAAATTGGGACTGTTCAGCCTGGAGAAGAGAAGGCTGCATGGAGACCTCATAGCAGCCTTCCAGTATCTGAAGGGGGCCTACAAGGATGCTGGGGAGGGACTCTTCATCAGGGACGGTAGTGATAGGACAAGGGGTAACGGGTCCAAACTTCAACAGGGGAAGTTTAGATTAGGTATAAGGAAGAAGTTCTTTACTGTGAGAGTGGTGAGGCTTCACCTGAGGGTGAAACAGCTTGCCCAGAGAAGTGATGAATGCTCCATCCTTGGTAGTGTTTAAGGCCAGGTTGGACAGAGTCTTTGGCGATGTGGTCTAGTGTGAGGCGTCTCTGCCCATGGCGGTGGGGTTGGAACTAGGTGATTTTAAAGTCCTTTCCAACCCTAACCATTCTATGATTCTAAGTCGGTGACTACACATTTTATTATGACAAGGCGAGTGGTTTAAATCTTCCTTTAAATGCAGATTTTTTTCCCCAAACTTATTTTTCTACAGTATTGAAAACCCTTTTCTAGCTGGCTTAAATTAATTCAGGAATAATTTAAATATGAAGATGTAGGAAGGAGTGGAAAAGGGAAAATAAGCCTTCTGCCATTTTGCCAAAATCAGTAGGATACATTGTATATCCTTCAATAGACCACCTTACTCATTATTTTAGTAGGACAGCTTTGCTGAGTAAGGTATTCTGTACTGTGCATGAGTGAATGTATAATGAATTAGAAAATTAAATATTTTGCTATGCAAGTTTACTGTTAGGACAAACTCATCTTATATATCCTTTTAATTCACAGCTTTAAAATCGAATTCTCTGGAAAATTACATATTCTTTCAATATTTCTCTTTTTAATAAAAAAAAGAAATAAGTACTGTATTTTTTAGAAAAAATGAAAAAATATAAAAAATTTCTAAAATAAAATGTTTTCCTCTTTGATATATTTATACAGTCTGGGCTAAATCTGGGTTTAGACCTAAGGTTCTCTGAAATTTATTCAATTATTTTAATTGGTGTCTTTGGTCTTTGGACTAGACACTTTGAAAGCCTGCAATGGAATATTTAAAGACTGCTTAAAGTAGAACTCAAATAGATCTCCGTTCTATCCTTTTTGAAAAAAATCACAAACATCTTAATAAATGCTGATCTTTCTTGTCTTATAATTCACTTTTTGAATATTCAGGCACTTCAGGTTCACTGTTTTTGCCAGTACAGATAAACAATACATTGTACAAGTGTGAATTAGTAGTCTCAGTCAAGATCCATTTCAAACCTAAGTGGCCAGTAGAGGTTGCTCCAAGCTATTTCAAAACACAGAATGATCAGTTCACACTGTGGATTTAAAAAACAGATGTGAGGTTTTAACCAAATACATGAAGATAAATGTGAGTTAGTTTGTTCAGACAGCAATTAGATAAAAAGGAAAAAACTGTGGACTCTTCAACACTTAGACACAAATATATATAAAACATAGAAGCTAGATCCCCTCAGAATGATCTTAAAGTTCCTGTTTACTGCAGTAGCTTTGCAATTACTCAGATGGGTTGTCATTCTCCTGCTGTGGGTAAAGGATCATCCAAAGCACATTTCATAAGCAAAGTTATGGAAGAGATACATTGGCAGCTTAAAAATGAGATTTTCTGGCAGAAATTGGTATGTTTTTTGGCTACTCAATTAGGAATAAACACTCTCCACAACTGTCTCAGACAGTGAAGACTAGAAGTTCCTTTTCCATGTAGGCTTTTTTGCTTTATATTCTACAGATGTGTCATTAAAGAAGTCTTAACAGTAGCTATAGACTTTGGCATTCATTCCTGCAGCCACATGATCTGTCGTTTATTACATATTATTTTTTCCACAGATCTTTTGTCTGAATTCTGAAGTCTTTTTCAATGACAGCATGCATGAATGGTAGTTTGTCATATAGCCCTGTAGAGAAAAAGAGCTGTTTTCTGCGAAGAAGTACACATTTGCTTTATTTAAAAACATGAAAGGATCGAGTGAATTAATGGACTAACTCCTTTTCCTTGAATTAAGTTGTATGTGCCAGATGTGAGGATCAGGATTTTAGCAGGAAAACTCAAATGTAAATTCTATCATTGAATCACATGATATGCCAATTATATTGCTACTTCTATTAAAAGTTCAAACACCAACATGTGTGGAGTAGGATGCCTACTTTTAAATGACAGAGCAGACATCTCAGAAGCTCAATGGAAAGAGGACAATTACTTGATCACTGTAATACTAGTGTGTAAATGACAAGGCAATAACAACATAGGTTTTGCCAAAGGAGGAATAATGCTATAGTTAAACATAGCTCAAAGTAATTTAAAAGTTAACCTTGTCAACAGATCACACGGTATCCTTACATTCATATCTACCCAAGTAGGGAAATAATGGTAAGACGTCATATCAGGTATAGGACTCTGATGTCAGGAGTTAAAGGAAGCAGTGGCAGCAGAAGGCTTCAGGGATCCCAAAGGTAGAATGGCTGGGTGTCGTGACAGAGTGCAACACAAACAGTAAGTTTTGAGCTATCCTTTCTAATTGTTTTCAGAGACAAATAGTTAAAGAACGCACAAAGACAGAAGAAATTCTGGAAGCAGGCTTGAGCACCAGCTAGGTTCAACCAGATGTTGACAGACCGTGTTAGATGGTGGAATGGTGCGTGGTGGACCACCCCGATCATCTAGAATGAGTGCGTATGGCAAAGGGCCAGCAAGGCCACTCCTCATGGCGCAGGCTGGCCCCCTGCATTAGAACTAGTATGTGCGGGAAAACAGAGCAAGCAAGGCCCCTCTTCCTGACACAGGTTGGCCCCCTGCATCAGGATGAGTCTGCACTTTTGGCATTTAACAAGTCCGGGGTTCGAGAGAGATCGAGAAGGAGGTGAATCCAACTACCTTTTCTGGTTGACACTACCTCTGCAGGGACGCCCGCCAAAGTAGTGCCGGCTACCCCATCTCGTCATGATGCACCCCAGAGCTGGCCTCCTGGTCATTGTATATGTGGGTGGGTCAGTAAGAATCTGTGTGTTCTGGTAGCCTTTAGGTATGTCTCTTTCTAGCTGGTAATATCTCTGATTTTATATCTATTCTGGATCTTGTAATAAATTTTCTAGCAGTTTGGTGTGTGTGCGTGCATAGCTTATGTCCTTCTCCACCCAGAATCTTTCAATCCCTGGAACACAGACCCTCTATCAGGATATTACTATAAAGAGCTTCTCTATAGTATTAATTGTAACATACAGATATTAAAAATCTCTAGGAAAATTAATTATCCTCACACAGCAAATACAATCGCTACACTAACATAAGCTTGTAATAGGAGATCAGCATAAATATGTGAAAATGTTAAAAGAATATTCGAAGGAACAGTTGAGTGAAACATTTGCAAGTGGTATGGAGATTGATAATCTCAAGTTAAATGTGCATTCCTGATGAAAAAAAAATAAGGTAGTACAATCAATAATTACCAAATGTAAAAAAAAAAATTGAATAATGCTATTCATTAGGACTGGTAAACGACTGAGAAGTAAAAAGAAGATTCATAAACAGTAAGGCTATTTGAGATAAAACAACCAGTTTTTTGTTATTATTTACAGTGAAGGAATTTAGAGACATTCCTATACTGAAGCCTCCCTTTAAAAAAGTGACTGTGAGGAACTATCTGCAATTACAATGTCAGTGGAAGAAAACTCAATCAGGTAAACAGTAACAGCTCTTGAAGACTCGAATTTGAGAAATAAGGGAAAGTACATAAGAAAAAACAAAAGAGAAAAAAAAAGAAAAAAGAAAACTAACTAACAGAGGTACCCCTGGCAATAGAATGTGGTGGAAGCCAAAAATTATCAAGAAAAGGATTAGACAAATTTGTGAAGGTTAGACTCATTGGGGAGTCTTAAACCTGTGCAGATCCAACCTCTGCCTCAAAAAGTCTCTAAATTGCTAATTTCCAGAAGCTGGGTGTACAGGGAAAACATTATTCCACCCTTGCCCTCTATTTAGGAAATAATTTCTCTGCTCCAGATTTAAATTTCTGGTAAATTTAGGGAGGAGAACACCTTGCAGCTGAGCATGTCAACAGCTAGGACTGTAGTCAGACTCTCTGTCTAAAAGGATTTGTCTTGATGGAGCACCACAACTGCAAGTACCCTTTCTCAAAAGCATTCACAAGATAGGAAAACATCTATTATCAGTCAGCTCTAGCCTGGACACATAACTAGTCATCATAGCTTTGGGAGTAATCACACATGTTTGCAGATGTGCTAAGGGGTGGCAAATGCTTTCTTATCTCTAATTTATGGCTACAAATTATTATCATTACTTTGCCATTTTTTATGCTGTTTTTCTTCCCCTTTTTTTTTTTTTTTTTTTTTGTTGGCCACGGTGAATACTTGCTTTTGATGCCACATTATTACTGGCATAGATGATTCATAGCGCATCGTGTCCACAGTAATAGTCTTTCTGTGGTCTGAAACACCACTAGTCAGAAAGTGGTATCAGATTTTCTGGGTTTATACCACTGTTTATTTTATAAAATAGTGTCTTGTCTTGCCTGTATAAGGTCCTTCTATTTCTTCAGCTGCCCTGTTTCTCCAGCTGGCCTGGCCAAATGCTGGAAGACTATAAAATTCTATCTTTTCTTTCAAATGATAAACTGTGTGCTATTAATCTCTCTCAAAACTGTTTAGTAATTTCAAAAGCATTGTGGAGTCTTTTTTCTTCTGAAGTTTTCATCTGATCCCTTAGACACAGTCACGACCACATAACCATCAGATCAATTCAGGACCAACTCCCTCTGCTGCCTTAAATTAGTCATTTCCCTTTCTTCCGACAGGAGGAGAGTCACTTCAGTGATGAGAACCAAATTCCTGATCACCAGAATCCTGCTAGTTTTGCCCTATAGCTGGAAGAAATTCTGCCTGTAAGTTGTGCTCCTCAATGCTCTTCCCTTCCTGGAACATTTACTTGATGTGACTGAACTGAGTTTTGGGTCAATTACCTCTTGGTAGCTTTTATTTCCCATCCTTCCATTCATGTTAGTCTGTCAGGCAAAGGAGCTGGTATGGATGGTATGGTGAGAGATAATCCAGCCTTCAGCTGGAATGTCTTCTTCTCTGGGAAGGTAGATGAGTGTTCCAGGAGACAATTGTCCTCAGTCCTCTAGTGGCTCTCTCTCCATGACAACATCAAACATTTGGGCCAAGTAGGAAACCAACTCCAAAGTACCTCTGGCCTTCAGTGGTGTTAATTTTATTAAAAGTCTTCCCTCTCCTGAGCTACTTTGTGATCTTCATCGCAGTCTGAAACAACATGGGTGGGACTTGCCTCACCTAGCTTTGTCAGTACAGAGGGGTATAGCTGAGGGAAGTCACCCTCAGCTCTACTTACAGTGACACAGCAGAAAAAGGCATGGTTTGAGCATGGATCTTCTGCCCTAATTTAGCTACGTACTTTGGGATGAGACAAAGCATGCCTTGGAACTGCCTGTTTCTTTGCATCAGGCAGGCGGCGAAGACTGGTTGAGATGTGAGCTGAATCTCCCTGAAGGAGAACAGTTTCATGGTGTAGCATAGCTAACTTAACAGCAAGCTGCTATCAAATGAGTAAGCTCATTCCCTTCTTTTTACCGCTTCATGTTTCCCTCTCACCCTTCCTTTGGGCAGCGATTTGTCTGATCCCACAGTGACCCAGTTTCTGGACATAACTGGCAGAAGGGCACATACCTAATTTTTGAGGCCTAACTTCATACTAATTGGGCTTCTGGAACCAGCTCACAACTCCAAGGTCCAACAAATACATATTCCAGATCAAAAGAAGTGGTGGGAGTACACAGGGAGGAAGAGGAGGACTCAATTTCAGCCACAGACAGTAGTTAGATAGATTTTTCAGTACCATCTTTCTCCATACATTGTGGTTAAAATTACAATGGTCTCTGTGGAATAGATTTGCCACATCAGCCTGATAAATAAGTATTTCAGTGTAAACACCTTCCCAGCCTCATGCACAGCTGCAGTCTAAGAACTCTGGTGTGGGAGAAAGGCTCTGCAGAGTGGCTGCCTCTCAGGTTGGGCTGGGGAAGAGAGATAAGGAAATAAAGGCTTAGGTCTGGATGCCATCAGACTGACCACTTGCAAAAAAAAGAAAAGGAATTAAAAATGGATTTCAATGAAGTTACACTAAGTATGCATCTTTATGATCTAGCTGTAGCTCTCCATTTAGCTTTGCCATTTAAGCAGCTGGTCTCAAATGTTGATTTCTCTGCTATGTGAGAAACAATGTCATTAACATTTTTGTTTTTACAATTGATTTTGAGCTGCTGAAATGTTTAGTTTGGATAAAGAGGCAAAGATTTGAAAAAAGATGATGTTTTCCACAGAGAGTTGTACCAGGAACTGGTGAAGACTATATAAGTCACAATGTCATATGGATTTGCTTAGACTGAAGGAATAATAATTCACATGTACACTTTATAGTCTGTGTGCTAAAGCTTAGCACAGCCGTCCTTTAAATCCTGACATGTGTTTTTTTCCTAGCAGAACAGAACCGAAATACTTGGTAAGTGGTGTAATGCAGTGGTAAAATGATAAAACTCATATTCAGCTAAAATTGTGCTTTACTGCCCTCTTGTTTCTTTTGGCTCAAGTAAGAAGAACAAAGAAAAAATGGAAAAGAAAGTCTTAATGAAAATAAGGAATGGTGGTGCCAGACGGAGGATGTGACCTGTCAGAGCACTGATCTCAGGAGATTGCTCTCGGAATCCCAGCCAGGTTGGCAGCTACCGTTTTCAGCTTCTTGCTCCAACATCACACAGAGGCAAGCAGTTGGAGATTTTCTTTACTGAGTTTTAACTGACAGGATCTTGAGTCCTTTTAAGAAAAGTGTGTTTTCCAGCAGTTTCCAGGCACAACTTTATTTTCTACTCTAGCATATGGTGCATCAGTGATGAAGATTGAAAGAATTTTGGTTTAATTTAGCTTGAGCAATGCATGTCTGTCTTGTGTGTATTATTGTACAGATGCCTTAACTATTTCAAACTGGATTGGGAAAAGTTTTGAGGAAAACTCTAAGGGCTGGCAGATGGATGTGGAATTAAAAACCACTCCAAAGCTTGAGGAAGCCCTAGTGATTTTGTTAGGCTGTTGTTCAGACCTTAAATGACTGACCTGGTCTTTTCCACAATAAAGTGGAGCTGTATGAAAGAAAAGGAAGGCAAAGGGGATAACAAAGTCTTGTCAGCACAGTTTCACATTGCAAACGAGCCTCAGGGCTTATGATACATTTGTAATCCTGTGAAGTCCTGTGGACTCCTCTCATTAGAGATCCCAACCTGGGTCTAAAGTCGCAAAACACAGAACACATCTTCTCCCAGGTATTGATGATACTTTTGTAGGTAACAGTTGTCATGAAGTATGCCTATTCTCCCCTACTCTAAATGCCACTTCCAACCTCCCCCTGCCCCCGCCAAGTTTCAGTATAGCGGTTCCAAAAACTATTTAAAAACCCATTTAGAAGTTAGCATTTAGGTCCTAAGCCTTTCTGAAACATTCATCCATTTAAGAAAACTGGGAACAGATATATTTCAGGGGAGATGTTATTGAAGAGGTTATTTTAAAATAAGATGGAAAGCTAATTTTTCCGCATTCCTTTGTTAAGAACAATAATAGCTGCTTCCTAAGAGTTAATAATAAACAATATGGTATTGTGCTAAATTTGTAGAATAATGCCCTTGAGTATCTTTGGTCTGGAAACTGAAGAAATCTCATGAGAATGGAGGTCTTTCTCTCATGTTTAAATACAAACAGACTTAAATTATCATGAGAGTGTTATGCATTTATCTATGCAGTGGTTTTAGAGGTGAAACATTTACATAGACACTAAGGAGTAATAAACTGAACAACACTGAATAGATATTTTTGAACCTCAGAAGTGGGAATATGACTCACTGAATAACATATGCAGCTTGAAGTGTTTTGCATTTATGCCTTTGTTTTTTCCTTTGTTCCTTCATACACAAAATTAATTCATCGCATAAAAAGAAGGCTGAAATTACATTCACTGATCTCTGAACTGATAAAAAAGTGTGCATTATTAGTAGTTTCAAGAAATTGTATGTTTTGATGCACTTTTTTATGTGTCAAGTATTGAAACAGATCAGTATTAACTCTGGCTATGGAGGAAGAGAGGAGACATATTAGGCTAACTTACATAGCAGCAACTGTGTGTAGGTGCAGGTCAACATTTAAGCCTCTGCTTTAGCCCCCATAACTCTACCATGAGCTCTGCAGCTAAGCTGTCCCCGTCCCATTGTATAATAAACCTACTTAGTTCTGTTAGCTTTGGAGAGAGATCCTTTGACGGACCTTGTTCTTTCAATAGATTTCACTCTTTGGGGAAAGAAGAAAAAGAAAGTAATTAAATTAGCAAGTTGGCCAGCTGCAGTGGAAAGAAAATAATGATGGGCTGTGCCCAGGATAGAACAACACACCTATTTCGTCTGTGCCTATTTTTGTACTGTCATTTACCTTGATTTATAACCATGGTTTTGAAATATTTTAATGACGAGAACGTTGCTTGCTCCAAGATTTGAAATATCTCAGATGTCAAAGCCAGTATATATCACACCTTGAGCTCAGACAATAAAATACACACACCAAGAAAGGGCCTGCATTTTTAATTAATTAGGTTTGTGCAGGAGAGAAACTGTTTCTGAAGGACTCCAAGGGAAAGGACAGTCTTCACTAAAATGTTGGCCTCTGGCCCATGACACAGGATGCCATTTAGAAGAAAAACATATTTGCATGGACCCTATCAGGAAGGAGTCTCTACTTGGTTTTGACATAGTACATCATAATCAACTGTGCACTGTGGTATTCGTTTTAGTTCGTACCAAAACCAATTGTCAGATTTCTTGGCACTTATGATGAAGTTACATACAAGGTGCCAGTGCTAGATCCACTGTGAGTAAGTGTCCAAAAGAATCTTTAGCTTGTTTGTATTGAGTAAACAGGTAATTATCAGTGATCTTTGAAGTCAGGAAAAGACTCCAGTGTGTAGATTTAAGAGACCAAATGACTCACTATCCTGGTAAACAGACAGTATCTAACTAATGCTACACATAAGTCACTAGTATTTCCTGTTGTTCAGAGTTTAGGTGATCTTTATTTAACTCTTACTGGGCAAATAAGCATATTTCAATCAACACTGAAGTGGTAAAAAAGGGCAAGCCAAACTGAATAAACTAAGAGCCCATATACATGCCCTTTTCATTACCACCGTTGAACCAAACCTCTCTTTGTATTACTGGAATGTTTGCATAAGTTTTATTACTTTCCCATTTCCAGAGAGCACTCCAAACTGAGCTGAAGAAATACCACAAGAAAATCTGCTCTTACTGAATTTCCAGATGCTTGAAGCAGGTTGGCCTGGGAATTGCAGTGTATCCCTCAGACCTCTTCCCTAATTTTTTCTTTATGATCCTAGTAGGTAAGCACTTTCCAGATGTCGTAAGCAACATGGACATCATCTTCACACAGCTGCACTGTCCTTTGTTTGTGACCTAGCAGGGGAGAGGGAGGGAAGACGCAAGGGCTGTGTGGTAAAATGATGCTGGATATTGGCCCCTGCTTCCTTCATTCCACACACACACACCTCCAGCAGTTTCCCAATATAAGGCTGAGCAGACAGAAAGATGTTGCTGGAATGAGCAAAGAAGAGCTTCCTTATGTATCAGAGATGAAAAATGTAACTCCCAGAAGAGAGGTCAGAATAGGTGATGGAAGGCACGGCTTAAGCAGCCGGGCAGAGCAGCTTGTTTTAAGCTAGTTAAAACAAGCAGGTTGCAAACTGGCTTTGGTTTCAACAGCCATGCACCTTAGATCCTCCAGCTCAGCCTTTCCAGAAGATACCTGTTTTCTTTTTCTTTCCCCAGCAGAAAACTGTGTAATGGTATCCACTATTAGGCTAAAGCCCAGATAACCAGGTAAGTTTGTAGAGATGAATTAAGTGGTTCATGGTAATGACCGAGGTTGGGCTGGGAAGTCAACCAGTGGATCAGGTTTGGGATCAGCAGGGCACATAGACAGGCAGGGTCAAGACTGTATTTTATCCCCAGTGAAACCAAGGTCAAGAGATTGTTAGTCAGCTCCCAAGAAAAGGGTTGCCAGCCCTGGCTGAGGCCTCCACACAGCACTACATGGTCATGCTTTTCCAGGGTCTCCATCTTGCTAGATGTATGTGTGAGAGAAAAGAAGGTTCATACATGCTGCACCAAAAGGTGGCAAAATTCGCAGTGGTCTATAATCTCATGTGAGAGTGATGATTCCACTATTTCTTAGTGTCCCAACTAACCCACCCTTGCCAAGGGCAGGTCCAAAGACCAGCACCATCCATGCTCCTTCTGCCAAGCATTTTAACCATCCCAAGATTAGATTTTTTGGATGGCTGAAAGATTGTGTGCAAAAGCCATTTCAAATATTTCATTTACAAACTTGATTTAAATATTTCTTTCTGCTGCTTGCACAGAGAGACAACCCTGTAACCTCTCCAGAGAGTGGGTCTGCAAGATTGTTCCCCATTCTTTCTTTCTTAAATGCTGTATTTGTGTTCTTCTTGTATATTTTGGAAATAAAAGGATCCTGCTCAACTACTCCTAGAGATGCACTTAATGCTGTAAATGCCTAATTTAGAGTGAAAGAGTGGAATGTAAAACACACACAATAGACTTGCAGGTAGTGTGTGGATCACACTTAAGAAATCTGTGGCACATTGGTGAATAAGTATTTAAAGCCCTGATTCCACATATACAAAGATTCTTTCATCACAAGTGAATCCTCAGGTGGCACAAGCAGCCGCTCTCCTGAAGGCTGCAGTAATAATGCTTGGGGCATAATACCGTCACATTTCACAGTCCTCCTCGCTGACTGAATCACTGGCATGACTCAGAGCAGCCCTGGTAAAGTGCCCTGGAACTCTCCTTTGCCCATCTGCACAGCCTCCTCAGGTTGTGTCAAGCTTTTACTACCTGTCAACAAGTGTTATTTACAACTGTTGACAAATCACAATAGGAATTGCCTCCTGCGTTGAAAAATTATATTCATATAGAACTTGGCACTTGCTCTCATGTTATTTCAGGAGTTCTACTTCTAGTTCCAACTTAAAACCAAAAAAGCAGAAGGCAGAAGTGGAAATATTTTTTTAATAGTTGATCAAGATTTTTCAGACCTTGACATGGCTTCAGATTCTATCTAACTTGCCAAATTTGGAATGAAGGTTTGAACCTGTTTAAAACTTTTGCAGGAATGAAAGGCATCATAGAGCAGTAGTTAGAACTGAGAATATAAAGTGAATTATCTGAATTATTTTTCAGATATTGTCCTGGGATAGTTCTGCACCCACAGAAAAGCTCTGAAACTCTATTTCTGTTTCTAAACAGGTATACAGGAAATAATAGCTATAATTATACCTTGTATAATAAGTGCAGTATCTAATAGTGATCCTATTCGCACTGCTCTGAAAGGCAATGTAAAAGTAGTTAAAAAACAAACAAAAGACATGTTAGAGCTAAACTGCATTAAGGCCCAAATCCAGATAAGCACTTAAACACATGCATAATTTCATGCAAAAAGTATCAATGTCTCTCACATCTATTGTTATGCATATACTTAAGTGCTTCACTGGACTGGAGCCTAAATTCACAAAAGCAACAAAGATTAAATCTCTATCCTCAAATTTTGCACCTTTGCCTAATAGTCACTTTAATACTCTTTACATTCATAATTTTCATCATAATTACAGAAAAAAATTTTGCACTTTAATACAATATTTGTAATTATGTGCATGTATGCATGTGTGTGTCTTTAGTCTAGGCATCTTTTTTGAAATGCTCTCTATCCTTCCTGATGTAAGTATTTTCCTAATGACCAGATCATCCCCATGCTAGTGCATTTACTCAAATCACACAGAAGACTTTTTAAACAGAAATTTCCTACCAAAAGGAGCACGCAAAGGAGCATGAATCTCACCATTGCTTTTGCAAGACAGTATATAGCCCCACAGACCAAAATGAAATGACACCAGTCAGCCTGGATCTGAAAGCTGTGCAGGTTTATTAATGTAGCAGTGTGTTTTCAGCAGGGCTTATAGTGTTACTTGCACATAGCACAGTGCTTAATGAAACAGCTACCCTTCAAATCACATTTGGACGGTGTTCAGCCACCTGAGAGGGCACATGGAAGGAACATAAATCTCTTTGACCAGTGGTTATAGAGACACAGCAGCAGTCTGACGTCATTAACACCAGGAAATTTAGATATGAACTTCTAAAATTCTTGAGGTAAGAGCCATATTCAGGACTACTTAATGTAGGTGTGGCTTATATCCAAAGAAATAGTGTATGTTACTTAAAATATACTTAACCAATATTGAATTTTATTTAATTTTTTCTTCTTACCAAAACATGAAACTATTATTTCATGGCTTCTTCCTTTGAGTTTTCAAATAATTTTTAAAAATTAAAGTAATGATGATCTTCCCTTATATCTAGAGTTAAATGAGACTATTCAAAAAGTTTCTAATAAAGATGGGTGGGTCTTAAATGACTTGGAATTCCAGCTTAATTTCACAAAGGGCTCAACTCTTTAGATGTTTATCTAAAGTTCCTTTGAATGAGTCAGATCTTCAGGCAATGAGCTTGTAGATGCCATACGGGAGTTTTTCTCATGATCAGTCAGCTTCTTTTCCTTGGATGCCTTCTGGAACCTGGAAGCATGATATCCTTTGTGTGAGTAAATCATATCTCCCACAGGAGAAGGTCTTTATTTGAAAGTATCAGCAGCTGGAGACTTCACTGCCTCCCTAAGCCGTTCCATTTGCTATTTAACTTTATTAGAAAATTGTGACCTGTTTCCAAATCACATATATGTGAATCACCATTTTTTATTTTTTCCCTTTGACTTGAAAGCTTTGTCAACTAGTGGACTGTACTTTATCTCCAGGAAGGTACTTAAGGTACATCAACACTTTCTGCATTTTCTGAACATTCTTCTTAACCTTCTTTCATTGTCTCCTTCCAAACTCTCTTTCTAGGTATTGTTGAGAGAAAGAAACTATTTTACTAACAATATTTTTGTTTCAAAATTAGAAAGGGTCCAAGTAACTCTTGATATCACCAGCAGTTTAAAAATATTGTCTTTTCTCTCTTTTGCCCCATCAGACCCATTTTTATAAGTCACTTCAGAAATTCACCCTCATCATGTTTCTTTCCAATCTCTTAAATTTTTTGAATCTAATCCTGTGAACCACTACAGGACAAGGTCAATCTTCTTGTTACTTTGGCTTCTCATATATACACTCCTCATCCTAGGAAAAGAAATTATTCTAGATTCAGTGGTAATCTCAATTCTCTCCTTGAATATTTTTGGCAAATTTTTTTCTGTAAATGAAAATACAATTGGATGGGAAAAGAATGGGAATAAAGAAGGAAAAAACTTTTCATTAAGGGTATTTTTCCTGATTTTAAGGAAAAAACCAGTAAATTCTTTTTTCATTTCTATTTCTATTGTGGAACAACATAGGATCAGATAAGAACAGTACTTACATGCCCATATGTTAAAAGGTCAACTTGGTTTAATATTTCAAACCTGTTTTTCAGTTTCAAGTGTTCCTGTAGCAGCAGTCACAATGTTTTGTGGATCCAGGTCAGTTTGGGAGCTGCACATTAATGACAAGACCTTAGGGGCTCTGTGGCTCCATTTCAAATAATGGTCACTTTAAGCTTATCCTAAGTTTGTGTGACAAATTCAGGAGTGAAAAATCAGACTGAAATATTCAAACAAACAAGATTTTTCATCAGATTTAAATACTTTATAATTTGGGTTGAATCATGACTGGAAAACTTTGTTGTCACATTTTCTGTTAGCTCTTGTAGTTTTCACTGAAGCACAGAAACCGAATAATCTACTGGAAAAGTGTCCCAGAAGTCTAGCTTCATTTTTTTCTTTTACTGATGTTTGATTATATTCTTATTTTTTCCATTGCTTTTATGACTTTATGCCTGTGTCCAAAAACATCATTGAGAAAAATGATGCATCAGTTAGATACTCAATCTGAGATGAATCTGGAAAAGAATCGCCATAATAGATTTACTACTACAGACAGCCCTGAGGGCGTGACAAGAAATCATGCTAACACTGGTAGAGAATGTTCCTGTTAAAATAGATGTAGTTCAACTCAACTCCCACCCATGCTGTTGTGAAACACTGGTATCTTTCATCACAAGCAAGTTTCTGACCCAAATAAGGGCATGGGAATTTAGAAGAGAGAAAATGCAGAAAACAAAAATGAAGAGATGCCTCAGAGATACTGGAGAAGACCAAATTGGAAAAATATTAAAATTTATTATTTCTACTAAAGAGGTTAGCTGAGCAACTGGTGAGCATCAATATGCCGTTAGTAGATCATGACCATTCTGTGGCTTGTCTGCTCAGAAATACCCTGCTTTTTTCATATTTATTTTCATACTTTTAAGCCAAGGAAATAATAGAGATCACAGATGATATATTGTCCCAGCTGAACTCTGAAAAGAGTGACACTCCTAAAAACTGGTGTAAAAATAATAGCAAATTTGTACCTACTGAGAGGTTGAACAGGAAGCATTTCCATAAACCTTGAAAACATGATAGATTATGTTTCAAAAAAGTATTTCAGTTTGGCATTTTTATTTATGAAATATTTTGCTCACCAGTGACTGTGAAAACAATTTACTCCTACAAGGTGCTGGTATCAACATATTTATTTTGGAAGAGAACAATGCAAACCTTCATATTTATTCAAACTAAATCAGTAACAAAATGCAAGAATGTATTTGCAGTGCAACTAACATCAAATAAACATGTAAATGGATCACTGAAGATCCAGACTATAGAGAATAATCTGTCGCTTCTGCAGATTAATCGATAAATATAAATACTTGAATTTTTTCCTTCAGGTGTTATAATAGAAGACAAATTATAGAAACACTTTTTCTGGGGGGCAAAATGAAGCTTTCTCATTTTCCACTGTCCAAGATACATGGCTTTGCTAATCTTCAAACTCCTGACATTACTTCTAGCAGAGATTTGCCTTAATTGAAACCTCCAGCTCCTGGAAAACACTCAGTTCTTAAACCCTTTTAATCTAATCACAGCACAGCAGTATCTGAAGTTTCCAACTCACAGAGCTTCTTTTGGGATTATTTTTTCTGCCTTATTAGAAATTTGGAAATATGCCAGTCTAGAAAGACCTTAGCTGCAAAGCTTTCCTTACTTTTATGCCTCTGAGAGTAAATGAGGTAGCATTTGAAACCGGCTGCAAAATGAAATTTCTATGACTCCCTTCCAGACCTCTGATTAAAATCTTCTTTTTTCACCATCTTCCCCAGAGCTCTGAAAATGTCGTGTTTGTAAATCAGTGAGCAAAAAAAATAGAAAACCAGGCATATTTACATTATTTTGGCTTTCATAGCAGTCATTTCATTTACATTAATATGCAATGACCTTAAATGATTGTCCAAGGTAAGATCGTGAGTACTTATGAGCCTAGGGGTAATGGTTTGCAATGCCTTCAGGAATACCAAGCAGTGTATATTTAGATACAGGTTCCAGAGCCTTCACAGAAATTCTATGCACTATTCTCTTGGTAATTATTTTAAGAACTTCATCCATTTCCATTTGGAGCGATTCTTCTAACTTGCGCTAGCAACTTTCATTGTTGTGATTACAACAAAAATCTTAAATACCTTTTTTTTTTTGTTTAGAATTGTAAAAATAAAATTAAACATCCAGTAAAAGTTCACAACATTGAAATAATAATATTTTACTGTAGTGTAGGTTTACTGATACATGATTTGCAGCAATAACAAAAGACCTAGTTTTCTGACTTAGGCAGTGTTTTCCATTCCTAAATTCCTATATTGGAGACCTTTGTACAGTAAAAGCAGTGTAGAGGTTATAAATTTAACCTTAGTATTATTATAAAATATAATTCAAGTAGAGAATCTATCAAATATTACTTGCCGAAGAATGATTCTGTTACAATTTTAAACCAAAACTTGACATTTTGAAATGTCTTTAATAGTTTTCAATTGTTTTCACAGTTTAAAATAAAAGGAAATTATAGATCTATTAAAATAATTTAAAAGATTATCCACTGAATTTCTCAAACGTAATCATTTCCATGTACTATTTGCCCATGTGATTATCACTACCACAAGTAGGAGCTGCTTTACACGTACATGCTGAATTTACATCCAGAACAAGTAGCTGACTCAAACTGTGCATATAAATAGGTTAAAAAGCCATTTCTCATGTGGAAAATTGATACAATTTAATATCTTTTGGAGGTATTTGACATGTTTTAAAAGGTTGGGGTTTTTTCTGTATTTATTGAAATTCATTTGATTGAATAAGGTAGAAGCCTAAAGGTCTTGTCTAATCATATAAACTTTTATTTATTCATTACCTAGCGCAGGATAAGAAGCAGGTGACATTTTCCTCAGCTTCTCATCCCAACACATCTTGCAGTTTCTTTTGTTCTCTGAAAACTAATTAATATGTCTCTGACGGAGTCTTAATGTATTTTCCCTAAATTACTCGCCAACTTTTTTGCTCACTTTGGAGGTCCTATCCAAATTAATATACCACAAATGCGCTATTCTCTAGCTCACTGACAAGAACTGGTACCCAACAGATGTCCTGAATAAAAATTGTCATAGCTTTTATTTATGTTTCTTTTTTCTTTCTGTCTTTCTTCATTGTCTGTTTTTCTAAGCCTACAGAAGACAAGAAATAACTTGACTGTTGGCATAAACCTGCACTGATGGAACAATTTGTATTTAAACAAATTTAAACTTTTCCAATAATTCCAATTGTTATGCCATCAACAGGATGAGCTCAAAAAATCATTGCTCTAGTTCACTCTCCCTATAACAAAGACAATACTGACACCTACACTGGAAAAGGATTCACAGATAAATGATGGGGTAAAAAAATGAAACACAATAAAAAGATTAATAAAATTGACAGTCATTGTGATAATTACTTAAATGTAATTGACCTCCAGATATATCTTCAAGGCTCAATTTTACCGTTTTCAAAATTGACAATAGAATTCAAAACCAAAAAGTAACATCCTCCCTTAAAACTCTTCAATATTTCAGTTGATTTCCAAATACATATTTTGTTGTAATTTATAAATTGAATAAATTTTATCAAATACCAGAACACAGAAATTTGCTATACCTGTGATTCAAGTATTAGGCAAAGAAATCAACAAAAACAATCACTAGTAGTATTGCAGAGATGTAGAGTTTATACATACTCACACTAAAAATCACACGTAACTCATCACTGAACAGGAACTCTATTGAATTCAAATAAAAAATATTTTGGTTTTACATATCAATATGTTATTATTAGATTATTAAAATTTTACTTATATATGTATATATATGGTACAGATTTTTATCAACTGCAAAATTATTTCAAGACTTCAGTAGTATTTTGCATTGCAAATGTAGTCTCAGGAAAATGCACTAATTGCTTCCTTCTTTAGTAAGTTTCAATAGATACTGTTGAGTAATGGAACAAAAGTGATTAAGAAAAAGTATTGCCCTAAGACTTTCCTTGTATTCCATGAAATTGTATCATCATGTCAAAAAGTTGGCTCCCACATAATGTCATATTGAACAAAAGGGCAGTGTGAGGAAATGGGGTGAGGCTGGGATTGTTTGCAGAATTTCATTTCTTCTGCCGGGACAGCTGTTCATGGCATTTGTTCACCTGCTGCATAAATGTTGTGAAAGAATGTGATATGTTGAAAAGACGCTAACCTCAGAGATGATATCTGAGCAAATGTCAGTGTGCTTTCAAGCTTACTGTAATCAACAAAGAAGATTTATTTGAAAGGCATGATAAGGGTGGGGTTGTCTACAGCTTTTTGTTTAAAATGGTCAGAAGATTGCTATGGCAGTGACTAGGGCAACAGCAAAAACAAGGAACCAGCCAATATAGCATATACATATATTACATATACTACCTCTTTTACATCAGCTGATATGGCAGAGTTTCAAATCCCCTAATAGCTTTTCCACTTGGCCCATGGAAACTTAGTCAACCTTAACTTCAGATGGAGTGAACACCCATTTCCAGGGTTCAGTTCAGCTGCCACAAGCAGTCTAATGCAAAGGAGAATTACAACATGTCAAAACTACATAATATTCCTGGAAACTCAAGCTAATGTCTTCAAGTAAATGGGTAATATCTAATATCTCTTTTGTCCACTCCTACTTTTATTCATTTCCTTATTTATCTGGTTTTTGGTGAAGAAAACACAACAACCATACATACACTCAGAAAAGGATTCCTAGAATGTCACCCAAAATTAGCCTCCTTAACTGGATTTTAAAGACTTATCACAGAGTTCGACTCTACCAAATGATTTTGTTACTTATCAGACAGTAGTTTATACATTTTTATTTCCTGTCATTTAGAGTTCTGGAACCAGATGCCTCTAATTTACCATGATCCAATTCTAAAGAATTATTCTATTATCCATGATTTTGGTGTAAAATAATACTTTTTACTCAATGTCATTCAAAATGATTGATTATTTTTGAGGGTTTCTCAGAAGCAAAAAAAAAAAAGAAAGAATCAAATCACACATGTTTTTAAATGTTCAATTAAGTAAAACATAAGCTGAGATAAATGAGAAGATCTGGACTCACTGAGGACCAATGTCTTTCAAGAGCCTTTAATATTGGTATATTCATGAGTTGGCGTATACACATTTGGCAGAATGGAAGTCTTTTAGCTGCTGATGGGAAAACCTACAAGGGAAGATCTGTGGCAGGTATCTATTCCTGCTCGTGCACATATAAATAATGACACTGGCTTTTCACCAAAGAAGCATCTTTCTATGAGAAAGTATAGGGCCAGGATTCCCAAACCTACTGAATCTGGGTTACTGAAGTTATGAAGTTCAAAGCCAGTCTGTACTATAGTTCTGTAAGAAAAGCAAGTATTTTCAGGCAGCTAACTACAGGCTTTCATAGAAATTAATAAGCTTGTAGTTTGGAAACACTGCTTGCTTTCATCTTTCTCCCACTCTTGAACGTAACTTTAAACATTTGTGCAAATGAGTCGCTGGCTGAAATGTAATAGTTTTGCCAAAGGTAGAAGTCAAACAAGGAAGACAGATTAAGTGTAAATTCTTGGGAGTTGGCAGAATTAACTAGAATTCTGTTTAACAACTCAATTCTGAAATTATTAATGACTTCTCCTTGACAACTTAGAAAAAAGTCTGTAGCTGTGGATTTCTTCTAAAACCATATATCTTACTAATTTTAATACATTTTCAGCGTAATCAGTCACAAGACAATGGAAAACTCATTGAACATAAAATAATCCATAAGGTGTTATATGGATTTCACTTCTTGAGAGAGAAAATTCATAAGGATGCTTCTCTTTCAAGTTAACTGTTCTATAAGGGTGAAGTCATCAATTTAGAATATGGACAAAACTTAAAGCATGTCTTATTTTACAGACATAGTAATTTGGCATTAATCCTTGCTCCCACTGAAGTTGACAGTTGACTGTTGCTGACTTCAGCAAGAGCCTAATCAGAGCTGCAGTCTGAAGCAATAAAGTAGTCTCCTAGTTGTCCCTACAGAACAATACTCCTGGACTTGAAGCATCACCTTGTATTTTCCCTGGACTGATATTCTTCAGCTTTGCAGAGACAGTTAGCTGTGTAAATAATGCCAGATATATGTACTACATTTGAACATCCTAAAATTTGAGTAACTAATTTTGCATAGGTATTGGCGACTTTGGCAGCCTAGATCTTCAGAAGCTCATCACTGTTGCATTCAGCAATAATACTTTTTCAAAGGAGTGTTTTTAAGTGAATAGTTTTGCACTTCCAATAAATTACTTCAGTACTGTGAATATCATTAGCTGGGGGAGCATGTTTGCCTGTGTATGTCTAAGAAAACAACTATATCCCAATCTGACAAGCACATCTGTCTGTGATATACAAATGCTTTTATCTTTTCACAGAGAAATTCATCTTATACACAAATTTATATATAAAATAATTTTAGGAATATAGAATCATAGAATAATTTGGGTTGGAAGAGACCTTCAAAGGTCCTCTAGTCCAATCCCCATGAAATGAGCAGGGACAACATCAACTAGACTAGGTTGCCCAGAACCACATCCAGCCTGGCCTTGAATGTTTCTACCACCTCTCTGGGCAACCTGTTACAGTGTCTCACCACCCTAGTTGTAAAAAATTTCTTCCTTATACCTAGTCTAAATCTTCCCTCTTTTAGTTAAAACCGTCTTCGTCCTACAGTACCAGGCCCTACCAAAATGTTCGGCCCCATCTTTCTTATAAGCCTTCTAAAAGTATTCAAAGTCTGCATAAGGTCTTCCTGGAGCCTTTTCTCCAGGCTGAACAACTCCCACTCTTTCAACCTTTCCCCATAGAAGAAGTGTTCCATCTCTCTGATAACTTTTGTGACCATCCCCTGGACCGTCTCCAACAAGTCCATCTCTCTGCTGTGCTGAGGACTCCTCAGCTGAATGCGGTACTTCAGGGCGGGTCTCATGAGGGCAGAATGGTGGAATCAGCTCCCTTGACCTGCTGGGCACTCTTCTTTGATGCAGCCCAGGACACAGTTGGCTTTCTGGTCTGCAAGCACACACTGCTGGCTCATGTGCAGCTTTGTGTCCACTAGTACACCCAAATCCTTTACTTCATCTCCATGTTTTCTGCCACAATATGAAGTAAACTCAAGATAATATTCTACCAAATCATGATCACTTACTATACACACACTTTTATTACTGATACCTGAAGCTACTGATGATAGCGCAGATCAATGCATTTAATCTCACATAATCAAATTCTTGGTACCATTCCTATATCTAACAATTTACCAAAAGTTTCTTGCTGAAAAGTCTCACACTGGCCTTTTAGGTGTGGGAGTTTCTATACTGGTCTCAATAAATGTGATTTCTTCACATATATTTTATCTAAGACCATACTATAGTCTGAAAATCTATGACCAGAAGTCAAGATGGATAACTTTGAACATATGTTGGACTAATGTTTTATTTAAAGCTTGTAAACATTATGTATTACTTGACTGTGTGTTCATTTCTAATACCTTTTGGATTCGTATTTAAATTCTGCAGAATGTCTGAAGCATAGTTTTTGAAATTTAAATTGCTGTTTACTTAAATGAAATTTGCCTCTCAAGAACAGCATATTGTCCAAAACAATAATGACCTTAAATACTTCCTTAACTCAAAAAGTGTTTCGTTAAATTAATAAATCACTTCAAGAAGTCAGAATTATGCTTTTTGACCTGAAAGCAAGTGCAAATGTCACCAGAATGTTTTGACACATTCTTCTCCCAAAAGCTCTCTCAGGAAAAAATTCACATAGGAAACTCACAACTCTTCCACAGATTTAAAAAGTATTTGTCTTATTGCACCTTCTCTATGCTACCATATGTAATCCCTTATAAAGTGGATACTGTAAGATATTTTTGAATAATTCTTTCTGAAATTTCTTTTTATTGCAGTTGTTTATGAAGTCTGGGCTACTTTCTCCTTTTCAGTAATGTTCAATAATGATTCACTGACAATGAAACATTTATATTGTCATAATATAGTGATATTGCTGCACTGGAGAACTTTCAACACTGTTTAGTTTAAAACTGGGAAGCCAGAATGAGTTCTGTTTTAAAGTCATCATTGGCTTCTTGGTAACAATGAAAGGTTATAGAATTAAGGTGTTTTAAAGGAAAAAGCCCAGGGAGGGGAGGGGGGAAAGAAAATGGAAGGTTCTTCTTTTTGTAAAAGATTTATAATAACATGGAGTGTTCAGATAATACGTAAATCTGTGGTCCAATATGAATGACAATGATCCAGAAAATTTTTTCTCATAGAATTATTTTCTATTCACACAGGTAATCTCTTAGAAATGAGAGCTAATTGAAAGCTAATGATAAGAAAACTCAGCAGAAAACTAGTTTCAGTTATATTAGAAAACACTGGTTATGTGTCGTTCCTATTCCTAAAAATGTCGTTCCTATTCCTATTCAACAGATATAAGAACTATTTACATTTTTTCCTATATACTTTAGGTGAAAAAACCCAAACCTAAAACACAAAAAAAAGAAAAAAACCCTAATGTTTTTATCTCTTTTTTTCCCCTCTTCCCTTTTGTCTTCTTCTTTCATTCATCCTATACTTTGGAGGATCTGTAAAAATACTGAGCAATTTGTATATGAAATTTTTAAATCTTTGTCTGTCTTTCTTTTTTTTCCCTAAAAGAGGAAATGTACTTTTCAACCTGAGAAGTTCATAAAAATTTTTATAGAAGGCATTCTACAGGATCAAGCTCTAAGCTTTTTTTAAAGAAGAAAAAATTCAAGAAACTTAGGGCAGTTCAGGTAAATTTCTTATGCCGTGGTTCAGCAAGTACAACAGTCTAAGAAAATAATCAATAAACCCTTTTCACATGAATGAGTCTTGGCAAGTTATAAATACAGAGATCTTCCATGCTGCAGTTTTTACTATGCAGCAGAACCTTTTGAGAACATTTAAGTCATGAAAAGTCTCATTGGAGGCAGCCCCACTGACAGCAGCACTTTTCAATGCTCACAGTGTTATCCACCAGAACCAGGGATGACGAGCTTGCGGTATAATTTGGCTACAACACGCATTTGATGGAGCCTCCTGGGAACCCCATAGCTTGCCACTGCCCAAACTGTCTAGCAGTCCAAAACAGTTCTTGTCCATCCCTTCTTAAGAGGGCATGTGTACAGGAGGTCCCCAACAGCTGAATGCCAGACAAGCACAACCACATCACCACTACAACTCACCACAAGCTTTCACCTCTACCCTGGAGGCTCCGGAGCACTATGGGCAGTGCAGATCAAGTTTACAGGATTTTATTGGGTTTGAAGCAGAAAATTAAGGTCAAAGTTTGGTCTCATATCCAGGCACAATATGCAACTAGGTACCATAACAGAAGACTTTTATTTCAATCTATTTCAGATCCTAAAATACTGCTTTGCTGAATACACGAAGTCCAATATAGGCCAAGTAGGGTTACTTTCTTAAAAAATCGAAATGCTAGCTAAAAACCACAACGTTATCTTTTTTTGTTTTATATCTGGAGGGCAACGAAAGGTACCTACATTATATGTTTCATAAATTGACCTTTAAGTTTCATTTCAAGATCATTCTTTAACTCACCAGTGCAGTGCAAAATGTAAATATTATGGTCCTGTATGTGCCTAGAGTGGCTGCATGTTAGTTCATTAATGTTCAGTTATTAAGCATTAAGTAGTTTTAAGTGTCACAGTTAATTCAAAATTGCTGGGTTTACTTCTGAGTTATTTACAACTTGGTGATAATCTTATACAAAACTTTTTAACATGTAGTTTTATAATTTGTTAAAACAATTTCAACTAATCGAAATAATACTTTTAGTAGATACATTACAAATGGGTTTGTCATCTGCACTTCTGGCAAAGAAAACTTTTGAACTTTACTCATCTGTTGTCTAGTTCATCCAACAACTGAAAGTGAATAGAGCTGCTACCTCTCTATATAGTGTGTGTGTCCGTGTGTATATTAAAAATTCCCACCAAAACTGTGTACACTTCTCAGTAAAACATTCAGAGTTGAAATGTCCTTGCATCCAATAAAAATTGAATTGAGAGATATGCAGTCCCAGTCTTGTTATTTTTCTCCTCAGGCTGGCAAGAGTTGGGAGAATACACACTCAGTTCCAGAGAAAACCCCACACATTTGAACTCATACTTACAGCTCTGGTTTTGCCAAAGTATGCACGGACAGTTATTTTCTTCTCCCTGAGAGTTTCTGACAAAGTATAAGCCATATTTAACCAACGATATTTGGCCTACATTTTCTTTGGCTAGCATTATGCCATCCTAGCCATGAGCCAACCATCTCAATTTAGGATGTGGAGTACAGGCAAAGATAAACTATGTCATCTGTAATTTTAACCAGTGTTTCGCTAACTCATCAGAGGTCTGCCTGACTTCTTAAACGTAGTTTCTTTTAAGCAAGAAAAACTTTCCAACTTTGATCTCTTTCCTTGAGGTTGCGTAGCTCAATTGAACAAGTGTGCAATTTCTTCTCTTCCCCCCCACCCCCCAGTCCGTTGTCTGTATTCTGCTACCCACTGTGATATGGTTGTTTTCCCTTCAGTCTCTCACTCCATCCCAGTGTGTGCTCTTTATTCCTAACCTCGTGCCAAGCCCCAGCTGAGATGGGCTCAGCTCTTTCAGCTGTGTTTTCTGGGGGAGGCAGTGGAAACTCTCACTCTTCAACTCTCCCAGCACCCATGCAAGTGTACCTGCTGCTCAAGAGCTCACACTGGGAGGCAGAAAGCATGAGAGCATTGTTTTCTAGATAAGTTTGTGTAATAGGTATTAAAGGGCTTTGTTTCTTTCTCAGCAAAAACCCAACAGATATTTCTGCCCAAGACTGAAATCCAAAAAGCACTCTGCTGAGCAGCTGTGAATTAGATACAGCACTGAGTCCAGATTACAGCCTAGGGTGCTATTAGGATTTACAAAGGGTCTGTAGGTGCCATGAAAGGCAGTATTAGTTACTGGATATACTGGCTAGTAGCCAAGGTAAAAGGTTATTATGGGTCTGTGGTCTGTAAGGCTTAATAAGGGTTCCCTAAACTGGATGTTACTATTTGCACGAATGAAGTATTCTGCAGTCATTAACATGGGCCAGTGTGCTGGATGCTGTACAAACACAGACCCAGAAGATAAATCCTGTCTTAAAGTTTCCCCTAGGGAAAGCCATGAAGGAAGGGGGAGACTCTTCAACTCCACACAGTAAAGAAACCAAGAGATGATATTCCTCAGCATGGTATGGCAATGTTCTCACCTGCTTAGCTGCTGCTAGTTCTGGGAGGAAATGTAACACAGAAAGGTCTTGTCCTCAAAAAAGTATAGTCATGATTTGTAATGGAAGAAAGTGTTTTCTGACCTTGTTCCCTATAGCATGTTTTAATACAGTGCCAGCTGGTGTTACCTGAAAATCTCTATCTCCCCAAATACCCCAGTAAATCTGTCCCTCTCCCCTTTTTCAGCCAATGCGTATAGCTTATTTTAAAGTACTAGTAACTAAAACAACATGTTCCTTTTCGGTTGGCAGCACATATTTAGGCGCGGTTCTAAGCATGAGCGTGGTCATGCACCCAGCACAGCCGAAGTATTTGCTTATAATTCATCATGGGGACTGCTGCAAACATACACCAGCTCCCACCAGCACCTGCTCTGAGGCATTAAATCCACTTTAAATGAGGAGGGAAGAACAGCAATAGCACAAGATTTATCTCTTGATTTTGCTTTATTGTGGCAGCAACAAAAAACATAACAGCTAAAAGTAGGGTGTTTTTTTCATCTCACATTTTGTTCAGAAATAATACTCCAAGAAGATAGATTTGGTTACACATGTCTACACTAATTTAATTTTATATACAATGTTTTAACACTAGACATTGGATACAAAATTAGCTTCAAAACAGGTGAACACTATAAAAAGAAAAAAGCTATGGAGGAGAAACAGTAACTGGAGATCACATTGCTTTTTCCCCTCTTCATTTCTTCATATCTTTTTACATAAAGATTCTGAAACACTTAACCAAGCTGTCTGTTGAATATATTTATGCTTTTGGTAATTTGTCCCACATGTTCAACACAATTTACTTTAAAATCTTTGCATGCAATCTCCTTTTCAATTCCATCCTTTTTAAATTATGCTCTCTTTTTCTTTCCTTGTCTGGATTAAGTTCCTCCTTTAAGAACATTAAAACCTCTTTTTCTTTTCTTTTTTTTTCCACTTTATGATCTTATTCTCTATAATGTATTCTTTTGTCTTGCAGACCAGGTTCTTCTCTCTTCCCTCAAGCTCACAAGAAAGGTTAATTACATTTTGCTCAACTCAGCTTTCTGAAATTTCATTGGCACATGAAAAAAATCAGTATTTACAGGAGTCCTTTCTCTTCCATTATGGTGGGGTTCATAGGTGTGAAGGAAAAAATTTTTACAGTGAGGACGGTGAAACACTGGCACAGGTTGCCCAGGGAAATGGTGTATGTGTGATCCCTGGAGATATTCCAGGCCAGGCTGGACTTGGTTCTGGGCAACCTGATCTAGTTGAAGATGTCCTTGCTTATTGCAGAGGGGCTGGACTAGATGACCTTTGAAGGTCCCTTCCAACCCAAACTATTCTATGATTCTATAATAAGTATGGTGCTGGCCGAGCCTGCTGGCAAGAAGAGCTAGCTTGAGCTCAGCCAAGGCAAGCTCACATCTATCTGTATTCATGCAGGCAGGGCTGCCCAGGGGCCCATCTTCCTCTATCATAGTTTAGGTTTTCACTGAAGTGCTCTTCTACACAGACAGAAACCCTGCTTTTGACAAGAGGTACAAACAAGGGCAGTGCCAAGTTGTCCTGATACTAAAATATGAAAGACTAAAATATGAGCATTAGGTCATGTCAAAGTCAAAGTCTGTGACTCTATGTTTTTGTCCTGTGATGGGAAAAAGATTTTGTCCTAATGGACAATTCAGGCCTATGCCTAAACCCAGAGTCCATATATACCTGACCTAGCAGTTGTAAAAAGAGAGTGTTCATTGCGTCCTGATTCCTGGAAAAAGTTTTTCCAGTCCCTGTATTGTCAGTCCATTGACAGTTCTCTGCCTGTCTTCCTCTCTTCCCCTCTCCAAGCAATCTTGAACCCTGCTAGAGAAACTAGTTTTGCTGTTAAGATATCTGGATAGATATTGCTCAAATGCTTCAAAAATGTTAGGACAAAGCAGTGGCAAAAATGTAAGGCAAAGTTCATTTAAGTTCAGTACAACTGGTTTATACCAGCTAGGATCTCTGTACTTCTAAAAAATATCTAAACTGTCACCTTCAGTTGGCTTTTAAATAATTAACTATTCCTCTCTAGCAGAAAATCTCTATTGTAGACCATCAGCTGCCAGTAAACTACTTACTCTTGCTCCAGGATAACTGAGTGACTGATAGTTGCAAATTACATCAAAAGGGATAAAATTCTGGCATACAAGCTTTTTCTTACTGAGCTCAAGCATGACAGAATTTTACCAGTAATCCCAGTTCAGTTCCCAGCAGAACAAGAAAACTGTTCATTAAGACTTACCATGGGAGATTGGATGTGACAGTCTAGTTGGCAGACTTGCCAAGAAGGCTACAACTGTAATGGGTCGGTCTAAATGAATTTTTCTTTCCCTGGTTTCCTATGTTAGCATGGAACAACTGATTAAATAGTATCAAGATCATTACTACCTACCACCAGGATCCTACCATCACCTCTTTTAAAACTATACTGCAGAACTGAACTTGGCCTTCTGCACAGCAAGTTAAAAAAACCCATGAGTCCATGGTACACATGAAAAATCATGTTAAATGGTGAAGAGTATTTTTCATTTCCAGAGATATCTTTCTTCCAGAAGAGCCAGGCAATCTCATTCCTGTCATTCATGCAGTATCTTTTGTTACTTCTAAGTTTGGATTTTACGACTGAAATAAACCTCAAACACAGATTCTTTTGGATATCATCCTATCTTTATTATCCCACAAAGTAACACTGATTTCTCAGTGTCAATGTGATTTCAAAAGTTTTACCACTGGGTAGGAGAATGAATAAAGTATTTCAGAAATTATGGCAATCTGGTTTAGTCATTGTCATCTGTATGTATCAAAAATACATCAAAAACTTAATGTCTGTTATTTACCAGGTATGATTAAAACCAGCCCACAGCTAAAGGAATTTCAGTGAACTTGGAAAGACTGAAATCATGTGAATTCAATTACTTAAATTCTTTAGAAGCTTAATATTTTTGTCCATAAAGCAGAAAATTTTGTCCAGACTTGCAACTGCTGCCAGATTTCTTCAAAATTTCTAATGTGAAAAATTAGTTTCTTTGCAGAAAACATTAACATAATGGAAGTAAATCTATAAACACTTCACTGTGGATATCTGAAGTGAAATTAATGTCTACAGCTTCATTTCTACAATGAAATCCATCTTGTTTCAAGAGAAAAATAAATTAAGGACTCTGTTCATTGATGTGAGTATTGTTAAAGATAGACTAAAATGGTTTGTGAGAAAAAACAACTTGTCTAGAGACAAACGTTGTCTAGACCAATACGTGACTAATAGCACCTACTCCCACACAACACAGACATAACAGCAAGACACAGTAAGTTTCAGAGCTATGCTCAAAGTCTGCTGAGGGAGAAAAGAGGCGTAAATTTTATTCAGACCCGAAAGATTAAATCTTTTATGTTTTCATTTCATTTTTTCATTTTGATGCTGTTATCTGGGTTGTTGATGTGGTGCATCTCTTAAACTTATATTCCTGTGTTCTTACTAACTGAAAGAAATGGTTCTAGAGGAGGGTCTGTGGATCAAGAGAGGTGACTAAATTGGGGTCTCTAAATTGAAGAGACATCAATTTGATAGATATACCACTTGGTGGATAAAGAACTGGCTGGATGGCCACATGCAAAGAGTTGTGGTAAACGGCTCAATGTCCAGTTGGAAAACAGTAACGAGTAGCGTCCTTCAGGGATCGGTGTTGGGACCTGTCCTGTTCAACATCTTTGTCAGCAACATGGACACTGGGATTGAGTGAGCCCTCAGCAAGTTTGCTGACGAGACCAAGTCGTGTGGTTCGGTTGATACGCTGGAGGGAAGGGATGCCATCCCGAGGGACCTTGACATGCTTGTGAGGTGGGCTGATGCTAACCTCATGAAGTTCAACCAAGCCAAGTGCAAGGTCCTACGCCTGGGTCAGGGCAATCCCAGGCACAGCTACAGATTGGGCAGAGAAGTGATTCAGAGCAGCCCTGCGGAGAAGGACTTGAGGGTGTTGGTTGATGAGAAGCTTAACATGAGCCAGTAGTGTGCACTTGCAGCCCAGAAAGCCAACCGTATCCTGGGCTACATCAAAAGGAGCATGACCAGCAGGTTGAAGAAGGTGATCCTGCCCCTCTACTTTGCTCTTGTGAGAACTCACTTGGAGTATTGTGTACAGTTCTGGTGTCCTCAACATAGGAAGGACATGGAGCTGTTGGAGCAAGTCCAGAGGAGGGCCACAAGGATGATAAGGGGGCTGGAGCACCTCCCGTGTGAAGACAAGCTGAGCAAGTTGGGGCTGTTCAGGCTGGAGAAGAGAAGGCTGTGGGGAGACCTCATAGCAGCCTTCTAGTATCTGAAGGGGGCCTATAAGGATGCTGGGGAGGGACTCTTCGTTAGGGACTGTAGTGGTAGGACAAGGGGTAACAGGTCCAAACTTCAACAGGGGAAGTTTAGATTAGATATAAGGAAGTTCTTTACTGTGAGGGTGGTGAGGCACTGGAATAGGTTGCCCAAGGAAGTTGTGAATGCGCCATCCATCGCAGTGTTCAGGGCCAGGTTGGACAGAGCCTTGGGCAACATGGTTTAGTGTGTGGTGTCCCTGCCCATGGCAGTGCAGTTGGAACTAGATGATCTTAAGGTCCTTTCCAACTCTAACTATTCTGTGATTCTATGATTCTATGACAGTATTCAATGTCAATAAAATCAGAAATGCTTCTTTTGGAACAATATGGTTAGGAGGAAGGATGTGTCTTCATTATTGCCACAAGTGAAGTGCATGAGCCACTTTTAGAACTTCCCTGCTCAGCACCTGCTGCTTATATTTCATCTCTGTTCCTTATTTCTCCCTGTGCAGTTGGGGTTTTTTGACACAGTGAATGTGGGTTGCACCTTTTCTACACAAAATAAATCCTGAATTTTTTTACAGAGCCAAGTACTATGTGGCATGTCCATATCGCCCAGCAGACAGCAGTAAAAAACCTGCTGGAAAGTGCCAGTCCAAGTCAGACCACCCTCGATGGCTGAACACTGAACCTTGCCAGTATAGGTGCTGGATGACAGAAGAGTCCTGGAGGCACATTGTATCACCAGGCTAGCATCTATCTGACACAGCTACAGTTTATGAGTCTGCTCAGTTCCCAGCCTGAGCTTGATGCGTACGATGCCACACAGGGGACTTCTCTGACAATGGCAGACAGTTTGCAAAATAAAGTGTACGAAGGCAGAAGACAACTTACTAACATTTTAAAAACAAGAGCACACTGAGATAGTGCTTTCCTAGGCAGAACCAGTCACAGAGAGTGGCACATGGTCAGTCTGCATACACAATTTGTTCTCCTGACTTAAAGAAGGAGCACAGAAGCTAACAGCTTATGTTATGATTCAACAAACTCATTTTACCTAGTTTGTTTTAAGAAGTTTCATGCTTAGAATAAGACCATGGCATCTAAACTTTAACTAGAAATATTCTTAGTAGATGATACAAAAAATACAGTTGTTATTAAAAAATATATATCTGACCCTAATCTTTCAATTTTAATGGGCTTAGGACCTCTCTGCCTGTCTTTGAGTGTAAGAGAGCATCTACATACTATATTTGCTGGTTTATGAGCTCATCTACTGGAAATGGGTATTATGCGAAGAACTGCTAATTACAACCATTTATAATTATAAGCATCATAATACAGAAGGAAGATAATGTTGATTTTCTTGATGTAAAGAGGATGGTTTTTGTTACCAAAATAGGTTGCTGTTACAGTTATCAAAATATATACTTGCTACATCATATTAATTATAATGTTTCAACAGTGGACAGTTACAATAAAAATTAAACAAAATACAGGCTAATCAAAGATAATCCCACTGAAACTGAGGGAAAAAGAAAAAAAACAACACAACAACTTTGGTGTAATTTGAAAAAGCTCCAAGATCAAAGGAATGAAAAAATAGGCACATAAAGGAGATACTGAACTACTAATTCACTTTTTTTTCCCCCCCCTAATCTTTCCGTCAGCTCAGCATTTAAATTGGACAGAGGTATTAATATTATCTCAGTGTTTATACTGGATTAAAACATTCCTGAATTTTACAGAGTCCAAGATAAATATTTTAAACAGTCCCTTGTCAGAACCAATTTTCTTGATGGCATTGCTATTTGTACATCTTTTTTTCTACTGGCCAAAATACCTAATCCATCCAGGGAGAAACAAACTATTCTTTAAATCTGTATGAAGGTAAATATTACCTTTCTGAGGGTATTGTAGCATAATTTCCTGTGCCTGTGTGGTAGCATAATTCAGAAGGAACTCCAGGCTTAACTGACAGCTTGAGGAAGAGACAGACATTTTTATTTTGTTTGATTGCACTTGTTAAAGTGGATTGCATTCAGTCACGGATTAGTTTCAAATGACATGGTCTAGGGTGAGACGTCCCTGCCTGTTCTATGATTCTATGATTACATTTCTTCATAAAAAAGTCATGAAAAGCCCAAGGATCTCTTGCTGAACACATCTTAATACTTCTCTGAACAGCATTAAGGTTGACTTTCAGTGTTCTAGGTAACAGTGCACAGAACCTAGTGGAAATATTTCCGGAAAAAATAATAAAAGTCATTTCCATAAATCTAACTGTTGTTATAATTGTTATTGAAGAAATGACCTCATGGAGGATTGTGACAGGGAAGCAGACTCACTTTGGTGTCCAGAAGTGAGGTTTTATCTCTTATCTGAAAGATTGTGTTGTCTTCCTTTTCCATGCCATATGGGATATTTGTCAAAAAGTCTCTTCTGCTAAGGCCTCAAAGGGTGAGCATTTAAAGCACCTTGCAAACCTGCAGTTGATCTCCTTACCCAGAGCCTTTGAGAGGGTGAAAGATGTTTGGAAATGTTTCATAAAAAGAAGGTAAGAATCTTTCAGGTTCACGAAGTCCACAGGACGTAGACTGTATGATGTAATCCAGATGTAACTCAAGACTGGCACTTTTATGTGGAAAGTCTTTTTTTTCCCTACTGACAGAAAGGAAAAATAATTCCCAGAGAAATCTGAGAATTATTTAGCAGTTTCATTCCACACTTCCCCTCACCCCCCTCCTCCAATAACTGTCTGGACTTTATTGTACTGATGTAGTCAGGAAATCCAATTGCTTTAGAGGTACAAGTAACCTCAGCAAAAAATGTTGATGAAGATTCCCTCTTATTGGCACTCAGACACGAAAACTGCACTTGGAGAAGACAGGGGAAGAAACACTTTTCTCCCAACCTACAAATCCTATGCAAGTTCTGGAAACCAGCATCCTCTTTATTCAAGAGACATCAGTGAATTTTCCCCCTTCATTGTTTAGGACCTACGCTGGAAAATTTGTCTTATGAACACCCCAAATGCTTAACATCTGGAAAGCAAATAAAAGCAATACAAAATATATTTCTACTAAATTTTGAATGCTATGGTTTTATAAACCAATGTAATGTTTATAGGGGAGGAACCAAACCATCCCACAGTTTTCAAGAATTTACATTCAATTCATTTCAAGATCTTCTCATAAACCACAAGGTATTATTTCTGTCCTGGCATACTAGATCACAAACATTTGAATTTAAACACTTTATAGGCACTATTGTCAATATATATATATATTTATTTATTGCACTAAATTTATTGATTACTGTTTTAGTGCTGTTTTGAGACCTCATGCAAGATGAGACTTCAGAGTGCTACATGCCTTGTTAAAATGTCTCTGAACTATTATTTTGCATTAAATTTACCAGGAATTTATTATAGATTAAGAAGCACTATGCCTGGGCCAAAGAGTTATACACCCAATAAGCCACAATGTACCAATCTACCGCATAACAAAAAATCAGGAGGACTGGAGACAGGAGAAAGAGAAAAGAAACCGTGAAGAAAAGAAAGGTTAATTGACTGCTTCTAAGACACTGTGGTAAAAATAAGTTATCTATTTTTAAAACCTGCTTTGCTGTTTAAGCCCAGATTTACACACAATTTTAGGTGGATGTCTCTTTTTAGATAACCTTGATTCGAATGGTAATTGAAAAAGATAAAATTTATGTACAGAGTTAGGACTGAATCCTTAACCACAAGCATACTGATCTCAGTGAATTTTCTTGACTAATTTCAGTGGGAAATAGCATGAAATAAATGCAAAGAAAAGCTTGATATAGAGATATTGTCGATGGAGTCTGCCACGACAATTAGAGATTATGGGACAAACAGAAATGGAAGAAAACGAAAAAAGTATCTCAGCAGGGCATCAAGACACCAAGAGCTGTCAAAGAAAGGTGATAGGGGGGAGAGTGATGAAGAGCAGTAATGAAGACAAGGAAGAGGGGAAAGTAATGCAAGTATTTGGTTTATGCCATGGTGAATTTAAACAAGTAGTTTAACATCAAGCAGAAATATTTGAAAGGCAGGGCATAGTGTAGAAGGAGAAGAGACATATTTGGAGAGACAAATTTGTGAGTTATTTTCTTCAAGACATTATTTGCAATGGATAGAGAAGAGATTATTGAGCAGAAAGAGATTAAGTGTGCAAATTCCTTTGTATTTTGAATCCACTTTTAATCCAATATTCAATTATGGGTAGATAATTTTCATGTTTTGAAGTGTGCTACTGAAATAACTTAAAATTAAAATGATGTTGGTCCACAAAAGTACACTTTACTAGAAAGCTGTTACCACCATTTTAATATTTAATTTTTTAAAATGAAATTTAAAAACCACCTTTTTTTCTAAAAGAAGTTTTAGAATTTATCAGTTATTTCTCTTTGAAGCACGAGTCTTACAAAAAACCCAAAAAACCACAAAACAAAACGTACTGAGATTGGCTCTCCATTGCCATGTCTATCGCATTCAAAAATGGACAAAAAATTGTTTCAATCTTCTCAGCTTGCGCTACTACAAAAAGTACTGACCAATAGAGAATGAAGTGGATTTTTTTTAATGGGGGCTGCCCAAAGAATCTTGTTTGATAATGTGCATTCCTCTCCTGCATTGTAAATATTTTATATTGTCAGTTGTCATGGACAATATTTTTGTTGTCAGTGAACAACAGTGATCACTATGTATAATTTTTTGTACAATCCAGAACTTATGCTTGGGTGCTTTCACCAATCATATAAGCCATATGCCCCCCACTGTCTTGGGTTGTTACATTGAAAAAAGTTCTTCAATAACGAGGGCAGATGCTGAAAACATTATCCTTCCCAGTATTGCAGAAGAGAAAAAGGGGGAAAGCCATGCTATTGCAGGAATTCTTCACCTGTGACAGCAGCACTACATGTAGTCCAGTAGAACAGGCACAGCAGTAGACTGTTAGATACAAAGAGCAAAGTGTTACTCAGCTAGCTAGCCAACTGTTCTTTTTCAGGAAATAAGGAATTCTTTGTCACCTTAACCATCTTTTTGTAAACCAAAAAATTCCATGTCTGATTTGTTCTAGAATAAAAACCATAAAGTAGCAGTAAAAGTGGAGCAAATGGGTGTCACACTGCATATTTCTTTTCTGATCAAAATGATCTACCATGCTACCTGACATGGAATCACTTTAATGTGTATTGTATTTGGATGTGGGCATGTCTGTAACGTAGCTGTAGGCGCCAAGCTTGAAAAGTGTCAGCTGCCAGAAATTTAATGTTAATTTCACAGAGAGAGCTAATCTCTTTTCTTAGATTAACGGATAGTTAGAAAGAACAGTTGAGTTCTCAGGCTGAGAACCACTGGTTTACACAGATGTATTGTACTGCTGGTTCATAACCCACTTTGTTTTAGCACTGTATGTGAGGTACATATTGAAAGTCATATTGACAAAGACAGTTCATTTGTAGTGTTTTGTTTTATGTTTTTATATGCACACAGAGGTTTTTGAGACATGGTAAGAGTTTTAGGAGTTTAAATTTGCATGACATACAAAGAATAGTGTACATCAAATACATCCTAAAGGGCAGACAGATACATGCTTAATATCCTTGCATGCTACAGGTTCTTTGAATTTCTAAGCTGTGTTCCTGTTCACTTTTTCTTTTCTTTTTTTCTTTTCACTGGTTATATCGTTCGATGAAAAAAAAAAAAGCATTACTTGGCAGCAATGTATGTTTTCAGAAGAAGTGTATATAAATTCTGTCTTCATTTGCACTAGCAGAGACCTAACAAGAGAATTATTCACAGAGATACAGCTTGGCTATGTTCCCACGGCTGTTTTTTCGTTCACCATAGGAGCACTTTTATTTTCAGGTCTTCTGTCAGAGTCTAAAGAATAATCAATCAATCAGTGGCCTATGGAATGTGGATTTTGTAGTCTTAGTTGATTCCTATATGAAAGGAGTCAATGTCACAAGGGAATCATCCTACCTTTGATACTATTGGCCAAACAGGATAATGCTGAATTTTATTTTGATAAACGGATATAGAAAAATAAGCTCCAATTCATTTCACTGGTTGCCTCCTATAAGATTAAAGGGGTATCAGGAGAGAAACATGATGAGACTTGCATAGCTGCTGGCTTTCCTTAGTTTTTCTTGGGGCTAGATAATGAATTTCATGTGTAAAGCAGACACTCTACTTTTCTTGTGCACAAAGTTGACTTTTCAAAAATCTCTTTCTGATTTAATGTAGATTCAGTTATAATATTGACTTCAGAACAGACTAAGGACTACAGCAAGACAAGCCTTATGGGTAGAGATAACATTTATTAGAAAGTTATTGTAACTGGAAAATCATGCAAACTGTCAAGCACACAAGGCTTTCTTAGGTCATTTACTCATTTTATCAAGTATCTTTGTAGTAACGGAACTTAATCACACAATTAATTCTGTTATTTTCAGAATCCAAGATATTAGCTGTTTTAAAGGAACCACAGTGACAAATTAATCTTTTATTACAAAATAGAAAACACTTTTGTATGTGAAAAGCATTTTCTGATTGTTTTCAAGAGGCTTGCATACCCCTTCACAATTCTTTGCACAAGATCCAAACTTGAATTTCAGTGACACTACTCATTAACAAGTATGTTAATTTTTTGAAAAGTCTTCTAAAAACTCAGGAACTGATACAAATACAGCTATTTTAAACAAACAAATCAACAAAAATAGTGCAGAAATATCCATATAATAATTACTCAATTATCTTAGAGACAGGAATTTGTTATCCAGGAGTACCCAGAGAGTATGTCAAGTAACATACTGTGAAAAAGAATATTATTGAGGCATATGCTATGAGCCAGAACTGAGTCTAATCATATTCAGCTCTCTTGCTTAAAAAATGAAAGCAAGAAAAATAACACATCTAAAGCTGATTTTGTTTTAAGGAAAGTGCAGTAACTCTTTAAGGCCATGAGAACAGTTAGATATGATCAGAGCTGGGGTAAAACTGTGGAAAGATCTGAAAACTACCTGAAAATTATTTTAGTAGGATTTCTTTCTTTTTTTTTTCTTTTTATGGGTGGTGGAAAAGTGAAAGCTTGTTTGTTATGTTACAGTTTAAATTGTATCACCAGTAATGTTTGGGAAAAAAATGGTTGCCCAGAGAAAATTCATGAGCTGAAGAGTCATATTTAGAGCTACTGAGGTAGCGTGGAACTTGAACTATCTCTGATTTTTATTACACACATTTAAGGTTTTTCAAAGGCAGATGTTTTGTTTTTGATAAAGGAACTAGAACTGGGCCAGAAACTTTATACAGGACATCCTAGATATGTTTAACTCTTCTTTGAGTGCATAGAGTGAATGCCATAGAGTTCAAAGGGAGCTGACTCAGAACTTTTGAAGGATGATATATTTTTACAATATAGAAAAATGGCACATTGAGTTATATATACATTGCTTTTAAAAATATTTGTTTAAGAAAAGGTGTAATATGACAAAGTCCCTTCAGACATCTGTCAAGGTAAATTTCAGTCTAATTGTGTTCTAAGCTGTCCCAGCCTCCTAACAATCAGGGTTTGCGTGAGGAGGATGTTAATAAAAATATAGATTCAACAGAGTATCTGCAGTTAGTGGATTTGGGATTGTTTTGACATACATCAGGAAGATGAAAAGTATCATGCAAAGGTCTAATAGGATAAGTATGTCAGGGATGTCAAAATGAACCACTTTACAACTCTCCATGTATTTTAATTTTTCGGTAATTAAAAGGAAAGCCAATGAAATGAAGGACAAGACAAACAGTGCATTTCTTTACCTAAAAAGATTTAGATTTATAGCTCACTTATCTCATAAAAAAAAGTTTTAGCCTACCTCCAGAAGTACTTAAAACAGCTTTTTTTTCTCCAAAACTGTGTTGAGAAAGCTGTAACTTGACTTAAACCCTAAATTTTGAGCTGGCCTTCCTTTCCTGTGATGTTCCACAATACTAAAACATTACAATTCCTTGCATAGCTTTTCATTCCCATTTCTACGCTTTGTTCCTGAGCTGTGGAATGTGAGTTATGGGATCCACCCATCATGTAAAGTTAGACATCTAAACTGCAGTTGTGAGATAGTCACATGTAGACCAGGGCAAACAGGGAAAGACAAATAATTCTGCAGTGGATTGCCCTGAGGTAGTAGATATCTTTGTAAAAATGCGATTAATTGCACCCAACAAAACCCCACTTTTCTCCACCCTGACTATAGAAAGAATCCCCAAAGCTAGCTCAGATATAAGTATCTATATTGAGGAACATTAACCTTGATGTGCATGAAAGTCTGTTCTTTTTTAGAAGGAACCTAATCAGGTCAGTGTGGTGAAAACAAAGCATCTGGGGACGTATTCTCATTGCTCTAGAAATGACTGAGAAAATAAACAAAGAAATACAAGCAAAGAAGAAAAAAAAGTCAGTAAAGAAACTGTAAATACCTAAGTAACTTTTCTGTGTGTTTCTGAATGACCTGGAAGACAAAGTGAAAGCATATATGTTAGTGCATGTTTCTTTATATGAAGATGGTACTGGAAAGAATAGAATAAGTACAGTGAAATCCTTAAATCACTGTGGTTGATATCAGTCATTCCAGTGGATTTGGCAATATTGCTTGGAAATTTATGAAGTGGCACTTAGTTTTCTGTACTGGTATATTGCCACAGCTAACCAGAGCCATATCATACCAGTTTAATTGAAAAACTAATGCATCTCATACTGAGATGGTTTACAAGTCTTTTTGTGAAAATATAGGGCAGAAAATACAGAGAATTACGTACACATGGATCACACAGAAGTGAAAATATCTCACTTCTGCTGATCCAAAGACTCAGATATTTCTGGGATTTGAACAATTTGGCAAGAAAGGTTTAACAACAGACATCTCTGAATATCTTGGAGTTTAGCTAAGGGGGAGTAGTGACAGGAGAGGGGAGGTTTCGTAATGTATCTTGCTTGGTGCAAGGACATTCATGTTCTCAATCATTCTGCACTTCACACAGACAGCTCTGAAATGGAGAACAAACAAAATACTGACTAGACAGAAGACAGGAAGGTTTTCCTTTCACACAGTCACAAAGAAAAGTCCCAGAAAGTCTATGAAAGTGGAGACAATTAATAGAAAATTCCAGTGAAATTTCAGCAGCCAAGTGACAACAATGTGAACCGAAACACAAACCAATACATTTATAAATGTTAAACCATATGGTTTTACGTATGGTTTTAGTACAAAACTCATGGAAATACAGATTTTAAATTGAAAATAATAGATATTCAAAGAATTAATTTATAATTAATATGAAATTAATTCAAAATACTGTGTAAGAAGAACTTTTCCATGGCAAACTTGCATAACTTTTGCCTGTAAGAATATCCAAATGAATTTTTGCACTGAATTTACCTGTTCTATCTCTCAACCTGGGGGACTGTTCATTGGCAGCAATGCCCAATATGCAAATATTTCTACTCAAAGGATCTTGATTTCAGGTAGAAACACTACTGTGCTGAGCAAATATATTGCAAGTGACTACACTGCATGTGGCCTATGGAGCTGCTAGTCTTTGTTTTTAATGGCACCTTACCTTAATGTTTTGATCTAAGGCAGAAAAAGGCAGCAAATCAGTGGAACAACCCAAAATACGTGTGTCTTTGGGAGGGAAATCAGTATTACACCACTCAACTGTTTTTGAATTTAAACATCTCCTTGAGACATTTGCCTGAAAACGCAGTGCAGATTTCCATGACTTCAATCTTTTCCATAATTATATTCCCTCCCTTCATATAAGTGGATGTTTTTCTGTTACAAGCCTATAACGGATGGCTAAAAATTACATTCTGGACATGACATTCGCAGTTATCTCAGCAAACCCCAATAGTCGCCACTGATCCTTGCTATTGTGTCCTAGAGATATTTACAGAAAATACAGTTACACTTAAAAAAAAAAAAAACCAAAGAAACAGTGCAAGGACTGTTACAAAAGATTGAGCAAGCTTGTCTAAAAGAATATTGGGGTTGTATTGAGGTTCCCTGTTCCAGCAAGCTACAGTGATCATAACAAATATATTGCAGTGCTCAGTTACTCTGAAAGTAACAAATTCTGAAGTAATTTGAATTTGAACCTCTACTAGGAATGAATGAATACAGCCATTTCCAGAAGAACTTAAATATATGAGTATGCTAACAATTTCATTGTGTCTTATGGAGAGGTCCTTGTACTGTGCTAGTAAGACTGTCACATTGCCTTAACCAGGTTTCATCTCCTCTAAATATAACTATCTACAAGCACAGTGTCAAGCCTAAGCCGTTTTCCTAAAAGCCCTTTCAGTAGCCAGTGAGGCTTAATGACCAGGGAATAATTCATTCTGTTCATATTTAGCACCTGTTTTGATGCAGGGTCACTTATCCCTTAGGAATGTCTCCCCATTGGTTGTAGATTGATGGATAAACTTAAACAAAAGAGCTAACTTTTAGGTAGCTAAATGAATTAACATAAACCATGTCAGAAGTGTGCATTCTTTTATCTTCTTCCTAAAGGAAGGAATATATAATGTAACACGTGAATTTTAAATGTATTCAGTTTTTTAAGAGTTTGTTTTGGCTGGGGATTATGTTTGCTCAGCTTTGCTTTCAAGTTTCAATAATAGAGGAGAAATTCAAGAAATACTCTTACACCACTGCTGCAATATTACTATTTCTGTTCTTTGGGGGGCAGCTTAATTTTTAAGTTAATATTATGAATATGCACTCATGATTTTTGGGTGCTGGAGGTAACTATAGACAGCCATTTCACAGGTTGCGGCTATAAGCACTAATAGGCACCACGATGCCTGATAGAAACAAAAAGAACACACATAAAATCATTGTGTTTTTATACCAGTATGTTCCATGAACAAGTAGTGCATTTCACTTGCTAATTAACAGGAAGCAGAGAAGTTTTAGAGATAGGAAAATATAAATGGTCTTTAGTTTTATTTTGCCTGTGATATGTGACTCATTGCTAGACCAACGTATTGAATTCAAAGCAAGTCATTTATGTTGCTATACATTGCTTTAACAAAGGTTTTACTACCTTAAAAATTCTGCCACACTCAACAGTTGATTTCTGGTTTGGCCAAGGGTTTAGATATTTGCTGACTGCTGCTGCTGTCTCAAATAAGGCTAAACTGAGCTTTTATTGTTAAATAAAATCTATACAATATAGTCTGGAGAGATGTTCTCCTTTGGGCTCAGGGGAAGAGCATTATGAGCATGATGTGCTCTGTATAACCTCAGCCCACATGGATGCTAATCCTGCTTAGCTGAGTAAAACCCAGGTGCTATCTCTGTTACTGCTGTTCTGCTGCCCTGCTATGAGTGGCAGGAGATTGTATGGGATAGTGAGTGCTAGCACTGCAGGCAGGAACTCAAACCCAGCCATTACGGGATCACTTCTCATCACCCACATGTAACCAGCAGTGAGGACTGCAATAGCCTCACTGCTTACACAGCTGCCTAAAGTCACAGGCTGGAGAAACCACACAGGAAATGTGGAGCTGGGAGTGTCTTTGGTAGGATAGGGCTGTTTAATTGTCTCTTGTACAGCAGTGCCTAAATAGGTCCCCAAGTTATTGGAGCTTGACAAAGAGTTAAAAAAATAAACAAGAAATGGTGAAGATTTTTTAGTCGTTGTGAGGGAAGACATTGCCATTCTGATCTCTCATGCAGGAGCGTGCGTGTAGGGAAGCATAAGCAGCCAGTGAAACAAGTCAAAAGGCATGGCCCCATATTCTAGCCAGTGCTCTCTTCCATACGCGAATGGTGCTATTGTCTGTTCCTTGTACTTTACTATGATCTGGTCTAATTAGAATGGCAAGTAGTCTGTGAAGAAGAAGGCTAAGCTGTCCAGGAAAAACTTTCTTTTAGAAAGAACTAAGCAAGCTAACAAATAATGAAGCCCATCTTTTTAGGAAGAGCTTTCCTGAAGCTCTTTCAGCAAAGGGCTAAGGAATACATCCCATTCTTCTCCAGGAATTATGAAGTCTTTGGCTATTTTCAAGTGTTATTAAGCTGTCAGCAACAGGGGAAAAAAAAACCCCAGAATCAAATGTTATATACAAATATCAGTTGTGTGGTTTGCATTTGATTCTCAGAAAACAGCTGTGCATTTGGAAGGTTTTCCATGAGGGACGGAGGGGACTTTTGTTGGGGGCCAACCTTTCCATTGAATGTATCACAGGAGAAACCATGACATCACCATTTGAATACACGATTATTTTTATAGATCTTAAAGTATAATTTCATTGCTACATATATATAGCTTAACATTAGCTGGGTGATAAGCAGCTACTTCCTCCCATAAAAGCTGTTAAAAATTAAAGTAATATACAATTCAAAATGTTGCCTTTTTTTAAGAAAACTAAAAGAAGTCTGACTTCTGCAAAAAATATTCAGCTTAGCAGCAACCGTAATTGAAAATTTGCCCCTGTTGGAGAAATTATTGATCTAAGTGCTTGGAGATAACTTCATGATGTAAAGTTTTTAATTGTAACTGTCCATTTAGTACAAAATACAGAAAAATAGCAGATTTATTGATATTCTTGGTGTCCTGCAGATATAATTCTTTCAGGTACTCCCTAACTACCTGTTTTGCAAACATTACATCTTTAGTGGGTTTTTTGCAAAAACTTCCTGTTTTCACGTCACGTGTGTTAATAAACTTAACTCAAAAAAGACATGAGTGCAGGTACTGTAGGAGCCGTAATTAATGACTGTCATTACATTGGCAGCAGCTATCAATTTTACCTGTCAGTTTTTCAGCACATTTCAGGAGTTACAGATTTTTAGTACTCATCTTGCTAGGATCTATGGAAAATGCAGTATCTTGCTAAACATCAGAGGGAAAGGCAACTTTTAGATGCAGATAGCAACTCTGCCATTTGCATTGGCAGTGTGTCAGCTGGTGAACATTTCTTTTAGTGTTGTTGTGACGCTGTGACATAAGTGATACTCAGTTACTCAATATCCCACTGAAATATTCTGAGCACTAACTTTGTCCCTGCCCTATAAATGTCTCTCTTCCTTGCCCAATTAAGCATTGTATAAATAAATTCACTTTGTTAATTTACATCTGGAGTGACAATATTAGCTGTGATCGATAGGTGACACAAAGTTACAGATGTCAGGTGATTTACCAAACAGTCCTCAAGATTTACCTTTTCAAGGAAATGGCTTTTAAAGATGATATAACTGTATAAGTCTTCACTACTCTTTTACAGAGCCACAGAGTTCAAATGAGATTGCTTTGCCCTGAGTTCCAGCATAAGTCTTCAGAACTGTCAATAATTCAGTGTCAAGGTTTTGTGCTTTTAGACTGTACTTCAATGCTTACCTGGGCAGAGTTACAGAGATCTCTACAAAGAGGCTTCTGCAATCTGCAAAGCGTTGCTGGGCAGTCACTGGCACACTAAAACTTCTGCCTGAAACTACCAAACCAAAATGAGGTCCCTGAAGAAGAGATGGATGGGTGGTGCTGCCTCTCCTACATCCTAACAACTGCTTCAGTCACCCACATGAATCTCAAAACCCCCCTTTACCTCATCATGTTTAAAGTGTTCAGACACTGGTTAAAAACAAAGGAGTGGTTGGTATCCAAAAATGCAGCTTCCCAGTACACAAGAAAAGAATATACAGTATATAACTCTATAATTGTCATGTGAGAACTAAATACTGACATTGTTGAATTTAATGTTAAAATTGCTATTGATTTTTTTGAGATGAGAAATGAGCCCTTGGGGCTTAAAAGAAAAAAAAAAAAAAAAAGGAAGAGGAAAAAAAAAGCTTGATCTCTCTACTACCTTGGAAGGCAAAGTTTTCATAGGATTCTCCAAAGCACTGATTTAACAACACCTTATACCATAGTAGAGATTATGTCAGTCAGTGCAGCTGTACAAAGACTGTTTTGAATCAGATGCCAAGAATTAGTTGGAAATGAAGTGTCACTCAGCTAAATGTGTCACTTGTTAGCCTGCAAGCCAAAAAGATATTCTGATGCTGTTCACAGAAGGGGAATAATATTCTGCATGCAGTTCACGTTTTATTCTCTTCCTTGTCACAGCAGCTGAATCTGAATGACATCTTGTTTAATTGTTCTGCACAATTTCTGAACATATGAAGTTCTTTAGCTTTTGTCCTTATGCATCACTATGCCAAGTTTTGGAAAACAAATATCTGGGTGGAGTATGTACTGATGTTAAATTTCAAGTAAAGAAAGTGTGTTTTCAAACATAATCAATTCCTAACTATCCAGCTTCATTCAGCTGTCATCTATGGTATGCTTTGATATATTTAACAAGCTGTCTCCATCAAAACCACAATATCTTGGAATATTACCATTTTTACACTTATCAGCACGTTGAACCTAAATCAGCACGTTGAACCTAAATGAGTTTGTTCCCAGAAGGAGCAAGAACAGGCATGCTTTCTTGATGCGACACAAACTGTGAAAGCTGTGCGCTTTCAGAGCTTCAGAACACTGTGTTTGTTTGTTATCAAGGAAAATGTGTATGTAGGAATTGTGAAAAAGGGGCTGAATGATACACTTAATTTAGAACAGATGCTGCATAAAATTATGCTGTATTTTCTTAAATAGAAAAGCAAGAGAAATCTTAAATCCAATCAACAAAAAAACAATTCAGATTTGTTAATTTGCCTCATTTAATAGCTTTGATAATCCTTTTAAGTTCATAAAATAGGCTGACATAGCAAACAGCAGTTTAGGCACATAACTATAATCCAGAATTCAATGCTTAGAGTACAACAGACACTTTTCAAAATCTGTGGTTGCTGCTACCAGCTCTTTCCAAAGGCAATAATTTTTATTTTTTTTTTAAGTTGTATTAATTTTTTGTCATGCACACAGAGATTAATAAGAACCCCCAGGAAAACCTGTGTGAGATCTATATGTGCAATCCTTGCAGAAGGATACAATATCAGCTATCTTTTGAATCTGATTAACCACTCTAAAAATACTAATTTTAGCAGTTGTCCTCTCCTGTTTGTAACGGTCCTTAAAACAGACAAACAAAAAACAACAAGCAAAAAAAAACCTTAAAAGACACAATCAAGTCTTGCCATTCCCTCTGCACCCCATGGTAATCAACAAGGAGAAAACAGGAAAGGAAATGACTAGCACTTTTTCCCTTATTAATTTGAATTTCACCAGTTACAGTGAATTAAAAATTATCAATCAGAGGGAAAAAAACCCAACAAAACAGAACTATATGATAATGAAATCTATTACAGAAAAAAACCACCATAGATAGTGGAAAACTCCACTATGTAAAAAAATAAAGAAAAAAACACCACCATGACAGCTAATAATACGGAAATAAGAATGAGAACATAAAGAAAAGGATCTGAACTAAAGTAAAACCTTTTCTACTAATTCAATTATCCATAGAATGGCACTGCATTCAACAAGACTTCTGAGATCCATTTGCTAACAGCCAGAAAGGAAGGAAGGAAAGACGGGTAGTAGCAATTGTGGTAGTTTGGTAATAACTCAAAATTTCAGTATTCACAGGTAATATTATAGCTTAAAAGCTACACAATCCTTTTTATTTTTATTTAGAAATACAGCTGTAGCACGTATCGGTGGAGGAATGTATAAAATACAGAAGATACCTCTTTAACAGAAGTTTGTGAATGTTTAATCTGATTTATGTGAGTTGCAACAGACCAACCCATTTACCCTGCTAGAATTGTGGTTATGATTATGAAAACACTCAGGGATTTCAGTGTAGGATAATCCTGAATGCAGAGATACCTTTGTGCCTGACTACCACCCACTTTAGTGGAATCTGGATGTGTTAATTTAAACACATCCTCTAGAGAATATTCCCCAATATATCAGATTTCCAGTTTGCACACAATAGCAGTTGAAAATTTGCATCTCAGGGCTCAGTAAACTTGGGACACGTTGAAATGGTTTCCAAACAACTTAAACAATCTGCGACTTTGCCTGTTGGATAGCTATCAATTTTTGAACTGGAATAAAATGAGAGATGATCAGGAAAATCTAATTTAGTTTCCTCAGTCTAATCTCTTTACCAATCTCCTGTATTTGCCAAATTTAAATAAACAAACACTTCAGTCTACTTTTTTCTTTTTTTTTTCCTCTCTAGCATGCTCCCAAATAGTCACGTAGGTGTTTATTCAAACATAATTTATTTCAACAGATTTTAGACCATTGATTCAGAAAATGATGCCTTGGGTGAACAAATGATTAGCATAAAGACATGCAGAGGACTTGGTCCTCAAATGACCAAGTTAAGCACACGCTGATCCTTGGAAAGTATGTATCCTTGCTTTGTGGAAAGTGGGAAATGCAAAAGGTGCACAATACTGTCTCTCAGCAAAAATCAAAATGTAACTTTAATTATACAATTTGATTTACTTATGTTTACTTTATTTGTGTTCAGTTGTGTTCATATTATGGTAGATATAATTCCTGCTATGACACATTTATTAATTTCATATTAATAATATAATAATATTAAATATTATGAAATATTATTGATATTTATGTATCATTTTTGCAGATACAATTTTTTACACTGTAATAAGATAACTCATGGTCTAGAATATTCAGTTAAAATATGCAAATGGTATTTCTTCTGTTCTGCTCTGGCATCATCCTCTAGCAATAACACATTGAGCAGATTATTCAGATAATGTTGGCATAGTTGTATCTGAAGTTAATTAATTACTATCACACATTAATTAATTTAAGGAAATAACAAGTTGGTTTGAACTAAAAATTGAATCTTTGTATTAAAGTTTGGCCAAAATTTTTTTGTCAGTGTCAATACTTTTCTTTCAAAAATCAAAAGGCTTTTGAAAACAACCCATTCTTAAAAAGACTGTTTCAACAGCATGCCATTTTCCAAAGGAAAGTGTTTTGTACCAGCGTTCTCCAGCCGCTCTAAACATTTCTCTAGTGTTAGGCCAGCACACATGGGAAGTGTTCATTTCCACTGGCTGCATGAAAAATTAGTTTCACGACACAGATGTTTGCAGTAAAATAAAACTACTAATTTGTATTTGAGCATTAACATCTTTTCAGATCTTCCATTATGGAAAAGTATGCTTTCTCCGATTTTCCATTTTCCTTCTCCATAACAACACCAGTTTGCTTTTCATGCCAGAGTTGTAGGGTCATTAAGAACCCAAGTTAAACAAATCCTGAGCTTCTCAGAAATTTTATCAAAAAGCCAACTTTTCCATATAGCCAAAAATGCAGAATTCAGGATTATTCAGTAAATTATATTCTATTTTATGTGTAACTGTTAAGGAATAAATTGAAAGAAAGAGAAGTTGTATCATAGCATAAGTCAATTCTGTATTTCTTATGGTTCATAACACTCCTGGGTATTTCACATTTCATTCCATTAATAGCTCATATTGTCAATTACTTAAATAATGATACCAACTTTAGTAGTTTCTTATTGCTCAAAGAATAGGTTGCAACTTTTTTTTTCAAGTCTCTTGCATGGTGCAGGTCCTTAAGACCATGATTTAATGTTTCTTTCCATTATTTTTTAATGCATTTGAACAGGGGCGTTTATGTCATTCCAGTTTGGCACTTAATGCTTAAAGATATGCATTTAGGATGAACCCTTTGATACACAGACACCACGACAAATTTTGCCAGAGACTTGGTGAATTTGGGATGTCAGTTTCTGGCCAGGCAGATCCGCAGGTAGGAGGAAGGTCTTCTTCATTCTGCACATGGAAGACATCACTGGAATACATAGTTCTGCTGGGTTGAGCAGGGCTCTGTATGGAAGTGACCTTACCACTTTCATTTGGCAAAGAGGTCAAAAAAGGTCCCAACAGGCTGGAAATGCTTTCCTTCATTTCCCTGTTTATGTAGATGCAAGAATGGCAACTCATCACATGTTGAGGGACTGGCACAGAAAACTTTCAATGCAGAAAAAATTCATTTTTTCACAATATGTTACCACATGTCCTTCCTAATATCTAACAGTTATTTTTCCCTTTATAAAGGCTTATGAAGCTATGCGACTGCTTTTGAATTTCTTCTAGTTGGAGCTTTCTTCATTCTTTTTCAGGAACTTCTCACATAGAAATGCAATATCACTGAGAACTTTTATTTCCAAACAGGGTGGAACATCTGAGGTTCCAAGTGAGGTCATAAAAAAGGCTTTTTACTACAGGTCTCTAATATTGAGGTGACATCTTCATCTGCTACCACTTCTGAAGAAATTCAGTGACTGGGCCAGGATGTCCTGTTTTGTTGACTTGTTGACCGTTTTAGACTTGTTTCTGCAATGAACAACGCTGATCTTCAGGATAATTTTCAGTACATGGAATTACCCTTTGACTTTTTCACAGAACCAGCAGGTTTTAGGAGATGGCTCTCTGCACGTTACTCATAAGATCTCTATCTATAAAATTGTCCAATGTCTCATACAGACACTACAACTCTCACAAAAGTGAATCCTTTCTGAGGGTTGTTAATTCTGAGAGTTACTGCAGCATTTATCTGCATTGATCCTGCCAGATCAAATCCCTTCAGGTGTGAGGGATAAAACTCTAGTCCTAACGAAAACATCACTGTTAGTCAAGCTCAGTGAAGTTCTTCCATCAATGCAAATATGATTTGCCAGGCATTTTACTTCATCCTTCATCATTACCAAACACTGTGGATACTTCCAAGAGCAGAAAGCAGAATTTTGGTTTATTTGGAAATCTGAAGGGGGTTTTGAGCTTTTCATGCAATAATAATGCAGATGAAAATTGTATGCTGAGGAGCTGGATTGTTCTCCATTACTTTTAGAGCAAGTTTATGCCAATTTTCGCAAACACTTCACACTTTTCTTATATGTTAAATAAACAGGGAGGAGGTCACTGCCGTACAAGATATTCATACATTGGAATCAGTGAAACTGTTCCCATTATTTTGTTATTAACAGATGAAGATTGTTACATAGTGAATCAGTTTATCAAAGGTTGATTGCTGGATACAGATCTCTTTCCCACTATGCAGAACTCGATAGGCAAGATCCACGCCTACCTGTAAAGTGTGTTTTCAAATTAGTCACCAGGATTGCTTTGGCAGCCAGTGGAAAGAGATAGGAACTTTTAAAAGATGATCCTTGCCACCTGAGACACCAGTCTTCAGAGGCAGCAATTCATGTCCTCTCAAGGCAACGATGGACTAGAGTCAAAAAACAGGAAAAAAAGAGAAATTACATATCTAACTTAACTTTCATGAAGCTCTGCAAAATCACTACACCGTTACTTCCATCTCATACACAGCCTGATAGTAAAGACAATGTCGTGTAAACAGAATGATTCTTACCATATCTGCTTTATACAGACAACTGTAGAGATTTTTTACTTCTCCAAATGATACTAGAAATATTTCACTGTGGCATCAGGTGCACTGTCATGAGCTTCTTCTACCAGTGTACACCTCAAGACTTCAACACACATTAACGAAGTTTCAGTTCAGCTGAATTCAATGTAATGCATTTCTCTTACCATTGATGGAATCTCATCCTTTAAAAGCTGAGAGCTTTACAGTTAGCTACAGAACAAATCTATTTATTCTTGAACTGAAGACCAGAACAGATTCTACCTTGTGGGTATCCATGGGAAAATGACTCTGCAGTTGTAAAGAATCATTGCTGAAATTTGCAGCTGTAATTACTTCAGAATGGTGTTGAGAACATAAGAAATAATCTCTTCTCCCTAGTAACAAGCAACAAGACAAAATGAAATGCCTTCAAGTTGCTCCAGGGGAGGTTTAGATAGATATTAGGAAATGTTTTCTCACTACAAGGGTTGTCAAACATTGGAACAGGCTGCCTAGGGAAGAGGTGGAGTCACCATCCCTGGAGGTATTTAAAAGATGTATAGATATGGTGCTTAGAGACATGGTGGACTTGGCAGTGTTAGGTTAACAGTTAGACTCAGTGATCTTAAAGGTTCTTTCCAACCTAGATGATTCTATGATTCTATAATCTTCACATTAAGCTATGGAGAAAAATCATTAGGACAAATCAGAAAATTGTCTAGGAGATATGGACTGTAAGGCAAGCTTTCCTCTTCTGCATGTATTCCAGTGCTGTTGAAGGAGTCAATTTTTCCTTACTTGTCGAGGACACAAAGAAATTCCAGATGTCAATAGGCTAATCGTGAATGAAGTCCAAATATAAACCACTGGGAAAGCTGCAATCACAAAACAATCAGACATGATTCTATTAGGATCCTGCAGTTAATGCTTCACTGATTTCATCACATCCTGACTAAAGATATTTCCACACATGCTTTGAGCAATGAGGAAAAAAAACTCCACTGGGGCTCAGCAGGTGAGTGGCTGGGTTCAGGGTTGGCGGGTGTTAACGCAGTGCCGTGTGGATGCCTCCAGCCAGTGGATGGTTCCTCAGAGGCTTTGTCTTCCTCCCTGCTACTCTGGCTACTTCATCTATTCATTTGTGAACCTTCTTTCATCTCTTGCTCCCTACAGTCTAATTATTATTAACAGAAGCTTTTGTATCATTTGGAAAAAGTTTCAGAGGTTCAAAATTATTGGGGTTTTGGTGAGGGGGTTTTTTACTTATATGGTTTATATGGCTTCTCACATCATCGCAAAAGGTTAATAAACCTCTGAGATTAAGATTGACGTTGCCATCATTACATTGTGGAACCTGGATATATCTTCTCTTTTACACACAGTATTCTCTGTTGACTGCACTTACAAGTGAATTATAATCCCCAACCATAACTACATTCCATGCAATCATCATAGATCTAAATTCCACTTAAATGGTTCCATCCAGCTTTCCCAAACATTGACTTCGATGCATGTCCATTATTTTCCACCTCGGTATTTATGAATCATCTATTATTGTAAATCAAAAAAAGAAAAAAAAAGAACAATCTCAGAAACAATTATTTTATAAACTTGTTTCCTGGCTGAATTTCCAGCAAGAAAATTTATTTCCAAAAATCTTTGTCCAGGGCATCTATAAAAGAAGCAGGAGCCATTTTATCTATATATACAATTGCCTCTTTCATACTACATGGATCTTTGCCTGTTACAAGCTGTACTAAACCCAAAGATTCTCTAGAAAATGTCCTGAATCTCCAATTTATTTTAAATTGGCTATGAAATGAACACATTCTTTTACTCCTGTCCTCATATTTAACTTGAAATGCTTAAATCACAGTATCTATTACCTCTAAAGTAGGACTTTAGTTTCAACAGCATTCCAGTTATTTCAGGGGAACATCTGCCTTCAGTGTCTGATTTTGTTTGATACATTTTCCTGCTTTACAACATTTGATTTTTCCAAGATCATTATGGTGTGAGAACTAGAAAACGTTCAAACATAAAGCCACAATATATTCTTTCATGCCATACGATGTTTACAATCAAAGACAAGAATTTATAAATTAAGATATTACTCATCTCAAAACAAATAAACAAAATTACAAGAAAAACGCCTGAATACCACAAAAAGTTGTGCAAATGCAGAAAAAAGGAGCAGCACTCAAAATGTTCGAATACTTACTTTATTGCTGATTGGTCTTGGTTTTTTAAATCCATAAAAAACATTATAAAACTATATGTGAATATGAAAATAACTTCAAATTACACAGAGAATGCCTTCTGTCATATGTTTGCCCTCTAATGTAGTAAGGCCTAAATTCAGAAAGGCATCAGACACCTTGACTTCACTTTTAGTGAAACAGATATGAAAGGTGAACTTCATGAATAAGAAACACTCTCACTATACACCAATTAATTACCCAGCAAAAAAGGTCTGTAAATACCCAATGGAGCTCCCATGTGCTTCAGTAGCATAAATACACAAATAAGAAATGGTGCTGTATCAAAATTTAAATGTAGGTAAGTACCCACAGTTCCCAGCACATGCAGAGAAAGGAGGATAACTTTCAGGTTATTTTTTATTTTTATTTTCTTATTAAAACAAACAAACAAAAACCAAACAAACAAACCAACAAACAAAAAAAATATAATGTTGTTTCTCTACAGCACCTGCATAAAACTTGTTCTGTCACTGGAAAATATTTTAAAAAACAACATAACAAACAGCCCCTGAACCCTCCCCAACACTTAGAGCCAGCCAAATATGCATACGTTTTCCAGTTTGTTATCCATGGGCATTTTTTGTCGTTGCGTACAAATCTCTAATAGAAAACAGACAGACATATTGCTAAAGCTTTTCACATGCTAATAAACACAATTTGGGCTGCCATTACATCACTTCCCAACAATATAAACATTTTTTTATTTCTAGGACCAGGTTCTGGCACTCTGCTTACTTACACTAAATACTACCTAGTCTGCAAGCAAGCTTATTAATTTAAAACAGTAAGGCATAAATCAGAATCAGTAGTCAGAATCAGTAACTACATGATGCCAGCTTAAAGATGATGATGTTCCTTAAAAGGTAAACTGTTCTGCCACACAGTTTTGTCCAATTGATTTACTTCTGGACAACATCTAAATGACACTTTTCTTAATACTCTGAAACCATTTCCCAGTCTTTGCAGGACAGGTGTATTTGGAAATGACCACCTGACAAGACAGAAGGCTTTGTAGCCTTGAAATGCACCTAAAACTAAGGTCATTGAGGGCTTGCCTGTGCATTACTACAGTGTCTATGACCTATTCACCCAACTGGAATACAGAGAATGGAATGTGGATTATGATCATTCATCTACAGTAGCTTTGACCCACCTGCATGGGAACAGCTACTGCAGGTTTGATAGAAGACCAGACCACACCAAGCCACCAGAGCAGTCTTGTACCCTGGCGGTCAGAATTATAATAGGAACCAGGTGAAGATTTGTTTTCCCCAAGTAGCTCCGATCACTGAAATCAGCAATTTTGTGACCACTGAAACTCTTCACAAATTCATACCTAATTTGGTAATAGTATCTGAATAAGGGTAAGAAAGTTTTTATTGTTTGTTTCCAAGTGGTGTATCAAGACCACATGCAGTTATGTTTGTTTTTTAAATATTTTCAGAAGAAAAAAAAGCCAAATGAGCAATTTTATTTCAGCCAAAGAGAATGTTTTCTTAAGCTGGAACAAAAGTGTTGAGGGTCTCTGTTTTACAAAGTAATTGGAAACTTTTTCATTCTGGATCAGCTGAAATTACATGTTAAATGTGTTTGGTTTTATATATCTAACAGAAAAATCAGTTACTTACACAACTGTATACTAAGAAGTCTAGAAGAGCTGCTGTCGAATTCAAAGAACGTTCTCTACACCCTCATCCTTTGCCCTTTCTTACATCGCAGACAAACCTCCATCACACCCAAGACACCACCCATGTGCTCAAAATCTTCTATAGGTGATAACATTTGAACTATACATAAACATTGCAAATCCTTTATGCCCAAGATGTGACACCCAGAGGGGATTTCCTTTTCTATCCATAGAATTAAAAATCTCTCAGAAGCTCAGACATTGTCTGAAATAACCTTTGCTATGGGGAGGCAGTTGCAGGTGTTGATTTCATCTGAGAGTGCCTCCTCTTCTTCTATCAAGTGGCCTGACCAAAGCATCAAGTATCCAGCATTTGGCTGTACTTTGAAAACTGCTCAGAGCAACAAAACCTATCACTTACACTCTGTGACTTGTAACATCAGTCTTTATGTAACAGGTAGTGGTGGCAGTCACTCCTTCCCAGTCACGCATCCCACTAAAGACTACCTCCCCAGTAATATCTACCCACCTTAATGACACTAAAATTTCCTTATACAAATATACAAATATTTATTATGAGTTTAAAAAAACCCACAAACCTAAACACCAGACTTAATACCAGTTACATTGTCTGCACGATGATGAGTCTTGGCCTTGCATTTTAACTGCTTTGGGAGTTTTCTTATGTTCCCTTGGATCTACTTTTTGTCTCTCATCTCTTGTTTAGGCTTCAGCTATTTACACTTTTGTGTTCCAGGGTATCATATAGTGCAGTCTCCTGGGTATTCTGATGGCAGTAACAGTGCTTGTCGTCATTACACATCAAATACTTGTGTCCAGAGCCCCATTGTTCTAGGTGCACGTCCTCTACAAAAATAGTCACCAGCTGTTCTTCTATATTGTCCTTCCCCTCCTGTCTCCTTTACTCACCTTTCAATGTCTTTATGCCAGCACTGCAAAATTTCAGCAGCAATATCACCCTTATGCATACATCTTTTTCAGGGACAGGTACAAACTGAGAGTAGATATGTATATATTATGCAAATCCATGCCTTTTTCAAAAAAGTATTCATGCTGTCTGAACTGACTGAACCCTGAGTGCAATGTCAACATTTCCTATAGTCTGTCTTTAAGAAGGGATTTTTTCATAAGAACAGAGTAACTTTCAGTAGACAAGGACAATAGCTATGAACCACCACCACGACCACAACCTCTTCCCAATCTCCCCATTCCCCCTCAAAAAAAAGGAGGTTTTGAGGTTTTGAGACCCACCAGCTATCTCTAGGCAGATGTCAGCTTGCCAGTGTACAATTCATGAAACTCAAAAGAGTGTTTGCTTTATTCTATTAAGATTTAATACTCTAATAAAAGGTATCTTTCTTCTGTGAAAAATTTTCTCAATTCTACCCTTAAACCATCTCAGTTTTGGAAACAGTAATGCTCTGGCATATTTGATGTTGCCAAATTGCAGTCAGATGTGATAAGAATGCTTTGAAGTTGATTTGAAACTAAATAAATCACTCATCAATATTCTTCCAGATCAAGACAAAGAAGGAATATTTGAAAGGGGCAAGAAAATATAATGCAGACCAGAGTCAAACAACATTTATTGATAAACAAGACATAATGAGTTCATATGTGAAATGACCTGATATTTGTAATTACCACACTGTTATTAATTTATACAATAAATCAATTTTCACATCACCATCATGTGGTTTGGAGATAAATTTGCACTGAAATGATCCAGGAAGTCATACTTTTCATCTGCAATCAAATCATCAGAAAAGCTAATGTTAAACAAAAGCCTATGTTCCTCCAGGCAAAGCAAACCATTTTGCCGCACTCCTGTGGGCAGAACCAACCAGCCCCACTGCAGTGCTTAGCTTAGTATTTAGGGCGGTTTCACCAAACACCCACATACCCTATGAAGACAACAAATGACATAAGCCTTCTGGATGATCTGTAACCAATTTGTTTCAGTTAGGTGCTTCTCTACTCTGACCTGACATGTGCAGGGAAAACTGTATGTTCCCAGAGTTAATTTAGTGAGACATATATCACTTCCATATATCACGCCACAGTGTATGCAACCAGGAAAATTTGGGGATCTGTCTAATGTCTTGTCACAAGGAGTACCTAACCAATCAAGGCATAGTGGTAGTGTTACCAGCACTAATCCTTTTGCAGAAAACATTCACAAATTAAGTTCATTAAAAAGCCTAATCCTAGCCTACTAGTTTTTGTTTAAAATATTTATCAATGACCTACAAAAGTAAGTTTCCAAGTCTGCAGGTGATACTGTTCTTCTCAGTAGTCAGATGCTCTGCTGATAATGGGAAACTTCAGAAAATCTCACAAAACTGAGAAAAGAGAGCAGAAAGATAGCAGAGACATCTTGTTGTAGATAGATACAGACAAAATAATACTTTAAGGGAAAATAATCTAAACATATATACTCAGCTCTGAACTTGGAGTTATAACTGGAGAAGAGTATTGGTATTGTCACTGGTAATTGTCCAAAATCATCTCATGTTTGAAAAGGAAAAGTCTCAGGGACAGCAGGCGGGAGGATAAGACTGAGGTTTATGTAACCATGAAAGCTGTGAATAAGCTGGATACCCAGCTGTTGTTCACCAAGACCTGCCACAAAAGATCTGAGGAACAGTCAGTTCCACAATTACGTAGAAAAGAGGTGGAAGAAATTTCTTCTTTACTCGCTGGGTAGTTCAGGATTTTTTTGCCAGAGGAGGTGGAGGAATAGATTTGAATGTTAGCAAATTCAAAAAGACATTCGACAAAATCACGGATAATGTATCTGGAAATGTATATTAAAAACAAAAGGCAGGAATGTACACTTCTGATATCTAATAAAACAATTTTGAGTGCTGAGGGAAATGACAAGAATGAATGACAAGAAGCGTCCAGGCCTTCACGTTCTCTCCATTGTGATCTCAATTTGCCATTGTCAGAAACCGAATAAGGGCAAGTAAGTCATTTTTTGTGTTCTTAATTCTCCTATCCACCAGCAGCTGAACAGAAATATGTTCCAAAAATAATTGTCAAAGCAGGCATGATCTCTTTGAAATTAGGCTTCCACTGCCCTGTAGTACAGCTGATTCTGCACTGCAATTTTAATGTTAACATACAGATGTTTTGCATCTTTTCTGGAACTTGAGAATAGGAGAGATCAACCATAGATTTACTTCTTTCAAAACTGTATTGGAAAGCAGATTAAGCCCTCCCATTTCGCTGACATAAATGGAAGTACACCAAGGCTTAATTTTGTCTCTGTGTATCCATCAAAAAAAGATTTAAGAAAAATTATATTAAATGCAAAAAAAGTTAGCTACCTAGATACACACACACATGCATAGTAACAAAATAATTTGCTTACAGTCTCTAATATCTCTTCTTTTTAGTCAGGTTTTAGGCCTTATTCATACTGAGTGTATATGTCCTCCATAAGGTGATCAGAGACTAATTTTCTTCTCCTATCTGCCCATTGCTGGCTGTTTTTCTCTCAAGCTTTTCCTAGTGACTGACGTCAATCTTAGAGCAACAACAGTAGGTCTGATACACTCTATGACTTTCCACATTCCCTGAGCCAAAAGCCACAAAACTATTATGAGCCCTCCCTGCATCAGCTTTTAATGAAAATACTCTCTAAAAGTGAAGTGAATAATCATTTTCCTCCCACATGTTTAATTTTAGTAACTTTTTTTCCCTTCTGATATACCCATTGTTAGACTTTTGCACTGGTCTACGATTTATGAAGCCGCATACCAGAATAATGGCAAAGCTAGAGAACTAGGCTCAGTCAGCTGACTGGAAATTAATTTTCAAATTGTTATTTCTATGTTATAAAGAGATTGATAGACAGAAGCTAAACATTGATTTATCTCTGCAGAGAATCCAGTGATAATAAAAATAAGTGGACCAAACACTATTATTTTTACCATGGCAGACAAAAATTTATTGCAAACCTGAACTCCATATGGGACTAAATCCAGCCCTAGAAATAATATTAGGGGCTCATAATATTTGAGCCATTTTGATAAGGGTTCAGACTATAAATTGCTCAATTCAAATACAGGAATGTAAAAGCAAAGTCTGTAAACAGATTTATTTTGAATTCATTTAACACTACCAAGAAAATAAAATTGATTTACTGTCTACTATAAATCCTCCAACCTTCAGGCCCTAAGGCAGTCATCAATACAAATTCCTGACATTTAAAGCATGCGTTAGCATCAGAATTGTATGTATACATGAAATGAGAGACCTACGCAATGCTTGGAATTTTTTAGCTATACTTACATCATTTTGCAATTCCATGTTGTTTTGCTCATGGATGATAAATTTGAGATAGACTCAGACAAGGAAACAGAAAAATCTAAATAAGCATTCAGGTGATTAAATGCTGTGAACTCACAAATTTTTCTAAAAGTAAAAGACACCTATGATTTTTCTTGCTGGATATCTCTAAAATCATTTTTTTAATCATAATCTTACCATAAGAAAAGAAAGAGCAATGGAAAACATAAGATAATATTGTAATCTAACACCTTCATTAGTGATAGTGATTTACGCTTGAAACATAGATTGGAATAACTCATACTAAAGGCAAGTGAAAAAATCTGAATAGGTAATGGCCTTTAATTTATTTTACTTCATTATATCTATATGTACTATATATTAGGTCAGAAATATGGCATCAAGCCATATTTCTACCAAGCTTTTTTTCTCTCAGAGAAAATCTGTTAGAATGAAATAGAGAACAAAAGTTTTCCTGACCTTTAATCTCATGGGTTACTGAGATCAGTGCAATACAGCAGATATTATTCAGGGTAATATGCACTTACTGACTTTGGATCACGCAAGGCCCTCAACTGTTTTATGCCACTTTCCTTATTGATCAGGTTAAGATAATTTCAGGAAGAAAAAGTATTTTAAAATAAAGTTTCAATGGGTTTTATAAAAGGCCTGATATGATTTTTTCCCCATTGTTCCCTAATAACATTGCTGAGAGAGTATTTTCATGTAAGAAAATGTGCTGTACCATGGACCTACATCAATAAAATAAAAGTTATTCTCTGCTTTAAAAATGCATAATCTCAGAGCACACTTTTTCTGACTACTGAGATATGGGCAGGTTCTTGCACACACACTTGGACAATAAACCAAAGGTATAACTCTTACTTCCAGGGCTATTTGAGCTCTATGGCAATCATCTGTGGAATGAGTTTACATCTAGACATTGAAAACTAACAGCTGCAAATGCTAAAAGGAAGATGCAGGTGCAGCTATGTGCCTGTGCATAAGAGTCATTACCCAAAGAAAAAGATTCAACTAAGTCTCACAGAAAGAAATATCCCTTATCCTACCTGGGAGAGAAACACTCAAGAAAATGATGAGACAGCTGTCATTCCCTGATAGCAGAAATAAGTCTAGAGTTAATATTAAAGAAATTACTAGGCAGTAATCTGAGCAATTATTCATAAAACAGTATTATAATACCATTGTCCATTGTTCTAGATACTGAATTTTAGAGGGATTTGGTCTGGTTTGGGTTTTCTCAAACACTGTGGCAAATCTAACTTAAAAAAGGATCAAAATTTGGCCACACATATGCAGATTATATGATCCAGAAAATTTCTGGGATAAGGGAAGCAAACGTCCTATGCACGAAACAAAGGCTGAAAGGCTTTTTGGGGATAGTTTTCCACATAAAGATGCAGCAGGTCTCAGCTGTGAGAGAAACATCTAGAAGATGACTCCCTAAACTGACTTGTAAAACTCTCCAAGCTTTGATGCAATATGTCTCCCATACTCAGTATTTTGAAACATTTGTTTCAGTGCCTAGCTCTGAAGTCTGTAAACTAAATTTTGCTCCATGTGCCAGGAAATACAAAGTGGAAGAGCACTAAGAATAATTGGATAAGTAAATTACTGGGATATTCTGAATGTGGAAAAAGAGACAATATGTATATAATTGTTTCAATGTACCATGTAATTAGAGTACACTGAGTATCTGTAATTGCTTGTCAGTGCAAAGCAGAAACATTTTCTATAATGCTGTACACTTTTCCAAATAAGGAACATATTTCACCAAGAACAACTTTTCTAAAATGCAAATTTTAAGGATTTTAGAAAAAAGAAAATATTTCTCCATTTTAGCTGGCCATTTTCTGTATATATTTTTTCCAAGATTAGCTATCTCTAAGTTACGAACAAATAAACTTTTTAGATTCACAATAAAACAGACGTTCACTTCAGATGTAATAATGAAGTGTTTAATTTCAGGTGAATAAAAGAAATGTTCCTTATTTTTGTAGTTACCTCAAAAAAATGGCCTAGAGAAGTTAAAATGACTTCTCACTAAGAACCAGTAGATATCTATTTTTACTTGTAGAATCTAAGTAAAACTTCTCCTTGTATTTCAAAATGAAACAAAACAAAACGAAACAAAACAAAACAAAACAAAACAAACAACAAAATAAAAGTTCCTCAGATAGAAACAAAGCATCATGAAAGTGAACCATACCATACCAGACAGAGCATTGAGTCTAGATTCCCATCGCTGGAAGCAATGACAGAATTTCCCCATAGGTCAATGAGCATAGAAAATTAGTCAAGCAAAAAGTGCCATTTTTCTTGCTAACATCATGGGCTTGAAGGACTGAAAATTCCTTTAATTGTGAAACGGAGAAACTTGATATTAGTCTTAAGTAGACAAAGACTAAATAAAAGAGAAACAGACCTGAGGCACCATGGGATGAGGTGAAAAAGAAGAAAACTTAAGAGGTGCATAATAAACGAAATACACACAAAGGCTGGGGTTTGGTAAGTTCTTGCGTGAGTTGAGTCAAGACATGGTTTCATGTGGATGCTGAGAACCATGAGGTACCATTTCTAAAATGAAATGTCGCAAAATGAGATAAGCAAGCATACCAGAAACTCCAAAGGAAGAGACAACACTGGTGTTTTTGCCAGCAAAGTTCAAGAACGGCTCAATCTGACCTATTAACACTGAAACACAGAGAACTGAGCACCCAGTTATGAAAGGTTTACCAATACACAGACACTAGACCTAATAATAAAGTGTCTCTTGATAATTTCTTTTTTTAACAGCAACCATTTCCAGGATACATGACATACTCATAAGGGTATTCTTAAGACCCTGTCCTGATGTGCAAGTTTCATTCCAGAGCCCAGATGTGGGATGGGCTGATGTAATAAGGCATCAGCCTGAGGCTTTAGCTTGAAAGGAAATACATGATATGGAGAGTCTACTCTGCCAGACTCCACAAAGAGAATGTTCTTAATTCAGAACTGAAGGATTATCCAATTTCAATAGATAAAGTAATTAGAATTTTCTTGCCAACATATTTTCCCTATCATTAATTTTATCTCACATGAGAAAGAATGCAAATCTTTGGAGAAAATACATAAGCCTGAGAATATCGGGACGGTTTATTTACATTACTTTGTTGGAAGCTATTAGAATATATTTTACCATTTTTTTTATTGCTTCAAGATGGGGCAGTGTCATATGGTTTGTGCGCAGCAAGCTTTGTGCACTTATTGAAAAAGCCTATTTGTCTAAATCTTCATAGTATATCAGGCTTTATTTTTTTCTATTTTTCAATAAATAATTTAATATAAGGAGACAGAAGCAGGGCAAAAAAATATTACATGGGTTTATCAGAGGTAAAATACATAACAATAGATTAATGCCTTTCTTTTGATGAAACAACTAATTGTCTAAACAAAGGTAATAATATAGATCTCATTTATCTAAACTACTGGCATTTGGTATTAGTTAATATAGAAGTCATTAGTTAAACTGGAGATTGGTAGGTTCTCTGATGAAAAATGGACTAACGAAGAGAACATGAAAAGAGTAGTGATGAATCCAGCTGGAGGAGTTTACCAGGGAAGGTCTCCAAGGACTGGTCGGAGGATTGATCTTGAAATTTCTGCATTAATGTTGTTGCCTCAAAGACAGTAGCAATGACCTCGTGATTTACAGACGAAACAAAATCAAGAAGCATCACCAGTCCACAGGAGGCATGTAATATCATGAGCTGGAAGCACCTGAGTACAAGAGTAATGGAAATGGGATGAAAAAGACATTGTACACAGCTAAAGTTAATGCAAGCAGAACAGTTGTTTATCTGTAAATTAGGTGAGCATAAGCTGAAAGTGACAACAGAGAATAAGGACCTGGCAGTACTGACTGGCTGAAGAATGAAAAGTGCCTTCAATTCATACTACAGTGCAAATGTAGGTGGGAAAAGATTAATTACCAGAGGAATGCACCTCCAAAGAGAACTGGTTTTTTATTTTAGTATAAACATATAGTTGTCTTCTGATAAGTCAACCAGATATTTCTAGCAAACCGTCCCCTAATCTGTACAAACAGACCAATAGTTAATAGTTATCTGTTTCTAGCTGAAGAAAATTAACATAACAATTGCTCAAAATCAAACTGGCTTTCTGAACTTTGCCTATGAAATGCCAACGTTCTTTATGGTTGGTTATCTTAATGATATTAGCATGAAAAAAGCCAAATGAAGACCATATTGTTAAAAATTTTACTAGTGCTTTGATAAAGTATGTTGCTATCTTTTATTATTTTAAAGTTATGCTACTGATGTTATCAAAGCAAACACATGAAAAGATAGACCTGTGCTGCACAGCTGTGATGAAATAAGGAAACTCAAAAAGCTCACATAGCCTGTCAGAACAAAGGGTAAGAAAGGTATGATGCCTTTCTGCAGACTTTTGGGGAAAGACATGAATGGGATACTGGAGGAGAAACCTTCCAAAACCAGCAACTAAAACATGCAGGCAGGCATTAACAATGAATGCTTTTCCATTGCAAACAAGGAGGAGTGTCATTTTTCATAAGTGCAGTTCTGAAATAACTTTCTAGTGACTGTAGTAGCGGAAGTAAACCTGATCTGCAATAACTGGTATGTTGGTATTACTCCTTCAACTCGTACAGAATATTTCTGAGTGCACAGACTAAGTAACACTAAACAATAAACAAAAGAAAAGAAAACAGTAATGTATTTAGGAATAAATGTTCTGAAGAACCTTGGTTTGTAAGCCCAATCCTCTGCAATCATAAGCAACCAGGGAGTTCTAGGAAGCTACCCTTTAGCTGCTCTGGATTTTAATATGCACCCTAGGCCTCAATGCACATCTCAGCATTCTATAACAAACTCACAGACCGCAATAAAAGACCAAATGCTACAATAGGAGTCAGAAAAATCAAGGATAAACTCAGTGTCCTAGGCCCTTGTAGTAGGGTAGTATAAATAAAATTCACAGGTCTTAAGAACCAGACCTATTTCCACACAACAAAGAAGACAATCTCCACCCCTCTCTTTCAAAATCTTCTATGAACATTTCCACATAACTCTTCACACCATTCATTTTTCTATCCTCCCATAGATCATTCAAGTCCTCAATTTCTTAATATTTTTTCTCACTAAAATTATGAATCTGGGTCTTCTTTACTACTATAAATATAACCCTGTTGAGTCTCAGGTCACTATATGCACCTGTTCCCCTGAGCTTCTTGTGGACCTGTTTTGTATTCTTCTCATACCTACACCTTCAGTCAGGTAGACCTGATTCTTATTGGTGAGGATATACTTTCTGATCTTCTGTTTTCTAGCTTGCCTTCTGTCTGGATATGATCCTGATATGTCTAAAGGACATGAACTCCATTCCTCATTGAATTCCATTAAGTTTCTTTGCACTGTTTGTCTTCCTCTCTGGGGATTAGCCATCATCTGATGCTGCTTGCTTTAACCTCTAAGCCAGCCGAAATACATCATCACTCCATTACCTATTTTGTTGTGCTCACCCTATAGCTATCTGTCACACAGGTCTGTTTTCACAGATGTGATTTTAGGCTTTGATATTTTATGCTCAACTTCAGAGTTTTTTCCTCCATCATCTCCCCTAAGTCCAACAAAGAGCTCTTTGTTGCTTTCAGCTGCATTGCCAGTCCTCTGAGATTCATACGTCTTCAGTTCCTGAAACAAATCTGATATTCCTCATACTGCTGGCATGGTTGCTATTTCTGTCTTCTTAATTCTCACCAGAAACAAAGCAAAACAAAACATAGGTTTGTGTACTTGTCTCTACAGGTTCCCACTTCTGTATGCTGTCATGCTTGCTAACTTCCTGTTTCCTTCACTTTTACAGCTTTCTGCCTCAGGCAGTAGCTATGTGTTACAGTTGTTTTGTTGGCAAACCCACACTAAGGTTTGCTTTTTTAAACAGGTTTTATTTTTCTAATCAAATTTGAAGTGCACAAAAAGCACAGACAAAACAGTAAATGAGCTGAAGTGATTCTCCAGGATTAGGGGACTTGGGGAAGTTATTCATCACCCAGAAAATAGCAACATTTTGCTAAAGCTTGCTTCCAGCACAAATCTGCAGAAAATTAGCTTATAGAAGAAGAAAGAACCCACCAAGCTGTTCCTTGAAGAATAGGTGTCCAAAAGACTGACCAAGGCAAGTCTGGTTTATTATGCAGGAGCATGGTTTACGTTGTTGAGGTGGGGCTGAATTGTTTTTAGAGTTTGCCCCATATGTTCACCAACTTTAGAAAATCTAACAAACATGGCACAAAAAAAGGTATCTTTTCTGGTCTTTGAGGAGATCAGTTCTTCATTACTTATATCACACTCCAGAAAGGATAGCTCATTATGGCCCAGGAAGCCTAATGACCTTAGGAGGCCCTAAACTTTATTTGCCTAAGGGTAAGATATACCTGCTCTCACATATCTCATCCATACGCCAACCAGGTGACTCCCTACCTATTTCTTTATTCACCAGAGAAGAATTTGCAGTGTCTAGCTTAGGCTTCACTGTACAATTAATTTATTTGAAAAATACGCTGCTATTATTTTTTCAGGGAATTGACAGACATGGGGAAATTTATTCATGACAATAATGACATTTCCTGGAAATGAAGGTTATAGTATCTAGTCAACATGGTGCATACATGTCATTCACTGACTTACAGCTTTTAAAGCACAGCATATGATCTTTCTACACAACACCTAAAAATTCTCAATTTCTGGAGAAATTCTTAAAATAAAACCAAAAGACATTCTTCTTTACATAATGCTTGGTTTAAGCATGTGACTTTTTGCCAGGGGACATTTAAAATGCTAAAAGCTTATGTGTTCGAAAAGTAAATTATGCAAGTATATGTGCCACGTTTATCAGAAACTTTTCTAGCTTAAGGGGTCCTTGTGCCACGAATCACCTAAACAGGACAAAAAATAGAAGCCTGAATAAGACTGCTGTGGAGAAGAAGTGGAAATGCAGAGATTTCAGAGGAATTGACCATAAAAATTGTAACTAGCAAGAAAATTAAACAGCATGCTCATAACAACACCTGAACAGACAGACAGACACACCAATGATTAGTCAGTGTTTATTTCTTCATAATAACAACAGTAATTAAATCAGTCTAGGAGAAGAACAGTCTCAGTGCAAGCCAAATGTGTTAGTGTTCATGATCTACAACACAAGGGTGGTCTTCTGCTGGGGGAAATTGTTTGAAAAAGGAGTTAGTTCTTAAAACTCAGAGAAGTTGAAAATTACTCTCTTCTCTACAAAACACAACATGAATTATGTGCAATATAAACTGTACCCTTATCTGTGTACAGTGAACATCTATGTTGCCATATAAGAAGGACCAGTTTCTTGAGTTGTTTACAATGTCTTTATCCAGAAAATTTTAGCTTGTCTATGTAAGGACTGAGCACTGAGCAAGTAAACCTCTTGGTCTGAGCTGATACTGTATGTTTTTACCAGTATAAGAATTAAATTTTAATTTGCTAACCATTTCCATGAAATTGTTCCCAAAATACTAACATTTCATCTAAGAAATGCACTGAATAAGAAGTAACAAGAAGGTTACCAGCAAGTGAATGGTTGACCATTTAGGACTTCAAGTGTGTGTTTGTTTAAATTGTGCATGTACAAGTCTAGTGTGGTTTCTAATCCACTAATGAAAATAATAGACACATCTTTTTAGAGGCTGTCTTACCAGAGTCCCCTTCTTTCATCATAGCCACAGCCCTTTCTCCAGCAGTGAGGTAGTATGGCTACACTGAGTGTGATGACACTTGCTTATCATCATCTGACAGCCTGCTGAGACAAAGTATTCCTCTCTTTGGAGAGGACACAGCTTCTGACACAGCCAGTCTTTGTAACCAAGTCAAAACTGAATTGGCGCTTAAGGAGAAGGACTTCCCACCTCCTGCAAAGGAATGGCAAGTGTGTACTGGCCATTCTGTGGGGCAGCAGAGCACATGTTGGCCCGGACACACCACACAAAATTGGAAATCTTTTACAGTGTGAAGTTAGCTAAGCTTCTGGGGATGTTCCAAACACAGCATGAGCAGTAAACAATTTCCCAGCATGTTTTGGTAAAAACTGAGTGCGCTGGCAGACTAGTTTATGGAGTTTTGTATTGCAGTTATTATGACTGTAACTTCTAGTGTTTCAAAAACACTGCTTGGGTACAGTTCTTAAACCCTACCTGCAGCTTAGCTTTCATGAAATAGTCGGTAGTTCAATAAAACTCTTCTTCAGAGTTAATGGCACTATTTAATGCAGGGACAATGATTCATTTTTATAGAGAACTTAATCCAGACTAAGAATCTGGTTCGATATAAGAGTATTTATTATACCACATGACTCCAAAAGTGCACCTCAGATTCTCCTCCTTGAGCTGCAAATTAAAAAACATTTGCTTATAATTTTATGATCAAAATGCTGTGCTATTAATATAGTCTTAGGTGCTCATTGTGGGCTGAAGGTCAAACACTGTTGTAAAGATCTTCTAATAATCACATTTCCCAGGAAGCCAAGAGACCTTCGTTTTCCCAAGGCAGATTCAAGCTGTAAAGTTCATTAAGACAGAGTTCAGTAGGGATATGTGTGAGTGTATGTGTGTGGTGGCCCTGGCAATTCTAGCTTGACCTATGTCAGACTGAAAGAAGAGTCTCAAGCTGGTACATTGTCTTCAGTGTTAATATAGAACCAAATGCACACGACTGCAAACTTTGTGGGAGAGGTCCAAGTCTAGCATTCCATCGCAGGTGTCTCTGCAATCATTCACCCTGAAACTATAAACTGCCTCAAGAAATTAAAATATAATTTTCATATCCTCAGTCACTGCAGTCTATGTATTACTAAACCACAAATGTCCAACCAGCCCTAGACCATGATAAATAAGCTTTGTAAGCACCTTATATCTGAGGAAACCAGATGGAAATCTCATGCTCGTCCTCTCCCTTCTCTCATTTTCTCAGACTTGGTGAAAGCCAACAAGCCAAAGAGTCCTGCTCTCCCACCTCATTCTGAAGTGTGGGCCTCTTGTGGGAAAACCCTATATCATAAGATGCTACAAAACAAAGAAACCTTCCGCACATCACAACCATATTTAAGGAAAAAAGAGCACACAGACTAAATTGAATGCCATATATTATTAAATGCAATATGTTAATTTCGAGCAATACTGTAACCACTTAAAGTAATTTAGAGATATTCTGGGAATGAAACAGACCTTAACAGAGATCAAACAGCCACACAGATAAACATTTTATAACTATAAAGATGCTAAGCAACAGTTTCAAGCACAGTTTCCACACAAGAATCAGAGGGTGTCATTCATTTTCCAAAATCCAAAAAGAACAGTCTCCATCTTGGAACTTAGACCAAAAAACCAGAACCCAACAAACAGTTTGAGTCCTTTCAGAGAGTGCATGATGTGCTAGATCCTGTAGAGCTAAGCCTTGAAGGCACAGCTAATTGTGCTAATTGGTTTATTATTACAAGGAAAATGCCTGCTGGGTACAACGTAAAGTGAAAACCATGGGTCAGCACTTACAGAGTGTTTCAGGAGTGGCCATGGCTGCTTGTGGTTTGAGTGTAGTTAATTTCTAAAAGCAGATTAGCTTCAAACACATTATTTAGACTACAAAGTGCTACCTCAGTGATAGTACTGAGTGGGATGCAGTGATTTAACCAAGGGTTGTGAGGTATGGGTGGAATATAGTATGTGTTGCATGAGATAGGATTGGAAATGTGGAAGGAGACAGTGTTCACACTTTAGCTTTAAGGGCCTAAATTAGGATTTAATCTCTTTAGGTTTGGTCAATAAGAAGTCACAGATGCACAGTTATGTTATGACATGACCCATCTTCCTCACATATACAATACAGGGAGCTCCTAGAGTCTAGCTTCCTATGTCTAGGATAAAGTTGAGTGAAACCATTGAGATGGCATTTTGAATAATGTTTTGTCTATGGTTCACAACAGAACAAATGTCATCTCCAAAATGGATGCAGCAGACCAGACATCCTGGGGTGCAGTCCTGAGATTCAGGGAGTATGGAATAGGCGAGGGGGAGACTCTATCATAACCTTGAACCTGAGGTGATGGCTACTGCAACACTGCATCTACTCTGAGGACCACAGTTCAAGAAGGTTGTTGATGAATAAGCAAAATTTTAGAGAAGTGCCATAAGAATAATTCAATTACTGAATAATATTACTTCCAGGGAAAGACTAAAAGACTGAATATCATGCCTTCTAGTCAAGAATTCCTAAAACTCTATTTCTTTATCTTGCCGTAAAAAAAGTAGGAATTGATTTGTTCACAGCCTGTAAATAAGCATCTCCTTGAAAGCAAAATTTCAGCAATGAGCTAGGTTTTCAGCCTAGCGAAGGCATACAACAAGACCCAATAGTTGGAAGCTTATGCATGACTAATTCAGGCAAGATATAAGGCACAAGTTTTTAACAGTGAAAGAATTTTTCACTGGAATAAATTACCTCAGCTGGCAGTGAATTATCTCTCTCTCTGTGCCACTTTCAAAATCAAGATTGAATTTTGAGTAAGTTAGGGAGAACGCAGAGTGGGAGAGTGTGAAAGACAGGTATGCTTTAATTTAAGCATAATTTAGTTTAGGGAAGCATGGTGTGTGTTATAAAGCAGATCAGACAAGATAATGTCAGATACTCCCTTGTACCTTTGGGATCTATGGTTTTATAAAGTACTTCTATTGTGAATTACTACTACTCTTATTAATATTTGTTTTTAATAATTCCAAGTCAAAAAACATGGTGCAATCTTAGTACACTTTAAGAATTCTAACATTAATGCTGTTGTAAGCATATAGCTACTTTTGCCAAAGTAGTCTTTTCTAGTCAGTCAATTTTCATAGGCTGAAACAGCTTTAGAAAGAGAAAGACACACTCATGATGAATAGCAGGTGCCTTTGGCCTGAAAATAAAACTATCTTGGATGTACCTAAAAAGTTATTAAAGTTGGAGATGGGTAGACTAAACATTTTGCTGCTACAAAATCGGCCACAACCTGATTTTTAAAAGAAAGCAAAAACTTCACAGGCTCTCCCATAGAGTGGTTCACTCATTGGCAACACCTTTTAGGCACTCTTAAGAAACCTCTTTTAAATTTGCACTCTTGCCACATTAGAGCTGTCAGAGATTTCTATTTCATGTACATCTTTCAAATCTCACAAAGTTACTGGTTATTAATGACACAGAAAATTGTCAGAAGATACACATAGAAAGCAATGGCCCTTACACTGAAATGGAATATAGTAGATACCTGTATGTGTGTATGTGTGCAATCTCAGTTACTGAAATGTGGCCCAGTGCAGCACTGCACACAGGTAACTGCACTTGCCCTGTCACTGCTTGCTGTATTGGCGCAGCTAACTGCTGTAGGTGCATGCTCCTTCATGATGCTGTCATTCTGCACTGGTGAAAACATGTTAAGTTTAGCTCCCACAACGTCTTTGTGCCTTGCTTATTGCAGTTGAATTTGTCTGCTCCTGGCTGAAATTCAGCAGTCCCCTCTCTGGTGTCAGTTCCTTGCCACTGAGCTCGGAGCCACTTGACAGCGATTCCCCAGATCCTGCTCAGTGACAGGGACAGCAACCTCCTTCCCATTTGCCCCAGCCTGGGGTGCAGGCGCAATTGACATCCAGATCACTCTCGCAACCAGTCTTCACTGTCTTTGCAGTTTTACTTTGTCCGAATTGTCTTGCAAAATAGTTGTACTGCAAGCACATTCTTTCCCCAAATGTTTCACAGCTTCTGTCTACTTACTGCTATCCCTGCAGCTCTGACAATCAAGTGTGAGGAGCAATCATCACGGTTTCTCAGTACCTTTTCTTTTCTTGCCTAATTTTATTGTGTCCCTTTCAAACCACAACCTCATATTCCACCGAATGAGAGTCTCACATACAGAATCCATGGCGTGCATCCACTATAGCTCTACTAAGAACATTTTGGTCAGACACAAAACATGTTTTTTGAAGCAAGGAGCATTGTTTGGTTAAAGTGTGCATGGTTGTACTATGAGAAAAGGTTAACTGCTTTGAAAAAAAGGAAAGATAACAGAGAAAAGCTCTGGCACATTTATTTCCTCTTTTTTCCGTATTAAAACGGGAAAATTATACTGTTTGGTTTTTTTTTTTTTGTTTTTTTTTTTTTGGTGGTTTTTTTTTTTTTTTTTTTTTTTTTTGTTTGTTTGTTTGTTTCCAAATCAACTACAAGAATTTTTCTATTCTGGAACATAAGATACATAAGGCCCCAGTGGATATCTATACTCACGCTTTTCAGCAAGACATACCAATATATATCCCAGGCAAATTGCAATGTACTGGTGGGTTGCATCATAAAAGTAAACCTTGAATGTGCTAAAAAAGATAAAAAAGAGAGAGAGAGTAAAGGCAGCCAGAATTTAGAGGGAGAAAGATATTGGAAAATAAAACCAACACAAATTTTAAACCCCAGTGTATTCTGAAATATCTCTAAAACAGAGCTTAATGTAAATACATGATAGGCCATGCTGTAAAAAGGTTTTATTGTATTCATAATAAGGTGCTGCCGAGCACATTCTTGGCACTATATAAATAACAAATAGTGATAACAAAACACACTCATGACTTCACCACATGTGAGCAATACAGCCAGTACAACCTAATGCCAATAAAATCTTTATATCTCCACGTGCCATCATGTAGTCTCTCTACATATTATGTCAACATTTTTAAACAACTACTAAAACATTGATTAGATCACTATACACTGGATGTTTTAAAATCTCTGACATCTGGAAAATTTAAGTTCCTAAGAAAATAAATTTTTAAAAGTCTCCAGAAAGTCAGAGGGATCTTGCTTACTGAAAAGTCAGGCTGGAAAAGGATAAGCAGAAAGCACAGAGCGTCAGTGGAAAGTAAAATGATTTCTCTTGGTTTAATGTGAAAACCATAGAGAAAGCACTTAGGTTTCTTAAAAAATGGGAACTCTGTGATCACATGAAAAAGAATTTGCAAACAGTATGGAGAGGACAAAACCCACATGATTTTGATTTTGTAAATTATACGACTCAGTCAAATAATGTTCATTAGACTTGTAACAGCTTCTGTTCTTCTCGCTTTCCCTCATCTTTTCTATGTTCTTGCATTCCAGGAAAAAGCTTAGATATTTTAGTCCATCCAAACCCATGAGCTCTTTACAAAATGAAAGCTGTTGGCTTTTGGTATCCTCTTTTTCTGAGCACTTATATTTTTTTTTCAGGTTTTAGATTTCAGGCTTTTCTGTCTGAAGCAGATACTTCTCATGGTCTGGGTTAGATTGATGAAATTATTTCTTTTCTTCAGGGTTTGCCAGATGAAAGCATTACTACATATGATAGTACCCTCTCTGCTCTCTAGATATATCTTTAAAAATGGTAGCATGCTGGAGTTATTGCTAACAAAGCTACAGCACTAGATGCCTTGATTTAAATTCTAGGTAACCTCATTAACAGGAAAATGCACAGCCCCACTCTACATCAAATATGTTTCTGTGAAAATAGATCAGCTGCTTGATCTACCTACTTCTGAACAAAGGAAAAAAAAGAGAAATTAAATGTGACACAGAGGTTGAAGTGGAACAATAAAACAGTTCAGATAAAATCCTCAAAAACTTTGCTTAAGGGTATAAAATTTATTAAACTAGATGAGATTATGCTTCCATTATGTGTGGAACCTGGTCTTTGATGTTAGCTAATTTTGCTGCTTAAGAGGAAGTGAAAAATTCTCATGAAGCACCTCTTTCCTTCAGGCTTACATGGTGTATTCCTCTGGTTTTACACATGCTACAGATTTGCCACCCAAGTGATGAACTTTAAATAATTGTGCAAAATAATTTCATATTCTTTTGCAGCAAAGAATTAAAGGTTCTTCCTTATACATGGGCACTGTTCTAACCTCACAGCTCCCCAAATACACAGCCCTGTCAGAAATTCCTAGCCCACTGCCAGCTATTCATCTGATAAGCAAAAAAAACCCTAGCACCTCTTCATCTGGCAGCTGGCATCTAAGGATGAACAGCCTGATTTTGCTCAGAGAGTAACTTTCTCCCTTTGGGTACCCAATGCTGAATTTTATGAGTAGTCTTATAGAAAATTTAGGTCATGAGGGCTGTGTCTATATTAATAAATCAAACAGAGCTAGGGAATATTTCTGGAAGTGAAACACAATCTTCTGACCCATTAACGGCAGAACAGACTCTGGCATGGTTTTAAACTGGATTTCTCCCAGATCCATAGGCATGGTGTAGGGATTAGCATTGGCAGTGACCAATTACCCAGTTTGGATACAGCTAGCCAGTTTCGGATTTGGAGAGTTTAGCTGTAAGGATGTGGCCAGACTGTGCCACATCCTTACGAGAGACAATTTTTGTGGCCAGGTTAATGAAAAAGTGATAGCTTTTTCAATCCACAAGGTGAAACTTCACATGTTTACTTGAAAATTTCAGTGTTTTCATTTAAGGTTAAATTTCAGAAGCTGGCATGTCTCATGGTTAGAAAACTGGCTTCATATTAAGAAAATTACCTACATATCTGAAAAAAATCCCATCAAGACACTGAAGAAGTTCCCATGTAAATTAGGAGAAGCCACATATCAGAATCTCATATGGCTGAAAGCCATTAACCGCAGCCCCTCAGACAGCAAAGCAGAAAGAGGGGGAAGATGCTGGGAGTAGTACAGGGGCAGAAGACAAGTAAATATTAAAAATTTTATGAACCAAATGTCTGAATTAATTAAGTCAGAGTTTTTTAATATTTTTTACACATTTCTATTTGTTTCACCTTTTCTAAATGCTTTCCATGTACATTTTTTTACTAAAATTTTGATCCTGAAAATTGAAACATTTTGCTTATGAAAGGTTAAAATATTCTGGCAACTGAGAATATATACTAAGTGTCAAAATTAACTTTTCTGTCTGTTTCCATTTAGATTAATTGGTATTTTCTCAGGTCAAAAAATCATCAGAATATGTACAGCACATCTAGGGACTCCAACCACGATTTTTTTTCCCAGCTAATGATGTGCCTGTAATGAATAACAGAGAAAAACTACATCTAAATCTGATACAGCCAAATGACTTCACCATGTAGAAAAAGCATCTTTATGTGTGGTACAGGCCACCAGCCCTGCAATCATTCTCTCAGAGGGCACAATCTGGGGAAGGTGGCAGGGGCTCCCCAGGTATCCCATGGTTCTATTGCAGGATGGTACCCTGCTGCCCACAGAGCTGACTCTCTTTTTCCCCCACTGGGGCTTGCATTGCCTTCATCCCAGTGTGATGAAGTTGTATGGTGCCAGGTAAGCCTGGGAAAGGCACATGTTTCAAGGGCCTGAGGCTGCCAGGCCTGACCCCAGGGACAGCAGGGTGCAGCCCCCAGTAGGAGCATATCTCTCCCTGGGTGGGGGTTAACCAGCCCCCCAACACCCTACACCTCTGTGGGCTTGGTTGACTTGCCAGCCCACTGCTGGGCTGCTGTACCTTCTTCTCATCAAGTGGGCATATTTCACAGTCTTTTGTTGATGTATGTTATCTGTCTTATCCTCTTAAAAATTCCTAGTAAAAGAATGCCATAGAATATTAGCAAAAATATCACAGCATTATTATTTTTTTCTGGTATAATTCTTGCTTGCACGTTTTTTTCCAAACCTTTGCTCTCTTTTTTGAAGGCTGCAATTTACAGCCAAACTTTTTCAATCCACCTTTCTTTATTGAAACAGCTTTTTTTTTATGTTGGAAAAGCTCTTACTTGGCTTTTACTATTGTTAGGGAGTTGTTTAGGAGCAAGTACTACTGCTAGAGAAGGTTGATTGGGATTCTGAAGAAAAGGCAAGTTAAACTTTGTCTGTTTTCCATTCCCTTCTCCTTCAGCCTATAATTGCCTCCTCCTCAGATATGTTTCCATTCACTCCACCTCCAAATAATGCTCTTGTTTGACAGTATTTTTCTCTGTAGTCCCTGTATTATTGAATAGAATATGTATGTGGCCCTTTCTTGTAGATCTTTCTTTACAAACTGTTAGAAGCTAGAGCTCTCAGTGACCATCCTTAGGATCTGACACATCATCTAGATGAAACGCCCTTTGCTGTTGGAGTGGCACCGGGTGTAACAAGTAATCCTGAGCAGCCTGTCTACAGTCATTGTTAGAGTATAAAATTGGCTTTCCCCAGGATGCCTTTCAAAAGAGCCAGACCTACAGATCCAGACATAGATTAGGTGCATGTTTTGAGTCCACTGCAGAAAAAGTTTGACTCTTCACTCTCTCTATACATGTATATGTGTATATAATGTTCATTTCATTATTCATGTATTTATATGTGCAGCATATACAAAAATATGTAAGCTTGAAAGGTGAAACCTGACAAAACCACTAGGGGTCCTTCTTAGCAGAGAAGCATACAACGGTGTTGAAAAGAACAGAGCCAATTTCTGAGACAAATTTAGCTTTTACTGGAAATGCCTTCCCTTGAGAAGGAGGAAAGAATGGAGAAAAGGGGAAAAAAAGATAATTTATAGCTTGCTGTTTAAAATCTTCCTGGATCAAATTCACTTTTGCACTCTTTGTCACCTTTCAAGCTCTGAAATGGAGACTAGCCTAAGCAGTGTTAGGGTTCATCTATCCTCTCTTGAACTTCCTTGCTGAATTTTCAGGCATCAGCAGAAAAGAACCCAAATACAGCTTGAACCTGGACCTCGGATGGGGGTGGGGACCTGCCAAGACTGAACTCAGTTCTCAAGCTTCAGTAGCCCTGTAAGAATGCGGTTGAGAAAGGGAAAGGAGACTCATTCCCAATGAATGCAGTTTGAAATATATACTTCAAGACTTAAATGAATAGGTTTTTAGTTACAGTGTGGTGCAGAGAAGAGTAGACGTGGAACAACCGCTTACACAGACATAAAACAGCCTCTCATTCTCTCACACTCCCTGGGTCCCTTAGGATGTGGTTGGGCAGATGGATACACACATGTGCAGAAGAATCCTCAACAAAAAAGCCTAGGAAGACAGACAGAGAAAAGATATTATGTAACAGAAACATAATTAAATCCTCTAGTAATGAGGCCAAGAACTTCTAATTGTATATTTGCTGGGCATGTTATTTACACCAATTAGATTTGCTGCTTTAAAAATAATTTTTCAGGGACATCTTTCTATCTGTATTCTTATAGGGATTAGTAGTCCCATCATTTTCATAAAAACTAGCTGGGAGAAGATTTTTAAAGGTTTTTAAATAATTTTTCATGCACTAAATCTTATTAAGTAAGTTTGCAGCAGATTGCTTTCAATAAAGCGTTTGGCAGTAGATATTGTTGTGACAATTTTTTCCAGTACCCTTACCATTACGCTATGTCTGTTGTATCTTGTTTTTCCCATAAATGTTTGTGACAAAGGGAACAAACAGCTCAGAAATACAATAGTGGATAAAGCTTTTTTGGTCTCTACAACATACTTGTACCTATGAAGTTAAATAATACAGTGTTTGCAAGTATGAAACATACGAAAGGCTATAAAAATTTACAAAGACAGGAGACATTTGTCGTTTTTGCACTGGTTCCTTTCAGTATTTTAGGAAATCTCATTTGAGAGTCAAGTTATGAGTTCCACTGCAGTTACACTGTACCTAATTAGGTCTGTGCAGTACCATATATTTTGCTTAATCTCAGTAAATCCCAACTAAAAGACTTGGACTGTCAATTACCAGGATTGTCTCAAGTCTCTTGACATACACAGTTTGTTTAATTTCTGTGACTCTAACATAGTCATAGATTAAGAGCAAGGCAAAGACACCTGAACCTGACTCACCATGTGGTGGTATCAAAAACTTGCATTTATCCTGTCTCTCTTTCTACCTAGAAAAGTTATTCATGGGGAAAAAGAAAACTGAAATTGATAAATTTGGCCTTTTGCCTGGGAATGGCAGACACCTAGCTATCTAGGATATAGCCCACATGCAGAGAATCTGTTTATAGGACATCTCAGACCAGCCATATATGTGCTATGTGTGGATACATCTTTTTACACATACGAAGCTTGTGTTACAAATCTTCACACTATGCACGCAGGATGGATGCACGCAGGCCCCCATACGTCCTTGGTACATCAACTGCATAATCAGTAAGCACGCAGACCAATTGCACATATCTAAGCTGGATGAGAATGAGTGAGCATATGCAAATCAGTCTGCAGCTATAGCAGATGTGATTCATATCTGCTTCACTGGACACTGAGGCTACATCTATGTTAATAAATTAAATATGCTATTCTTTGGCACTGAGACAACTGATACAGAGTGGCCCACATCCATATCACTAAACTGTCTTATCCTCCCAAATAGATCAGTGTCATCCAAACTAATCAGTAGGAATAGCTCATGGCGAATTCATAGCCACGTCCTGAACTGTGCTTGAGAATTGTTGTGAGAGCATTAATTCCACTGAGTCAAACCCATAACAAGGATCATTCTAATAATTTACCAGTATAGATGAACAACTTGCCATGTCCATGTCCGTTTCCTGGCCCTTTTAAATTTATGGTGCAGCCTAAATGTACTAGATGGTGCATATGCACACATTTCTGCCCTGTAAATCTCTAGAAATAATGACAGTTAATAAAGATGAATAGTAGTAGCAATCCCAAACAATCTCTAAAATCACAAGGTAGGGCAGTAGCTAAGAATTACAAGCTGCAGTCTGCTTTTTAAACAAGTACACCACACAACCCTTCACCTCTTCCTGTCTCTTTAGGTGAAAGTGAAAATCAGCAAGATTAATTTCCATCTCGTTATTCAGGGGTACGGTAATTAAGAAGGAAGCCTGTAAACCCTGTTTAATACTGTGCCTGAACGTAAAACTAGTTTCTTAAATGCCTTTCACATAAAAAAGTGTACAGAAAACCAACAGCTAATCAGAAAAATATACCTTGGTGTCCTTCTATTCAGCCTTAAAAAAGTTGCAATGGGCCACAACAAAAGGAACAACACATAGTTAAACACCTTATTTCATTAAGGATTAAGCCACTAAATTAACCCTTCAAAAAGCAGAGCTTGGAACCAGAACTGCAAGAAGATGAATGTTTAGAACTGAATTGTGGATACATTTCAGCTTCAAGTGAAAAAGACTGAAAATGTCCTACAAGCAGATTTTGCCAAGTCAGATGTATGCAATATAAACTGCTACCAAGAAACATTGTGAAGTACAGATGTGTTTATAAAACTAGGGTTCTTTGTGGTCCTTCATAACTGTTTATAAAAAGATTTAAAATCAGTAACATCCATGCTGAAAATCTACTTGTTAATTAATATTTATTTATTTAACCTACTTGATTATTCATTTGTTTGCCTGTTCACCTACTTGTTAAATTTTTTAGTGGGTTATCACTGAACACACTTGAATACAGCAACCTGCCTCACTCAAGCAAGAAGTGGCACTGAGGCATGACTGCTCTGACATCAGAGGTTGTACGCTGGCCTTTACCTGGAGAACACTGCCAGGACCTGGCAGGGGGCACAATTGTCCTAGTACTTGTACCAGGAGACCCAGTCTTGAACAACACGCTATACTGGAGCCCACCCTTTGACTTGCCTGTTTGTTTTTCTTCTTCTGTGAAGCATAGAGCAGGACTTAGCAGGATGGGACATAAATTTATCTGCGAGTTTTTGGGGCTGCAGTCATCATCATGAGATACCATTTATCAAATGAGTCAACATCCGGAGTTATCGCTTAGGCCCTGAGGAAACTTCAGCATTAAAAAGTTTTATGTCAGAGAACGTATGATTTGGTTTACAATACAGTGTTTTATCTGATAAAAATAAGTGAAGAGCAGTTGCCAAATAAAGAGCAACAAGGAGCAAAAACAATGCATAAACACTGTTTTCATTTAGCTCACCTTTAAGAAGTTTGCTAAAACAATGCATAAACACTGTTTTCATTTAGCGCACCTTTAAGAGTTTGCTAAATATATGGAAAGAATTCCCACCTACGTTTATCCCAAGCATGCAAAATCCTCCTTTGTCATCACTACAGAGCTGTCACAGGATTTACCCAGAGTTTCTTAGAATGCTTTTTCCCTCCATGAAATGTCAAGGTTTCAAATACTTCTACACAGATTCAAATTCGAAATGATAAACTGAATAACGAAGCAGTCTCTAATCTCATTTGTGCATATTCTAACTCAGCCAAAAATAGTAAAATATAGTGATATTTCTAAGCCAAGTGCTTTGTGGGATATCGCAGAGCAAAAATATCAGGAGATTTAGGATCAAAAAGGCTAAAACCCCTTTTAGATTTAGCACAAGAGGACTTTCTAGACAGATACAACTTACGAAACAGAGAGTAGGTTGCAACTCTAACTAATGAAAGAGTATACCTGTTCCACACACATTTTGGACAAACACAACTGAAAGGAGTAGCAATTCTCCCTTAAAAGAGAAAAGACACCCTGGTTTCAGTAGAGGATTTCCCAGCCAAGAACAGCTGAACTGGGTCTGCCTGTGTGAGCCATGACTGAATCGGTTAATGACTAATATAGATCATGTCAACAGCTGGCAGAGATAATGCTATTCAAAGGTTTTATTTATAATCCATGCATCTGATATAGTCCAGTGTTCTCTCAAGAAGAAGAGGATTTTCTGTAAACAGCCACATTGAAAAGTAAAGTTCTGCTAGAATGGATTATTTTCTTTGCTTTTTGTTTCTGGTCTATTATTTACTACAGTTCAATTTCACTTACAAAATATGTCCATCTAAAAGAAAAGCCTACAGAATGAAGGAAAATTCACTTTCTTGCTGTCAGTGACTTGCCTACAGCTTACAATGACATATGAAAATTTGACTCTTGAATGTGTCCTGCCAACAAAAATTTAAGCCATTGGCATAGATGTAATCTGTCCATCATTCCTAAAATATTCTCTTTAATGTGAAATGGTTTTCCATATTTGCACATCACACAGTCTATGAGACTAAAATTTATGGTGTTGCTGTCCTAGGAAAGCATTATTTTACAGGGTTAGAACTGAGTAAAATGTGAATCATATCCACTAATTGATGTTGGTTTTAAGTTAATTTAATAGAATTACTGATTATCAAAACCTTATGTTAGAATTAGAGATGACGCCAAGCTCTTGTATCATACAACAGAAAAATAAAATGGTCCAGTCCTGGTTTATCTCTTATTGCGAATAGCCAGGGAAGTGCAGATTTACTCTGGGTCTGAATTGCCATAATTACTAGGTTTCCAAATCTGGTTATTCATTTGAACTTCTCCCTTTGGAATTCTATCATTTATGATCAGGAATCAGAATTTCAGTCATCTTTTCAAAGGGATCACAATCCATAACCTCTCATTAGCCTGGATTAGTGTGATGAGGTGAAAATGCATTTCATTAAATAACCAAATCACCTGTTTTAAAATGCAGGTAATAGTAATATCGGAGAGTATTGGAAAATTGTCAAAGAAACTACTGATATATGAGTGTAAGCAGAGATATGGGATACATTAATGTAACTGCCTAAAAACTGAACAGCAAAGAGACAAAGGAATAGGCTCAGGCTAAAATATTTCAGGATGCCACAGATGACAAACTTTATGGTGAATATTACTTTTTTTTAACCATTTCAATAGAAAAATTTATTTGGGCCAGAACAGAACACAGACAACTATGAATTTTGGAGAATAGAACAGATGATGAAATCATGCATAACTGACACCAGTGCAGAAAACTAACATTTATCTAAACAATGTACCAAACTAACAAGAGAACATATTTGCTTTGTTTATTTACTTTTGCTTTGGTTTTCACATCATGTACTATTTAAATGGTAACAGTATCCTACCTACATTATAATCAAAATGGAATAATTAAAACATATACTCGATTCCATAGGATTATATTTGCTTCTAAATAATATTAATAAAACCCTCCTCCCATTTTTTTCCTTCCTCCTCCCAGTTACTATTGAACTTTTTCTCTGGAAGTTAGCTGATGAATTCATACATCCAATAGATTGTAAATGAGCACAACATAGCCTAGAGCGCATTCTCCCTGGCAGTTCTGGGGACCATGACAACATGTACAGCCTTTTTGAAAAAGACATTCCCTTAAATCGCATCATCCACACTCCTACTGTCACCCTGGCCATTCCTCGACTTCCTAAATTATGTTATTCCTAAAGAGTATATCAAGAAAAGGGGCCTAGCTCAGCATCTGTACAAAGATATAAGTGTACAAACATGCCCACCCTTCTGTCCTTCATTCCCTTTAGCATAAGCCCTGTAAATTCCTAGTGTAGTAGGACTACAGGAACGTTCTCACATCTATTTGTCAGTTGGAACTGCTTTGACCCTAGCAGCATGGGCAAGGTGTAGAGTATTCACTTCACCACTTGGGCAGGTTTTGGATCCCTAGGTTTGCTTGCAAAGACAGAAATATGCATGCCATAATGCACACATACCGATACAACTGTACTATGTTTCTCAGACAAGAATCCAAGGCCAGAACTCCAGAGAGAACTGGGCCACCTTTCCTATAAGGTTTGTGTACCAAAGCTACCAAAGGGGCTTTCTGTCTCTAGAAGGAAAGAGGAAATCTTCTAAAAAAGAAAGCATTTAAGTCTGCTGAGTGAAACAGATTAAAATCAAATGTTTGAAAACAAAGCCTTCTTCTAACCCAGCATATTTTCGCAGCAGGAGTCCTTCTCTCCAGCTTTTCTCTTCAGTCCAGCCACTTTCTGTAGTTTCTTCTATTGCCACAACTTTTGCAGAAGCTCCCTTGGGACTTTGGGTGGGCTTTGGATACAAGCTGGCACGCAGCTGCCCTGAGAACCCTGCGGGCTTTGGTGGTGCTGCAGGCTTACTGCCTGCTGCGGCAGGCTCTGGCAGCTTGGACTCCAGACACCCTGTCTCTGCTCTGTTTGCTGTCAGAAAAGAGGCAATTGCTCCATTTGCCCAGTGAATCATGCCTCAACCTCTGTCATAAGCATATAGTCTTCTATATTAGTCCAAGGCCCTGTAATTTCAGCAAAATATAGTATCCTGTACACAACAAAATGTGAGCAGACAGATGAAACAGCCCATCCATGAGAATCAGACCTGCTATGCATTTTTTCTGAGCAAGAGTAGCAAATCCATTGTGCACAGGAGGCATTTAACTTCGTTACATGTGGAGACCACATGAGGAAAGGATGTTTGAGGGGTTTAGTGAACACTTCCTGGAACCTGTGCAGTTGCACACTGCTGGGCTGGCTGCATATGGTAATCCACCACAACATGCAGGAACAGCACTCCCAGTCAAGGCATGCAGCAAACTGAAATCTTGGACATATGACTGGAAGTATTCTTAGTGTCTCCACATGAACAACAGTCTGATAAAACCATCTGCCCTACAAAAGTTACCAGTCAGCCTAGGCATGTATTACATTTCCAAGTTTAAGAAGTTTCAAAGTGAAAAACAAATATGCCTAAGAAAACTTGGATACTTGGTAGGCATGACCTAGTTGGGTTCTGTGGTACCACAGCTATCTTGCGAACAATAGCCACATTAGCTCTTTGAAATCTTAGGTTTGTCTACATGAGGTTCAAATACAGGAGTGACTGCAGTGTAGACAGTAATTTGATTAATGTTATGAAAGGAACAATAGAAAGAGATATGTTGCCAAGCACAGTTCTGAGTTGCAAAGGGAAGTAATGGAAACATGAGGTAAAATATTATTTTTGGATATTGGAGAGTGCATAGTATGGAATATTTTGGAGTTCATTTATATTTGTTTGGTGGCTTTTTTTATTCAGACAGATAGCATTACCACATTTTTTGGCTTTTGGACATGAAACATCATGAAAGTCGAATTAGGAGGAAAAAATTATTTCCATATTCTAAGAACTGTTTTTTGCCTCTTACATCCCTTTCTTTCCTCTGAAGATTTTTCAACACACCTGTGTTAAAAACTCAGCACTGATCATGGAAGATAAAACATTCTCCTCTGACTTCGCAAGAATATCTCTTGGATATCACTCCTGGCTTTCTGGATTGAAAGTGCATACATAGGAAGAAAATGGGGAACACACTGAACTTCAAAAGAAAAAATTGGATAAAAATGACTCTATGAGTAGAAGATTAAAAACTTATTTGCCCTGGGGCTTGCTGCTATGCCTCTGGTGCTCATCAATAAACTTCCAGAGTGATAATCTTAAAAAGACCCCTATGAGGGGCCCAAAGAGGGCAGTAAATTGAGTACTATGGATTAGTAGTGATAGTGCATATTAGTTGCCAAACTTTCAACTCAGGTTCTAAAATGGATCATCATGGTGCATATGCAAAAGGATTGCTTTAACTGCAAAATAAAAATCAGGTTATGTGTAGCTAGTATTCTCTGGAAATGTCACGCTTTTTCATCCCACTTTTCTGACTCAAATCCCCAAGAAACTGATGACATGAGCAGCTATCTGCTTTGTTTTTATATATGCCAGTGTTGAGCCTTTCAGATATTTTTCTTACCAGGTATAATGCTGGTAAAATATGTGAATTCAGGGTAAAATTTCTGTCCTCAGAATTACTATATCTGGTACTGTAGAAGCATGTAATTTGTCTTGTCTGTTGGAACATAGATTGTGACCATAAAAGAGCAGTGCAGCTCTTTTAATTGTTCCTGTTTTGATATCTGTCCTTTAGACAGTTGTCATACTGGAGAGCTCCTGGAAATAATTTTTGGAGTCAGAAATTCTTTCTGTGTAAAAAAATTTGAGACTTCCTGCAGTTGTGGGATATGAGCCAGTGGACAGGAGATTGGGACTTTCTTGCCAACTCCTGCACAGTGCATGGCAGCTGAAAGGCCCATATCATCAAAGTTTCATGTGGAAGTTTTCCACTTAAGAAACAAGGCAGCAATGAGTGTTAAACACTAGAACAGAAAGAGAAATAAAAACATCATCTGGTTATTCAGGACAGCTATGTACATAGATTTTTCACACAATTTCCATGAAGAAGAAACAGTATCAGATGTGGCACCTTGCCCACTTACTCTGCCTGGCATGTCTCTTCTCCTGATCCACTCTGTAGCCTGGACCTGGACCACACATAAGGGCTTCATCAAACGGATGGTACCATGTGGGAATCCTGAACCATCATTCCAGACAGAAGGGAGAGCTGCTCCCAGAAAGGCTCCTCCCTGAACAACCTCAAGGGAACACACTCTGCTCTAGAGATGGGAAAGTATGCCAGTAGGGTCATAATGAGTTATCACTTATGTTAGCAAGACAGGAAAAAAGCATACTCATGAATGAAATTCAAGTTCTAGGGAAAGTCAAGAAGAAGTTGATGTTAGCTTCAGTGATGACAAGATTTAACTCTGTCTTATTATCAAATTAAAAGTTTTCCAGATAAATACACTAAAAGCATTGGAAGAGAATATGAACCACTTGGATCTGAATAACTCCTCATGGAGGTTTCAGACAATTTACTAGCTAGTTTCTGAAATATTATTTTAATGGTTGGGAAACCTGGATTTCTCTAGTAAAACTTCCATTAGCAGCCAAACATGAACTGGTAAATCGACACCATGCTATTCTACTTCATCTGGAAATCTTAGCTGAGGTTGCTATTAGTTCATGAGTCTCTTCACTACCTGTTCCTTTACACATTCTTGGTTTCCCTAAGACATTTATTTTAAGTACCATTTAAAACGCAAATTCAAAGCCAAGGCCAAGGGTAGTGGTATCCAAGCTGGGCATACATGGCAAGCAAGTGTATAAGGAGAAGAATATTCATGATTAAGAGGAGCAAAAATATACATGTAAAAGGAAAACATCTCATTAGTTATTGGGTTGGAGTAGTCATCTAACCTTCAGCAGGTACTGCAGTTACATCATGGACTTTTGACTATGGACCTCTAATGCAGGGGTATGGGAAAGTAAGCGAGGAACAAACTTCAGTGGTTGGCTGGATAGGACAGGCAGCTGGACCTTTTCTTTCCTTTAACAGGACTTGCTTCAGCCCATTAAAGCATTACAGCTCTTTCCTGCTGCTGCTGTGCCATGTCCCATGCTGTCTACCAAATGCTGAGAGAACAACAAGCAGAAGCAAACATAAATATTAGTTCCTTGCCTCCTAACAAATTTACAGTGTTTAGATAAGGTTAAAATGCTTAGCCATATGTTTGACATATGTTTGTTGCTGTGGCTGTGCTTTGTGCTAAATAATGGGTTTATCCATCTTTAAGTTCAGAAGTTGATTTAAGGGAGGGGAGGAGACAGTGATCTAAGGTGCCTTATAAGGGACAAATTTCTGATTTCCTCAAGGAAAGAGAAAATGCAGGGGCACTTAAAAAAAAAAAAAAAAAGCATTATAGTACAGAAGCTAAACTACTCACAGGATGGGTCTCCTGGGCCTCAGGAGCACCAGTCAATCTTGACATGTAACATTTAGCCCTTACCTAAGCACTTTCCTAATACATGATATTCAGTGCAACACTTTCTGAAGTAAGGGAGAAGCTAACCAAACCATTCAGCATCCAAAGACACAGTACCAGAATGCTTTGGTCAATAGATGTCTCATGTCTGCTATATCTACATGTACGTGTACATCTACATGACAGATGCATCTGTCTGCATCTACTGCTCCTTGCTGGTGATGAGGTATTATAGTCAACAGTGGTCTAGTCTATTCAATCAGCATGGTTTTATTCTGCAGCCCACATACAGTCTTCTTCATTAGAGATGTGCTGGGGTGTCCAAGGGTCTGGCAAATACATTACAGGACCTGCAGGAGGTCAGTGCCCTGCTGGGGGGCAGACAGGATGCTCTGGGGCATTAAATGCCCATGCACAAGCAGCCGTATGGATGTTGAAGAAGCCTGAAAATTATTCACCTGACTATTGTCAAGTATCTTCTACAGGGTCAGGTTAATTGCTCCATAAGGGTTCCATTAATTTTAATGATTGGAGTGCCAGTGAATGTTCAGACAGAAACTTGAGTAAAGCTGAAGCTGAACTCCACCCTCACTGACCATAGTCCAGGGTGATTTACTTACTTAGATCTTTCTTGATCTTAGTCCTGCTGTATTGCCATGGAGACGTGGATCCTCTGTTCTGCTTAGAAACCAGAGGCAAGATTTCAGTTTTGTAGTCCTGTACTTTTAGTCTCTTAGATATTGAGTATCTGAGTATTTGTTTGCACCTTAGAATGACTAAAAGCAGAGCCAGCCTTAATTCCAAACACCATATTCAGCTTCTCTCATTTGGGAAAAACCTGATCTCTAAATAGGCACATCTGCTTTGAGCACATGTCCAAGGATGGGTTTCAGCCTCTATGCTCACATGCCACAGGCTGGATTCTTCTGGCCAGGACGTGTGCCCAGGCTGTGCGTGCAAGCTCAGCACTTCCCTGCCGAGGGAACACTGACTGCCATGACCAAACCTCTGCTTCATTGCCTCTTGCTGTCTGAGCTATATCCTGACATCTCCTTATGTATAATTAACTTTCTCAGCTACAGTGTTAGCCAGCTGCAGGATTTTTACCCAATGACACATTTACCCCCCTGCCAAAAAGGCTTTATTTTTCCTTCTTTGTTTTGTTTTGCTTTGTTTTGTTTCTGTGTAACAAAGACAGCCAAACACATTAGCCTTTCTTTAGGGACTCCCGTATTCCGGGCAACTGTACCATATGCAAATCTTTCTGGAAAAGAAATTCTCAAGACCAAGCAAACTCAATTATACATGTTTTTACTTCATAGCTGTGCAAGACCAACTTCGCTGCTTTTGGTGTTTCCGGCAATGGCCATGGTCCACATTCTTCCAAATGCCTTCCAAAGGCTTCCAAGTGCTTTCCTCAGCTATGGGTAATACAGCTAATTTAGACAGTCTCACACTCCCCTGCCACAGGCAATTTCTGCAGCATTGTTTAAAAATCTCCTTAGCATAGACATTGATAATGCAAACAGTTGGGAACCAAACGCATAGTTTTACAGAGAAGCATCAAGGCAGACCATTCTATTGTCGGAGTTGTGCAGCAGTCTTTTTTTATTTAGATTTCAGGCTTCAGTTGCTTTAGATGAACTAACTGCTTCTAAATCCCTCAGAGTGACATGTATGCATGAAAAAAACAGTCTAAGATACTTTGCTTTATTTTAGTTCTTTGAGAAGTGTTGAGAAACGCACAGGTAAGCAGGCAGACAGGCAGTTACCTGAAGCCTCTGGTGAAACCAGCTTTGAATGACAAGTGATTCATGCCCAACGTCCCCACCATGGCATTTTCCACACTGTACAGAACCCACAGATACAATTTGCCTAAATGCTCTGACTTCAAACTTGCGAAATGCGGTTACCTGATGTGGAATATACTGAGGGGAAATATATGGGTAGATGTTGCATTTACTCTACAAATACTTGGTATAAAGACCATTTTCAAAGAACATTTCTTAAGCCTTCCGAGTATTTCATTAGACAACATATATATTTACCCTTGTGTTCTTTGCCAGCTATTTGCAAGATAAACCTACACAATATGAGTAGCATTTAAAATTACCGATTGTGCTTTAGCCATTGCCAGTGGCTTGTATATGTATTGCAATCCAAGACAAATAGAGAGCTCAGAGAAAAAGTTACAGTGCACATGACAGAATTTTTGCAGTGCTGAGAGGACAGAACTTCTATCACAAATAGCATCTTTTTTAACCTGTAGCAACAAGCATTTTAAAAAACACATGATATGACCTTGAATGCTTCTTGCATAGGAAACAGAAGCAGCACAAGGAACTACACAGCAACATGTGGTGCAGCTTTGAATGTGGAAAATCCTGTTGTGAATCAGAAGGGGGTTATGTTCAGACACAGACTTCCTTTCATATGGATGAAAATCATGATTTTCATGACCAATCATGAAATCTTTCTCTGTGGCTGAAATAATGAAATGTTTTTAGCTCTGAGCATTCCACACTCATCAGGACAGAACATTTTTTACAAAGCTAGGGTTGGGTTTTTTTTCATCGGTTTGGAGGACTGATGCAATGATTTTGAAACACCAGATACGTTTGTACTTTACAAGATTAAGCCTGATTTATTCCTTAGAGTTCGGAATTTTTTCCCCTGCAAAAGAGAAGCTGACATCACAGACCAGGGAACACATAGGAGCAATATACTGTGATGATTGTACCCTGGGTAATTTAACACAGAGCATAATTGTGTGTGTTGCTGGGCCCTACAACATGATTTCTGTTTATGCAGACTTGGCATAATAATTGGGAAAATATTTTAAATTTGTCTGTCAATTCATTTTTTACTCTGAACTTCAGCTATGTAAAAATGACGTGTTCTACTCAAGATAGCTTCCCCTCCCCTCTAATTGGCATCTGATCTAACTTCAGTGCTTAAAAAATACATTTTCTCTTCTCTGTGGCAGGCCACACTGTACAATCATTTTGGTATGATTCTACATAAATTGTGATTCTGGAATCTTTATTGCTAACCCTGGAGACAGAAAGAGCTCAGACAGCCTTTTAGATTTTGTGATGACTTTTGCAAGGTTCTTAGCTAGTTAAAAGAGACAACATTTTAGTTGTGATCTGAGCAGACTTCATATGGAACTCATGAAAGACCATAAACCATTCACAATTTAAAGACACCTTCAGACAGAATATTCAAACCATTCTAAAGTCCTGCTGCCACAAAATTCTGAAGCTTTCTGAAAGAACACTTGTGGTCTTTTATTTTTAATGTCCATGCAGAACCTTTGTCAGGACTTAAATAACAGTATTTTTTGCCAAATGAATATAAAAGAGGCTGAAACCTGCAATGCACTTATTATCCTTCTCTTACTTGAAATGACACCTGTTGTGTTAGAAGGCTACAGAATGCTCATAGTATTCATGTGAATATTTCTGTGATGGTGGTAGCAGCAGTTCAGAGAAAAAGACTAAAGATGGCAAATTGCTCCTCTTTGAAATATTGGTAGCGTGTGTACAAATCTGGTCATCCAGATTATAGTCTAGCAAAGTTAATGCACTTTACCCAAATATGTCCAAAATCACTAGTAAGTCTCTATTAAAACCTCCCCAGGCTTGTCTCTCTTCCAGCCTTCCACCCAGTTCGAACTTTTCAAGCCCAAGCTATTTTTAGAAGACTCTAAGTGGAATGTGGTTTTCTTTTCATTACTTAGAAGGCCTCATTTACACAGCTTCCCTGCTACAGAATTGATAATTCTCTATCTTAATGAAGTGCAGAAGTTCTTCTTACTGAGGAGATAATATTCTGTTGACAGATTTACAGTAAATCCAGAAAAACCTGCACTGTCCACTGCAAAGCCACCCACACAACTCCAGACACTTAATCCTTAAAGAAAGGAAAGCCAGGCAACTTGGTGGTTTTCTTGAGCAGTTCATGTACTTCTTAACCTTGTTCAGGTGAAATACACCCTGGTGGAGTGGGATGTACATCAGGCCTATAAGATACTTAGTTCTGCTGAAGTTCCTGTTGTGTTTGGGAACATAAGTGACTCTTAGTTGTTGCACCGGCTTTGTGAGGCTCTTCAGAAGTAAGCAGTGATTGGGGATTATAGATTATGACCTCTGTCCTAATTCAGGCAAAAATTACCAGAGTAGATACTGAGGGTATTTATCTTTCTTGAAATTCATGCCTTCTCCTTGTACCCTACCCAAGTACACGACATTATTTCAGGCTTCAGCCAAGTTATTTCTTCTCCTTCCTCACTTCCACCTGGCTTACAAATTGGCCTCACTTCCTATAAATGCAGTAGGGCAGTGACAGCTATTAAATTCATTTGGCTAATTTCAACCTTCAAAGCCTACTTTGAAATCAAGAAAACTGAAATTTTCTCATAGCTGATGTGATTTGTCCACATACCTTAGCAGCACAGACTGCTAATAATATATATAACCAAAATACAACGTATCACTGGTTAATTTCCACATTGGTTTACCCACTTCACAGATTAAGTTTTGTGTGTGCCAGTAAATATATAAATTAGCTTATATATTAGCTTTCAATATCTATAAATTAGCTTATTTTGATCAGATCTTACAAAGTGAAAATGACATAGATGATTTTCTAGGCTTGACCTAAGCATAAACAAAAATCTTTCTGACAAATAAAAGTAATTTTAAGGAATGCACCAAAAATATATTACAGGAATAAGGTTCAATGGAAAATCAGAGCACAAACAAACACTAGAGAAATAAAAGACTCCAGAAAAAAAATGCATTTCTTGAATATTTAGCAGTTGAGCCCTGTTCCAGGAGTCAGGGGCAGCTGCTTTTGGCACAATGGGCTAAAGGTAAAATCCATGTTGCGGTTACTACTGTCTTGTTTGTTGTTGTTTGCTTGTTTTTTACCAAATCTTCCTATGCACATCAAAGAAATCATGTGACTCCTTTAACAAGTTGCATATTTATATTGAAATAGATTGAAGTATAGACTTGTAGAGAAGCAGAGATGATGACTGGCACAATTTTTGTATGTTTGTTTTTCACATGTCTTTGAAAATTTGCCTGGATTGTTCTGATGCTGCCTTTGTACAACAAAGTGAGCTGAAGTATTTCCATGTCATTCATAAGTTTTAGTATTAAAGAGAAAGACAATGCCATTGTAGCAAACAAGACAGGAGAGAAAAAAAATCTTGTCTCTGTACAGCTTAAGCTCTATACAGGAACTTTTCAGGGGAGAATTACTGTTTTTTCTTCTTAGTAAATTTCCTGTCAGCTAGAATTTTAAGCTTTATTCCAGTGATGACTAGTTCACTTTTTAAAGTTGAAGCTTGTTTGTTTGTTTGTTTTGAAGGACAGTCTTGGAAACCAGCATGACACTTTAAGCTTCATGTAACAGCTAAACCAGAAGGATGATGAGAGCACTATGCAGTAGGCATTATCTTACTCTTTCCTTTGTCAGAGTTCTACAGTAGAGAGAAAAATCTATGTTATAACTGGAGTGAGGATTGATTCCAGCAGTAAACAGTTTCTCAAGGGATCTTCAGGAATTGGTACAGTTATAAAACTACTCTCTCTACCTACTTAACTTGTTGCTTCTGTTCCTTTGCAAATTTGCCAATCTGACCAGAGAGACAGTTTCTTCAGTTCACCTTCACCACCCTCCTACTTTCACCTGTCTCTCCCTTCGCTTTGTCTTTTTTTCCTTTCTTACCCACTAGTACTCTAGCTCACATTTACATTTACATGACTTTATTACTCTGACATATAATGTCAAAGATATGGTAAATAAACTCTAGCCAATACAAAGTCACCTGTGGAATAATAATAAAAAATAGTAATTTTGAAACAACAGATTTGTAAATCATTGTGTATCTTATGCATTTCTCCCCTTTCCTGAACCTGCTGGTTTCCATTGCAGTACCTTTCAACAGAAGGCTCTCTCTTGCCCTCTAGTTACAGAATGGGCTCTATGACCACTGAAACTTCCAAGGAATACTGCATTGCTATTAACAAGCAAAACGATAATGCACAAAAAGAGAAGAATGTGTCTATCAGACAAAGGACCTAGTTCTTCTATCACTATTGCATAAATGTAATTAGATTTGAACAAAATTTTTCATTTGCATTTTCTTTGCCAAGAAAGCTTTGGTAGATCATTTTGACTCAGACACAACAATTCCAGAATTGTCTGAACTATAAATATTCATGTTTCTTTCTTCAACCTTGGCTTGCATTTATTTTTCCTCTACTCAAGCAATACTATCTCATTCCGAAAGGTTCAAGGGGAGTGAATAAAAAAATTGGTAAATAAAACTAGTATAAGATAGCTATATAACAGAACACCACTATGGTTTATCTAACCCTCGCTAGTCATGAGAAAAGAGTTCTGGGGTCTTACAAGGGTTATACCACCCCTTGTGTAGATTTCCAAACATTATGAAGATTGAGACTATAGCCTCATGAGTTAATGGATAGTGTTGTGCAATTCTCTCACAGTATGATGTGTTTGCATGCTTATGAAGCAACTTGGGAGGTTAATGAGTACAAGTGCATACTACAGATTCTTCACATGATTTTAGTCCCCTAGAGACAAGAATATGATGCAAAAAAAAGCTCTTGGAAAATCCTGATAAATAGTAGCAGAGAATTTTAAAGGAGGAGAGCATACTGCTCCAGGGCCCCCCAACAACTCAGGCATGCCAGTCTTCTGTACCCGATGCTCAAAACTGGTTAGGTTACAAGACACATCTGTAGAGGGTAGCCATTCTTCCTCTTTCCAAAAAGTTTATTGAAGTGCTTATGTAGTGCTTGTTCCAGCTGTCAGGTCCTCAGGACATCTTGTTGCAAAAATACTCAATCTAGATAGCTATCACATCTCATTGTTCTTGGAAGCAAGTCTGATTTGGAAGCAAGTCTGATTTCATGATCAAGCTTGCCAAGACCTGACCTCTGTTCCAGCAGATGAAAATACCTCAGGTTGGACACTGTGGAATCAGCAAATGAATACTTTTATAAGCAAATGAGACCTAGGCTAAAGAGTGTGGTAAATCATACCACGGAGCTCTGGAAAACAGAAACGTTTTCCTGTCTACATAGTAGAGAGTGTAGCTGAAAGCGTGTTTGTGACACCAAAAGTCACAAAAAACTCTTTTTCGTACTGCATCTGTTGCTGGTGTGTTTTCACAAGCCTTTTCAGAAACCCAGTTAACCCACAGAGAATGCTGAGTAAATTACACTTTTAATACTTGGATATCTTAGATATAGCCTAGTCTGAAAGAAAGCTGGATGAAATTCATCAGAACAAATGATAGATAATCTCTGAAAGCAATAATCACGCTGACAAAGACAAGATGGAGAGCAACAACTAAAGGAGGTGATGTGGGACTAACAGATGGCAACCACCTGAATCTGTCAGCACTGTTATATAGCTGCAAAAAAAAACCCCAACAAACAAAGCATGGCTGCATATTCAAATAAGAGCCCAGACTGCAAAATAAACCAAGTTGTTCTCCTTTCTGCTGCACTGGTTAGACATCGCTTAACAGAGTGCTATGTAATGGGCAGGGCTCTGTAATTCAAGAAAGATGTAAACTAACTAGAGACAGTTAAAAACTGATCAACTGCCTGTAAAATTGGAATTAAAAGGAAAGATTAAACAAACTGAGATTGGCAGTAAACAGGGGAAGACATAATGGTTCTAAATGGCTTGTACAAAGAGTTTATTAAAAGAAAGTCTTTCCCCAAGGTTCACAGTGGTAAATGTCTACCAGAACAGATACAAACACAGTTCACTGGCAGTACTTCCTTGGAAGTGACAACACTTTTTTTTCTACCCAAACATGGACTAGAAAAGACCATTGAATCCTTTTCCATTCACTTGATTATTATTAATGTGCCTATACAATCATGAGCAAATCAATACAATGTTTCATTGTAATTGTAAATTCTTCTGTCCTTTTGTTTGTTTTATACTGTCTTAACTTCAATCCATAGTCTTCATTTAAATAATATAAAATTACACTAATTGTTTATGAAATTTTATATAATAATATGGGCACATCTGTGTGTACATGTCATGTAAATTTCATGAATGTGTGAACCTGTAAATTTATCTATTGACTTGAAAAAGTGCTGCATCTGTGACTTTTGCAAGAATGTGTACTTGATTCCACTTTCCATTTAAACTAGTTCTATTTGAAGAAATAAAAATTACTGTCCTTTGTCTGCATCTTTGGCTTTGGGCATCTAGTAAAATGTTTAAAAAATTTTCTAACAGGTTTCTCTGTTGCCTAATTCTTCAGTCCCTACAACACCAAGCCCACCCCTACCCGCAGGGCTCTTTAGTTATAGGTTTATAATCTAAGGCCATACTATTTATCTTCAAATGCTTATATTAAGCACTTTTCTGGCCATATCAAAAGGAAACTATAAACAATGCTGAAACACCTTGTTAAATTGTAAGTATCATTCATAGGTAAAGACTATCACATAGAAATTAGGCACGGCAAAAGTGTCCTAGGCCACATGTTATGTGATCACTTATTTAATATGTTTTAATTTAACAATGTAGGTATATATGTCTTCAAAATTAACCAAATTTTGCACTGGAAGAGGCTATTACAGAGATTTTTTCACTCTTGAGAACACAGTGAAAGCAGTGGCTTGCAATTGCAGGCTGTTGCTGTGGAGTCCTTGTTTCATGAACAATCCTTTCAAAAGGTGTGCAGGGGTGCAGAGCAGTCCATCCATCCATCCAAACAAAGCTGCAGGGATGAGGTTTTATTTCTGACTGTGCACCAGGAAGAGCAGAGATGAGTGACATGAAAATTGGGTAACATTTTTTATGGCATTTAAATAAAACACCAGTGTTTCTCTATGACAGAACTTCTTGAAAGAAAAGGATGAAGCCTCCGTCAAAGTGCCCTGCATCATGAAAATAACTCATCTAAAAAAGCCAAAGATAATTTCTAGTTGGATGCCAGCAAAACTAAAGCTTCATTTCAACTCAGCCTGTCCCAGCTAATTCCCTAGAGAAGAAGCAGCAGAAATTCATACAGTGGGAAGACAGCTGTCCTGCTGGAAGGCCATGCTTGGTATTGAAACAGGAAAGGGAAAAGTGGCTTTGGAGAACAGGTACAACTTCTGGCTCTAATTGCTGTGTGAGATTATACCTGTGATTTTCTGGTTTCTGATATTGTGAGCATGAATGCATTTTCTGTGCATGATTTCTATGCACGATTTCTATGGCTTGCAGAAACCTTTCACACGATCTTTGCAGCTCTGAACCACCTGGTTTGGCAGGCAGGACTGCTTTTGTGTTTCACTAAAAGATTACTGAACTTCATAACCTGGCATGACCACAAAATATCTAAGCTTTTATGAAAGAGTTAGCCCTGCCAAGACTTGCAGATCAGAGAAGTCCTGGCCTTAGTAAAGATTTGTTGTGCATTAAAAGACAAAATATCATCCAGAAAGAACAATCACCTTAAAACACTCTCAAAAATAAATTTCCTCATTATTTATTTTACAAGCTTTGGGGCCAGAATTTCTGAATCTCTTTTTTAGTCTGCTTTTAAAGTGAGAATATGGACCATCCTTCCTGAAGGGCTCCCCTGCTTTTCAAGACCTCATCACCTTATGCTTGCACATAATGGAGCTGTTTAGCTCTGGCAGTAGGTGGTCTAATGAAATATTACCACACTATTTCTTCAAGGACTCCTTTGGCCTCTTGTATCATTTATCCTTCTCAAAATCATAGTGTTTATTTTGGACTGTTTTGCTGGAATTACTCCTTGGTCCCTGATTGATTTGATGAAAGGAAGGACAAGCGCCAGTGCCCCTTGGCCCCATTCAATAACAGAAATGTTTCTCTCAGGTTGGCAGCCTGTGCTCTCTCTAGGCACTGCTCCAGGTTTCCTCTGAAGAGCAGCTCTTTGGTGACACGTAGGCTGCTTGAAGGAGTCCTGTTGACATCACCGGTATTGGCTTCCCTTCTAGGAGATGCAATTCAAGGAGACATGAAAGGCATGGGAGGACAGGGGAAGGAATGGTCTTATGCAAGTTGCAGATCAAATGCCTTGTGTCTCCTCCAGAGTCAGCAACTAATTTCTTCGAAGCCGAGCTAAGGAATTGAGGCTGTCGACATAAGCACAGCTGGGACTCCAGCTGAGATGGTTTGTTTAGCAACAACAGTTGTTCTCAGCTAGGACCTTCAGAAAATAGTATGTGTCTGGAGAGGCAGGATGGTGCTGCTGCTGCTGTGAAGTACCAAGAATCTTCATCTCCCCACTCTGACTGCAGTGGGAACTGAGAGCTCTCAGCACTTTGCTGGCAGTGATCATCCCCTCATGATTAGATGTATGGACAATTAAGGCTTTCAGATATTCCCACACAGAAGTGATGAAGAGTTGCAAACATGAGGTTCTGATTCTCACTACTGTTATGAAGTGTGACTGCTGAAACATTTATTTCCACTTCAACTATTAGTCCGTATGTGTTCTTCGCTATTGGTATGAGTACACAGTATGGAGTTGAAATTTGAAAGCTTTGGCCACCAGTATCTGCTGGGGACATTCCTTCTTGCATGTTCACCTGCTGTGATGCCAAAAGTGTAAAGGGCAGTTTAGGCATAATAGCACAATTTTGTCTTAGCATTCATGTTCTCCCAAGATAATAATTTGTACTGGTCAACTTATGCAATAGTGTTAGCTTAACAGTGCTAATTAGGTAGCTGTTCCCTGAAAGTTCTTTAATCAGATTTAGTTTGCAGTCAGAAAGCAAAGGAGTGTCCTTCTTTGTGATAAGCTGTTCCACACTGGAATTGCTAGATTGAAACACTCTCCATCTTTTAAGACAGAACTACTTCTTACTGCAAGAAGTATCTAAATGTGCTGGTTTTTTTAATTTTACTACATCCTTTTTTACTTGCAGTAAGAGTATTTTGGACCCCAGAAGATGTTACAAGGTGGAATTCTGAAAGTTCTGGAAAAAAAAAAAACCAACAGATTATGAAATTCTTACGAAATTCTGTAAATTTTTTTTGGTTGATTGGTTGGTGGGATGGGGGCATGTTTTCTTCAGGATGTCAGGAAGGGAGATAAAATACCATGATTGTCTAAGAGGCTAAAAAGCAAAAATTGGATTAAAGACCTTATAAAGTCTATCAGGGAACTACCAGACTGTTTGACTATTACAAACTAGTTTCGATTGAAATATAAAGAACAGCAGATCCTTCAATGGCATGATTTTTTTTTCCCCTAATATTTTTTTCTACATTTTTCCCTGGATGCATACATGTTACTTTGATCCATTTTACCATAGGCAGCAATGTTTTTGTCCAACGACATGGAGGAGGGCAGTCTAAAAGATCTTACATGCTAGTGAACAAACTAAACTCTGTCCTTTTGCCTTTTCAAATCCTGCCTAAAACTTCACATTAGATGCTAATGAGAAAGAACAAAAAGTGACATTTGGGAAAATTGAGTTTTGTTCTCAGTTCCACACTGACCTTTTGGGGAGATGATTACCTGTCTATTAACATCATTCTTCATCTGCCTTTCCCTCCACTCATGACTTCCCCACATGCTTGCAGATGTGTATCTTTCTTTAGTCTATCTTGACCATTTAAAGATTTTCCAGGACAACAAACTGCATCTTAAACTGTGCTTGTGTAGTGCCAACAATGACTTGGTTTTGTTTGCTTGTTTTAAATTCCTGTGAATAGGTCACTTATATGAGGGCTCTTCCAGTATTGCTAGTGACACAAGTAACTCCACCAGCACTAGAACTAGTGATTGGCTTCCAATGTACTTCTGTCTTTTAGCCAATTTTTCACTGAATGTTTCCTCATGAGCTTTACTTTTATTAGACATCAAAGAGAAAGAGATTAGAGATCCTTTAATTGTGAGAAAATATTTCAGTCTTTTTGTGACTGACTGGTGAAAAGAGAAATCTTAATCAATCCTATCTGTGCAAAATTCCTATGTACTTAATAATTTGGAAAAGTCTGTCAAATTCAGCTCTGTCACATTAATTAAAAATGGCCAATGAGCTTAAAAGTTCTGTAGTGATTTACTAGGATATGAGAAACAGATGGACAGCATGATCATGCCAGCTTCATTTCTTTGAAGAACCAGGATTAGTAAAAAGCCCTCTTCAGTTCCTAATAATTTTTTCACTGTAAAATTGTACTTTGTATACTTAAGGGTTTACATCTTTAGACTTTTTTTTTCTACTATATATTTCTTATTTAGACTCCATTCAAGGCAAATGTTTTTCAGCCAGGGGAACAGAGAGGTGGAAGTCCTTGAGAAGCATCATCATGATTGGTGATCATCACAGCCTGATTTTCTGATGGAGAGCAAGTATCTTAGGACCAATCAGGCAGGTCTGGTAATGGTTAAACCCAGCGCCAGCTCTACATATCTGCTGGTCTAAATGGAATTACACTGACTGCTGCATCTATTAGATGTGATACTGAATATGGGTTAAATATAACCGTGCAGCCTCGCATGTATCATCATTCCTTTTTTTTTTAAAGAAAAATTTAAGTTAAGTTCAGCACTGAAATCCCAGCCTACTTAGAGATTTTCTTGGTCAGTCTGATTTGCTCTTGAAGCTCTGCCATTAATGATGAAGCACCTGAATCCAGAGCTTCTAGCAGGCTATGTAAGAGCTGCTTTCATTTTCCATCATCTTTTATAGAGTCACAGAGTGCTTAAGGTGGGAAGGGACCTCTGGAAATTGTCTAGCCCAACCTCCCTGCTCCAACCAGAGCCAGCTGGACCAGTTGCTCAGAACTGGTTTTTGGTTTAGTGATGAGGTTTCTTATATTCCATCAGTCGCCTGTATATCATAGCAGTGTTCCTAAATTTTTAAGAGATTATTTATATCTATTCCAATATTGTTAATATCTTTAGAATTAGAAAAGTCAAGTGAATGCTGCTGCTAGGATCCAGAATCACAGCCATTTGGGTCCTTCTGTCTGGTCAGAGTCTTTTTGCTTAAGCTCAGAAATAAGTCATTAATGAGTCATTCTATTCAAATGCCTCAATGCAGGGGTGTAAGTAAAGCACAGATCAACTTGGATGAAGTCGGTCCAGTGAACACATGTAATGAATCCTTCTGAATCAGCATAGACAGGAAAAAAAAAAAAAAAAAAAAGCACCTTTGTCTATTTGCCCGAATAAAATTAAGTGCACCTTGAAAAACCCTTATGGAACGATTTTTTTTATATCCTACTCAGAGAGCATAAGAGAAATGTTCTCCTTACAAGACCACACCAGAAAAACAGAAAATCTATAGTGTTATATTAATTTATGAGCAGAGCACAACAGGAGAGATGCTTTCCTTCTGCATCCTAAAGAATAGTTTTATTTGTCCTATTTTATATACCTACATTTAACCAAAAACTTTGTTCTAGAAAAGTCTGTTTTTCTTCACTAACTGTAAAGGGAGTATAAAGAGTTAGGTCAGGTATAAATATCTACTTCTCAGATGTTAAATCCCATTTCTGGTGTTTTGTCTTTTTTTTTTTTTTTTTCATTTATTTACCAGAATATCATCTGTCTCACACATCTGGAAACAGAGCATTTCTTACAGTTATGGCTGCAAATGGGGCATTGTGATACACAGACCAAATGGCCAATCCTTTATAACCGAGTATTCCTTTGGGAAATATGATTTAACAGCTGCCCTCAGGTCACTATTAACAATCTCATATAATTTCTGTTTCCATCTTTAAGAAGCCTTGGTATTTCTTAGCTATGAACATGGATCAGTGGCCTTCATCTTGTTCTTAAAGGATTAAGAAAACATAAAAAAAGAAAAATCTCCCAAATAAAATGTAAGTGAAAAATACCACCTCTGTAAGCTCACTCACAAGAACATAACTTCTGTATATTATGCACATGTCTAATTCTTCAGCTTGCCTTTGCACAAGTGAAGCAAGAATTTGGCTCTCTGGTTTTATAGTCTATATAATAAAAAATACACAGCAATGAAGAAAGGCTAGCAGCTGCCTTCTGATGCACAGAGCACAGCAGTCCCCCAGGGTATCCTGCCAGGCATCTTAGGTGGGTTCAGATCTTGGCTGATGATCTCTGCAGACGAGATCCTACATTTCTGCAAGTACTGAATATGACTTTGAATGGAGTAGTATTTTCCCCCTGCCTACCTCTTATGTGCAGTTTGTCAGTCCCTATAAAATTTTGTGCAATTTTACTGCTGCTGCTTTCCCCACGCTCATTCCTCTAAGCCACATCTGGTATGTTACATGTCTCCATCTGAGATGTTTCTGCTGGCTTTCCAATAGCTTCGGTAAAGTGATATTGGCATAGGTACTTTAAAAAAGTGGAGGCTCCTTTGCAGCACAGATCATTGCAGTATGTCTCCATCTGTGACTGAGCCAATAAGTTTAGTACTTATACTTTTGCCTATGACTATTTTGAATCTGCAGCTATGCTTTTGTTAACAGGAATTGTTCAAGAGGTTCATTTATCATTGTGATTTGCATGCAACCCCCTGTACATATAAGCACTTACTTTGTATATGCCTATATACAGGTTTGTCTATATGCAAGTGTACTTAAGAATGGATATAAGCACAAATGCTTTGTGACTGGCCCAGGATGAGCAAAATTAATGTCCTTGACCCAGTAGTCAATGGAAAGCCTACATTTATAGACTTTATAACAGACTTTCCCAATGTTTTGTGCCTCACATAATTTGTGTGCTGAGCCACACAAATTCAGACGCCCTCTCCCATCCTCACCCCACAATATATCCGTCTCATCACAAGGGGCAAATTCTTCCTTTCCTCTCCTGGCAGCGTCTCTGGAACTCACATGGCTCCCTTTCTGTCACTTTCTGAAAAAGTAAAAATTCTCTCTTTGACAATTAAACAATGCTCTTTGTAGTATACAAAGTGTATTTCATTCAGTATAAAAATAAGTAGGATTTTTTTTGCTATGTACTCCCTGCAAGTTTTACCAATATTGAAGCATCATCGATGGAAGAGAAAGAAAACGAAGAAAAATTAGAAATCCCGGATGGCAAATACATTTGGTATTCACAGTTTCTTATTTAAAAAAAAAATCTCTTTGGTTTAATATACTTCAGGAAATTAATATTTAACCTGAAGAAATTTAGAAATCCCTAAAAGCCCCCATCATGAGCTGCTATTTGGTATTGTGAGACTTGGCAATACCTGTACAGATTCCTCTTCTCAGCTTTTTTGTCTTAATCCTTCTCTAGTTTCCTTCTCAGCACTTGTGGGTCTGTGATACTGGGAGACTCTGTCTCCCGCTGTGCCATTGATGTGCACTTCCTAAAGCTATGGCATGGAAAAAAGAGAGGATTTTCTACCTTTCCTACAGGTTACCCCTGGGAGAAATGGAACACCTCATGTGATGGGGACATTATAGTGCAGAGCATAAACACGTGCCAAAACCCAGATGGTGAGATACAAAAATACGGATATAGCAGGAAATTAAAATGCTCTGAGATTGTTTCCTTTTGAATTAATAACTCTTTCCATGCCTTCAGTTTTATTTGGCATTTCTAATGCAAAACACTTGCAACATAAGAAGCATCAGGCTTTTTTTACTAAAAGATGATGTATGTCCCTCAAAATTATGAATGTGTATGAAAACCTGGTAGTCTTAATAAGGCAAATTGACAGCATTGGCTTATCCCACATGGACACGTCTATGCAGAGTAATGACCGAGCAACAGAAAAAGTAAAGATGTCTCAGGTGCTTGCCATTTCTTACTTTACTCATTAAACACTTCACAGTGAAATGTTTACAGATTCTTGTAAAAATTAATCTTCTTGAGAAATACCAATTTCTCAAGAGGAAATTCTTCATCTTGAATTATTTGGACATCACAGCCCAAAGGTTTTCCCAGCCACTTTTCAGTGTTAGAACTTTTCTAGAATATTTCAGGAAAGGGCACCAAAATGTACATTGATAAAATCTTTTCCATATCCACCTGAAAATGACAACATTTAAAAATTCATATTGATAATCAAAACTAGACAGAAAAGTAAACTTCCTGTTTATAAGAAGGCCATATATGCAAGCACAGCATTCATTTCTTTTGAAGCTATAGAAATTAATGCAGTTGTTTTCCAAGTAATCTTTTATTTCTGAAAGTACTGCAAAAAATACAGAGGCTCCACTCTGGTTTGGGAATTAGGCATTACCTAAATAGATGATATAAAATAATAGCTGATATGGAATAGGTTGCAATTTACCGACTGCATTATTAAATCAATACATTTCATGCTCTGTTGGGATAAGTAATACAGGAAAGAAAGTATGTACATAATTACGGAGTGAAACAATGCTCATTTTTTGAGAAACAGCAGCCACAACACTATGAACTCATCTTGGACAGGAATGAAGAGGCACAAGCAAAGATCCCTTGCAGTGTTACAATACCACAATGCTTTGCACTGGAGTTTTTAGAAGAACTCTTCCAAAACATTATTTCGTCCTCTGGGATATACGGGACTATTATGAAACTCCAGTTCACAGAAGAAAAAGACAACATTGGCAGGAATATTCCAGAAATAAGCAAGTAAAACTGTTTAGTTTCAGTATATATGCATCATTAAGAAAAAAAAAATCTTGAGCACAGCATGCAGGTGTTAAATCTGGAACTAGACTGTAGACAGATTCATTGGCAAGAAGATAGGGGAAAGTATTTTAAGTACAGGCAACACAGCAGCCACGGAACTGATCTGCAGAGCTCAGCGTTTGAAGTAACTCTCTGTGGACTTAGCACATTTTTCCCCCTCTCCTCTGTAAGGGACTGAGCAAGGGATAGCTGCACGCAGGAGTTCTTACCTGGGCTATTTCTTTGACTGTCACAGTGGGTCAAGTGGAACCATGCCACAGGTGCCAGCTCCTGCTTTCTCTAACTCAGTTGTACTATTTGTCTCATTAGAAGGCAGTCAATGCCCACTGAAGGAGAACAGATCTTCCTCTCTGCAAAAAAGAAAAATGGTTCTGGCTAGAACTTTCCTTTCCAAGACACACGGTTTCAGTAAAAACTTAATCAAGCATCAGGTCTTGCATTCAGTTAAGAATTCTTGCTATTAACAAAAATCAGCTTCTCGCTTTTATTCACAAAAAGTTACCATAGATAGAAACAGAAAAAAAAAAAACCAAAACCCCTAAGGGCTGAAAGGATTTTACACAGAAGACCTTTCAATCACTGCAGAAAAGTAGATATTATCCACTCATTTCCAAATGTAACAGTGCAAATTTAGATATTATTCCAGAAATATTATTTGTCTTACTAATAAACTCAGATAATATATTAAATACCTGGGTCATTTGTTACAGTAGCCATGAGTTCTGAAACATTTTTCTATAGCCAAAACTGGAGATATGTTTGAAAGTCAGGTCCTTCTAGTGTATAGGTCTCAATCTGCCAAATCTAACAAGCTAGCAGAAGAATGTTCTTTTCATTTACCTCTCCAGTGTAGTGCCCATGGTTGGATGAATAATCAGAATGTTCACATGTAAATAAGGGAATATGGAAGCATTCAAATAAGATTGTTGGTCTTCATTTCATGTAAAGGAAGGCTAATTCATTGTTAGAGGAAAGTCTGAACAGGAAATAACAGGAGCTGATGTTTTCATATTGTTGTCATAATGACTTGTGCCTGTTTGTTATTAAGTGCACAGTCTTGTGATAAAGATGACCTAGTACTCAGAAGCTCTCTGCTTCATTTCTATTCAGCCACAACTTCCCTCTTCCTCATGTTTAAGACAGGGAGGATATTATCTTCTTACACCACAAGGAAGGCTGATGCTAGGCATGAAGAACAATAGGTTTCGTGATTGTCCAGTGATGGAAGATACAGTTCCTACTCAGGGTTGGGCAGTCTTCCTATCTATAACCACGAACGGCTTAATTTCTATTTAATGAATAATACTAATTTAAGGTCTATTTCAAGCTCTGGACACCAGTCTTCAATGGAGATATCATGTAAGGTGATCTGAGAGCATAATTAATTATGTTTGACCATTTTAATATTATTGAATAAACCAAGAAAAATATAAATGGAAGGATTCGGTGCTATATACATAATAGTCCTCTCTGTATACTATAGAGGGTGTTTCTTTCTCAAACAACTGGAAGCTTTTTATTGATATATTAATGAAAGAACTGAAGGCAGAGTGACTTTACTTCTGTCTTTTTTCCACCCTTAATGAAAAAGAAGATTTTCCAGGAAGAAAAAAATGAGAACTTGGTCTCTTGCCATTTTATTGCCCATGGATTCTTCATTTCTCTGGAAATTGTTCAAAGCTTAACCTGAGCATTTAACAATATTCTGGGTTTCTCCCTGCTCCTGATCACCCTTACAAACGTTGGAACTTCTCTCTTTAAATAGAAAAGCACTGTCCTCTAGAGCAGTGACTGCCAATATCTTTGTAACTGAATCTCACTTGAGAAAGCTAATGATCTTCCACGTCACCGGTTTCAGCTATAGATATTGTCCCCACTTCTTTAGCATCAAGGCCGAGCTACTGCGTATAGTTAAACTGAGTGGATTACATCCACAACCATGTGGGTGGTCCTTTACTTCTGACTGCAAAATCGTGGAGCAGAGACACTACAGCTGAATCTTCAGAAAACAGGACAGATTAATTTGCTTGGGCTCTACACTCCACTCTAAAGCACTCAGGTTTCACCAGAAAGGAATGTCTTCACAATTGGTAGCCACTGTTCCTGGATATCTTTTAAAGCAAGCTGAGGTATTGTTTTTGCCATATCTTGAATCATTGTCTCTTTATGATAGGCAGATCCATCCCTAAAATTTCTATTGGATGCTGTTGCTACTGTCAAGAAGGCAGCAGCAGCAACTCCAAGAAGAAAAAAAGATTGAATGATCAGTCAGAAGTCTGAGAGAAACCTGCCTAGCATGGAACAAAAAAATCTGGGTTTCATTTTCTTTACATATATAAAGAGGTGTTTGTCAAAAATTATCCATTGCAGCAGCTGACAGTACCTGCAGCTTTTCACACTCTCCCTTGTTTTCTATCAATCAGCATGATTTAAAGAAAGGAAATCAGCTCACAGAGGAAATGTCAAGACTATGTGTCCTAAAAGTTGCTGAATGACCATGTAATCTCAATGACTAAAACCAATTTCTAAGGTGCAAGTTACCATATTACAGCTGTTGCTAAGATTTGAAGTATGATTTGCAATGCATGCCTCCAGCATCCAGAGATTGGTGCATTCAGCAGTGCTGGAAAGAGTCCAGAAATGTCAGCAGGTGCCTGAAAAGAAACTCACTTGCTTCTAAAGGAACACCACCAAACACATTCACATCTAGCTCTACAAATATCAAGATGAATGTGTAATGATTGATGACTGCTGGCAGGATAAAAGATTGTAAAAGATCTGTCCAACTCATTTGCCCAATTTCAACTGTGGCCTGCAGCAGATGGCTAGTGAAAGCATTAAGAACAAGACAAGCACAGAATAACATTTATCTGGAAGAGCTAGCCAGAGAGACTTGGGGAAGACCATCACCATGAGTAGCATCCTATACCTGAACAGAATTGCAACAGGACAGCTGAGCTTTTCAGAAAAAGCAGAAGAAATTATTCTACCTTTGATGTACTGCATGAACACATTACAGTCACATGCACACATGCAGTAAAAGCAGAGCCGGGTATTTTTTTTCTAAAATGCAGTTTTATGATGAAATATATACTATTCACCCCTTCCCTAAGTCTGTGAGAAATAAAGCCTGTCAATGAATTAAACAGTAACAGACCTGAAATTGGTAAAAGGAAATTTATACTGTATATCATGTATAATCAACCATGAGAACTCTCAATAGGTCAAGAAGAGGGATTAAAAACCTGAGATATTTATATGTATGATAATATTTGCAGTTATATTAGCGCAAAATAAGCCGTGCAGTCACAAAGGCAGAAATCACCCATTAACTGCCTGAGGCAAAGAATGGTGTTTCCCTTCTAGACATGCTAATCTATGATTTTTAATGATAAAGATTTTACACCTTCCTCAGTGCATTTGGTACTGGAAGCTTTCAAGAAGCAGGGTAATGGATTAGAAGGACCTTTGGTTTAAACAGTCCCAGGTTTCTTTTCCTTCAAAGTCCCCCTTCCTGATCTACAAGGGTGGTCTTCTCCACACTGGGAACAACACTGCGCCAAGTTATTACATAGTTATCTTCCAAATGGCTTTACAGAGCAGATGTTCCCATGTGAACATTAGAACTCTTCCTCTATGGACTTTTGCTGCACAAGCTGAACCCTGACTCTCATCCAGATATCACTCAAGTAAGTAGAAAAGCTCCCACTGAGCTGACCAAGATGTGGATTTGGCCCACTGACTGTGATAGTCTCTTTAGTTTCTGCTCCTATTGCGTAGTTAGCAAGGAGTAGGCACCGATGTTAGCATTCATTATGCTAACATTTGAGCTGCCTTGTGTGCAAAATCATAGGTATAATGCTTTGGTGGATTTTTTTCTTTCCTTTCTGGAAAAGAACCATGATAAATGTGTTACTAAAATCCTTAAATGCTGTGAGTTCAGCTTAACTTTCCAGAATTCAGAGGCTTATCCACAGTTTGTCTGAAAAACCCATGTTTTAAAAGTGGTCAAGAAGTCTCATCGGGGGGTTTCAGGATTTCATTATTTCATTTTTCTTTTTTTTTTTTTTTATTAGACCAGAAACACTAAGACACATAAAACTTCTCAAAAGGATTTTAAAAGGGAGGAAACTTATGATTAACTTTTAGTAGATGGGAGTGTGATGATATGGGAATTAAAAAAAAAAATCTTCCTATTATCACACAGTAGTCAGTAGCAGAATCAGTACCTGCTCTACTTTGCTTTTCCTTCCTTGCTTGCTTTCCGCAGAGATTTCAGGCCTTCTTCTTCCAGATCCATACCTCTTTGAGAATCAGAAGTGCAGAGTCTGCAAAACTTTTAAATATGAATTTTCCCCGAATTACCCAAATATTCCTGAATATCTTCAAAAACCTATAGTTAGAACAACAGACGGGGGATGTCACTGCTTTGTGTGAACCTGCTCGTTTGCAGCACAGAATTTGTATTTTTGGTCCTTTGCTGTCCTGTAGACACCCTGTACTAGTAGTGAAGTGCTGCTGTTATGTTTTCACGTTTCCACTCATTTTTATTTTCCTGGATCTGTAGTGCAGGGCTCTGATTGGTTGCCATGAGAGGATTTCCCCTTTCTGCTTCAAATCATCACCAAGTGCTCACGCTCAAAAGTCTCTTGCAGGTCCGTACTAGAGATTTGAATGGGACTCTTGAGAACATTGGGTAACAAGATCTTGATCTATTACTTGAACAATGACAATCATTGATGTCCTCACACCACAAATAAAAGAAAGCCACCTCTCTACATGACTGAGCATTTGCATTGGTTTAAAGGGCTCATCAAAAGCTTGTGCTGAAGACTTCGCTTTCTTTTGCAATAGTATGAGTACTTGCACTGGAACCAAAATCCAAGTAAACCAAAATCCAAGTAGCTGAGAGATTTGTAAGGCCAAGAAAAGCTAATAGTTGGGCTATTATATATTACAGTTATATATATATCATATGATAATTACATATATAGTATAGTTATAAGAGAATATGACTTGAGTTCACACCTCAAAATTGGCATCTTGGCATGCTGGGCATTCTTACTTTTCTTAATTCAATTCAAATTCCCCTTCCTAGGAGCAGTTCCTACTTACAGCAGAGATCTCTTATGCTAAGAATTTTCGATTTTATTTGGTTAGTGACGATTCACTGGTTCCTGAAATTCTCAAGCAGGAAGGCAATCCTCACTCACAGCAATGAATCAGACTCAGATGAAACTCGCAGCAGAAGCAGTTACAGAAAAAGATTATGTATTTGTTCAAACACATCAGCCAAGAGACAATTTAGAGAAGCAGGACCAAAATTTCTCAGTTGCAATGTTATAAATAAAACCTGGGATAGTCTGCCAGATAAAGACTTTATGGGGAATGATGTCTTGTCAGAGTGAGCAGGAAATCTGCTGTTTACAACCTTAGAAGATAGTGATTTGTAACTAAGCAACAGATTTGGTGGTTTGCTTGAAACAAACTGGTTTATGGCAAGGCAGGAGGATTATTTAACTGAGAGCTTTGGAGAATGGAATATTTTCTTTAAAGAAACATTTTAACTATAAAAAAGGTAAAGAGAGTTTTTTATATAAAACCTTTTTACAGTTTATTTCCTATCATTAATTTCTTAATATATATATAAATGAGGATCTGACTAAATGAATCAGGACGTTAAATGATAAAGTTCCGTCCATGTGAACAAATAAATAATTATTTACAATCTTTGGCAAAACAAATGAAATTTCATTGATCTCACTCTCTCACACACACTTGCAAGGAAAAAAAAAGAAAAAGAAATTTAAAAAAACATCATAAATAATTTACATAGAATAGGAAAACTATGATACAGTCCAAATATTAACATCTTCCTCCCCACATTGATGTCTGTCTCTGACAAAAAAAAAAAAACCTACATAGCCATTACAATCACTACATTTAATGAAGTTACCCTTCCCTTCTGCTTGGGACATGGGGACACAATTTGAAGCACCAAAAGAAACTGAAACATTTAAAAAACCTTAAAAAGGGGGCAAAAAAAGCCAAACAAACAAATAAAAAAACACCAAAAAAACAAAAAGCAACAAAACAGCAAAAAAAAAAAAAGTCTGAAACAAAACAAAACAAAAAAAAAAAGATTTGATAATATGAACACTATAAAATAAAGCCAGTAACTGTGGATTCCTTTCTAATGAATATAGCAACAAGATCTGTTTCAAGGGTTTAGCTCACTGTGCCCTATAGGCGGCAGAGGTACTGTATTATTCCATTAGTTCACCCATCTATGAATAAAATTACACCAGTATGTGTTCTTTCTGTGAACAAAGCTCATACAACTTAAACAAAGCAAAACAAACAAAGTTAAGCATGTTTATACTATTGTATATCTGAGTAACTGTTGTATCTGTTTAGAATAAACACTGGTATCCCTTCAGCATTATTTAAGAAGTTCTATATACAGTAGACATAGGTATCAATACAAAATATTAAAATTAGGGTAACTGGATATATATTAAGGTTCCATTTATAAATTCCTTATTATTATTCATTTAACTTTAAAGTATACATGAATATAACCCATGAAACTATACTTAAGTGTATACCATGCTTTGACAAAATCTACATATTGTGATATGCTTTTACAAACAGCTTTAAAATATTATTTGTGAATGTGTTACTAATACATTATATAACATGCTTTAAAATAAATTATCAGAGAAGGTAGCTCCGTGTGATAATCTTAATAAATACTAACAAAATATTTATAAGTGGAACCTTAGATTCATATGTTACCAAATTAAGCAATAGTGGCCTTGCCACCTTTTCAGAAACCCACATCAGGATTCAGGATCTCAAAGTGCTTTTTGCAGCAGAGGTGGGGAAAGTGGTTCAGGTTCATTTTGCTCCACATGGTCATTGTATATTCTTTATTACAAGCGAATGCAAAATATGATGGAAACAGAACAACTGGAAATAACTTTGTGAAAGTCAGACGATAGTGATTGCTTTGTTTGTTTACATGACTCATTCTTCCCTTTCACGTGGTAAGTTTCTAGACCAATTCTGTTTGGCCTGAATTAAGCTTCAACTAGGCTATGCTCCAAGTTGCAAATCAGACATTTCTACCAACTGTGATTTTAATAGGTGTATTAAAAGCATCCTCATCAGCTAAAGAACATCTTTTTGGATCAAGAAGTCTTCATAACTGATCTTTATTATCCAAAGGCATTTTCATCGTTATTGTAGAAACTGTTGGTGCAGCCCTCCATTACTTTGCTAAAGTTAGACCCAGAAGCTTTGTGTTACTGAAGTCCAGTCCTGATCAGAGCACAGAAGTATCAACCATACACCTAAAAAGTTATTCAAACACATTTTTCCTCACTTAAAGACAATGACTCATAATCATCACCCCCCTCTTTTTCTCCATATATATATATAAATACATTAAGTAATTACATTTTTATATGTAAACGTCATTCTTTAAAAAAAAAAAAAGACAAATAAAACCCCATGTTTTCACTCTACAAAAGTGTTCTAACGTATCAATCTGCTACTGCTTCAGTGGTGGGTCAGACGCTCACGTTTAGGTTTCATTAATCCTGGCTGTGAGAAGGCACTTGGGTGAAGGGATGGCTGAGGCACTCCTGGCAGCAGGGAGGCACCTGGTGAGTGGAGCACGAGGACAGAGGACAGGAGGTATACAATAATAGAAACTGGGAGTACCAGAATGTACTGAGGTGTCTAGGTTGCATAGCATTTACAGTACTTTGCTGGTAATGCAGCAACCATTGCTCAAGCATCTGAAAGAAATTGGAAAAAAGATATTAATTGTGGTTGTTTTATTTGGTTAGGAAGTCAAACATAAGAACAGAGCTCTATCGTGATACAGTAAAGATGCACACTATGTTTCCTGTTCTGCATTTCCTACAAATGTGAGGACATTTATATAAAAATAGGTGTTTGCCTATGTGAGACACACACGTGTGTGTGCACCTACATATCTAATTGTATATAAAAATTATATAGAAGAAACCCTGGGAAAGCATTTCCCTTATTTCAAAACATTTCAGACAAAGCACTACAGACAGACATGCTCATTAAAAAAATATCTGCTTTCCCCTTCATGCCTCTTGAATGAGGGATGATCCAGAAGTAGCTCTGCCTGCAGGACATGCTAAAATAGCCTATAAAGGAAAGTGAATATACACAGAGAATTCTAAGAACATATCTTGCTCAGAGATTTCAATCTCATTTTTTCCAGGTGGATAGTATTAAAACATCTGGTTTTTGTTATTCAAATTGAGATTACTATAGGGACAAAGGGCATTCATGGTATTTCAATAAATCAAGGTTTACTCCATCTTATGATATTAGATTGCTTTCAGAAACTAGAGGATACTTTTAGTTTCCATATTTCATGCTTGTTCCACAGGTAACAATCTTTAGCATTTTCCAGACATTTTCTGCAACTAACCTCTGCATTCATATTTGAGGTCAGAGAAATAGACCATCTCTTGAGAGAAGACAAAAAGACCTAATCGTCCACCAGCAAAGGTTGTATCATAGATTGGTCCAGAATCCACCATGACTTGTTTCCCTTCATACACTAAAACTCTGTAAAGAACAACATAATTTAAATTAGACAAGGAGGATAACACAGTGTCCAGCGCTGCTGACAGTTCCCAAGAACTAAAACAGAATTAATTTTAACAAGGCACCAGAAAACCCAACTGCATTGTAAGGATCACTTCTCATCTTTGTCTCACGCCCACCTGGCTGGCAGCCACAACACACTAATCAGAAGCAGTGGAGCTGTTCCATAAGCAATTTTATGCACACCATCTGCAAAAGATTTCCCAATTCTTTATTTAGAACAGTCATGTCTCCTGGAATGAACTATGTCATGTGCTAGCATTCATTGATAAGCCCTTGTCCCTGTGAACTCAGAGGTTAGCACAAGACCTTGCCACATCACTTAGAAAAGTCATCTTTACAGCTGTCTGAATGGCTGATTTATTTATCTTTAGGTGCAAGGGCCAACATCTGAAATTGTAAGAACCATCCCTTGAGTCAAACAAAACATTAATTGGAGACATGCTGAATCTCAATTTCAGACATTTTAAGAGCTTAATGATAGCTGGAAGGATTTGGACACAAACAACTAGACTAATAATAAATTGGAAAAGAAAGATAACTTGGGCGGGGTGGTGGTGGTGTCTGTGGAGGTTTTGGTGGGATGGTTTGGGTTTTTTGTAGTTTTTGGGGGAAGAGTTGTCTGTTTCTTGTAGTGTTTTAGGCATCCACCCTGAAGCCAAAAGACCAAGACATTTCTTCATTTTCTTTCTCTATCAGATAGACTGCAGTTCCTTGAACTTGGATTCTCCACTTCTCATGGGAGATCTTGAGACAGTCAAGGTTCCTAGGCTCTCAGTCTCTTAAAATAGTTTTAGGGCCAATTAAGAAATGACTCTATAGTCAGTTAGAGCAGTCTCTGGAGGAAGGGATCATGGTCCTGCTTCAATACATTAGTTATGCAAAGCAGAAATACATGGCTTCATATGCAGACTAAAACACTTGAGCAACTTCCTATAAATCAAGGGTTAGGGACAGATTTCTGCATAAGGTAGAATTCATGTACAGCACTTGCTCTATCTTAAAGTGTCTTATTTTCTGAAAAGTGCCCAAAGACAAGTATGAAACTGTACTCTGAAATCCATATTTAATGGATTGTAAAATGAACAGCAAAAAGAACGACAGGTTTTCATGTTCAAGTAACCCTATTTAATGTAATTCTCAAAATTTCAAAACCCCCAAAACATATGGAAAGAGTTTAATAAATCTTTCATCCCACCAAAAAAAAAAAAAAGTAATGTAGCTCTAAACATGTTAATAAGAAATTGCTATTTCTGTAGAAATAAAATGGTTTTGTGACTATATTAGTGAAATAATTGATTTTATTATCTATAAAAACAGCCTAAAGAATTAAGGAATTTAATGCCCTGGACCATAGAATTTGTCATGCTAAAATAGTCTAATGGGCTATCCGTTGAAACATGCTTTGTCTGACACTAAACAGATTCTGCAAAGGAAGATACAGATAACAGCAACATGAATGAAAAATTCAAGTTTCCTTTTGACGTATATCAGTTAATGCTTTGCACTGCAATACTTTCATGCATAAAGAAACTCTCTTCTTTCCAAGAAACAGGTAACTTAGTGTATCCAAATTTGTCTACCCTTAAGAGGTAAGGTCATACTCTGCCCCATGGAAAATGTCCTTTACAGGTGCAGTAGTTAGTAGAAGATAAAATTGACAGGGACAGTTAATGCTCATTCTTTGGAATATCAGATAAACAGCTGCGCTCTAAGGAAAGTCATATGCCACAGCACCTTGTTGTGTGCATTACAGATGTGTGCATGGCTACTTCTGCATTATTTCATATAAGCCACTGTGGGAGACAGAATGCTGAAGTAGACAGGCCGTTGGCCTACTTCCCTGCGGCAATTCTGATGGTTCTGATTAATTTCATTAATTCAAATTTCAGAGGTTGGGGAGGAATCTTGTGTTCTAATCTTGCTTTGAGTTTTGCTCTGGAATTTTTGGTTCCTTTACAGAAAAGCTTCCCCCTCCCCCCCCCCCGAAATTTCTTTTTTTCTTTAATTCAATAATATCTAGCTGATGTAAATATTGAACCATCCAGACGAAATTGAAAACATCTGAAAAGAAAAATAACTTATTCTAAGTATAACAGAATGTCCCCAAAATATTGGAACAAACTGTCACACAAGTATCATCATTATCAGAACTGACAAAGAAACTGATAACATAGCTCATATCAAGAGAGACAAAAGTTTTGCTACTAGAAAATAGAGAGGTGCAGAAACATTTCTTACTTTATTAATCCTGTTTTAGGTCTATGAATCAAATGCCACCTGTAAGCAGTATAATCTTTCCAGCCAATGTTCTTGGGATCGTGCCACAAAGTACGCACCTATAGTAGGAATACAAATGGCTTATTAGAAACAAGACTGTACTCCAGTAATTGTATGTCCACTATAGAAACTGTACTTGCAGCCAAAGCTTATTTGCTGCAGAGCATGAAATTGAAAATAGTGTTTAATATTTAATGGTATGGTCCCCAGACCTCTCTTATAGGGTGAGAGTAATGAAAATTTATGTCTTAAATTATTGATCAGTTATTCATCCATAGTTTTATGCTGAAGTCACTTCAGCATCAAACCTGACTTCCCTTGGGAAGTTCTGCCCCTGTTTGCACATACACACACGCTGCCAGAGTCAGTGTTAATTTTCCTATCTGTACAAGTGACTCCACCAAAGCAGAGGGACTGCAGCTTGCACAGATGTTACTGCCTGTGGTCTGCTCCTTGAAGTTGCTTCCACTCAGTCAGGGTCCTCTTCCTGCAAGGAGCGCTGAAGTGCTAAATTCCTATCCACACACAAAGCTCCACTAACTTAATTTCCAAAAGGCATGAGTTTCTTCCATGGCTGGGCCCTATTTGGAACAGCAGCAGTTTTTCTCACTGTTTTCATTTATTTTCTCTTTGGCTGTCACTGGTTACTGAACTCTAAACCACATATAATTCAAACAAGCTGAAATGCCAAAGAAGCAAGTGCCAATACAGAGTTCACAAAGGATTTGTGGATAACTGAGACCTCTCCTTTCTTTGGACCACATCACATCTTCCCTTTTATACATGTAATTTTTTCCATTCGTAACTTCTTATATGTGTAATGTTTTCTTTAAAACACAATGCAAATATTATTGACACTAGTAATGTGGGAATTGAAGAAAAGCTGATAAAAGTCTGCAAAAATTGAGGTGTGAAAAGAAATTTTTTGAGACACCTCCCTTCTTTTTAAAATATTAGTCATGCACTGTTGGCCTGAAGTTTTAAATCTCTCACCTGTCCAGGTGTGTTTCCTGTGTGCCAGAGGGCATTTCTCAAGTGTTCACCAGCACCAGTTGTTGAATTTACTACTTTGAGTGACACACCAGAATAGCCATAAGCCCTGGTGGGTTTGTCCTCCCAGTAGGTCTGAGTGACCTGCTTCCACATCAGAACATAAAACCGACTGCTGGACTGGTAGCCAAACACAAAGCCAGCATAATCATCATCACGATCTGTGTTAACATAGAACGTCCCACTGAAGTCAACAGAGCTGAACTCATCATAGCCTGGGAGAAGACGAAAGAGACGAACCACTGAATTACCATGCTGAGTCCAGCCACCCACATCCAAGAGTCCCAGCTCTATCCTGAGTTTTGCTAGAAATTGTAAACTATCTTTTTCAGTTTTCTTACCTGCACAAGAGGAAGTAATTACACTTTCCTACCTATTACGTGGAGGCTTCTGGAGAGAAATAAGTTGTTCACAGGGGGCACTGAAGACAGCAGGCACTATACTTATATGAAGTTCTTCAACTGGGTATTTTATTGTGTTACAGTCGGTGATTAGATGAATACTCAAAGGCAAACAGCATTGACCTGGTTTTAATTTGGGCATATACACTGTCCCCATGTATCCACTTAAAGCTTGCAGCACCAAAAAGGTGTGTTTATCTACCTTTTTCTTTTCTCCGTTCCTTATCACCAGGTCACTGGTTACTTTTCTGAAGATGATGCCTGACTTCAGATACTTACCTACAGCTATTCCAGGATCAGAGTTGGCAGTCTGTACCAGTTCCTTGCCTTGGTGGCGAATAACCCAGTTGGGATCGATCTGAGCTGTTCCCTTGGGATCCAGGGGGACCATCTGGAACTTTCTGAAATCAGTTTCACTTATGGCATTGTTTTCAGGGCAAACATCATAAATATCTGGGACATTGTCATTGTCAAAGTCATCTTTGCAAATATCACCTCTGCCATCACCTATAAGCAATGTGAATAAAAAAAATGAAATTGTTAGCAATTTATCCAGCCTTCCTAGCAGCCCTCCCACTGATGGAAGAAATTTATGATACATATAAGTATGTTATTCTTTTGTTTCTCAAAGAGCACTCCAAACAACTCCAAAGAAAACTTCATTCTCTAAAAGTCCATTTGAAGTGTTTCTGGTAATGACTGGAAGAAATCACCAGCTTAGACTAGGACCAAAACTCTTGTCAATAAACTGTCCTGTCAGTGGTTTATGACAATGACCAATCTGGCTCCAGTCTATATGCTTCTTTGGAATTAGGGTGGGAAAAGTTGGAAGTTTGCTATGTCACTGTAATTCAGTAATTCTTGTATTACATTTTCAGATGTGGATACCATGCCATATTTTAATATATGCAGTGTAAATGAATTCAAACAATAGCAGTAAAAACTTAATCTTCCTGCACATTTCTAAATCTGTATATACTATTAAAGATATTAAATATTTTCAGACTATTATCTCTGTCTCAAGATTCATTCAGTAACAATCCATCTGAGGTGCTCCAGACTGCAGAAGTGTCACAAAGATGCCAAAAGAAAGTGGAGACAGTATTGCAATAAAATATGCACACACTTTTAGTCTTTCACTTGTGGGCAGAACAATTTGTCTTAAAAAAAAAAAAAATGTAGTGCTTCAGAAAAATCTAAGAAAAAATAAAGAAACACTGTATCAAATAGGACTAGCCTTGGAGAAATGGAAATATTAAGTTTTGTTACATGAATTACATAAGTTTTTAGAGAACCTAAAAATACACCCATAGAATTCAGCTACAGTTGTGCTTCTGCCCAGTAGTTTTACTATACTCAATATTTTTTAGGAAGATAAAAAATTATTTCCTTTCTTAATTTACCCATAATATTGGAGAGATATGCTTTGCCTTGAATAGCAGGTGCTGAAAAAAGGCATCTAAAAAAAGAATAAATCTCATTGCCAATGCCACTGTTATTCAGTGGCATATAATAGTACAAACACTTGAAAATATATTAGAAAAGCTTGGCTAGACAAGTATAGAAACAAATTTGCAAATGGCTCCAACTGTTATAAAACAAACCACTGGATATTACACTGGGTACTAATGTAGAACCAGAACTGCCAGCTAATTTGTTTCTATCCTCATGTAGCTAAGCAGTTGCTTTTAAGGTATTTGTGATTGCTCTAAGAATATGGGAATTAACACAACAGGAAATAGCAATGATCCAGCTCATTCAAATATTGACCTGCTACTAGATGCTTCACAGACAAATGGAAAGCTACATTATTATGCCTAACCAGCACAGCATTATCCAAGTATAAAGCTTTCTGAGAGAAAGTTGAATGAGTTTTAGGCAACAGCCAGAAAAAAAACCAACATAGGAAAAGATAAAGCATCTAGTATCTCTAAGACATTCTGAGGTTCAGATACATGGTAAAATGGTCCTGTTTTCCGCTCTGGCAATCAGCCATGGAGAACTTAAAATCCTGACCAGCTGTGTGCTCCTGCACCTGTTTGTCTTACTACTTATTGGAGAAAAGAGAATGAATTTCCAATTTTATTCTCTTTGCCAATATGAAAGAGGTAATTCTTGAGTCACAGGAGAATCTAATTTGTCACTGAAAAGTCCTGCTGACATTCATTTGGTACTGAGCTGCTGCTGACAACATTGACTCCCCGTCAAGAAAAGTTAGAAAGTGTTTGTTTACTCAGTCATGTCCAACAGCCCTCTCCAGGGCCTCATCTTCATATGCTATAGCTCACATCTTCAGGAGCGTGGGAGCATCTTTTGGCTTTATTTATCACTTTTCCAAGACTTCTGTTGGACCTACTGCTAATGACAGTGATGAGCTGGCTAAACTGTTTATTCTTTATGCTTTTTGTGATCTTTACTCCATCCTTAAACGCAGTCTCCCTTGCAAGATCCAGATGACAGATCACTACAAAAAACTACCCAGTTTGGGGGCACTTTTATTCTGGAATATTTCTGAAATTAAGGGGTGATTCCAGAGACTGGCAAGTACAAATATATTCCAAATATATAATTGGACTGAAGAGTTAAGTAATTTAAAAACTACTACTGACTACAAACTTCCTACTGCCAGCAGGAAAAGAGTCAGTGCTCAGGATTTTATCTTTCTAAAGGTACATAAAACCAGATTGTGTAGGTACTAAATTCTTCTTTCAGTTTCATCATGGAATGACTCCAGCAAGCTGTATAACTTGGAACAGAAATTGCTCACCTGTATTTATTGCAAGGGCCATTACTTGTAGGTATATTACGGTGGTTTTCAATAGATCATAAATGTTTTCTAAATTACATTTATGATTATGAAACTATCACTGTTTCATTACTGAAATACTGCCAAGCACAGACAAGGACCGTTTGAGAGTAACCAGAAATTTAGACCTAAAAAACCTGAAGAAATAGTCTGGTTTTCAAAATAAAACAGAGCAGTAAATCATACTTTTTTCTCATTCTGATTTTCAGAAGATAACTTGTTTTGAAAGAAAAACAGCTCATTTTTCATTTTTTAAAACTTCTATTTGAAATATTTTCCCAGATTTTTAATATTCCAATTCAAAGTGAAAATCATAAGTATATCAAAACCTGTTTTTTTCTTTTTATATTTGTTAAAGATGTTCTTCTGTTCTACTGCTCTGACCCTGGGCCAAACTGGCCAGTTCAGTTCCATTGAAGTCCATGGTGCCTCAAATGTCAAAAGCAGCATGGTTTCATTTGAAGTCTCTCTCTTTATCAGATATTAATAATCTGAGATCAGAATTGGATATTAAGAACTAAATTAAATACATATGATACTGTTCTTACCATCAGAGTCCTCCTGCTCAGGATTGTATCTAAGGCGACAATTGTCCCTGTCATCTGGGACACCATCATTGTCATCATCAGGATCACAGGCATCTCCTTTACCATCTTTATCATGGTCAGCCTGGTTTGCATTGGGGATGTAAGGGCAATTATCCTGGTTGTTCTGGTGGCCATCTTCATCTATGTCCTCATTGTTATCACACTGGTCACCAACAAGGTCATTATCTGCATCAGTCTATACCAAAAAAGATTTGAAGAGTAAATTTATCATGTTTACTAAACATGAAAGTACAGATAGCTTGGTAGTTAACTTCTCACCACTTCTCTTCAAGGACGTCTCTGAGGACAAGTGATATTATGATGGCAACCATGCTTCAAGCAGAAGCAATTTCAAAACAGTATGGCACTTATTCTGCTATCAGTGCACAAGATCTGGTCTCAAAGACATTTTCAGGGCAAGTCTTTGGCCACAATCTTCATCGTTCTCATTCTAGAGATCACAGGGGAGTGTCAGTCTGCACAACACATTTTCTGATTGCTTCTGTACACTTGACATTACTTATCTGCACGTGGACCAGCAAAATCAGGCATACCAAAAGCAGCCCTGAGGCTGTAATCATTTGCCATGGGGGAATAAAGCAGTTCACCAGAGGCTTGAAGATGAATTAAAAGGCATTATCATTCTACTTCCCTTTCATCTGCTACAAAGAGATCTGACAACCTGAGATGTGAAAATTAGCAATACAGGTCCACTTCTTCAGCTCTACAGTAAACAGGGACTGATAACAATTCTTGTGTTCTTTTCTCTACCCTTGTTCTGATATTACCATTAAGGAAATGGTCTCTAACATTTACCTGGTCTGGATTATGCATTAATGGACAATTATCACACTGATCACCAACTCCATCACCATCTGTATCACTCTGGTCTGTGTTGTAGACGTAAGGACAATTATCTCGTTCATTAAAAATGTCTATGAAGGAAAAAAAAAAGGGGGAGGGGGGGGGAAGGTTGAAAAAAATCAGAATGATATAGCATCCAGCACAGTCAGCCATGCACACAACTGTAGGAGTCACTAATAAAGAAGCAAGGCTTTTAAGGGGTTCACAAGTTTTCTGACTACTGCAACATGTTGGCATATCTCTCTGGAAAGGATAAAAGAACCCTTTCCTATATTATATGGTGCCTGGATGTTTGTGTAATTTTTCAGCCAATAACATATGATTACACTTTTCTTCAAATGCAGATCTATCTTAAGTACTACTAAGAACCCGATGATAACAGGGATGAAAGGACTTCAAAATATTCAGAAGTTCAAGTCAGATAAGCATCCAGAAGTTTAAAATGTTACTGAAGAAAATCCAAAACTGGATTTCTTCAGCTTCTAGTACTTCCTTATTCTCATAAATTTTTGAAAGACATTTAAGTGCTTTTCCCCCCTCCTTAATTCTGAACAAATAGGAGTCATATAGGCATGCACTGGTAGATGAAATAAGCACCTATAATATTATTTTAAGACACACAAAAATGTGTATTTGGATTACTGTGGGCTTTGCTTTACGCTCATAGCAAAGCAGATTAATTTCCTACAGACATTGTCTTAAATGCCTGGATGTTCTGATGTTATTTTCTCTCCCTAAAAGGGCAAAAAGAAGTCAACAGAAGTGTTATATTAGACACTGATTACTTTGGAACACAGACAAATTAAATTTTTTTTTTTTAAGGTTACAGTGATAAAAGACTTGCTGTGAATTATTCTCCAATAATATCCATTGTAGTTATCTAGGGACTTTCTGGACAACTATACTACACAGAACAGATGAAATTCAGGTCTTCTCTTTCTCCTGTCTTTTTGAGCTGCTAGATCCAGTTTTATTCCATGTATAAAAGTAAGTAGCGCATCTTACTGGACATAAAGCAAAGTGTACTCATGGAACAGCACTTAATTTGGAAAACTGAAAGCATACCATCTCCGTCAATATCCACAGCACATGAGTCACCCTCTCCATTATTATCTGTGTCAATCTGAGCAGGATTGTGCACATAGGGGCAATTATCACAGCGGTCACCAACCTCATCCTTGTCATAGTCAAACTGACGAGGGTTGAACAGAAGAGGGCAATTGTCCTAAGTAAGAGGAAACAGAAGATTTCAGAATACAAATCACAAGTCACGAGAACATACTATGCAGTGGTAACCCCTCCTTTTAACCTTGGACAGAGGCCAAAAAAACCCAACTAAAATCAAACTATTAGTCTATAGTATTTTTAATGGACAAGCTGTAACTTCACTGAAAAACTGGGTGGTAATGGGGTGCCATCTGGACAGCCTGACTCACTGGCTGGTTTTGTACATGACATGTGAAATGTGTTCATATATCACTAGGATAGCAACAGACATTTTAAATTGGATCTGTATTCATAATTCAACAAAATAGTATCAGTGATACGTGCATTTTTTTAATTAAAAAAAATAAACCAGAACATGTTGCAAAACCAAGCCGATTTCAGCTGCATTTTATATTTTCTGAGAAAAAAAAAAAAATAATTATTACTCTGAGGGGTTTTTTTTTGGAACAAACTAGTAACAATATTCTCACTTTTAATTTTATTTTGATTTTTCAATTTAAACAAGGATCAGCTTTTTTGTGAGTTCTGTTATATTGCATATGATAAGATGTAAAAAGTTTCAAAAAGCATGCCTTTTAGGGGAATTTTGAAAATTTCACTTTAGTTTAGTCCCTAATTTGAAAGTCTCCCAGAACAAGAACTCTTATGTTTCACACATCCTCAAATTACACATGAGCTTTTGCACAGGCACAAGGAAGTACTTGGTGTGGAAAGCAAAGAACAACAAAACCAAACCTAATTAATGGGAGTGAGGGCTTCATCAGCATCATAGAATCTGAAGGGAGGTCATATGGAAAAAAAATTTAAACTCACTTTTTTCTGCTAAAGCAAAAACCATTTACTAGGAAATAGTTTTTCAGCACATTTTAGATTCCTCAGAAATACATTATATACTCAAGGACAAGATATAGTGGCAATTAAAAAATTTATATTGTTTATAAAACAATTGTTCTGGCTAAAATTTTTCAAATCTATGTACTAAATCATATTATTTTATCAAATACTTCTTTTGTTTTTGAAATCTTCCAAATAGAGACATTCCATGAACACAGCTCTAACTCAGCTTTAACCATCTGAAGCTCTAGGGCATCTAGGCTCCCTCTGAAGGAAACAAACAGAAGCAGTAAACTCCAAAAAACCAATTCACTCATTCTCAACATGTTCAGAAAAGGCAGAGTGAATCCCACCCTGGAGGTGCCCCTGTCCTTTTGTAAGGAGAGAACATGTTTAGACTGACTGTTTGTCTTTTAGACTCTACAGGTAAACGAATTTCAGTCTTGCTGGCAGATGTAGAGGAGAAAAGTATGAACCAGGCTAGGTACTTTCCTCCTGTCGTTTCCCATTGATGCTGGCTGTGTTTACAGTTATTAATACTCATCAACCCTTGTTTCCAGCATACCTCAGATATACTATTTACCAGCTTTTCAAATACAATGGACCTATCATTCTCCCATTGCAAGATAAAAAAAATCCAAAGCCACTTTCCATTAATCTGTTTTTATGCACACAACTAAACCCAGAACTGATACAGAGAACATAATTCACACCCAGGTTCCGCAGGCTGCTTTGCTCATCACAGTGCTACTCTCCTTTGACCAAAAACAGCTTTACTGTGTACCAGATATCATCCAGGGAAGGCACTGTAGAATAGCTCAGCTGAAGTTCTGAACAATAAAACTCTCATCTATTGCAATGGTTTTCCTTAAAACCAGATGTTTAGGTCAAGTGTACTGGAGACACAGAAACATATCTTACTTTGTCATCTTCAACACCATCATTGTCATCATCCTCATCACAGGCATCTCCTTTGCCATCTTTATCAAAATCTTCTTGGCCAGAGTTAGGCAGAAGGGGGCAGTTATCCTGGCCAAAAGAAATAACCAATGCATTATGTCTACATTATGTCAGAATGACTTGCCTGGGCAGAAGAGTAGATATGATACACCAGAGACTATAAAACAAGATCAATCACAAATACTTTTTAAAGTGCCTGTTTGTTTGCTGCCAAAGATAGTAGTTCATTTGCTGCTTTCACATTGTAAAGTACATGAAATGCATCTGCAAATCATTCTATTTCCCAGCTCTCCTTCTGTCAAAGCAATGTTTCCAGTAAATTTTAGATGAAACTATCTAGCAGAGAACAAGCACACCACATGCACACACATGCACTCTTACATCAACTTTTTATAGACAACTCACGAAGTATGTTTGAAGATCATATATAAAATGACCAGGTTTGGCTGCCAGAAAAATAAAGATACAAGCCAGGAGATGATCTTCAGAAATAGTTGCTCATATGGAAAGATACTGGAATGAAGTAGTACACAGCAATGAAGGGGTACACTGTAAGAAAGGGTTTTGGAAAAAGTGCCTTTATACCGTTCAGCAGCAAAGTGCCTTGGCAATCCCATGCTCCCATGGCTTTGAAAACAAAAGGCAGATGTACCTCTATTTTGTATCACAGTTTTGTAAAGAACAATTATTTTAAATAAGCAAGTTTTACATTACACTGAAAAAATAAGAAGTGAAATAGTTTGTCAAACTTTTAAAATGTATTCCTTTTAAAAATACTAGAATCTGCTAAAAATGGATTGCAACTCTACTACTGGATAAGAATACATCTGTTATTCTCACTTCTCACATTCTGTATCTACTGTACCAAAACTGAATCTGCCAATTGCATGCAGAAATAGCTCTTTTGTAACACATACCCTAAGAAAATGAATATTGTAGTAAGATTTTTAACCATGTGTTCAATCTCAATGCTTCTAATAGCATAGGTAATTCAAGAAAAAGAGAACTAGAAAATTTGTGATAAATATCGAAACCCCAATGCAACTCCAATTTTTTTATGGCACTTTTATACCAAATACCTGTGAACAGCCTTGACTGTCCAATTCAACACCGATTACCAGTGACACAAAAAAAGTTAGTTTTGAAATAATGAAAGAAATTAGTTGAAGCTTGCCCAATCTGTATGTTTGTATCTATGTTTTTCTTTCTGCATTCTCTGTAGATTTGAGCCCAGTTTCATATAAATGAAATAGTAAGTTGGAGACCTCATGGGTAGCAAGATCCTATAAACTTTAGAAAAAGAGGTAATAGGACAGAGGAGAGAGATCCTACCAGTGCACTCTAAAAGTTTGTCATTGGATATTAGAAAGAACTTCTTAGACATCGCACCTTCCACCTGGGAACTCAACCTTGAGGCACAAACCTACTGGAAGCTAGGCTTCTTTGGTTCACCTATTGACAAAGTTGTGTGTTGGCATTATAAATCTTAATGAAAAAATGCTACTTGCATGTGAATGAAAAAGAAATTCACACTAAAAGATATTTCTAAGGGTTTGTTTTCATTTACACCTACTTGCTTTATTTGTATAGTTTTGCTTAGACAGTAAGTTAATTTTCAACCATTATTAGCTCAAGAAAGCAGCATTGATTTAGCCTTTTTAATTGAGTTCCTCAACTTCGATATTTTATAATGAATATAAGTACCTGAAAATACCTGCCATTTTTAAGTTTTTTTGGAGGGGCTGGAAGGAGAGCCCTTAAATGAAGTGCTTGTGTCTATTAGATCAACACATATATTATAGAAACCATGAATCAACTTTTGGAAACAGTTTTTTCTAATGGGTTCAGCATGTTGATTTTTAATGAAAAGTAATCATTTGCATTACATCTTGAGTCAACATGTTGCAGATTCTGATGACAGGAACTGAAAAAGCATATATGTACTGCAATTGCTGAATTAGCTGGATCCACGATGAACAGACATTGGCTACAGTGAGGAAGATCAACATTTGAGGATCAAATTTCCATCAGAAACTCTTCTGCTGATACAGCCTAGATTAACAACTTCAAAAGGATTAGATCTGAGTGACTTGATTCTCTCAAACAGCCCGATTTCAAAACTTTCCTAATCTCTTGATTTGTATTTGTTTTTTTTTAAACCACTGTAGTGGTCTAGAACTCAGTCATTTTTGTATTTCTTTCCTCACTTTTTTAAGCATCCAAGCAGGCTCACCATTTCTGAGCAATTGCCACTGGAAGGAACCTCAGGCCAAGGAGGACTTACAGTGTGCTTCAGGTGGGCACTGAACCAGATCCCAGAGAAGATACCATGGGGCACTCACTGCTAAACCTACAGACCATTTTTAGGCTCCATGATGCTTATTTTCTCCTTGGTGTAGTAATGTTTCATTTTCACAATAGCACAGCTGCAGCAGCAAGAGTGGTGAACAGGCCCCTGCCAGGTCTAGAGCCAGTGGTGGCAGGCAGGTCATTCCCCTTGGGAGGGTGAGAGCTGGGACTTCACATCTGATGGGTTAAGAGATGCTGAATCTCCCATCCTCTTCCACTGAGCTTTTGTGATAAGGCAAACTCCTCTGCCTACTCTTTTCACAGGTTCCTATTGCCAAAAATTTTTTCAAGCTCTCAATCCAGTTTTCACAGTGTGACCTGCTTAACTCTTTAAAAGGAAGGTGTAGTTCAAGAAAAGACTTAGAACCGTAGACCTTACATGGCTGTCTGTCTTGTCACAAGCCTTGCAGGTAGGACTTCATACTCAGATTCCTGTTTAGTTCTTAATAGCTGTGTGCTCTATACCCATATTTAGGCATGGATTTAGTTCCACTCAGTGTGCTAACTCTATTCACAAGCATCCCAACCTTATGTGTATTCTGAGCAGGAAGAAATCCAAAGCGGAGGACTCCGGATTTTATTCTGAGAATCTCTTTCTGGATCTACTGTTAGGTGAATATACATTTCACAGCATCTTCTAGAAAATGAGCATACTGTAACAGTCAAAGTTTAATGAAAGCTACCACCAGCTTGATGCTGAGAAGTATTTCTCAACTATTTAGGAAAAGGAGAGAAAATTTGGTTATTATATGGCATTTTCATCAACTTTTTTTTTACTTACCTTCACACAGTGATATGTTGCATTAGCAGCACAGACCAAGTTATTATTAGGCCAGCCATCCAAATCTGAATCCTCACCACAGATGCGCCCATCACCAGCATATCCTGTCCTGCATTCACATTTGTACATAGGATCACTGAAATGGCCCAGATAGATGCACTCTGCAGACTTATGGCAGCTGTGTGTCTTGTCCTTGCATGGATTCTCAGGTTCACAGACCTGCAACAGACCATATTCACTGAAACCTGATGATATTCACAGCCAGTTGTGTGTGCCTCAACTTTGTCAAAAAACAGGCCAGTTATTTAGATGCCTAAAGACAGAACTTTGCTTTAATTGTGGTTAGTAAGTCATACTGCTCTGTCAGCTCACAACTCCAGACAATGTGTACAATGAAAATAATTAAAACAAACCACAGGAAAAATTGGACATTATTCAAAAAGCAATTAAAGTGAGTGATTAACATTTTCAGAACTCTGCTTTCCTCCAGATGTCATTAATCCCTAGAAATTAACTGCAACAGAAAGTAAAATGTGCTCACTTCTTTCTCTTTAGTATTTTGCCTGTCAGTATGCAAGGACTATCTTATTTTCTTAAATCAGAGACCTTAATGAATTCTCATGTACAATGAATGTATTTTCATTAACAGTGTCTGAGAATCTCACACAGATGTTCTACATTTAGAGTTCATACATTGAACTAAACACAGATTGATTCAACAGCAACAAAGAGAAGGCATCCCATGACATCTATTTTAACCTTTTTTGTCTTGTCTATCAAACCATAGTCTTCAATATTACTTCCACTTCTGTTTTTCACCATTAAGAGGTGTTGGTTTAGACAGTAAGAACTTCAGACATATGCCTAATGACATCCACATTCTCAGCATTATGTCTATGGAGAGAATGACACTGATTCTTCAGTTTCCAATCCCCAGAGTAGGTATATACACTTGAGAGAAAGGAGAGCAAAGCAGGCGAATGTTTGTTCCTGGCATTTAGCACTCAACTAAATGTTTGGAACAACTGTGCAGATGCCAATGAAAATAAAACCCTCAAAAAAAATCAACCCGAAATTTCAGTGTTTTGTTACTCAAACCCAAAATACTCTCATACAGCATTTATCTATTTCAGGTTATCTTTGGTACCTAAGTTTATCACATGCTTTCATTCATAGATATTTTCAGGTGGGAATTACTCAGTTTCAAAGCCCTCAAATTCTCTTCAACATCGCTTACTTGCTTCTCTGTCTTGGCAACTTCCAGTCCTACCCCATAGGGCTGACTTCCTTTATAGCGTGGAGGACATGGCAAGCAGTGGAAACCCGGATTTGTGTTTACACAGCGATGGACCTGATTCACCTTAAAGCAAATGTCTGACACAGCTACACACTGCAGGAAAAGAAAGAAGAAATCAATGGAAATGGTTATGTAATTCCCAAATAATGAAAATTTCAGTGATTTCCTGATGTTAATGGAAACAAAGCCAGTACCTCATCAAGATCCTCACAGACAGTACCATTGCCAAGGTAACCTGCTGGGCATGGCCCACATGACCAAGACCCATCTGGGTAACTGTTGCATTCTGCTCCAGGAAAGCAAGGATTTGATAAGCACCCATCTGGCAAAGACACATAAAAGTGTATATTAAGTTACGAGCATAAGAGGCATATAAATTTTCATTTAAGAAACAGGTATTCTCTGTTTATTAGCTTAACTCATGTCTGAGGCAACAGATTCTTATAAGAACCTTTAGAATTATGGTTATTAAATTCATGTAGTATAGTTTTGATTTAATACTAAAATATTAGACTGCTACATACAGTTGAATACTTCATGACATACTGAAGTCCTGTTTACGAAATGCATCCTTGTTCAGAAGTCAGTATTAAGAATATATATAAAAATCCCACTGATCTAAACAGCACCCAAAATAGTCAAATGTGCTTTCCCAAAACAAAGGTATAATTAGTAGATTTCTGTAGTTTTGATTTGTAATTATCCATCAAAGAAATGACAACAATAATAATTAGTCAGAATGCATAAAGAATGACTAAATACCAACCAATTGGGCAATCCTTCTTATTGCACATATCATTTTGGTTGGTATCTCCCACACATGGCTTTCCTCCATACTGTGGCTCTGGACTGTTACAGAGGCGAGACCTTTCACGAATTCCTCCTCCACAGGTAACACTGCAGGCAGACCATGGAGACCAAGGACCCCACCGGCCATTCACTAAGACATGCAGAAAAGAGAAAAGCATTACAGGCAATATAGTGGGGACAACATTTGGTGCCAATGACAATCCCTTCTTCAGATCCTTGACTGGAGACAGTTTCTCACTATGCACATAGGAAGAAAGATGCTGGCACAGCCTTACACTGAGATAGCAATGGTTCAGAAACAAACAAACAAAAAATACCCAACTGCTTTATAGGCATTTTTTGGCCAACAATTCAAAACAACATGCTGTGCCCAATGGCATGGTGTATTTCCATGTAACCTGATGAGAACAAATACAGTGTCTTTGAAGCTCCCTACTAAGCTTTCATTTTTGTACAGAAAGCAGAGTGTGATCACAGGATATAAAGTTCTGCTGCACCAAACCTGAGCTCTGTGGCTTTTTTTATTTTCAGTAAGGTTGCAGCTATTATTTTTGTTTTGTAATCCATTCAGTGTATCTTCAATAGTATTGCTTGACTCAGTATAAATAACTTATTTCAATGATTCTTCTGCATGTTTTATATTGGTACAACTCTACTGATCCTTCCATCATCAATCCTGAATTTTCTTGAAATACAAACATCTTTGAACCAAAGTCTGTGTGTGTTCTTGGTACTGCAAAAAAACAGAAGGGCCACAGTGTGCATCCTTAAATAACCTATTCAGTAACTTTGCATGCACAACTAGATCAAAAAAATAAACAAAGTGAGTATAACTATTTAAGTACTATTGGGTTGGAAGCTTGACATCAGTTTCAAGCTCATATCCTGTAAGTAGAATGGAAAGGCTGAACAGAGGAGAGAACAAAAATATATACAAAGGGAAAAAAGTGAGGAAAAAGCATATGAAAGGAAAGTGAAAGTGAATAGAGTGAATGGTCTCTTAAAAGATTAAAGAGTGTAGATGAAGAAAATTATAACAACAATTGAGTTGAATATGTATAAAATACGTATGCATACTTTCAAAGGAACCTGGATACTAAGGGACTGTATGTCTATTCCTAACATGTACAACATCAGCTTCCTTTTAGATAGTGTTTGTATTTTTGATATGCAGAGATAAATCACTAAGTTATAAAGTGAAAATTTCTCAAACTCTTAATGTTTAAAGCCAAATCACAACTTGGGAGGTTTACAAAACCTCTGACTCCCTTGCTGTCTTCATTTTAAGAGCACCCTTGTGTGTTATTTCACCCCAAGCTATAAATTATATTTTCCATCCTAGAAATTCACTGAAATTTAGATCTAAATAAAAAGAAAATTAGCTGGACTATTATTGCATCACCTTGGATTCAAGACCACAGACGTACCTGGACATGGAACCTTCTCACACTTCTCTGTTTCACGCCCATTTCCCACACAGTTTTTCCCACCCATCTGGGGAATAGGGGAATTGCAGAGGCGGATGCGGGTGATATTTCCTACTCCACAGGTAACTGAACAGGAAGACCAGGGAGACCAGTGACTCCAGCCACCATCTTGACGTACTGTGAGAAAAGACCCAAATTCAAGAAATAGTCCACCTGCAGCAGTGATGCAAACTCACATGTGAAATTAACCTTCTAATAAGCCTCTCGCTACATCTGATGAATGTCCCATGTCTTTCCTATCACTACCACTTACAAAGCCCAGCATATAAGCTCAGGCATTCAAGTACAGCTTTCTTAAGAATCTCAGTGACCAACATATAATTAACATGGATGTTATGTATTTCAACATTTTAGCATTTAATACTAAAAATAAACTTGTTCCAATGAAATAAAGACTTGTTTAAAATGCATGTTTGGACATCTAGCAGCTTCAGCAATAGCCTTATGTACTAAAGTAGCCAGGAAATAGCAGCTACCTGCAACAGTATTAACTACCTGGAGTATGATCCTTTAAAAGTGCCTTAAATGTAAAAGCAGTTTGATATTTTGCAAAAGACTTCTATGATTACCATGCTCCTGAACACTACTAAGCTAATGGAATGGGCCAATGATTGTGAATGAATGGCAGATTAAAACATGGCTCTATGTGTCATGATTACGAACTCAGCGTTATCTCCAAACTCACTTCAAACAAGAGACTCCTGTTCAGAGAATCACAGAATGGTTTGGGTTGGAAGGGACCTTAAAGATCATCTAGTTCCAACCCTCCTGCCAGAGGCAGGGACACCTTCCACTAGATCAGGTTGCTCAAGGCTGCTTCATAATGTTAAAGAAAATATGGCCCACAATTTTATGTTTAACAGATCTGAGCCCAGAATGCACATACATATTACACTGCCAGGGAAAGAAGAAATATTAGAGAGGGGTGAGATGACAAAGAATCTAGTATTAGCTACTTTAAATATGCATGAGTGTGCAAATACATACTGTCATGACCAGTGAACATTCACAGGAAATCCAGACTAAGCTTGTTTTTACGTAGAGATGTCCAAAGAAGCTTAAAAAAAAAAAAAAAAAAAAAAAAAAAAAAAAAAAAAAAAAAAAAAAAAAAGAGAGAAAGGAGAAATTTTATTACTTACTGCGATGGTCACATTTCTTAAAGCTGCACATCCTTGTCTGGATGTGCGGGCCTGTACAAGCACTCCTGGTCACATCACATGACCTTCCTCGCATCTGAGTCCCAGAGCCACAGGTAACTGAGCACTTCGTCCAGTCTGACCATGGTGACCAGCCTTCCTCACTGTCATCAGCTGCAGAGCAAAAGGTAACAAGAATTGCTTAACATCACTATTATCCTATTCAGAAGATCTTCACTTCTCTTTCTGTAGAATATGAACTTTGCCCTTTAGATCTCTTTTTCTAATTTTGCTTTCCCAAACTGCTGCTGAATTTAGGGAATTATAATTTAATGTAATGAGAGATTAGCCCAGATAAGAATACTGGATCTTCATGAACTTGCTTGCAGTGTTTGTATGAGGCACTGACCTTTGGTGAAAGAACATTTTATCTCTAGAATGGACTGAGCCAAAAATTTGACTTCCCAACTGCCTCTGACTTCAGAATATAGGTCAGTATAATAAAATGTGGCCCCACCTCTTAACACAACATAACAGCGTACATGATCAAGCGCATGTTGTAAGAGTATGCCCTATGCTCTGAACAGGCAAAAAAAACTCTGAGTATATTCCAAATACATTTTTATTTAGAGCATCTAAGCAACCATCATCTTCTGTAACTGCCCTGTCTAGTACACTGAAGTCACTTAACCAGTGAAACTGTTAAAACTGCTATCACTCTAAAGTCTAGTTCACAGCCTGCAATGCCATCTTAAATGTGGAACAGATTGTCAAGGTTTATAAGTAAAGCAATATGACAGAGAAGGAATAAAACTGAGTAACAGAATGACAGTAACAAAGAGGACAAATAACTTGCACTCTTAATAAAACAACAGTGCACAGTGCTACTGCAAACCAACAAAAATCAGAATGTCCAGACTTGGGAAACACAACTGGGGAGGAGCATGCATCTAACCTTTAGTTTCCAACTTAGCTAGGCAAGTTATCAGCTTACTTCTAAGCAACCAATATAATCACGGAAGAGACACCAACTCCTCCAGAAGGTAACTTCAAGCAGCCAAGTTACTTCATGTGATCTTTACATACGTATAATTTTTATATTTGATCTCACCTGCCTTTACCTCTTACTTGTTTTGACCTTTCCAACACTCTAGGAGTGATTTTAAATATTGCCAGAGAGTATCTATCTTTTGGGCTAAATACTCACAGTGAGAGCAGACTGGGCAGCATTCACCTTCAACAAAAGATGGATCAGCACAGGAGACTGCTGGGCAGGTGATTTGATGGCATACAATTTTAGAATCCTAGAGGCAAAGAAAGCAATTTACTGACATGCTCACATCCAGAGGCAAATAAAGGTAAGCATCTGGGGAAGTTTCACGCGTGGAAATTAAATTTATTCTGTCTGTCATGGACATGGGGACTACTTTTTATAAATATGAGTAAGTCTAGGTCAAGCTCTTCAGTAAATGTGACTTGACCTGGACAGTTGGGCTCAATTAAACCCACTATCCATTTCTGCAGGAGACGAATGTTTCCAAAACCTTACCTGGCAGGTGCACTTGGTGCAGCTATCTACAATCCAGCTTTCATTATCTGCAAAGACACGACCATCCTGCCAGCAAACTGACTGGTTCTTCAGTGTTTTGTTAGGCCCAATCAATTCCCACATAATTTGGTTCTCTTCAGACTAGAGGATGAAGTAAATGAAAACAAATTGTGTACTTTGTAAGCAAACTATTTCAAACAAACAAAACTGAGACACTAGTGGATTTAACACTTCCTTTTTAAAAAAAAAAAAGTGTATTTTTATATCTTTATGTACATAAAGATGACCTCAGATAGTGCAATACTGCATAGAAATTCTTCAAATAACAGTAAAAACACAGTCATACAATACTAAGAAATCTGTTCTTCACACTTTTGCTTTCCTCTAGTACAGCTCATCTTCAGATGCTAAGATTTTAGTCCTGAGACATATGGCATACTAATAAACTTCCTTTAGAAAGAATTAACCGATTCAGAATAAGAGGGGCAGACTACAGTAAAATGTCACCATCATACTTCATGTTTAGGTACCCTGGTTAGCGACTTGCTAATGTTTTCATAAATGGCATAAGCATGGTAACATCACTTTAGCAGTACACAGGCAATGTTGAGTTTGTTAGCTTTTGATTTCCAAATCTGCAGTAACCACAGATTTCTCCCATGTATGAATGCATGTGTGTGTGCTCCTTTAAACCCTGTCTGTGAAAACCAAGCCATCGTTTAAGTGTTATACTGCAGGTCATCTCTACATTATGTAGATATACCAACAGATATACATGTGTAATACAGAAATCTACTAACTGCCTCTGGTGTAAAACAAAGAGGGAAAGAGCACTGCACAGCAGACTTCTTTCAGTTCTACAAACTTACCACTTTTTGGAGGTTATCAGCTAAGTTGTTCACCACAATGCGCAGACCGGTGAGCTCTGTGAACATCGTGCCCAGCTCTTCACAGGAGCGGTCACAGAACTCCGCCTTCTCTGGTTTCTCGCCCACATACTCAGTTGTAACAGCGGGACTCAAGTGAAGGATTTCCGTGCTCTCATTGATGGTGTTCACTTCAGCTGGTAGCAAGAAAGGGAAATTGAAGAGCAGCATATACAAAGTTCTTCCACAGATTAGAGATTCCTGCTGAAATCCTAGATTGGCACCCATGGGTAGGGTTTAAACACATCTATTTTGGCACAGCTTGATGCCAGATTATACCCATGAATAAAAGAGGGGGGTTAGAAGTCAGCTGGTTCCAATTAGAGGCTTTCCCTTTTCAAAAGTAAGAGCCAAGCTGTGTCTCACATGGCCCTCACTTTAAAACATAGCTGGCACTGCAACACATTAATTTATGAAGAAGGCGTAACAAAAGGACACAGTATCAAAAAGCAAAGCCATTTTACCCACTCAGAGCCATGAAAGATTTCAGATTTTTTCATGACTTATCACATTTTTTCCCATGCAGACAAAAAGGTAGAAGAAAGTTTCCTTCAGGACAGTCATTGTCCTTGTTCTTCCCATAAATTCCATGGTTACTTGGATCAAATTTGGACCATTATGCAATTTTACTAGTCTCCAGGCTACTCTGTATTGCTCTGCCTGGTATAAAACTCAAGGGTTGCTGTTGTAAGCTGTTATAACAATAGTTTAATTCTGAAGTGAAATGAAGATCAAGCTAAGATCAGGCTGAGTATTTGATTTGTCACTCTAAACACCCCTCCATCAGGCAGATTGTAATTCAAACAGAACTTTGCATGCATTAGAGAGGGAGAACTGGACATGTAGTATCAAAGACCTCCTTGTCTAGCAAATTCTTGAAAAAGACTATAACAGAAAGTATCCACAGTAATTAATAGAAAAGGAACATAGGTAACTAAATAAAACAGTCTGTGTTCTGTTAAGCATTTGAATCTCCACTAAGTAAATATTTTATGGATTCCATGGAAGCTTTCTCTAAGGAGCCCAATGTTCACTCATTTTGTATCAGCTATACGCAAATCCATACTGCCCTGTCTCTTGATAAAGGGTTGTTTACCAAATTTAGTAATGTTGTAAATAACATTACTAAATAACAGAAAGGAGAAGCAAAGGATATAGCAGTTTTAAAAGAAGATGTCAGCACAGGAACGTGTGCAACAAGACATATCATCAAAACATCTCAGTATCCTTTAGTGTTTTCAAGTCACAGAAGGTGGCAATGCTTCAAAATTTTGAGAGCTGGATTTTATGCTTGACTATATAAAGTGTTATATTTTCAAAATAGGAGTAAAGTATTCTTCATTTATTTGGAAGGCTAAAAATAAAAAAAACCCAAAAACCAAAGAACCAACCCATAAAATGACATTAAATAATTACTTTTCAACCATATTTAAAATTATTAGCTTGACATGCTTTTAAATTAGCTATGAAGTATCTGCCACTAGCCAAGGTCTACAAAAAAATTGTTCACTGTCTTCCAGAGTTGAAGTAATTGGCCAGCTTCACTTACAGGATGCGAGAAAACTGATATACCACATAGCAGATCAGAACTCTGTGTCATAACTGTTTATTTCAGCTGCTTTTTGATTCCCTGGAAAGAATGCAATTTTCCTACCACATTGAAACACTGGGTTTCTCAGATTCCTCCGTAGCACTTCTCAGGTCATTAATTTCATATTTTTCAAGCCAACATGGAGTGTGCCTTGACCAGAACATTCTGAGGACATTAATAAAGCTGCAATCTCAGCAGGAAACATAAACCAAAACTATGTTAGAAGAACTAAATCCACACTTCCTACTGGTACTTGGCAGTGACTGAAAGAAGATGCCTGGGGATCACTGGGAAATCAGTTCTCTGCTGCTGGCTTCCTGCTAATTTCCTAAGGACCACATGATCATCTTTAAAATGAGAAACCAGAAGAGCAAATGTGTGTCTTCTCACATATGCAAATGTCATTCTGTTGATCTAGCTGAAGAAAGGATTTTATTGATGTGTCTATTTAGGCATGTTTTTGTCATCTGTCCTACCTGGCACTGTGTAGAAGTCCTGCCAAAAGTATTTAGGACTTTTTACAAGGGCCAGCAGTAATAGGACAAGGGGGAATAGCTTTAAACTGAAAGAGGGGAGATTGAGATTAGATATTAGGCAAAAATTCTTCACTGCGAGGGTGGTGAGGCACTGGCACAGGTTCCCCACAGAAGCAGTGGCCGCCCCATCCCTAGAAGAGTTCAAGGCCAGGTTGGATGGGGCTTTGAGCAACCTGGTCTATTGGAAGGTGTCTCTGCCCATGGCAGGGGGGGTTGGAACTAGGTGATCTGTAAGGTCCCTTCCAACCCAAACCATTTTATGATTCTATGATTTGCAACCACCACACTATAGAGATACTTTCCTACCCTTTACTCAACAGCAATCCCAAGATACCATTTCACCATACTTCATATTCTCACACTAGGATTAAAGATGCAATAGGAAAACACAGTTCACTCTCTGAAAAAGCAGCAAGCTTTTTGTGTTCTCAGAGCTAAGGGCACTTCTCTGGTAACATCCACCACATTCTTTTGGGACGCTTACACATATACATGGCATCTTAGTGCCTGTACTTCAGCTCAACAACTGGGACATCAAAATGGTAAAATATGTACCTTGTGGCCATGGCTTTTCAGCTGTGGTAATTAAATTGTATAGGCAACACCAGAAAATCAGCCATGCACATAACAAGCCTATCAAGCAGTTTTGATGGCCTCAAGCAACAGCATGCTATTAGCTTTTTTCTGCTGTTGCTCGAGTAATTTCCACCTTGCAGCATCCTCTTGGTGTCGCAAGGTAAAAGTAAAAATACTGTGAATTGAACTATTTGCTAAATAACTCCCAGGAAGGATAAAACAAAACCCCAAATATTTAAAATTTATCAGATCTGAAAGTCTGCTAGTTGACAGATGTGATAAGAAAATACGTTAAGAAAATATCTCTTGGTTACAACAGCTGAAGGGTATAAGAATTCCTCCTAAGGTATGTATTAGCATGCAGAACTCAATTATCCCTTTAGGCTTCCATCAGCTTTCTCTTTATAGTAGAATTATAGTAACATTCCATGTCTACTTGGGGAAATTTCAAAATATTTGGTCACACTATTTCACTTTGTGATAATCAACCAATAATATTAGAAAAGATTTATACACACTGTCTTTAGTTGGTTTTGCTGGTTCAATCCATCTACACCTAGTGATTCTACCTTCTTGACTGAGACTGTTCTGCCTCTGACAACTGAATATGCCCTCAAGGTTCTACCTCAGCTTCTGAGAGTTGTTTCTGCTGGTAAATGAAGCACAATAGCTGAACTGCATCCTTTCTGAGACCATCTTTCTCTTATTTACATTACAATAGACCCAAATTACATGTTCCCTCTTCCCACAGCACTTCTAGTCCTCAAGCATTTTCTTCTATTAACAAAGCTGAAAACTAGTAATCAGTAGTTCTGAGTAGTTTCTCAATAGCTTCCGAGTACAGAAAACAGCTTGGCTGGGGGAGATGACAACCAATAAATGAAGGCATTTCATCTTACCTGTGCCACCTAAGGCCACTTCCATTCTAGCCCACGTGACTCATTTCTAACACATTGGCACACCTCTAGAATGTATAAAATAACCAACCAATATCCTCTATCAAGATTTAAAAAAGGACTAGCAAGCTCAATTAAACTTCTTGCGCATACACAAATATGCATACCCCTAGATAGATACATACACACATTTATATCTATCTTATAGAGACTTTTCATTATAAAGTCTCAATGCTTTGGCCCCCTTTGAAGAAGTCAAGACCTGCTACTGCATAATTCATGGGTTTTGCATAAACAAGGAAAAAAGTTGAGTACAGTCTGCTTAAGTGATTTAAGTTTGAAATAAAACTTTTAAGTCCTGACTGCCTTATGCACCCACCAAATTCCATCGACGGACTCTGTTGTCTGATTCTTGACTGAGCTCTTGCTAGTTACAAACACTGGGAAGTAATATAGCCAGTACCTCCCGTGAGCTTAAGTACAAAACCTTAGTGAATACTTGACAAATTTTCATAACTCTTTTATAATGAATCAAATACACTCCCACACACAGAGGGCTCCCTTCCTGTTGAGATCGGCATGAACTGGACTAACAAGAACACATCAGGCTATCACATACTGCCTTCCATACCTCTTAGGTTTTTGTTTTGCTTTGTTTTCCCTTATTTTCCTTAGGCTGTTTTGATTGACAATGCTTTGGTTTTCAAGCCCAAAGCCTCCCTCAGTCAACAAACTTATTGCGGAGGAATTCAGCATCTTTAAGGCTTAGGAGACTTGTTCACGGGCCCATTGACAGGAGCAGAATTCAGAAGCAACATTACCAGTCTTATGCTCAAAGAATCACAGACCTCTCATGGAATAATGTAGGTATTTTCATATATATGCATTTTTCCTTTTATTTCTATTAATTCCTTGCTTGACAGCTGTTCTCCCAATTTAAAAACAGGGGCTCAGAGTTACAAACCTAAGCAATAAGAACCAAAAATAGTAGGCTAGATATAGTAGATATCTATCCCAAGATAGCTACAGAATATGCTCCTATTACCACCAGAAAGCAACTCATTCTCTTTTTAATTTCAAAGGTATATGTTGCATAGTTCTAGGATAATACATCACCACTGATATTTCTAATTTTCAGAGTTAACTGAACAGTATTAATGATGTAAAAAGCCTTACTTGACTGGCTTCTCTGGCATCCTTTTTTATGCAGAACATCCTCTATTGAAGTATCAAAGATTAACTGAATATTTTGCAAAAGACCCTGTAATAATAATAAAAAAAAAATTAAAAACAGTTAGGTCATTTTGGGAGTAAATAATAACTGATCTGTCTCAATTCCATGCCACCGAATGAATTTAGCCACAAGTAAATATGTAAAAAACAATCTACAAGGCATTAAACCTGACACAATAGAAAATATACAGTTTTGTTACATACAATTTCAATACTACAAGCAACAAAACTAGGTATGTTCTGAAATAAGTCATAATAAAAGTTATTGATCAGCTGAGAGCTCAAATGTCCATTTTCATAGTGCATTTTAGATTGCAGTTATTCCTCATGAGATAAAGCCAATTTTTGAAGTTCCTGCTCCATCGCACTTCAATCCCTAGCCACACATTCCTATGCACAATACTTTGCTACCTCCTCAACTGTGCTGACGCTATCTTGAGACAACACTGTAAAACCGGATTGGTATTTGTTTCACAAAAAAAAAAAAAAAAAAAAAAATATTCAAAGAAAAAACCCTACTTTTAAACCAGATTATTTCAATGATCCATTTAACAATACAGCTCCAGAACCAGTTCTATGAGCACAACTGATGGAGAAACCTAGTCATGGAGACAGGAATGGAGAGGCTGTGGGCAAGAACTTCTGGATTCCCTGCCAAAACTGGTCACCCATGGAACCACAGTCCAGCATGTCACGCTCTAGCTGACTACTAGGTGGCACAACAGGATGAGAAAGAAACGGCTTTCGGAAATTTCTGAAGCCATGAGCTCAAGTTTGATTTCAGCTGTGAGCGAAAAGAAGCCATCCTTGGGCCAGATCTCATCACTAGATGAGGCAGGCAGCAATTTTCATCTTATAGGAAAACCAGAAAGTTTGTAATTGCTTCAATTTAAAACAAAACAGAAAGAATAAATGTTTTCCACAAAAACAGGAAAAAAAAAAAAAAATCTCTCATTTATAGGACAGATCAAAATATTTTGTCCTATTTTTTTTCCCCTTCCCTGTTTGGTTTTTCATTGTTGTTGTTTGATTGTTTGTTTTTAATTGAAACTAAAGGTTATTTGGAATGGCAAACAAAGATATTCTGTTATGGGACGGACCAATTCCACGTGCTTCAGCTCCATTAAAAAAAAAAAAAAAAAAAAAAAAAGGGGGTTTCTTCCTTCTTTCAAATAAAATCTAAAAAATATTGACAGGCTTCTATCACTTGGACAGATTTCAATGGAAAAATAGCTCTTCAGGAAATTCCCAAAGAATTCTACAAATTACCACAAAAATGCAACATGTTTAACAGCCTTACATCTGGAAGAAAAAAAAAAGTGGATGGTTGCATAGGAAAGCCCATAACCTGGCTCTGTGCACTTTTGCTGAATCTAGACTGTGTTTTACCAGTCCTTTGTTTTCAAGAAACCCAAATTCACATAACACAGACCCAGCAACAAATAAAAACACACTCTGGAGAAATTCTGCTTGGGAACACCTGTGACCCCATCAAATCCAAGAAGCACTTGGGAACAAAACTGCACCTATTCCATCTTCTCAAACCACTTGAAGTTATTTTCTTACCTCACCAGAGACCCAAGCTTCTCCAGGTTACCTACCCTGAAATGATTCTCCCGAATAGACCCTTTTGCCACATACATTCTGCTGTTCTCTGCTTTCAACTGCTCATAGAAAGGCTCCTCCAAGATGAAGCTGTCAATAAGGTCACAGCCAACATAGAGGTTGTAGTTCTCCCCTGTTATTTGCATGGTGAGGTTCTTCCACTGTGAGTCAGCGAGGTCCACATCTTCCAAGGAAATCACGTTCTGGAAGCCATCCACCCAATAGATAAGGTCCAGGGTGTTGGCACGGCCATTGGAAATGATCTCAAACTGCCTCTCACTGATGCCAGGACCCTCTAAAGCAAGGATAGTGCCTCTAGATTGCCTGTCCTGTCTCAGGGTGGCTGAAAGGATAAAGCCCTCATTCTGCCGTATGAGTTTTACAATCTTTTTTAATTTCTCTGGTTTACATGGAGGTATATGGTCAAACCGAATGAAACGATACGCTGGGATAGAGGGGTCTGGACCCCGAAACAATTTTGCTCCAACTGTCTTTCGGTTTATGTTACTGATTTGAAGTAAGTCAAAGGTAGTCTCCTCTTCCTTGTCACCATCTGAAAGAGTTAACAGCGTGTGACGATGTGTCTACAAAAAGTCTCAAAAGAAACAACTCTGCACATTATACTTAGTGACTGCAATTACATGACAGATTTAAGGATCAGCAGAGTAAACCTAGTAGTTTCCTACTTCCACAAACAGAACTGTTCCTACTAGCACACAAATTAATTATATTTTCGACCTGTCAATTTCATTTACATTAGAACTCTCTCCTTCAATGTCCATAGGTATATGTTTGGTCATATAACTAAATATATGGCTATACATTTTATAGCACTTTAATACACACTTGCATATACACATATATGCTGTATACATATGCCTACACAGGATGCATTTTACAATGTATTCATTAAATATTTTTAATATATATGAATGGGTAAGAAAGTTGAGCCAATTTCTATATTTTGACTATCAGTTAATAAAAATCAAATTATGAGGAGCCATATGGCCACATGACAACAGGAAGCAAGAGATTTGCTTTTTAAAGATTCAGGCTAAGAAGTCAGATGTAAATGAGGGTCTGGCACTGTGCCACCTTATACTCTACTTATATTTGGCCTGTAGAGGTCTATTTCTCTACCTCTATCTTTTTTAAAATGTTCATCAGACTCAGTGATTGTGTTTATATGTTACTTTCACCACACATTTCCACTGGAAAGTATAATAGGAATTATTTCTGAGATTATTTATTTATTGGGTAGATTATTATTGGAGAAACGTTATTTAGCAGTAGTAAGATGTATCTACCAAAAACACTGCTAGTAACTACTATTCCAGACACTTCTAAAAAAATCCAATATGATTACTTTGCCAACTGTAGCTCAGATCAGCAAGTGTTTTACACCAACTTTTAGCTTTGTAAGTTACTATATATCTAGTTAAGAAGTGTTAGAACTTACCCTGAGCATTTGAGGAAACCCACAGAGTTATCAAGATAGCAAGCCACAAAAGCCCACTCCTCTGCAGCATAACTCCTATGAATAAAGCAAAAAGTGGCACGTATCAGGGAAATAATATTTATCAACAACAAATATTTTAATCTACCTCATGAAATGCCATAAACAGAACCCTCATTATAAGCAACTATACATATAAAATCTGAATTTCTATCTTGTCTGATTCTTGTAATACTTATTCTGAGGTTACTTTTTATGCCAGAAGTAAACCATGACATCAAGTGAAGGGAAGAGGAAATCTGGATGATAAAACTCCTTTTTATGTAAAGGCCCTTAATAAAAAGGGAATGGCATACAGAAAACATACAATTTTCTCCACAATATTTCAGTTGCTGGCACAGGGACCATGTGACAACATTACATGAGATGGAGCATAAGCTGCATCTTTATTTTGGAGCACAATGTTCAGCTGAAATTCCCTGTAAGAAAATGGGATCTCACTATATGCTGGCTTTGGGTACTAGCGTTACTTTTCAATACCTTTTTCAGTGCCATCATACAAACTCCTCTCTCCTTCCTATATATATATATATATAAAAAAAAATATACCATTTATCCATTCTCATGACCCTCTGCACCCAAGCATAGCTGGATAAAGTGCCTTTTAACATGATGGCATTTTTGCCCTGAAGCACTATGCAGCTATAAGCCACGTAGCTGCATCTCCAGATGTGCTTGCACACAAAATGAATGGAGCAGATGGCATTCACTGGAAGATGCAGACGTTCATGCCTCTGGACATAGCCATATCGCTTCAACACTGCTAATTCCACACATAAGGACTCAGGAATGACACCATTCACCGCCTATACTTTCTTTGTCCCGCTCTTATTACCTGCCGCCCCGAGGAAGCACCGCTGCAGCCAACTACCCGCCAACGCCACGAAGCCTCTTTCCCCTCTCAAAACCCAGGGCATCCCCCATGGGAGCACATCCCCGCGGGCACGGCGCGGCGGGCAGACGCAGCACACCGCCCCAGGAGAGCCTTCCTGTAGCAGGTCGCTTCCCTTGCTACCCGCGCCCCCGCGGGGACCGCTCCACGGAGAGCTCCGGCCGTGCAGGAGCAGCCCTCACTGCTTCTCCCGGAGGGTGTTTCACGGAGGCGGGTAAGCCGCTGTCTCGCCTTGTGCCTCACCTGGCATGGGGGAGCCAATGGCGCGCTGAGGCTCTGCCGGTGGGGTACGGAGCGCAGTACTCTACCGCCGTTGCAAGACCCTCCGCAGCCCCGCGCCCCGCGCCCCGCACCGCCGCCTTTATGGGCTGCGGGCCGGGCCCCCGCTGTCAATCAGCGGCACCGGGGCGCGCCCCCGGCTCGCCCCTGCGCGTCCGTCACATAACCCCCGCGCCGCCCCCTCCCCACCGGGCGGCCCGCGTTCGCCTACCTGCGAGGCCATCGGGCTCGGGGCCGCCCCTGCTCCGCCCCGGGACCGCCCTCCGCGGGCGGTGCGGGAGGCGGGGCGGGCGGCAGCGGCTTTACCTCGGGGCGCGGCGCGGCGGAATTGCCGGGAGCGCTGTTGAGCCCCTGGTTTCGCGGCGGGACGATAGCGGCAGCCCCGCCGCGGCGGAGCCCCCGGGAGGCGGCGCCAGGCCCCGGCAGCGGGGAGGTGAGCGCAGCCGGACCAGCCGCCGTGGTCGCCCAATCCCGATCCCCGCGGGCGTGGAACGCGTCCCTGGCCCCTCCGGACCGGCCGGGAGCTTCGCGAAGCCTCGTCGGCTGAGAGCTCGGTGCTCCTGCCGCCACTGCGGCAAAACTCGACTTTCCCGAGCACTGAATCGTATCATTCTAAACTCCTTTATTTTTAAATTACACAGCAGCCAAAAGGCGAGATGTGCCCCGGTCTCCCCCACCACTCCTCTTTGTAAAAGTTTGCTGTAGGTAAAGTTTTGTAAAGCTTACTGGAGGTCACTCAGAAGTGAGCCCAGGAGCTCGGTCTTTCTTTTCTCCATAGGAAGCACCAGCCCCTTTGACCTCAAGGAGGGCTCAGTGGGCTTGCATAGGCATCTCCTCATGGAGGGAGCCTTGGGCTAATGAAATAGGCACATAAAACTCACTCTTAAGCTGCTCCCACACTGGAGAACTGGAATGCATCTCCACAAACCAGGACTCCAGTCCCAACCGTGGGACTTGCAGGTCACTATGCTGAGGAGCTGCTAGTGCAGCTGCAGGCACAATGCTCCATGGGGAGCCGGAGAATGTATACCTGCAGTGGGTCCACAGAGCCTGCCTTGCATGTAGAAGCAATCCAGGAGTCAAAACAAGACCAGAATTCCTGCTGCTGAGACCCGAACTGGGGTTGCAGAATGTAAATGGAAGGATCCTGCAGCTGATGTGAAGAAACATGAATTTGACTGAGTTGCCTACAGAATCCAAGAAATGGAGCCCTGTCAAATGTATAGACGGATAAACACCACAAATGATAACAATAAAAAAAAAATAAGAGAATGAAAAAACAGCATAGGAAGTCATCAACTTTGCTCATCACAATTTGAAATTCCAGCAGAAAAAAGTGTTCATGTTTCAGAACTTGGAAGGCTCAAAGAGCTTCAAAGGCTCAATCTGTCACTAGAGCAGAAAACACCAGTGCAACGCCAGTGCTGCCTTTCCTGTTGCCATGAAGCTCCTTCCAACTTGGCTGGCCTTGGCCTTGCAGGGTAGCAGAAGCCAAGGAGCCTTCCTCTTTCTCACAGGGTCCAGGGAATGGAGCCAAGCTAGGAGGGAGAGGGCTTTTTTGTCCTCCTAAGACATTTGGTTTTCAGTTTTGCGAAACCTCAAGAATTTAAGAAAATAGCTAATGAAGATCACAAAACCTCAAATTCTACTGAGTTTACTCATTCCCCCCCCCCATACTATATTAAGACTTAGTCTTTATATCTATACCTGTAGCTGTATGGTGTGTTTTCCTCAAGACTGAGCAGCGCTGGCAGGACTCTCACCAGGAAGCTGCTCTGGGTTTACAGTTAGAGAAGAGAGGGCAGCAAAGTGTTTGAGAGACCTAGAAGATATCTTTGAGGTGGTGCAGTTTGCTATTTGTACATTCATGTACAAAGAGTTTTTACAGTGGAAATTTTCAAGTTAGTAGAAAAACAGTGCAAAGTAAAGAGACAAATTTCATCATGATTGCTTTGAACCAGCTACCTCATAACAAAATTCTTCTTTCCATCTCTGTGGGTGTTACAGGAATGTAGGACTGATAGCACACTGTTTCAAGCTGAGTGATTTATATATAGGATGATGACCTTTAAGTAGACATATTTGGTTCTGTTCTTTCCACGACTGTGGAAATGCTCACTGCTCATTTTTCCCTGGCCACCTTGGAAGAGGTAATCATCCTCTTATTTCCAAGATTCCTGAGAGAAAAGCTTACAGGAGTGAATGCGTACTCTGCTTTCCCTAGCTAGCCAATGTACACATGCAAACATTGGAATTACGTTGACATTTTTCAATCTATCTGCTATTTTAGTACAGAACAAAAGTGAGCAGTGGTAATTAGAGAGATAATAAAGTTAGATTTACTAACATTTAGGAATGTTGGTGAGGTAACAGTAGTTCTCATACTAATGATTTTCTGTAGTGTTTTACCTTTCGTTGTATTTGCTTCAGACTGGCACATCAGGCAGCAACATAGGTCCTTAACTTCTCATTTCTTTATGCACTTAACTTCTCATTTCTTTATGCACCCCCCTTTGCTTTTTTCACTCGACTGTTTGGATTTTGGCTGCTTTTCCCTTCTGCACCAGCCTTAGGGGACTTCCATTCTGGATCACGTGAGCGTCGTGCAAGGTTACATGCATTACTGAAAATCGTTCAGGAATGGCGAGATTTTGGTACGGCGCTATCTCAGAAAGAACTGTGATTTAATGGATCTCTACCAAATAATCCTTGTTTTTGCCTAGGAGGTTACCACTGATGCTTAGACTTAACTTAGCCTGGAACAAGACTCGAAGCCTCCTACGTTTGAAGAAATCCCACTAAAGAAGTGGAAAACACTATCCATACTAGAAATTTCTTTTGGACTGCTTTTCTGATAAAATAAAAGCTACTGTGGCATGATGCCAGAAGACAAATTCCATCAGTTTTGCTGGGCTAAATGCTGACTTCACACACACACACACACACACACGCAAAAGCGTCCCCACTAATTGCACTAATTCAAATGGATCCAGTTGCCAGAATATGATGAGTCCTTCAGGTCTTACCCTGCATTCCTGGATGTTGACCTGATGCAGGTAAACATTCTTTCTGAAATGCTGTCCCACAGACATGAAAATTTTTTCATTTTTTTCTTGCTGGGATGAGGTTTAATTTTCATAATTCACTATATTGGGGGTCCAAAACTGAAGCAAATGATTTCAGATTAGCATGTGACTCGGCCATTCAGGTTTTTGAATGAGCTTGTACTGGCAAGAAGAGAGACCTGGGTGGTTCCTCAGACAACATGTTGTAAGTACTCCAGTTAAATGCAAATTTTGAATGGGGGAATAAATTACACCAGGGCCAGTGAATTCATCTATGATGAGGGAGAAAGTTGTTTCTGACAAAGCTTTATGTATGCTTTAGTTTAAGTTCTGGTGAATAAGTAGCCGTTAAAAATAGACATCATAATCAGGTACTTAGTTTTCTATTCTTTGATTCAGGGGGAAAAGTGCTTTATTTCCAACCTTCCTTAAATAATTTCCAGGTACAAAATGTATCCAGACGCAAATAACACATTCTGTGGAAACAAATGGCTGTGGGCTGTAGAGTACCAGCTGGTATACTTTAACAATAACCTTGTCAAAGAGGGAAATCTTGCTACCACCCATTTACAAACCTCATTTTTACTCAACAACATGCTTATACACAAAAGCTTGTTCAGTGATGTCAGCAGGAAGACTTTGAGTTTAAAGCTAAGCACATGTTTAAATGTTTTGCTAAATTGGTTCCTACATGATTTAACTGGTGTCACGCAGTAACTTATGGAAAGAGTTGCAAGTGGAGCACTGGGCTTCTAACTCATGGTTGGAAACTTTAATCTGGAAACTGTTTTTACCCTGTCCCTATAGCGCATATGGCAAAACAAATACCCATCTACAAACAGTTAAATGTGTCCTTAACCATTTTACAGAATTTTTGTATTCTTTCCCCACATGTGAGCTGCTGAATATGTTAGGGCTGCCAAGTATCTTCAGCCTCCAAAAAGGAACATTCCCCTACCAAGTGCAATGCAAATGAGCACTAAAAATGCTCAGTAAATCCCACGTTGTTGCTCTGGGTTCAAAAAAAACCCTTTTACTAGATTCAGAGCAGATTTATTACCCAAAGACCTGCTTTTATTCAACTTAGTTACATAGTTTCACATTCTACCACAAAAGTATAGATATTTTCACTTATAACAGGAAGAGAATACAACACTACAGCACTGACTTTCAAACACCTAAGACTATCCTTTTTATCCAGGCTGTAGTAATATAATTTTTATTTTATTTACAGTACTGTGCTTTCTGTACGTCAAATGGAATTTGGTCTGTTGTATTTACATATGTTCAAAGACAGCCCAAATCTCAAAGCTTTTAAATTCAATTTTGGATTCAATTCCTATTTAGAAGTAAAACATACTGAAGTTGATAGTAGTTTTAGCCGAGAAGCAAGCGAATACAACTGAAACAGTAACTTCAGTGGTCCAGCTGGATTATAAAAGTTGTTCAGGGGACCAGATGCCATTCATTTCAGGAGGAGGTAGAGCCAAGCTACCTTGGAAGGCTTGGGCCTAGCTTCTTTTCACTTATTTAGATGAAATAAAATACCAAATACTTACTGAACAAGTTATTATAACAAATGTCTGAATGATCTCAGTCTGAAAAGATTTTGTTACTGCAGTGAGACCTGTGTTTGTGTTTCACCAGAATGGTGCCGGGTCCTTGCCTTACCCACACAACTACCCCATAAAATGTCCCACTGCTGCATATGTTGACTACTGGTGGGGACCATCCTGAGGAGACTTGAGGTGCAAACACAGGATGGGAGCTCCTCTCCTAGGCGGGCATGAAGACCTATGCCCAAGGGTGCTGCTTTCTCCCACCTCCTGGCAAGGGCCTGGGCATCTGCACCGTTCCCCTTTGCCCTCCATTTCTCTATAGGTGCAGCAGGGTGGCTGGCCAACAGCAAAGTATGGTAACCAGGTACAGTGTGTCCCTGAAACACGGGATTCACAGAGTCTGAAAAGATCAAGAGGCACAACTGGGAAGAAAAACCAAATGAATGAAAGCCCCAACAGGGCAAGGAAAAAAGCATACTCAAAAGAATTGAAATTGATTGCATGAAATTTGAAAGAGCCACAGGGAACAGTCTGGGGGTTTGATATCTCTCCATATGTTCAAAACTCCCACAGATGGAGTCATGGGTCCCACAGGATGAAGGGAAGAGATGAAAGAAATCAATTCATGAAGCTACCACAGCTGGCTGTGGATCTCTAACTGGGAGAAAGAGCGTCATTCAGCTGTGGCCTGATAATGATTATGATGATTAAAGCTGAACAAATAATTCCCATATTATATTATTTTTTAACTCTGTGTTTTGCCTCTTTTTCCCCTTGTAAGAACATCCACACAGACCACAGCTTCCCCTAGCACATTTATGACTTGGGTTTGTACATATAGCCGTTACTGGCATTGTTGATGAGTATTTAAAATCCAAATCATCTTGCTTAGCTGTGAATAGTCAGAAGAGTCAGATGGCCGCATTGCAGCTCCCCTGTCAGTACACAATCACTTCCCAAGCAAATATTTGAGCATAGGTATTAAAAGTGGGGCCTTTTATAGTGTTTGTGCTTATAAGCATCCATTTTGCTCTCAAATGGCTCTGAAAGCTGTCATCCACATAGAAATAAATAATTTCAAAAACCCCTCTGAAATAGTTCAAAGGTGAAGAAAATTGGGTTTGCTGTTATGTTCCTGTGTTATGTTCCGGTGGCTGTGTCTGGTACTCTTGAAAAGTGAACAGGGAGATATTTCCTCCGATGATAACCATCGACTACTCAATTTGGTATAGCCATATAACAAAATGCCGGCGAAACTAGAAAAATTGGAAAGTATTACATACATGCACCAGAAATAAAGTAATGTCTCTCCACACATATTTGTTGCGGAGTTGATGGTTCTTGCAAGCCATGAGCTCTTTATTTATTTATTTGTAATTAGTTCTATGTTTCACTCTATTCAAGAACTAATTGACTTCACAACAGTCAACACTGTAAGGAAACTGCTATTTTTTCCCCTTCCTACAAAACATGCTCTTCCTATTTCTATCCTTGTTCTCTGGCAATCAAAAATACAAGTTGATCAACAGTGATATAATTCAACCTATAAATTGTTTACTGATATTAATATTTTTCCTTGATACTTACCTTACAGCAATTAACTGCATTTCTCCCTAATGATATTATCTTCTTAACATGCTTCATTTTCCTTTCCTGCAGTTTAACTCATAATTCTCCATTTGCCACTGGGCTTAATGTTTTACTAACAACTACAGAATTAGATATTTTGCATTTTTCTTCTCTACAAGGTCTATCTTAGCTTCCTTTGGTAAATCCATCTTTCTTTTATCCAGTTTTCCTCGCTATCTTCACTCATTCTTTGTTTCAGCATTTACTTTAAATTCTTTGCACATTACTGAGATCTGAAATGCTCTCTCTTCTCCTTTATGAAGTGTATTTATATTAGTTTTTCCCATTTCCTGTGAGGCTGTGTCAGATGAGACAAATTCACTCAAATTACTTGCTACTGGATTTGGAACCTCCTGTGCCAGTTCCTTCTGAATCCCGGTGCAGAGATTATTGGGTGATATAAATTTTGAGCATGTCTAAGTCTGGGAGTCTGGGCTTTTCTTCCACTTCAGATGTTATAATTCTTTTTTCAATACACTTTATTCCTTTTTGCTTTTCCTTTTACTTTCTTTTCTTCTTTTTTCTTTCCTTCTCCTCTCTCCCCTTGTGTTCAAAACTAGTGTATAGTTTCTTTTTCAATAGGAACACCAGAAATGGTTACAGCTTTCCAGTCAAATGAGTGATAAAAATATCTTCACTTTTCTACTCAGTATTTGCCTACGTATGTGTATCCAAGGTTTATGTGCTTTTTCATAATCCTAGCATAGTACGGGATATGTTGTTCAATTAGTTATTAAGTCATGACCCTTTACAAATCTTTATTATAGTAACTACTTCCTATGTTCTTACATTTCATTTAATTAAAATATGTCTTCTTATGAGACCACCTCAAATTTTTGTGTAATCTGAAAACATCAGCAGTCTTAGAATATTGTTTCAGGTACATACAACTATTGAATTTAGGAAGAAAGTGTTTGGCAAGATCTACTCCTTTCTTCTATGTCTGTAATATTTCTTACTTCCCTCATGGAACTATGCATTTGATAGATTAGGCAAGCATGAAGATGTTTTTAGAGTTTGCTGTGTAAGATGCCCTGAAAATCTAATTCATTTTAAGTTAAGTACTGTTACACTTATCAAGATGAGGTGTCGACGGCTCTGTGTACACATAGATATTCTTATCTCACTGGAACTGGAACTTCCTGTTTAAGTAAGGCTATGGGTCTGAACAAGAAATTCTCATCTAGAAAACAAGAAGAGAATATACTTATATACTACCTTTTCTACTGAATTTCTTACTAAGCACTCTATTAGTACTGAGATAGAAAAAGTCAACCATATTTTTCTTCCAAAGTAAATAGTATAACTTTTATAAAAACTTTTGGTAGATTGTACCAATGTTCTCTTAAATTAACTTGTTCAGCTTCTTCCTTCTTTTGGCCCCCAGAATTACTGTGGCAGTTTAATGTACCTAAGGATGGCAGAGGGAGATACCCAACTACCACCTTGTGCGTCCTAGCAGAATTGAAGTCCTTTTTACATAAAGCTGTCTATATATCTTTATTTATTCTTTCAGACATCAAAATCATACTGAAATGCCATACTAGGTGCTTCCACATTCAGAAGCATCTTGTAATTGGGCCTCTGTTTTTTAATTAAGTTGTCGCACCTTCAGTGTGATTAGTCCCTAGAGAATAAGTTTATGGAGGTGTAATTCTATAATTCGTTAGAAATAGGCTTCTATGTGGGGTTATTTTTCCATTCTTTATAGAACTTGAGAGGGAAAGATATTCCTGACACTGAATTTTGGATACTAGGTGGTAAATTAGGTGGCTGCTTGGAGTAAAGGCTTTTAGACTTAAATTTAGTCTGATTTAAAATGAATACTGATTTAGTCTAAAATTTCAGTTTTCTGTATGGCTTGCATAATATTACTGTGATAAGACGATGCTAGTAGGTAGGGCATAGTCCTGTTCAGATTTGATTTTGAAAAAACATTCTTGATATGCTGTAATGCATTTCTCTTCAGACAGAAAGGGGGCAGTAAGGCATATTCCCTGTGCCAACCTCTTTGACTAAGAACTGTAGCTATAATTTTCAATAAGTTATACCCATTTGAGTCCTCTTGAGGCCACATTCATACATTTAATGAGGAGCCTTTTTCATTATAATAAACAAAGTCTGTGTTTTCAAATTCAGTGAAAGATTATTAGACATTAAAAAGTTATTTATTTTTCGCATCATCACAGTTAACTAAGTCCTGATTTGTGTCCTTTATTAATTCCTTAGTACTCTCTTGTTGTTATGATTTTCTCAGATTCATTTCCAGTATATGTAAATTAGTGGAATATTTGGAGCATGAATAGTTGCATGTACATTTTGTGTGCCAAAATTAGACTGACGTTCTTTGTTGGAAATGAAGTTTTCGGTAATTAATAAAAACCTAACTGTCTGACCTTTGTTTAGAATTACTGTTTCAGCCTTTTGATTGTAAAGTAAAGCTAGACACCACCTCTAAAGGAGTGGATTTCTTCCTGTAAATGGAAATGGTGCAATCTGTTTAGCCAACCTGGGGTTCCTTGTAGGAAAAAATGGACTATGCAGAAAGAGATGTTAGCTGAATACTGATTTCAGTCTCTTAAACCACCTTCTGAAGGGAGCTGATGATGGCATATAACCATAGGACAAGGTTATTTGTACCATGTGACTCTTAGTTGCTTTTTGCTGCTGAAGTGTATGCTTGCCATTTCACTGTTTTCTCCTCAGAGGTGCACATCAGTCCAGTGTGAACAGGATGTAAATTTGGGTTATGTGTCTCTCTGTTATTGTGTGTTGCTGAAACAACTGCAGTGAGATGATCAGCAGATTGACAGGTTTAACAAGCTACAGAGAAATGGTAACAAATAAGCTTACAGGGGTTGTAGTTCAAATGAGCTTGAAAAACATCTGGCTAATTATGTCAGTGGTGTAGCCATAGGTATACAAGTTATTCATTGACCATTGTTACTATCTCAGTTAAGAGGGTGTCTCTCATCTTTTAAACATTCAGTAGTGATTTCTGCTTCTGGTAGAACACAGTCTGGCTTTTATCATATGAATCTGCAGTGATTAGTTCTGCCAGGAAAATCAGTAGCTTCCAACTGCCTTAGTCATATGGCCTTCAAAATTCAGATCTATGGAAGAATGGCTGTTGTGCCGCAAAAGAAAATGATCTCAGATTATTATTGGAAAAAAGACAATGAAAGCTCTTTTCTGAGGCTTGGCCTGGTTAGAATGCTGATTTTCTTAGAAATTCAGTCCCAGATATAATTAAAACATCATCAGACTTCTGCATCATAGAAGTCTGTGTAAGGTTGAGCACACAGCCAAAAGGAAATGTGTTTAAGAGCTTTCATAACACAAGGACAGCCTGAGATCTTCTTTGATCTTTAGTGAATTGCTTTATGGACAATCTATTTCACAACTGCATTTAGTCATCTGCCTTCATGATAGAAAGCAGATTTGGTGTATGCCTGTGCATTGTAAAACTGGTAATCAGGTCATGGCACAGAATTATGGAACAGTGTCACCTTTGTCTAAAAATGACATTTTAGACATTCCCCTGCTTAGGTCAATTCTGCAACTTCATTACAACTTACAAATATGTGGAAGAACATTCTTTTCCAGGTAAACTAAAAAAAAAATAAATAAAATTAAAAGGTGATTTGGTTTGTTTTATTCTTATATATTTCTATGAAGAAAAGGAGAAGATTCATAAGGAGCATTTTAAAACTAATGGGATTATGCTTGTTAAGGAAGAAAAAATGTCAAGTAGGAAACTGAGATTTTGGAAAATTCCAATTGTGATGGCAACTACAAAAATATATATTTTTCTCACTTAACTCAAAAACTGGTTATACAAGTCTTAGCTAGTCTTAGACTGATTCTTTCTGTGGTCAACACAGAGACACAGGCATTTCGAGAGCATGACTCCTCCCCTCCTAAAACCAAGTCTAAAATAAACAAGATCCAGAGGAGCTGACCAAAATAAAGAAATCATGCCTTTAAAGGTTGCAGTGACAGTAAATGACTGAGATGTCAGAGTTCACACATTGTTATGATAAGCCTGAACAGATTTTTACTGAAGTGTTACCATCTATCTAACCATCTATTTTGAAGTCCCTTTGGCCTGTCCTGCTTGAAGTCTCTATGAGTGCATAGTTTGTTCTTTGACTAGATAGTTGTTACCTGGCCCCACAATTCAACATGTACCACCACCACCCCCCCAAAAAAAAAAAAAAAAAGAGAAAAGAAAAGGGTGGAAAATGCAGAGACTGAAAATTAATAGTGAAGACAAAAAAGAATGAGTACTTAAAATCCCAGAGTGAATGAATGAGAACATTGAGCCTACCACACAGAAGCAGGGTAAGGTAGAATGTGCTGTATTCAAGTGTAGATCTGGATGTTTAATTCAATGCTGGACTCATAAAATACAGATTCTGAAGGGGAGTTAATTTCTCATTGATCTTCCAAGCTCTATAACAGCAAAAGAAACCCATGAAATAGTCAGGCTGGAATGATAAAAAGAACAAATTACTCCATATTGTGCCATGCTTCATTATTTAGAGGTTCACGAAGTGATATAAGATTCATGGAAAACCCCCAGAAATTCCTTCATATCAACCCATGTTTATCCATAGGTTGTATCATCAGTATAGACTTCTGCCAGACGCTGCAGAGACAGCGGGAAAAGCAGTGGCTGAGTAATAACTCAGGCTTCGGACAAGGATGGTCCTACAGTTTCCTACAGGTTTCACACAAACCTGTTGGGAGCCATGGATTTGGACATTTAGAGGTTGAATTCTACAAGGAGGGAGCTAAAACTATCTGTAAGTATTCCTTACCCAGCTAGCTTCTCTCTTGGACACCTTTTCTTCTTCTCTTTCTACTATACTCCTCTGTCTTTCTTTTATCTAACCCATTACCCTTATCTGTCCCCTCTATGTGAAACCAATCACAAGATTCCTTCCTGCCTTCATCTCTCTCGTCTAGTTCCAATATCTGCTGTCCTTCTGCTATCTCCTGACCAACACTACTTTCCCACACTCTTGACTCCCCTGATCTTCTCTTCAAAGTAACTCCCAAACTGCATTCTTGACATTTCCAAGTAAGGCTACTTCCTCTTCTAATTTAATTTTGAATTTTTATTCAAAAAATGAGGACATGAAGCTTCCTCTAAATGACTTTTACATATGAATTGGGGATATCAGATGTAAGATGGGCTCATTCCAACCTCAGAAACAACCTTTCCATCTATTTTTCCTGAAACTTCCTAAAAATTGAGTTCTGAGACAGCCTTAAACCCAGAAAATTTTAGTTTATAGTATTAGCATGGGAAAAAATTAAAAGCAAATAAAAAGAGAATCATATACCCTTAATGTAGATGTTGTTACCTGCACCGCCTGTGACATTCTTATCATATATACAGCAGTTTTTACTGGATGCCTTGGGATAAGTATCAGATTAACTGTACTACCAAGTATTAAACAAACAGAAAAGATTTATGTCTGTAGGAAATAGAAGTTGACCCTCACCGTGTAGGAATGTTCTTAGGAAGGGAGGATCAAGGAATTTTTCCTAGTCAGGCCATGATCTGTTGAGTGATTATTGTAATAAGAAATTTCTCTCTCAATGTCTGGCTAGTCTGAAGGATTGAAGTTAGGTACGGTTGAACAAAGAAAAAATCCTTTACTTCTGTGCTGATTAAAAAATTAATTTGGACTTACTTATGGACAGATACAAACTGAAATGTCATCAGTACAGTTTTCTGAATCTTTTCTTTAAGGAAAACACCAGTAAATATGCAGTTCATGTTTCGAGCAGGCAACATGAAGATATAATGTGATGCTTGTTTTATAAACCTCTGGAAGTAGAAAGGAGTCCTTTTGGAGAACTTAGATCTTCCAGAGAATTGACATTCAATAATAATAATAATAATAACAATAATACTTCTCACAAAGTGTAGCTGTCAGTGCTATGTGTGCAAATAGGCAGCAGTGCTCAGCTAAGAGTAAAAACTATTGGGGAAATGCCTGATGCTTCTTGCACCACAAACATAAAAGATTTTTTTTGTTAGTTCTTTCACCCATGAGGCTTGAGGAATCTCAAACGACAACTGCTAAATTGTATCCTAGAGACAGGCATGAAAAGAACTCCTCAACTTAAATGATGGCCATAAGTAACTCCTCATTACAGCTGCATTTGGAAAAGAGTGTGAAGAGGTCACTGAACTATACATCAAACTGGGAAGTCTTGCCAGGAAAACATGCATTTCTGGAGTTGACAAGGCAGCATGCAATGTCTCAGCATTATAGTACATAGAACAAATTCTAATGTCCATGCTCAGTTTTTAATCATTCTTTACTCAAAAATGTCACATAATTAAATGGGAACAGTGCCAGAACAAGGACTGAGTTATAGTTGGGATTGACAGTGGTTTACTGTTTCAAAAACGACTGTTCTAAGTACTCCAAAATTCACTTATAACCCTGACTGTTTGGAAAATTGTTGGTCTCCTGAGACAGCAAGGCAGGGTTAGTGTCCCAGGTTACTTAAGCAATCGATTCCAAAGTTCCCCCCATCTTGTACCCATGGAGCAGCACACAAAGCCACATGATCTTTCGTTTTATATGTACAACTAAAGCTCAAACCTTGGCTCAGCCTTTCTCAAAATGAACCAAGACATTTTGGATATGTCTCAAGCATATAAGAACCATGGCCTTTTAGGCAAACAGGTAGTGGAAGGGGGTTCACATACAAATTTTATCAAGGTTTAAGTTAGAAGCTCAAAGCCAGCCAGGAAAATGAACTGAAAGAAACAGCATGTGAATATTGAGGCTTAGTATCTGTTGAGGGGCAAAAGAGCTCCACACATGTACTGACTCTGTTCCTCAGAGGCTCAAAGAAAGAAGCACACTGCTCCCAGTGATGGTAAGCTAAGCTTCATGGTTGGGGCCTCTGGAGAACCTATGCTATTCCCACCTCCTGCCTAATGAGTCCTTCTCTGACGTTTCCTGTGGGCATTTACAACTGCACAGAAAGTGTGTACATCAGTGACCTGAGCCATCATCTGGTCATCCAGACGGGGTAATGGCTGAAATATGTTATCCTTACTTTCTGGCCTGGAAGCTGGATTTAAATATATCAAAGGCAGGTGCCAGGAGGGTGGTGCCAGACTCTTTTCAGTGGCGCCCAGTGACAAGATGAGGAACAATGTCCGTAAACTGAAACACAAGAAGTTTCACCTCAACATGAGGAAGAACTTCTTTACATTGAGGGTGGGAGAGCACTGGAACAGGCTGTCCAGGGAGGTTGTGGAGTCTCCCTCTCTGGAGACATTCAAAACCCACCTAGACATGGGTAACCTGCTCTAGGTGGCCCTGCCTTGACAGTGGGTTTGGACTAGATGATCTCCAAAGGTCCCTTCCAACCCTAATGATTCTGTGATTCTGTGATTTGTCTTCCAAGGAAGCACGAAAAGAAGAATACAAGAGGTCATAAAGAAGAGCCTAAAATTTACATGGATCTCATCCTGGTGCTGTGTGACATGAATTATATGTGCATGCAGAGCTGCAAGTTTGGAGCACAAGAAGATCTCATAGGTGATGTATTACCCAATCCATATAACATCAATATTTTTAGATGCAAAAGATTTTTTCAAAGTTCTTGAAAATTTATATACAGATTCCAGTTTTATTTTAAGAATCCTTTCCAAGGAAATTAACACTGATGTGGTAGCTAGGGTTATACTGGCATACTTCCTGACCAACAGACCTGAGTATAAAGAAGGCGCAGCAAGTCACTAGGTTGTGTGGACAAAGGGATCCCTCATACAGATGCTGTAGAAAGAGTTCTTCAAGACACTTCCAGATGCTTCTCAAATGCTTTTTTGGGTCAAAAGGAATGTATAGGGGACATCAGCATTAGGAGACAGCAGGGAGCTCAGGAGCAGGGAGAGAGAAGGTGCTCCAGAGGCAGAAGAGAAGAGGGCAGGTCAATTAATTGCATTTCCTTGTTTTCAGGAAAAGTTTGTATTACACTGAGTAGTAGCTTTTGTGTTCTCCTAAGCTCTGCATTAACAAAGTTCAGAGAAATTTCATGAAAATGTAGTTAAGACCATGAAAATGTAAGACTGCATCTGCTCCAAGGTTTTTTAGAAGTCTCTTGGAGGAAGCTTGATACTCTAAGACATTTTAAGAAAGCATATCATTTGTTTCTGAGTTCTAACCAGTCACACAGTCACTGAAGAACTCCCATGGCACTTTCAAGTCTATCTAATTTAAAAATTGCAAACAACGGAAAGTTAAAAGTCTGCAAATATTGAGAATACAGCAGTCCTCTGGGTGCTGTAATGTGTATTTTAATTGGGAATAAAATGGTATTGGTATTTATCATAACTGTATGTTTATATATTGTGGTTAGCCAACTGTGAAAAGTATCTCCATCAGCTATTTCCTTTCTCTGTCATGGTTTGTAAAAAGACTTCTGGAATATTTTAGACAAGAAATATGAAACTACATTTTTGCATATTCCATTAGAACTATTTCCCCTGTCCAAGAAAGTGGAGAATAAATTGAATGGGGAGTAGGCTTAGCTAGTCAAATGTTGGTTGGCTTGTGTCAGATATCTTGGACAAAATCTTGACAACTTTGCAGAAAAAAATATGCATATGTCAAAAAATAGACTGGTGGAGGACTTTAAGATGTGAAGCATTCTCCATAGTACATAGGAGTTCTACTATCAGTGGTGCAGCACCTTTGGCTGATGAAGCAGAAAGTGCGTAGTGCAAGCAGATTTTCTTCGTTGACTAGCGTTTTGGATTTGGCACAGGGAACAGTCTTTACTGACATGCAGTGATTGATACTGTACACGGCAGCAATAAAACTCCCTTCACTTTCTCCTCTCCACGAGTGATGACTGTAATGACCATCTTTGTTCTTTTGTTCACTCCTTGAATTGCTCCTTGCAGTTGCCAAGTTGCTTTGCACCTGATTTGTCAAAATAAAATCTTCTCCTCTAACATTCAAACCTAGCAAAGGAAATTATCTGAGGGTGGTTCAGTGGTTTCTAGAACAGAGTCCCCAAAGGTTGTATGGTACTTCCTTGCCTTCTTCCCTGTTACATTTTTCTGATTGCGCCTGATTCATTTTCCTCTCTCAGTTCTTGACGTCATGGTGGTGGATCTAATTAAATGTTTGGAATGAGAGGGGTGTGCCTGCCATGAAATAAAATAATGCTTTTGGGCCTGCACATCTGCAACATAGCAATTATTTTACTTCTCATTAAACATGTCAGAGTCTTTAAAGTTAATTTTTTGACTTTGAGAGGACTCCCCTGCTGGGAAAATGACAATATGCAAAAACGACACTTGCAGCTTCTCAGCTTTCCCCAGATGATATCCTTCTCACAATAACATGAGAGGCAGGGTTTCCAGATGTCACTGTCTCTGAAGGAAATAAGAGCTTCCGCTTTACATGACCCACACAATGTGTTTCACTTCAGTGGACGCTACTATGCCAGGAGTGCAGTATCACGTCAGTACTGTATCCCATAGCCTTAGGGATGACAAAATATAGGACTACAAAGAAAATCTGTAGTGGGTGAAGTACAGTTCAGTGGTTCAATTCATGTTACATTGAATCTCAGCATTTTAAATCAATTAGGGAGTGACTGATTATATCTGAACCTTGGATACCCTTTCCAAGAAAAAAAAAACCACAACACTTTAGAAAAAAAAGAGTACCTGTGCTCTCTGAAGCTGGCAAATGAAGAAGTGTTCCCAGCTACAGCAAATGCAAGATACGTGACTGACATCTACTAGATGACCTGAAGAGTGTACAGAAAAAGCACCATTTGTGCTCAGGATGAGCTCATCTAAAACTGTTCACACTTACATGTCAAATGGTGCATTTTCATATTCAAGTGCTATATTTGGTTGTAAAATTACAGTAAATATATGAAGACATTTTTTGTTCAAGTCACTGAATTTGCAGACAGTTAGGAGAAGGTGGATCTTCCTGTACAACTTCAGTACAACTTCATTTGGCTTTTCTATAGTGATTGTGTCAAGGCCATGTTGGTTTACTGAAACTGAGGAATGGACATGATGTGCATTTTAGAAAAAAATTACAGATTTTTTTCTTAAAAAGTGGTGCACAGTTTCAATTAAGGCAAATTGTATCTCCATATTCCACTTAGAATAACCTAAGTAGTTGCTCAACACATCCTTCTGAGCCCATTTCAAGACTTAGCCCACAAGCATGGTTTTCAGAGGAGAGATTTTCTCCATTCCCTGCCCAGGTTCAGGGGTAGTTTGGCCACTTAACAAAAGGTTTCCTGGCTTTTGAAAAGGCTGAAGGTTTAGACGCATCCAAAACTCATTTGATCTTCTTTTGGGTGGGACAGTGAAATGGCATTGAACCCATGATGTTGACACACTGGCATAGTGAATATTGAGACCCCTGTGAGACATGAACAGGAGCCAACAGTTATTGATATATAAACCAGCATGCTGTAGGTGCAGGGCCTAGATAGAGTAACTGTAGTAGCCTTCTCTGATACTGGATACAGTTACATCTCCATTTCCAGCTGTTTACTCTGTCCAAGTTTTGTGCATAGAATAATTTTAAAGAATATACAGAGCTGTGGAAAGTACATTAAGAAAGTAGCAAGCTCCTTAAGTACCTCCCCTGCCTATGCAGTGGGGAAAAGACCACTGCAATACTTCTGTTCATTTTCCTTCCTTCATTTACTCTTAGTTCTTCTATCTGTAGTTACCACATTGCCCTGCATGTGATTTACACCCAACTCCTATCTTTTCCAAAGATAACAAAGGAAAACATTATGGGTGGGGGCTGTTGTTTCACGAGGAATTAAGGAAACATGCTGAGAATTGGAACAGTTTTCAGAAGCTTGCAAAGGGAAAGGAATATGCAGGACAGAAGGAAGGATCAAAGTAATGAGAAGGCTGTATAGGCAAGAAGGTACAGGGACGAAAGAAGAGCTGTTTTCATGAACAGGACAAAATACGTTGTTCTTCACTAGTAACAGAAATCTCCCTATTGCTTTCCTGAAAAAGCTGTTCTGGTTGCTGATGTCCTGAGATTCAGCTGATTGTGACCTAGAAGTTTCCTTCCCAGCCAGCTGGAAAGGCTGAGACTGGGATTCCTCAGTAGTGATGATTTTGTCTGAAAGTGAAAGGTGAGTTATAGAGAATTCTCTTTTTATGTAATTGTAAGATTTGCATCACAAAAACCATGGGGTTCTCTGTGCAGATTGAATTCAGCACAAAGAGCATGTGATACTCCCTGTAGGGATGATCTACACCAGAAATCCAAAGAGACAGGCAGAAAAAAGGTTGAGGAGCTGCAGAAAGTAAAATGTAGAGAGGAGAGAAAAAATAAGTGGAAAAAAACAAAAAACAACTTAATAAGTGCTATAAAGACATTTCTTTTGCTATGCATTACTTACATTACTTATTAAACGTATTTCTCTGGCCTACTGGAAAAGCAATGTCATTTTTGGATAGTGGTGCTGTTCTACCTGGGCCAATCTGTTATGTACTATAACCCTGTATTTTGAGAAATGCCATGTGTGGAAGTGAAGACTTCATTTAGGTAGAGTTGGAAAGGAAGTCAATAAAAAACATTATTTCCACTCATATTTTTGCTGAATGAAATAAGGCTCCCTGTCTCTTATTGGCTCAGTCAGATAAGCATTCAGCTGAAATCATGTTATTTCACAGACCTGACACTCAATAGAAGCTAATCTCCTCATGGGCCATTTGCCATACTGTCTGACCATGTAATCCAAATGAGCCAAAAGCACCAAACAGTGACAAAATAGAAGTCAGTGAAATAAGTAACCGTATCCTATTTGAGCAATTATAAGCAAAGAACAGTTGCTTGACACAGTGCTAGAACATTACTGTGCTACAGAAGATACATTCTACCAGGTGAAGGGACTAGCCTGGTATTTTAGTAATTACACGGTAGCAGCACTTTTTATAAATTTCAGTGGAAAGGACAGAGAAAAAACATGGATTCATTTTTCCACTTGGATGTAGAAGGGTGGACTTACAGAGATTCTCCAATTCTAGATATGACAGACAGATAGCTTTTGCTGTCATAATAGAAATGTATCTAGAACCAGGAGTCTTTCTTTTCCGACTATTTCCCTTCTTCAACAGTTTATGAAGGAACAGAATATAGCTACTTCAGTGGGAAGCAGAGGGCAGTAGCTCTTTCTGAGAACATTTCTGTGTTTTATATGAATCAATAAATGAAACAACTCAATAGAATAAATAAAAGCACTTTAAAAAGTGATGCAGGACTCTCCCCCACAGCTGCTAGATTACACCGAGCGGCAGTTATGCAGATGGTAAGTGCATGTCTTTATAAAGGGCTTAGTTTTTATAAAATATTTTTCTTTCTTAAAAATGTTAGCCCAGCCAGTAAATGAGGCAGAATGGGAGGGAGAGAGGTTTGTGTATGTGTGCATGTGTATATAATAAAAGAAAATAAATACAAAATACGAATTAATTGAGGCCTACTTCTGGAATTTGTTATTGTTAAAAAAAAAAAAAAAAGGTCCTTATGCTTGAGAGGAAAAAGTAATTAAATGCAGCTTTTCACAGCAATATCCACATAGATCAAATACATATATAGATCATGGCCACTAGACATTGCTGGAATGGTTAAGTCAGCAATATGGTGCTTGTGGCTGCCCTCGTGTCTAGCAAGAAATAGGGGGAACATGAATGGTGTCATCATCTGAGTAAAGTGAAAAAATAAGACACAAGTATTTCCAGTTTTGAGAAGTAAATTTTGGAGAGACAAAGATTTCTTGCACAACTGTAATATGTCTGGGGGAAAAAATCCTGTTGAAACCACAGGGTTTTTTCCCCTCAAAAACCTTTTACTAAAAATAAATAATAATAAAAAAAAAGAACATTCCTAAGTCTGGAAAAAAACATTTAAACTTTCTAAACATAAATCATCATCTCCCCCACCTTGTTCCTCCTTCACAGGGCACCTGCTTTTCCTTTGTCCGGCTCTGGCTGCATATTAATGCTACCGAGTTTTCCTAGAGAAGGAATGTGTCTTCTCTGCAAACTGCCCTGCAGTCAGCACTGGGTTTGGCAGAGAAATCTAATCTCTGAGAATCTCCAGAGGGCAAACTGATTTCCTAAATCATGGAAGTCTAAGTAGTGGAATTTCTTCAAAATCCAAGTTGTTTTGTTGTGTTTGGTTGTGTTTTGGGTTTTTTTTAACTTTACTGCAGTATGTTTTGAGGAGCCTCCTCACCCCCTCACTGTGATTTTGCAGAAGGGGTGCACAACTGGAAGTGAAGCAGCAGTGGTGAGGCCAGTGGGATGAGCAGTGCTATGACAAAATTTCACACTGCCACGTAGCTGCATCTCTTCCCATCTGAGCCAAGCACAGTGACAGGCAAGAAAGGCAAAGGTATAAAACAGAGAAGCAGTGACTGAAAACTGCCCATTTTTCTCTCAAAGCATTGAAACTTCTCATGCAGCCTGCATCCACAGCAGTCCTCTCCTAGCCCTACTTTTAAATAGACTGCAAAGTGGGAGCATGCTGTCATCACCAATAGCGCATTTCTGCTGCCCATAAGACCAGAGTTTGATGAATTTTGTTATTCTTATATCTCTATGCTGTCTATAAACTCTGGTTATAAAGCACCCTGGTTAAAGGTGCTTTTTTGGTGTAACTAGTCCAGAATAGCGATGGTGCTTGAACATCACAGGTTTTCTCACTTCCCATACCTTACAGACAAGCCTAAGACTCTATACATTTCCGGTCCATCTGTCTTCCAGAGAGAAAGATATGGCAACAAACACAGAGCCTGGGAATTAGAGTTTGCTCTTTTATTTCTTGCTGTTTAGGAAGATCTGCTCATAAATTTCTCCAGTACTTTTTATTTTGTGGTATTTAATTACAGAAAGAAGGAACACCAGCTGTTCTTCGCTCTTCTGTGCTGTGTGCACTTGTGTATGCACAATTTCATTACTCAAAGCAAGAGCAGAGCTCTGGAGCATGACTCTCTCCATTCCCCTTCAACTTTGTAATGGATCTTTTTTTGTCTTCCTAAGCCACTCTAATACAACTGTCATGCTCCACCCCAGAATTGCATCCTAGCAATACATGGAGTGCAGATGCCCTGATATGAACAATATTTCATGCTGTTGGTTATAAGTTCATATTTAAGTGGCATGATAGACTACAGTAACTTTGAGTGATTAATTTCTGTTAGTTTAATTACACCAGCTCTCTAGCTCTTGTTTTTTTTCCTTTTAATTTTTTCTACCACCTTGGGTTCCACTTCAGAAAAGTGTATAAGCCAATAAATAACAACCTGACTAGATTTATTGTTTTCAACAGAGCTACACATGTGCATGAAATTTAACATAAGCCCAAGCACTTAGCTAAAGCAGCTTTAACGGCAAAATCGTAATTACTGCCAAAACCCTGTGTTTCACTTAGGTGTGTATTTATTTTGACTGTGATTCTTTCACTTGGAAGTTAGCATTTTTTTAGGGGAAAGAACAAATATGTGTGTTAATTTCTAAATGCATTTCAGGTCTGTCCACCAATAAATACAGAGTTTGATTGGAGAAAACTCATTGAAGTGGGTATTTTCTATGTAATGTCCCATCAGATGTGCACCTGCTGAGTCAGATACAGCATCCCAATGCCAAAGATACCTTTGAGCAGGTTCAGAAGCACACACTCCCGTAGGTTACTACTGTTTACTTAAAAGAAAAGTTAAAGTTCTAAGAAAATCCCTTGGTTTACATGTCTTTTTCTTTGTGACACTATTCAGTGTGTTGGTGCTGAAGTTTCCTTATATGCATAAAATAAATACAATAAGGTGAGAAACAGATCCAGCTAAAGTTAATAGAGAACTGCCAAACTTACATGCATTTTAGTACAGCTAGGAATGCAAGCAATGTTTGTAATATGAATGAAAAGTAATTTCCAAAGTTGATAGGGCTATTCTACTATTACAAGTTAAAAGGCATAAGCTACATCATGGGTTCTTCACTGCTTTTTAGCAGTAGTGTTAAAAAAAGAGAATTGCTAAAACCAAAAAGAAGAATAAAGATATCTGACTGAACTTTTTAGTCATTTGCTTTCATTAATGCATGTGCTTTATCAAGTCTCAAGGTCAAGTGTATTCATTTATGCTCTAGTGTGTATTACATTTATCCTACCTGAACTTTAGTTCTCATATTCTGCAAACTAATACCAATGATGTCATGACACATTTCCCTTGGGCTTTTTAGGTACAGATCGCAAAAAAGGTTCTGCTATATTTTCCCATTTCAGTCAGTGACATAATTTATCTCATCCCATAGTCTGTTTATATACTCAGTAATTGAAATAGCAGATTAAGATTTCTCATACTGTAAGGTCTTCTAAGTCTTATTTACCATGAGCATTTTCAAGAAAAGAAGGAAAGAGAAAACAAACTCTCGTTTGATCTTTTCACCAGATGTATTTTTTCCAAGCAGACTTCAAATGGTTTATGGCTATTGTGTCAGCCCATCACTTTGCTTTGTGGGTAATTAAGTCATTACAATAACACATTATGTTACCGTACACCAAGGCAAAAATGCCTGCCTCCTATCAGGAAACTGTAAAAGGCCAGATGTTTCTAAAGAGTTCAGGCAGAATCACAGAACTATTACTAATCACTGGGTTGGTTTGTGTAGGAGAAAGTGAACCCATGAAGTCAATGTGAAACTTCCTATATAATTAATCCAACTCCATAAATTAAACTACAGCTTATCTTTCTAACCTAACATGACAGTTTTCGGGGGGGGGGGGGGGGGGGGGGTGGAAAGCTAGGCAGAGATCAGAAGTATTTGTGGCTTTCAAGTCACTCACACCAGATCTGTGTGCTTCCAGATCACTGAGACACATATATTCAAAGAAAAGCCAATCCTGGGTACACAATTTCAGCCCAAGTACTCAGGACACAGGATATAGATAGCCAGCTTTATGCTTTTAAGCCAACAGTGTGCCAGCTGTGGGAAACAGATGATATTTGTTTTGGCATAAAAATTGAATGATTTAGACAGGCAACGGTTGATTCAATGTTAAACTTGGAAGGACAGTTTTTTAATTCATTTGAATCAGAAAAATGAACCCATACTAGGTTATTACTTTGTATCCTGTGGTCTCAACATTTATTAATTAGAAACCCTAGAGGCAGCTTATCACTGTCCAGAAAGCTCATGAATTCTAAAAGGAACAAGGAGTGAAATAGCTGAGCTTTGGCACACTAGTTGCTTACTACCTAGGAGACAGAATTCAGCAAGGCTTTTTGGAAACTCACAAGAAATGAACTCTCACTCATTTCCACTGCAGTTTAGGATAAATGTTACAACACAGACTCCAACATTGAACTAGCATTTGTGTTCCTATTTAATTAATTTATCTTTTAAATGGTACATTATGATGTTGGGCAGAGAACATCAAGGATGTAATAGCATGAGCTCTAAGTATCATAGTGAAATATTATTAAAAGAATTGATTTCTACATTTTTGATAACAGATACATGTGTTTACACTAGGGAAATAATTTAATCTAGATCTCCAAGTACTTCGGAACAAGTTCTGCAGAACTTATAAAACAAACTAACAAGCTACACAATGATATGTAAATACCTAAATATACACATTTATCAAGAGGAATTAAGAAGGGGGAAGGAATGCTCTGAGAGCAGCTGCTTCTTAAACAGGTGAAAGGTAGTTCCCAAGCCAGAGCGTTGAAATAGTTGCTCAGAAAATATTTCTCTTCATACACGTATATCTGGTTACTAATGAACAGTATTTTTCTATGACTATAAAATATTTGTTACTTTCTTTTATGTAGTAAATAATGCAATGTGGACCAAAATATTAAATTTCCAAACATAAAGTTGAGACAATATACTGTAATTAATTCAAGAATGCAGGATGTTGTTATGAACATTCTCAAATTTCCCAAATGTGTTTTCTGTTGATTAGTTGAAGGAAGAGATGTTTTGCTTTCACTCAAATAATGTGACAATGCCAGTAACATATGGACTCATAGAATCATAGAATGATTTGGGTTAGAAGGGACCTCAAAGATCATCTAGTTGCATTCCCCATGCCATGGGCAGGAACACCTTCCACTAGACCAGGTTGCTCAAAGCCCTGTTCAATCTGGCCTTGAACGCTGCCAGGAATGGGGCAGCCACAGCTTCTCTGGGCAACCTGTTCCAATGTCTCACCACCCTCACAGTAAAGAATTTCTTTCAAGTATCTAATCTAAATCTACCCTCTTCCAGATTAAAGCAGTTTAAAGCAATTCCACGTTGCCATATCACTAAACGCCTTTGTAAAGGGGTCCAGATTTCTTGTAGGACCCCTTTAGAGTAGGGGGTGGGGCCTGTTCTAAGGTCTCCCTGGAGCCTTCTTTGCTGGAGGCTGAACAACCCAAGCTCTCTCAGCCTGTCTTCATAGGAGAGGTGCTCCAGCCCTCTGATCATTTGCAGTAGCTTCTCTGATTTCAGGTAGAAGAGTGTTTTTCTGTCTATCAATTGTTGCTCTTCCCAGATGCAAAGTGTTTTGATGATAGGCAAGAACTCTTGAATGACAGCTGTCTTTGGGTATGAATGTAACATTAACTGATAGTCATTGCTATCCATGGGGATAATGCCTTTTCCCTAGCAGTTGGGTTGCTGTTTCGGTCTCTGACTGAATCAAAGACTCCCGCAATCAAGTAGTAGGTACCTTTAGGGAGCTCGGATTTTGTCTGCTTGTGTGGAACAATGTCCCAGTTTCACATACACATCAGACTGGAACAGGAGCTTGAATTCTGAGCCCAGTTCCTGGTAAGCTGAGAAGTACACCTTCACTTTATTCTTTTCTCATGTTATACAGTGGACACAACAATACCATTAGTGGAACCATAATGCTCAAGCAAGGCAGTGAGTGTTGCTTTATATGCAGATGATTTCATTGGTGAGGTATCTGTCTTTTTCCTATTTCATCTGTGTTGTCATGCTTAATACCTGAAACCTTATCCAAAGGCTGCAAGGCAGTTAGAAATGGCTGCAGTGGGAAGCTGAAGATCAAGCAGTAATGAGGTCCTGTAGTGTACAGGGGCCAGAAGCCTTGGGCAGCACTTAGGGACAAAACTGAAATGCTCATGGGGTATGTTACCTTCAGCCTCCTCTGTCCATCAGCATGAGATGTTCCCAGGTTGCCTGGCATGCCCGCATATCCTGAGTCTCCAACTATCATCTTAAAAGTAAGAAGACAGAGTAACTCAGCAAATCAGTATCAGATTCAGATGATCCAATAGCACAGGAACTTCCTGAGTGTTGACCTTAAGTAGCCAGTGGCCTTTTTCTTCCCGTGCTCATCTGGTGGCTACTGTGGCACAGTGCTACTTGACTGTGCTCTGCAGATAGAGCTTGGCCACAGACCATTGCTTGAGGAGCCCTGCGCATTGCACTCCGCTATGAGAAACCGCCTGCTTTGTACATCATACCTAAATATATCTCACACTTTGCCAATAAAATGCCTCACATACCTAAGGCGTTGTAGAAGCAGTAATACTATATATGTTCCTGTTGATAGAAACATTGCTATTAGCTGTTCAAGGAGTCCTTGTTGGGACTTGTCCTGAGCACACCCCTATCAGGGGTTCAGCCGGTAGCGGATGGGGCTGGCTTGACCATGTCAGGAGCTGTTTCCTTTGAGGGCTGCCTCAGCTGAGGCTCCCACCCTCAGCCTTACTGCCTCTTCCTGCAGCCATGCCTGACCTTGATTTCCTTTTACCTGGCCCAAATCCCAACACACCCCACAACGGGCCCACATCCTGGACCATCCTCAGCCCAACCCTGTCCCCAGAAAGGTGCCCAATACCTGAGGTTGAGGCTGCCCCAGTGCTTCAGCTGCTCTGCAGCTGTCTGTGGGTGGAATGGGCCCTGGCTGCCAGGGTCTGCCCTGACAGACCCCATGGGCAACCCCTTCTGCCCCTGGGGAGCCCAGCAGGGCCATGACTGTGCTCTCTCACTCTTCTTTGCTTCTGCTTCATCTCTGGCTGATGCCTAGTCCCTTACTGGCAAATTCAGACCCTTTTTCACTGGCATCTATTATAATTCTTCCAGGCAGCATTAAATAGCACGTACTTGCCCCATTCTCCCAGTGAAACAATAGCATTCATCTTTATATAGAGATATCTTTTAGGAAAGAAACACAAAAACAAAAATTATCACAAGTGAAATACTTGGCAGTGACAGAGGCACTGTACTTATCAGAGAGTACTCACTCTCAAGATGTGATTTACAAAGCAGAGACAGCCAGCAGAAATCAGGAAGGTGAATGCTGTGTTTCTCAGCAGGTAAATGATAAGTGTCCTGGACCAGGCTCAGGCAACGCGAAGTGTTGACTGCTTACAAAGCACAGTTCGTTCACTGTGACTGATTGCACAGTGTCATCATTTGGATTAGGTGAACAGGAATGCAAGACTGGCCTAAAAGCTTTTTAGTCATGATGGAAAAAATGCACATAACGATGAATATTAACCACACATCTCTGGAAACTTTTTCAGCATCCTCATATTACTTGAAATGCAGGCTTTTGAGCAACTTGTGGTACTCCCATGATTCTCCTAAAACATTCCAGGCAATGCTAGTGTTCATAATTTATTGTTAGATAAAAAGGCAGCTACAGATTCAGATCAACTGTCTTGAAATCCTGTAACAGTAAGGAAGAAGGACTTAAGATGGCAGAATTGGTGTCACAGGTCTCATTAAACACCAGTAGTATTCAGACTTACTCTGATTTTCAGTGTTGTTCAGGAACTTCGTGGGCCTAAAATGGGACATAAACTGATCCCAAAAAACTTTGCTCCAGCTGCTGCCCAACCTTGTAGGCAGGCAAACTACAGAAGCTGAGTCTAAACCTCCCTGGATATCTCAGACATCCCTGAGGAAATGTGGGTATCTCAGTGTCTGGCTCACTGTGATCAGAATAGAAATAATAGGTGCTTCTTTGTTTAAAAAGCTTAAGAACCTTAAGGGCTCCACTCTGTTAGTTAGCTGAAGCACACATCATGCATACCTAAAGGCTCTCAAAATACACAACAGTGGCTGACACTTTCTTTTAAAACCAATATCTTTTATGTAATGCCCAAAAAACCAACAACAACAACAAAATCCTACAAAAAAAAAAAAAAAAAAAAAAAAAAAAAAAAAAAAAAAACCAACCCCCCAAACCAACAAAAAAACCAGAAAAAACACAGTATGTGGAAGATCTGGTTTTAGTCTCCTCTACTACGTATAAAGATTAAAATCCACAGTGAGGATTCTAACGACTGACCTAGGACAATAAGAGGTGGAGTGCAGTGGCTATGGAAGGGAGAGGAATCCTCCACTACCCACCACTGTTCTCAGCCTTTCCTTCAGAACCTGTTCTCCAAGCAATCTGAATCTTCATGCCAAAAATAAAGCATACAAAAGGAACATAGTTCTGCACTCCTGTGAATTGGGAACTTCATAAACAATGTTGTGATACTGTTCTCTTCTGGTGGGAAAAATTAATAATAATAATAAAAACCATTAAAAAATAAAATGGAATAGTAGAAAGCAGAGAAAAGCAAGCAAGTGAACTTTATGTGCTTTCTCACAGACCATGCCAACATGATGGGTGTAATGTGTCATGCAGCACCTAAGAGAGAGTTGTACTTTAGAGTTCAAGAAAAAAGGGGCAATGGTTTCCTTAGAACAAAATTCTTGCAGAGGATGTATATGAATAGGAAAATTATAAATCTAAATTCTTAGCCTACTTGTTCAACTTGTCTGAAGTTATTGTGCAAATTCTTTCTAATGACGTTTGTGGCTTGCTGAGTAATTTCCCAACATTGCTTTTTATTGCTGTTACTGAACTATTCACAAAAGTTAAAACCATTGTATTTTCTTTGTGATTGTAACAAATCTTTAACAGATACTGGCAACCACACAAATCTGTCACTTAAGGGAGGATGAGCGTTATAAGGTCTGTTAATGTAGGCTGGGAGGGTGGACGTTATCTCCTGACTTAACTGTCTAAAAATTAATTCTTAGACTTCTGCCTATATGCAGGAGATAAACAGTGACACCTCCAAATTATAACTGATTTCACTTACTTTAGACATCAAACTCAAGACAGGTTGAATCAACCTCTGGAGATATTTGTCTGTTGCACTAACAGTATGGGAGCCTATATAAGTAGTTTAGGCCAGATGTTTAATTTTTAAACAGCTAAAGTTTTATTCAACTAATCCCTTCCAGAATGTTGATCAGTTGTATTTGACATCAGATTAGGGTCATGCTAGTGTATCTGTAAAACTAGTATCCGTATAATGTTCCAATATATTCACCAAACAAAAATCTTTTCTTTATGAACACTGAAGTGAAAACTGAAGTGAAATACTTCTCAAAGTAATTTAGGCACTTCGAATTACACCTCTTTTTTTGCTCTCTCTACCATGACTTCCACTATGAACTAAACTCAAAAAACACTATTCAGGAGAGGTCTTTGTTAGTTTCAAAACAATTTCAGCCAAAGGTCACCTCAAGTTTTCTATTCTGATTTTTTTCCCCTTGAAGCTTTTTTTCTGTTAACTTCCTCTGCCCTACCTGAGTACCTTCATTTCATATGCTCCATACTCTGTGCTGTCTGTCCTCTCTTGTTGAATCATAGTTGAATAGCAGCTGAATATTCTACCCCATCTTCTGCTTTTCCTTTCTTCAAGGATCTTAAATCATAAAGTCAGTGCAGCAGCTTTTTACTCAACAGCTCTGATCCCTGTGTGTGTCCCAAATTATATTTGCTTAGTTTACTGAAAAATACATGGTTTACCACTCTGGGAAAGATTACTTAAAGATTTTATAGGTCTATAAGTGTAGTGAACCAATTTTCCAGTAGTAATCCATGAAGTTGTTATAAAACATAGTATGAAAGGAGTTCTTTTAAGTTGGTTGATTTTTTTTTTTTCCTCAGAAACTATAAAACAGAAATAAAAAGAAGCCAAAGAGGAATAAAGAGCTCTAAAGTAGCAATTTGAAATGCAATTTTTCTCACAGGAACAGCAGAAGAAAAGGAGCAAACAAAGGTTCTTCAACATTGTTCATACAATTTGTCTTATTTGCACCTCAGTGCAAGTTTGCATGTCTTTAAGAACCTACATAGCCTCTTTGAGGTCAATAAAAGTACTCATGTTCCTGAATTTAAATGTATACTGTGGAGTGGATGGTTTTGTTCTGCATTTCAGTAATACCCAGCACAAGTTGCTTTGGTCTCTTCAAGAATTGCCATGTGATGAGATAATAAATGCATCATTCGCAAATATTTTTTGGTTAGAAGGGAAAGAAATTTTGCTCCAGAATAAGTGGTTCATAGATTTGATTTACATATTTGTCTGGTGGTGGTTATCATTTGGAAAACATCAGACATATGAAGGCTTTGGTAGTAGCTACATACTTGGAAAGCTAGAGGTACAAGCCATCTATTGTCACAAAAAAGTGAAAAGACATTTCAAACGGTACCAGTCACAGATAACCAAATTTGTTTCTTGTAACTTTTCAATCCACTAATGTGTGACAGATTTCAGCAACACTGCTTAATTTCACTGTCAGCCAAGATAAATATTTTTGGGATGACCTTCGCAGAACAGAGGAACAGAAAATTGTTTGGAAATATTATGAAACTAGAAAATAAAAGATGATTAAACAAATCTCAAGCCTTTGTAATTTGTTCAAGGATAAGATCCAAAAAAAATCACACAGATTATCATTGATGTTCTTAACTCCAAGACAGAGAAACAAACCCTCTCTGGCTTCCTGAGGTGCCTAAAGGACACAGATGCTTGCATTATTTTGTTTGTTTGTTTGTTTAGGGTGGGGTTGGGGTTTGGTTTTTTTTTTTGTTGGTTTGTTGGGGTTTTTTTCCACAAAACTTCCTTAAGTAGTTAAAGTCATGCTTCTTTCCCTGTGAAGAAGAGCTGCCCTGTTTGCCTGGCTAGAGCACGGTGGCACCTTTCCCGCTATAGGGACTACAGTCCTATGCTGTAGGACTACCACCTACCTCCCCAGAGCTACCTCATCCAATACACAATGACAGAACCAAATGCAGAGAAACACATGGGAGATGGGGGTGGAGGAAAGGATGAATATTCTTATGGTCAGGATAGTTCTCAAGGTATGGGGAGGCCCAGCCTACATTTCCAACCCAGAGATTCAGATTAACAGCTGCTGCCTCTAAGGGGAGTGCTCTAACTAGCTGGGCACACAGTCCTTCAGAGTGTTTGAGAGAACACTCCCCAGAGCTGCTCTCAAAACCTGTGGGCATGAAAGTTATGGGATACGAAGGAGAGCAACGAGAAGGGAACCCTACCACAAAGCCTAGCATGGTCATAGGATCCAGCTAGGACGGGGACACAGGGGTGGGAATATGCATTTGTGAATTTCGAAAGAGGGAGCAGGGAAAACAAACAAAATTTCACCTTTAGCTTGATTGTTGTAAAGACAAATTGTTACTGGCATGTCTAAGATTATTTTTTTTTTCTTCACTGCACTTAGTCTAGATGATCATTTTCAAAGAGGAAGAACACATACAGGTAAAATTAACCTAATCATACAGTAACATCACATGATTGCCAGTGAAAAATGCAAGGAAGCTGATAGTGTGCGGATCTACATTTAACGTGCAGTGACACAGAACAAATACTTAGTTGACATGTTACAAATAATGAATGCATTTTACTTCCTGGTTTGTCTTCGAACAATTTTTCCTGAATATATTTTGGCCTAAGAGTATCAGCTGATATATTATCTATTTACTTTGGCTCTCTAATGATGCTGCTGATTACATCAGGGTGGAACTTGGACTATATTATGCTTATGAAGTTGAATGTTACGGCACTCAGGAGCATTGGCTTAGTATTTGATCTGCCTACACATACAACTGCTCTTTGGCGGAATGATTAGGAGGCATGACTGAAGTACCAACAGTAAAAAAAAAAGTAATGGTGAATTATCTTGCTCCTCTACTGATAAGGAACATGGGAAAATAAAACCATATGGTTAAAATGAGGGCTTATTCCTACCTGCATTCATACCAATTATTCTGTTTTGATCATTAGTTCTTTGTATTTATCCTGCTTCCATCCTGTAAGATCTGACACAAGTGTGCACTTGCAAATGCAAATAATTTAAATCATTGCGTCAAAACCCTTCCGTTTAAAGTCTGCAAAGCTGATGTTTCTGGGTACCTTCTCAGCATTGAAGTTTCTTGGGCCCTATTCAAAACCAAACAGCTAAGACTTAGAGAAATGCTGATAAATTCCTATGTGGAAAAGAGAATGTGTGTGTTTCAGTATTTCGTTCATTTTGTTTTAGAATTCCTTTGATTATTTCTGCCCATTTTTTAAATGATAAAGAGTCTTGATCACAGCCAGTTAACCAGAAACAGAACAAGACAAATCCTAGGCCAAAGAAATATATGTAATATTTAATATCGCAATGAAAGTTAAGGTAGATGTAGGAGAGCTTAAGAGAACAGGATGATATTAATCACTCTCTTGGCTGAGGAGGTGTCAAGTTTTCTGCAGGTATTATCACAAAGGAGAATCCCAAGGGGACACTTAAACAAAAGCAATGACTTGATTTTTAGGGAGGCCCTCCCAAGGAAAAGCACTAGCATGAATAAAAAGAATTAATATCCTGTTTGAAATAAACCTAACAGGTGATGAGACCAGAGCTCATTAGCATGAATAGGACTTTCCAGAAATGAAGAAAAAATGGCAATGGGAATGAAGAATGGACATGAAGAGTCCGAAAATGGAAGATATGTAGGATGCGTTTGATAAAATATGGAAACAGATGCAAAGAGAGAGATAACTTACAATGGTCTAAGAAAATGGGTATTTGCAATAGTTTTCCTGGAACAGTATTAATAAGGAAAAATTCCAATTTTCTAGGTTGGAAAAAAATAATATTCTATTAATTTAGGAAATTGAGTTTTAATTTGAGAGGAGAGCCATATCTTAGAAAAGTTAAGCAGAAAGAAACTGCAATCTGGCTACATTGAACAAATAAGTGGTCTGAATAGCAGTAATGTGCTGGCTGCATACCCTAGTAACCAGCAGTGTCATGGTGCTGTCCGCAGGCTACGGAAGAGGCAGAGGGAGAGGTTAGAGTACACAACTGACTCCGTGGTCTTGTAACAGTTTTAATTTGTCATTCCTTCCATTCTTCTATAAGAATAGATAGAGTTTAGTTGATTAAAATCTGATGTTTGGGAGACAGCAAGAAAGATATAGCTTTCATATGAAACATTCCAGTTAAATGGTTGTATTCTTGTTTTCTGAAAACTCAGAGGTATGTGTTTAATGGAAGTTAGAAAATATATTGTCCTGGAAATACTTGTCTACTAAAACAATAAATGGCAAGAGGATGTTGTATGACAATATTAATAAAAATAAAATATTATATAATTTTGTTTTATACTGTGATCATTCCAAACCCATTAATCTCCTTTTCTGTTGTTAAATATGATTACTATGTGAAGAGAAGTAATTTGAACAAAATGTTCTGATAGAGGTCTACTAATCATGTCCAGAAATCCCACAGTGTTCCAAAAAGTTGTTTTCCGTAATGCTGGTGAAAATGTCATCTGTTCTCCAATGTTCTTATCATTTTGTGTCATGGAGTTACCATCCCTAGATGCAGCCTGAAGGGTAATTCTTTCTTGCCTGATCTCACCTCCATTTCTGTACAGGTGTTTTTGAACCTAGTAAGCACATTACCAATGTTTGGATCATGAACATAAAATGGTATACTTAAATTTTGTCTTGTGCTACAGGACAATTCAGAACATATGTTAAGCCTAATTATAAATCCAAATCTCCAACATCCTCCAAAGTCTTTTGAGGAGCATACTCACATAATTTCTTGAAAGAAAGTATCACATGAAAAAAATCCCAACAAAAATCCTCAACTGGGAACACCTACTTATTTGGGGATAAATCAAAAGCAGTGTACAAGCTCTGAAAAATCCACAGCAATCTCTTCAGAAATTTTTTTGCACCATGTTCAGTGTGAGCCCGCTGCCAAAGGTGTGCATGCACTTTGAAAGGATGCTGTGAAAATAAAAACTGTGTAATGATGTGATATGTCTAGCATAAGGCAGGGAAAAATATGGCATAGGAAAATTATAGAAGCCAGGGTCTTCAAGCATCTGGCCAGTTTGCTATTCTGCATTCTCTGAGAATGAGCTGAGTATTTTCCATCTTTAAAATGTTAAGTCTACAAGTTAATTGAGTAAGTCATTTTCAAGTACTATAAAATAAAATTAATAATTCCACCTTCATGTTCCAAGTGCCAGTAGAGATCAGGTTGTAAAGTATCCATGTAAGCTGGAAGTGTCATTCAGCTACTAAAAGTTTCAACTAATTTGCTTCCACTTACAAAATTTTACAGTTAATAATAACAACATGTTATTTAGATTTAGGATGTGATAATCAGTCCGCTACATTTATCTACATCTCAGCTCCTAAATAATTAGCATCTATTGTAAACTGTGCACACAGGAATATTCCCCATTCAAATATTTTTAGCGTAATTCTACAGACTGAATCATCTATTTTACAACCACAGATCTCCATAGCTGCAAAATCTATCCTGCAATCATATTTTCTTCATTATTAGGTTGCTTGAAACGCTGAATCTTATATCATTGGGTGTTCACCCAGTTAAATGTGTATGCCTAGTGGGAAAATAATGAGTAGTTCTGAATTTGATCTTAGTCTTACCTCATTAAGTATATCCTGTTCTAGCTGTGAACAATCATTTTGCTCACATTGCATACAAAAGCTAAATTTGTCAGACCAAGTCTTTGGGCAACAGTATTTTTATCTGGAATGCTTTTAGAAGCTTCACCAACCAATCAAACCATCTCTTGCAACTCCCACTCTTGGCATTTATTAAAAGATCCACTTAATTCACTATTATTTTTCAGCTATGAAACCACTTGGTGTTTGCTGTAATGATTGCTTCAACAAACTTCTGTTTTAACAGAGCAATGGCAGAATTCAAAGGTCTGAGCTTCTGTGTTAGCAGTAAGAAAAAAGAGGAATGGACAAATTTTACTAAAAACACTAAGCTGAAGGCTCTGGGAAGGAATCCTGGAAGTGTTTTTACTTTGCTGCATTAATTATTGGCAATTCTTTGTCTAGAATTGCTAGTCTTGCTTAGAAATTTGGTGTTTCTCATTTGCAAAGCCCTTAGGATGCCAGTTTTCAGATGGTGCCTTTATTAAATGGAGTCTTTATTAAATGGCTATAGACACCATGGTCTTTTTTCTGGGTTTTGTTATGTTTCGGAGATTTTTTGTGAATAGTTATGTAACTTTCTCTGGTACAGCTGATAAACATTGGTGAGTTGGAGTAGTGCCACCTATAGAAAATCAGGAAAATGTCAGAAGAAAGCTACAGTGATTAATTTGAGGTATATCCATTCCAGGCAATGGAAATGGTACTCTAGTCAGTTGCCTAGGAGGCAGTATTTAGATTTGTGCAAGGAAAAAGAAAATAAAGACTAGCTTTCTAATAATGCTTATAAGCAGCTGAGATGTGAAAAAAAACAAAACCCAAAATAAAACCAGAAAAAAACAAACCACCCAGTCTGTATCATGTACAGCTGTGCTTTTGGGAATGGTACCCGGATCCTCTCTCTGAGCCTCAGTGACTAGATTGGCTGGATCTGTGCATAAGTCAACTAGAGAACTGTGAATTCTGTGGAAGTTTACTACATCACTCCAAAGAAAAACAACTTCCTATAGAATTATTTTTATTTTGACCTGGATTTCAGTTAATTACCAAAGATTATGAAAACATTCTGTTAGCAAGCTAGCAGAACGAAGAGTATACATGTGTTGCAAATCAGTGGCATCAGGTTATATGCACATGAGGCCTAGAAGTCAAACACACAGAAATGAGCATGAGCTCTCATAATATTAAGATTTGGCATGCCTAGTCTGCTTTTGTTTCTAAAAACAGAGCTCAACTAACAAATGCCATGGGAAGTTGTTTACTTTACAGCCAGTAACTACATATTGGGGACTGAGCTTCATCTTGCAGAGAAGACAGCATTGCTTTGAAAAAATAAGGAACACCTAATCCTTAGTGGTCTAGACAACAGTGTCTTTATACATATGCTGTGCTTTATTTGCAGCGTTCCCTGGTATTCTTCCAAGAAATGTAATTTCATGAAGATTCATCTCAGAAGACTGGCTATTCCCTCCTCCCCATGAATTCCATATGGTGTTTTCTGGGCTGCCCAGGATATGTTAGTGTTTAAATACCAAAACAAAACATAAATATAAACTTCTGTGTGGCCTCCAGTAGCACTTTTTTGATTGTTGGTTGAATACTGATATGTACAGCTAGTTGACCTAATTGTCTCACAAGGTGTAATTTTACTCTGGTGCAATTACATGAAATTGGTGCCTAAGTTTATTAATTTAGCTTGCAATTTAGAAGCTTTTAAAAAGAAAGTGTGCAGATTCAAATATAGTCATAAAAAGAAGGTTGGAAGGGACCTCTGCAAGTCATTTTATCCAATCCTTCCTGCTCAAGTAGGGGATCCTAGACCCAGTTGCCCAGGACCATGCCCGGATGACTTTTAATATCTCCAAGGATGAAGACTCCACAACCTTTCTGGGCAACCTCTGCCAGTGCCGTCACCCTGCCAATGAAGAAGTTGTTCCTAATGTTCTCCTCTTTCTTATTCTCCTTTTTCTTCTTCATTTTTTAAAAAGAGGCATTTAATGACACTTAGCCTAATTGCGTGGGCAAAAAAACCTAGAGAATCAAAGTTTTTCAAATAGGATGAATTTAAAAGTGCTCACTAATTTCTAACAGAGATGTGATCAATAAATATCGCAAGTTAAATATATCCTCTGGGTCTTGGACATACAGTACGTCTGACAGGGCAATTAATCATTTTTTGTTTACAGTATTACCACACTTTGTAGAAGTAGACTCTGTTGCTTCATAGAATCATAGAATCATAAAATAGTTATGGTTGGAAAGGACCTTAAGATCATCTAGTTCCAACCCCACTGCCATGGGCAGGGACACTACACACTAAACCATGTCACCCAAGACTCCGTCCAATCTGGCCTTGAACACTGCCAGGGACAGAGAATTCACAACTTCCTTGGGCAACCCATTCCAGTGCCTCACCACCCTGGCAGTAAAGAACTTCTTCCTTATATCTAACCTAAACTTCGCCTGTTCAAGTTTGAACCCGCTACCCCTTGTCCTATCACTACAGTCCCCAGTGAAGAGTCCCTCTTCAACATCCTTGTAGGCCCCCTTCAGATACTGGAAGGCTGCTATGAGGTCTCCAGGCAGCCTTTTCTTTTCCAGGCTGAACAGTCCCAACTTTTTCAGCCTGTCTTCATATGGGAGGTGCTCCAGCTCCCTTATCATTTGCATAAATGGTGGAGAAAACCAACAAAGTGAGTGAAACCAGTAACAGAGGAGCCCTTCCTGGATCCTCCGATGAAGTTAAGAAACAGTCTTCATATTGCATTTTTGTGCAGTTGAATTTATGTGAAATAAGTATTTTCCTAACCTTAAAAAATTTATCTCCAAATAGAATGTGACTTTTGTGGTACTAATATGTGAGCTACAGATACAGAGACCTAGAAACACATGGAAGTCAAGGCAGAAGAAAAAGCCATACAATGTACTGTACTCCTTCAAGAAAGTTTTTACTTCTTCATTAATAAAATGTGTTTGATGTGTGGCCCTTGAACAGATGTACACTTTTCAAAATGTAATAAATCATATAGATTGTGGTTTTCCAAAAATGCTGTTCCACCCACTCTCCTGTTCAGAGAAGACTGCAACAAATGGCAGAACTTTCCTTTAAGGTTCTGTGATTCATACTCTGTCAAAACAACAGCTAAAAATAATTCCACAGCTGAGGATCTTTGAGACTGCTCAGGTACCTTTGATTTTCCTTGAGAAGACTCAGATGTAGAAATGCAGAAAGAAAGAGGTACACATTCAGCAAGGAATAGCTTTTATAGGCCAACATCAGCTACTTGAATTGGGCACAGAAATGAATGAAAGATCATACAGCTAGAAAGGCAATTGACTAAAAGTTAACTGAAAGTTTGTTGGAAGCTTTTCCCTTTATAGGAGCTGAAACTGTTGAACTTTTTCCTCATCAAATGAAAAGATGATATCTTTTCTTTATTGAATGCGCTATTTTTAGACATGACATTATGAGTGTGTATAGAAACTATGGCAGAAGCATGTGGTATAAAAGATCTTCTAGGACTATTCATACACATATCCAGGACCATGCACAATTAGTGTAATTAATTTTAACACAATATTAATAAAACGGTAATGAACATATGACTGTAATTCAGTTCACTATATAAGAAACAAATATTTCATCACAGCTTTGAGCATCTTAGTCTGAAAAATACTGAATTACTAGGGAAGAGTTTACCTGAGGGCCAAAGAGGGCTATGCTGAAATCCTTCAAAGCCAATGGGTTTAGTTTATAGTGCATGTGTCTGTATCACTTGGTAGGAAAATACTGCTGCTGCCTGTCCTGAGCAGTACTCCAACTGCATCCTGCCCTGGTTCATTTTTGGGTCTTTGTTCCAGCCTTTCTAGATGTATTAGCAGAATATAGTGGTGGTCTTGGCAGTCCTGGGGTAATGATTAGACTTGATGATCTTAAAGGTCTTTTCCAACCTAGTTGATTCTATGATTCTATGATTCTGTGATTCTATGAATATAGTATTGCTGCTGGGGATAAACCCTGAATTCTGCAGGACCTCTGCTTCACAGTCATTCATCAATGCTAACTGGCAAGCAAGGAAAAAAACACTGGTAAAGGTAAAAAAAGACATTTGGGAAAGTATGGTATTATGTGGCATTCTAAAATTATTATCAGTAGCTTTCTTATTTTTTGCCATGAAGTGTTTCTACTAATACTGCTGCTAACAGCAGCAACAAAACCTTAGTCTTTTAAATCCACTCTTCCCCCATAGTGTTTTTCACTTTGTGGAACATAATCTCCTGCAGCTTTAGTGAACCACCCTGATATGCAGAACAATTATGTAATTTTGGATTAATATCAATGTAACTCACACCAGAATGGGGCATGTAACATAAATACTTAACCCATCCCAAACCAAGACACATCTAAACAGTCCTGCTGGCCTTGCATATAAATACTAAAAAAAAAAACGCAAAACAAAAAAAACCCAACAAAACAGTAAGTGTTTGGAGAGTAAGGCCAGAAGATCTGTGCACAAAACATGGTCCTAAGCTGTCCTGTTAGAGGCACAGAGAGCACGCTGGGTGATATGCTCTGCAGTAATCCCAAAAGCAAGTGTCCTTTGAACAGTAGTCCCCCGGCTTTATTTTGTAGGATTAATGTTCCCATGTTTTGCTGCCTAAACTTGTTTATAAAACAGAAGAGCCTAGTGAAGCAGCTAATGAATGAGATACTAGTGCAGGAGCAGGTAAAAGCTGTTCTCACAAGGAATTAAAGACTCCACTGGAAGTCATGGGCCACCAACAAGAATTCTGCTTGAATCCAAAGTTCAAGAGAGGACCTGGTTCAAGTACCAAAAGTTCTCAGTATGCAGGACTTGCTGTTACTAGGATCAGGGTCTCTGTACTGTTCCAATTTGGCTGCCTCAACACTGTCTTTAGTTTCTTCTCAGAAAGGCAGTTTCACTCCAAATATTTTTCTCTCCAGCTGTAAGCTAAGTCTGCTGATTTAATTTTTCCAGAGGTGGCATATCTTCTTAGTCACTCATATGAACTGCTACTTCAACAGACATTTTTGGGGACAAAATGCACTCTGTACTGCCTTTCTGTAGGAAAATATCAGAAAGCATGGAAAAATTAAAATAAAATCCTAGAGCTTATGAAAACACAGTCCAAAGAGTCACACTGATGGGGGGGATGGGTAGTGAATCCACAGATTTTTGGGGTCTGCTCAGCTACAAAAGCAGAAAACAAGAAAAGGAGCTTTATAATGCTGCACAAAATGGGTACTTCTTGAAGTAATATAAGATGGGGACAAAGGTAGTAGCAGCCTCATGGCCCAACACTTCAGGGAGAAGTGCAGGGAAGTTTGGCAGGAAACTGAGGCACTTTCCACTTAATGCCTAACAGAAGTGATCTCTGGCTACTTGCAGAAAGCCTTCAGCTTCTGAGGGACTCTCAGTGGCTTCATGAAATGCATCAACAGCTTTCAGTGTTGGACTGCATTGACAGTCCAATTTATTTTTAGCTAGCACTTACTTTCTTTGCCTTACATTCCTTTTATAAAGTTATATGAAGGTACAGTCATTGGCGTCCTTTAGAGTGTTAAAGTTACGAAGAAAAATGAGCTATATATTTCTAATCATACAACTGCTTTACATCAAAAGGATGTGTATCAGGGACTACTTGGCATTCTTAAACATCAGACTCCAATAACATCTAAAGTAATTTCATTTTATGGTGACTAAAAACCTTCCTTGATTTAATGTGTTCTTCTTATTCTTATTATAGGAGTGAGACTTGAAAAAAACTAAATTGCATCACATGCAAAAATAATTGTGTGCAAACTTGATCTAGATGTATTAATACACAGGCAGGTATAGACAGAACTGTGCACTTTTGTGTCTATAAACATCTGCTTTGCAAACGTGCAATTGCTAATGTACATGTAAGGAAGTGACTGCATATTTCTTCATCTGTGCCCCAGCAAAATCAGTTTCTGCTAATTGTACATGCTGTGCTAGCTTCACAACTTCTATACAGCTTTAGTTTCCCTCGCTTACAAACAGTACACATAATTACATATTGTGTCAACACATGCAGATTTGACAAGTATATATTATGCATCCACTTGCAATTTCTCGGAAGGCAAATTTTCATAAAAATTAGTCTTGAGTCTAAAAGCAGAAGAAAAAACAGAAGAAAAACTGGATAAAAAAAAAAAAAGAATTGTTGCTGTTAAATCAGCAAATTTGAGCCAGTAATCTTTTAAAAATAAGAACAATCCTGTGATACCAAAATGGCATATGTCTGTTTTGTTAGGCACTGATTGATAGAGACTGCTTGCATAATACTTAAAGTATGGTGACGAACATTTTCTTTCCTGTAGACTACACCATTATGGAGATATTACATTTCAAAAATATTTGCTGTCATGAGAATGTCTCTCTCCCACTGTTCTTTTGGCAAACCAGAAGTGGCAGAAAGAAAATAGCTCACTGGCAGTATAAGTGCAGTCTTAATTTACAGAAGAATAATTTGGAACATTTGTCACATGTAAAAATCTGTAAGAGACTATACTTAAAGGCAAATTGATGATGACCTGAACTGTGTTCTCAATTGCACTGACGTAAGTCGGGAGAATTTCTGTTTCCTGTAATGAAGTTAGGCCCTCTTTACACCGGTGTAGTCAATTGCTGAAGTGGATATTTAGATTGCAAAGTGTAGGTAAAGTGGTAGCCACCAGTCTCTGCATCAGCTTGTCATTTCTGTTTGAGCTATGGCACATACAAAGCTGGCCATGTCATTTCTGTTTGGGCTATGGCACATACCAAGCTGGCCAGTTTTGATTATGAGTCTTCAACTACATAAGTCATGACAAAGTATTAGAACATGGCTGTTTTGCCTGGCACTAGCAAAAAAAAAAAAAAAAAAAAAAAAAAGAGGGAAAAAGAAAAAATTGAAGGTAAGAAAAATAAAATTTCGTAATAAAGATATAAAAAGTAGTTCGTCCCAGTTTTTAGTTTTTAATGCAAGGCTCTTAGCCTCTGCAATTATCTCATAAACAGCCCTCTATATTGACAGCAAATCTGAGTAAGTAACTGAGAACAGCAGATTTTATCAGTTTCTACCATTTTAATAAAGATATGTTAAAAAAAATCTAATTATAATGCTTTTGGAAGATATATTGATGCAAATGTTAAGTTTAACTGGTTATAGTCAGGAAGCTGCTGTAAAACACATAAATAATGAAAGGACAGATAATTCCACTGCAGTAATTGTGCTGATTCAGGAGGAATTTTGCTTGTATTGTATTTAGTCAGAAAAGTCTTCATTGAAAAAGTATATCCCTCCTTCTCCTTTCCTTTCACTCCAGTCACTGCATGTGGCCAATCCCGTATGCCTCAGAAAATCCAGCAGACTGCAAGAGTGCTAACACTGTACCAGTGTTTGCAGAGGGGCAAGAAAAATGGTCAGCTAGCGTGACAGCAATCTCAGACACAAAAAAAGGAAGAAGCTTATAAAACACATCTGAAAAGACCTCACATGGTCTATTCCCCTGCCTTGAGGAAAGATGATCAATGCCATTTTGGCAGTTAGCTCCAACTTTTGTACATAAGGCTGAACACATCAAATGTGTGTGCAAACCTCTGGGTTCCTGCAGGCATTTTTCTCAATTCTAGGGCTAGGAACCCAGTGAGAAGTTTTGAAAAAGGTGTTTTCTTCCTAATACAATCACTTTTAAAACATAGTTCTTGGGCGCAGAAAGGTGGTACCCTGAGTTACCAGAAAACTTGGTGGCAGTACAATGCAAAGAGAGTTAAAGGATGGGAATTGAATCAATACTGTGGTCACTACCAAGAAGAGGCAGTTCAGATAAAAGTTGCAAAAGATGGTTGAAGGATAAAAAGAAGTGATTTATTATGAGAGATGAGAAATGTTTAATAAATTTGTCTTGCAAAAAGAAACTTGACAGGTGCTTTGTTTGTAGTAGGTATAAAGTCTGTATAAGGAGTAAATATGAAATGCAAGAATATGAAACGCAAGAATAAAAGATAGGAGAGAAAGCAATGACAGGAAAACAATGTTTGATGACTGAGGTCAGCCAAGTGCAATTGAGAAAGAATAGCTGCTCTAGTTTAGCAACTGGAATAAAGCACCAAGGAATTCTCAACCCTTCATGCTTCCAGTTTCAAACTTTCCATTCTTCTAAAAGCTGCTTTCACTAAACATTAGACTCAGTTCAAGGCCAGCAAAAAGTGATACAATGAAATTTGATATACTATGATCTTATGCTTAAGACCTAATTGCGCAGTTTCCATTAAATTCTGTGGCTCTCAAACATAACATAAGGAATGGATAGCGTTTAGATTGAATGCTTCAAAAGGAAACCAGATGCCATAGACAATATTGCTGGTAATCCTTTCTGGTGCTAAAATAACGCCTACTGCATACCCTGCTCTCCTGGGATGTGCTATCCTTAAGACTGAAATTTTATAAAATAGAACTTTGAATTATGTTGTATCTGACATTATTCCAATTATCTTGCCAAATTCCAAGTGTGAGTAAACACAGTCTTCACCTTTACCCTCACAGCTTCTGCTGGAAAAGATTTCCTCACTTCTTTTCCTATGCAGCATTCTATGAGGAAATGCATATATAAAACAGTACAAAATACAGTCAAAATGGTAATGTTTATATATAGCATAGATCTATTCTGAGCAGGAGAGATATCATTCTGACCTTGAGCTATTTTTTAAACACAAATATGCCCTCTAAATAGATAGTCAAATGTTGAATCAAAAACAGTGGAAAGATTAAATTTCCTGAGCACAGGATCAAACTTAAATACAGGCTAGGTAGCCAGTGAAGTGCTGTACATGCTGTGTACGCACACGCAAATATTTAGATTTTATCTTTCTTTTCAACTATTAACATTATCTGGAGATTTCCTTCCCAAGTGACTCCTGCTGATAAAAGCTCTCTACTGGATTTAAGGGCAGTCATCCATTACTGTTTATGCACACTGATTTAACCCTAAGTGGACTTTGGATTAAGGAAACACAAATAACACCTGATTAAACAAATTCAAAGAATATGAAGTGTCAATTCAAAGGATAAAGACAAAGTTGCAATCATGTGACCTCAGCTGAGAAGGGGTATGACAGCAAGGATCAGAAATCAGTGACTGCAGCATGTGTAGGGTGAGGATCAACTTTGAGACCATTTGGAAATTGACTTCTTTTCCACATCACATGAGTGAAATATTCCTCAAGGGAATGAAAGGGTGGAGGAGGGAAGGTAAAAGCTAATATGTCAGCATTTTTGTTCATTCAGTTTCAAATGCCACCACCCCCATGCTACAGTCCAAAATGAGAGTGACTGTTGCTACTCAGTGCTAGTAAACTGGTGAGAGAAATGGGAGGCCAGAAGGTGAAATTTATTGCATCTCCTAGGTCTCACATAATAGTCTCTTAATAGTGTTGTTGATTGTTAGTAACCCCCTTTACCAACCTTCAACTCCATTGTCCTACCCTACCTCCATCATGGTCATTATGAACACATTATGGCAGCTGTGTGGAAATAGGAAAGTTTAAAGGTGGAGCTGCAGGCAGGTGAGAGTAGCCAGGGACATGTGTCTTTAGGGAAAGCAGTGGAATTGTTGCAACTTGTGGTTGCTTAAAGGTTTCAAACACTGTAATGCTAATTGCATAACAAGATGTGCTAACTCTCTACTCACCTGCCACTATAATTCAGTGGTGACATTTTTGTCCATGCTGAACATACCAAGAGCTATGCTGGCCACGAGGCTCCAGGGCCAGGAACAATGCTCATCACTGACGTAGTTACAGCCAGGTGCCACGGACCTGTCCCCAGCAAGATGCTGACTAGGTTTGAATTTTTGGGATTCTTTTTTGCTAGTACACATACAGTCTTCTACCTTGAGCCTCATCCTGGAGAGGAAATAATTGACATGCTCTTGCGAATGGTAGATGACTTTCAAAAACACGAGTGAGGGAGGGAAAGTGTTCTGAAGCTGTCTTCAATCATGATACTTGATTCAATTGCTGCTGTTCAAAGAACTGTAAAAAGCATAATATACGATGCTCCAGAATTTTCCTGGGCTAGACATTGCAATAAAAGGCACTAGAAATCTCAACAATGGACTTTCAGAGCTGTAGTTCTCAGATTCCCTTCCTTTTTTGTTTAGTTGCATAAACTTTTTTTCTCTTGAAACTCAGGGATGAAATATGAAAATGTTCATGACCACTGGTAATACTGGTTTACAGAACCACTTATATTTTTTTTAAAAGAAGGAGAAAGTGATTTAGCAAATCCTTTGAGATAGCCTTGAATATTATCTTCTGCAGATCTCAGGGCTGGTTGAACTTAAGTGCTGTTCTTTTCTGTCTTCAAATACTGCTAGTGAAACTCTTTGCCTGGGACGGGGTGGGGGGGAAGGTTTTGCTGATTTTTACAGTAGGGATTTAGAGGTGTTCCTGATGTAATGAAACTGCCAATTTTAGACAGAAATACCCTAAATCTGCCAGGAGTCATGCAAAATTTCTCTGCATTCAGCAGAGCCCTAACACCTCTCTCTTGACCTCTACAATACCCATCTGAACCTGTTCCCAAGGTGTTCCTGAGTAGACAGCCAATCATGATGTGTTACGTGAGTTTGCAAAGGACCAGATTGATGTGACCACCAAAGAAGTGTTTCCTTTGCTGGAAGAACTGTCTTTCACAAGAGATTTTCTGTGTCTTTTGAAGTTGTTTTTCAAGCATTACTATTATCATCAGCATTTAATGAATGTTCTACATGTTCAAATGTGCACCATGTTTATTAGTTTCTGGATGAGTTATCTTGAATTCTTTGAATTTCCTGTTACATTTCATCTATTCATTATAAAAAGGCAGATGCAGGTTTCTTACGTCTAGTATGCACAGGAAAATCCTGAAGTTATTTCCCCAGAGCAAAGGATTCTTCATTCAACAGATAAAACACAGGCAGAAAAGTGTAACTTTTTGTTCAGTCTGTCTCAAAAAATTGTAAAATTAGGTCACTAGAAACTATATTATTCTTATATTAAGATAAAAGCCATTGCCATTACTCTGGAGAAACCGATTTATGAGACCTATGCTGTTCCATTTTTTCACATAAACATCCAAATAAGGGGGCATAATAGTTAAAAATATTTCAAATCAATATTTTTAAATAAGATTCCAAGGTTTCTTCACAGAAAACAAAGTGCCAAAAAAGAACAAAACCTCAAATTTTAACTGTGTGTTCATTAAAGATTAGCACTTGGTATACTCCACCCGCATCTGGCTCACACACTAGTCCCATGATTAGTCAATCCCTTGATTCTCAGTTTACATTAGATGTAGCTAAAACCCAAGGCGGGGCTGTAAATCTTGCCCCAGCCACATAAATTCTTCTTATTGTTCTGCTTTTCCTACTTTGAAAATTAAGCAACTGTATATATTTTTCCTTTAATTTTAAATGTATTTAATTTTGTGCTTAAATGAACAAAGAGAGTTTGTGCAACTAAGGTGTGTTTGAGGGGAACTTTATATGTTGTCAGTACCAACGATCGGGCTTATAAATATCACGGCAAAGATGGTATCCTCCAGTCAATTAATGCCATTCATTGCAGCTGGTTTGATTTAGTCACCCAGAGGAAGAGATCCTGGCTCCTTGTAAAAGGGGATGTGAACAAAGTGAAGGAACTGGAATCCACTGACCTCCACAAATACCATTTCTATGCAACAACAACAAAAAAAAATGAGAGTCATTCTCTGAAGCTACCAACTGAGGATTAAAGATAATTAATTCCTGACTTTATTTTTCCACAAAGAAGCTGCAAATATCAAAAAGAAAGGGAGAGGCACCAGTATGAAAATGAGGTGTCAGCAGAGCAACCTTTCCAAAATTGCCCGCCACTGGAGAAAAAGAGTTGCAAACTTGAAAGTTGATCTAGAAAGAAAAAGAACAGAAGAAAATCTGAAGTGAATACTAGGAGCTTGGATTTTCATCCATTTAAAATTACTCATAACATTTTTATCAATTCTCTTTGCCTACAGTGTAACCTGTCAGGTTGACCATATGCCTGTTAGCGTTAGGCTTTCATGCGCTCCCTAAGATTTCTCAGTGCCAGTGCCATATAGACAAATAACAGGCACATATCCTTTCACTTTCCTCTGTTGCAGCTTTTTCCTCTACCCTACTAGAGAAGTGACTAGCATCAAGTCATAAATAGAAAGTGATGGAGCATGAACATTTTGCGGAAAGCTGATTGGAAAAGGACGTTTTCCTTCTAACAATATTCATACTTCTGGGTAATTTGGAGCAACACTTTTTTTTTTTGGCATACCACATTAGACGTTTTGGTTTTTATTATATTTTTCACTGAAACCAGAAACAGCTGCTGTCTGATGTTGGCTGGTATATGTGGTAGTAGTGTAGGTGGAGGAAGAGATTTCTTTTCCTTCACAAGAAAGACACAACTATGGAAAGTATGAGGTTATGGAAAAACGTTAGCAGGTGATAAAAACCATTTCTGTGGTTTACACAGGTTAGAGAACATAGACCTAAATTGCCTCTGGATGATTGCAGTTGTCACATATTTAAAGTGCGTTGGCTTGATAACCACAACAGCAATTAGCAGAGCAAAAGAATCTATTTTCTTTAAAATTATAATCCCCAGGGGAGGATGCCTGGCAAACATTTTTTGGGGCTACAACAACCAACGCTTGCCTCTATGACACATTCCAAATCCACCGTGTGGAATAGGAGAATAAAAGGTGCAAAGGCCCAGCTGTCCATCACTGCCTTGTAATTATACCTCTGGCTTTTTCATTCCTCTTTTTAAAGCAGGAATATTTTTGGAAGTGACAGTTATTTTGAAGTATTTTGGAGCACTGTACCACAACACAAGCTTTCCCTGAGTTAGTTAATCCTATATAATGTTCCTTCAGATGCTCCCTGAAATAAACGGAAGGAAGTTTACCAATCTAAGCAGAAACAGTCGATATGCCTTCCAACATACTTGTCAGTTCCTATGTGCACATACTCAAGTACGCAGCCCCAGTGATTCAGGATGAGACTTTACAGTACCTGCGCAGTCGCTGAGGTACTCCCCAGCCAGCTGTAGGGACATGTGCCACAGCGGTCGGTAAAGCCATGGCACAGAGTGGTGAGAAGGGAGAAACTGCTCACTCTTTCTCCCACTACAAGAAACTCTAAGTGACAAATCAAGTAAAACCAAAGAAAGGGGTTCTTTTTCACACAATATGTAATTATACTGTGGAATTGATGGTTATTGCAAAGCTTAAATGAGTTTAAAGTTGACCAAATTAATAAAAGAAAAAGCTACCAAGGGTCATCAAATACAAAGACTCCATCTACAACTGAGGAATTCTGGAAGCCAAAAACTACTGGGGGTTAGAATATTTAGGGGAAGTACGGATATTTTTTTTTTTTTAATATATATATTCTTCACTGTAAATTTGCTTTCCGCTACTGTCAGGGGCAGGATACAGGATACTGATGAGCCTTTTCTTGGATGCAGTACATACATCCTTATGTTTTTATGTCATTTAACATAGACAGGGGACCTGGAAAGGTCTCTGTAGTCCAATGTAGGAATGGGCCACTGGAACAGCTGTCCTAAGTCTAAGACCTTGAGTTTTGAAACATCTCTTAAAAAGAGAGGATGCCTGGGATGAGAGAGCTGGTGGATACTCTCTCTCTTTCTTTACCTTTGGAGGGATAGGCTGCCTGTGTTATTCTCTCTTTGCCACTTCTCTATGTGCCTTGGCAGGCAGACCTCAGACTTCTTTTGCCAGGCAGCCTTGCAGGACAGACTAGACTGGAGTCTTTTCATGCTAATTAGAGCCAAATGTTACAAGCATGGAGGCAGAGGAAACTTAGAGAGCTTCTGCGGAACTGTCAGCATGGGTTTTCTTAATGTTTCTTGTCTTTGCTCAAGTGTGCAGGCAGCCTAGGTGTAACTCCCAGCCTCAGAGCACCTGGTTTCAGAGAATTGCAAGTGAATCAAAACAAGTTCCCTTCAGTATGACTCCTTACTGTTTTGCAAGGCATTGCAGTCACAAGAGTGCTGCTGTCTGCGTTGAATACGAGGAGCTGTTCTTTTTATGTGTAGATAAAGAAAGCAAATTACTATTTCCCTGTCCTGAACAACAGACAAGACTCTGGCTGAGACTGGAGCCATTCACTGCAGGCTGTTATACGTCCTATGTGATCTGATTAATTCCCCTGAGGGACCTAGCCCTTAGGGACTTGTGTCATGGTCCCTTTCCACAGACATACACAAAAGCCTTGAAATGGGCTGGCATTATGACCCCTGGATGCAGTTGAGTTCAACTGGGATCACCCCAGGCTTGTGTCCTCTCTGAAAGAGGGGCCCCTGCTTCAGTGCCAGGAGATAAGGTAAGTAGACCAGGGGCATGCTGCTCTGTGTAAGCCCCCAGGTGGGCATGCACCACCAGGTGGGCTGTGAAATACAGGTTGTAGCCCAGATTGGCCTTGAGAAAACAGCATGGAGGGCTGCAGAAACTCAGCTCCTGGCCAGTCTTCCCTCCTGTATTTTGCCAAGAGTTGTGGAAAGCACAGAGCAGGCCATTAGCTTTGTGTTGAATTCAGCCACAAAGTGAATGTGGCTGTGAGGTCTGTGGGAAGCAAGCAAATGGCATCTCTGTGAGCCCTTTAGAAAACTTGGGTGATTGTACAACCTCAGTTCACCAGATGTATATCTCACAAATATTTGTATATTTATTCTAGTTAGTTTTCCCTTCAGGAAAAGCAATCTTCCTTTAATCTTTATGCTATAATTTCTTATGTCAAGCTCTCCTGAAGTGAACATACAACTGTATGCCAGTGACTAAAGACTAAGTAGAAACTAATTTCAGGGTTTGGCCCATGGTGATTTTAAGAAGTCACACCTGGGCTGAGACTTTGGGTGCCAAGATTTTATCCTGGAGCAAATTTTTACAGCCAAGTTTGAAACCCCTGAAAATGAGAAGAGAGGGGAATGTTATAATGGAAAGGCTGGCATAACTTCAACTACTGTAGAGCAGCCCAAGAAGCTGATGAGGCCGAGAGTTAGAAGCAAATCTGCCAACTTTCACTCTGTTCAAATAAGGTAAGTCATGCTAAAACATTTGACTGCTTTAAAAAAATAAAATAAAGTTGCCTTCACCTCTTTAGAAATCTACCAGTTATAAGAAAACAGTCAAAAATAATGCAAATGCACTTTCAATCAAACTCTGCTTTGTTTTCTTTCTGCCACGTGATTTTTCTGCTCAGTAAAATGGGATGTGGGAAACAACCTTTAAAATGAATTTGACTATTCCTGGCTTTAAAATCAAGCTTTACCTACCCAGAAAAAGGCAGTATAGTCTGGGCTATCCCCCAACAATAGAGTGTCGGCAGGCTAAATATAACCACACTTACAGTCCCAGAACTGGCATCTAATGCCAGGGGCTTACAATAACACTAAAGCTGCAGCTGCTCCAGCAACAGTGGAGGCAAAGGGAGGGAAAGCTCTGTTTGTTTTTCAGCCGGGACCTCATTCTTCACTCAGCTGTTTGCTATTAGAGCTGGAGCAGTAGCAGTGAGAAATTCATTGCTGCTTGCTCTCTGAATCCTGACACAGGAACAGCACAGATTCAACTAGCCAAATCCACAAAGGATCAAGGGAAGGGGAAAAAGAGAGCAACAAACTTTGAGTGCCTGCCGTCTTGCGTTTATAACACCTTTCATCCCCAAGGAACCTATTTACCCAGGGTCAGACTCTGCCCCATTCCTGCAGAGGTGCGTATTAGTAAGTGCTGGAAGCAGTACAAGGAATTTCCTCTCGCCCTGCTCCTCCACCCTTCTGGTGCAACCTGTGTGATTGGCAGGTATTCCCACCAGAACGAGGGCTGCAGTGTCCCTCTAGCTGCCACCTGCACTGTGCCTCCTGCCAGATCCCCTCCCCTGCCTCACTGAGAGGACAGATGAGGGACAAAGCGGAGCGAAACATTGCGGAAACAGGAGTGCTCCTGGTGTGGAGTTGCAGCTCTCTGCTCCTTAGACAGGCACAAAAATCAAGCACTATCTTGGTTAAACTCATCCTGATCCTCTGACAGTTATTGGACTCAATTCTGCTCACACTGACACAGGTGTAAATTGAGGTGAAGTACACTGTAAATATTTTTTGATATCTTGCTTTGGAGTTAAACAAAAAAAAAAAAAAAAGGAGAATTGGATTCATCTTACCAGCACATCTCTATTTAGTTCAGTGGAGTCACTAACGTGCCCCCATGCTGGGGATTAGGACTCAGCCCCACTGGTGCTTAGTGGAGAATACAGACTCCACAAAGGTGACACAGGCTGGATGAAAAGCAGAGACTCCTTTCCAAGACAACTGCTCCAGAGCACTTGCTACTTGGGAAAACTAAAATTGCTTACCTGGGACTCTGCTTTTGTGCGGTAGGTAAGTGCTACCAAAGTGAATAGCTGCATTTCAGAGCAAGCTTCCCTGCAGCTGCAGTGAGCAGAGCTTTCAGCTCCTCACAGAGGAGAGCTGTGGAGGAGGAGCCTTGGCTTGGGGTCCCTGGGTACAAAGGGTGATTTCTGCTAGTCCTGCTCTAAAGCGCTACAGCTGAATGATGGCTGCTGGATGCAGACAGCATGGGTGAGAGTTCGTGCATAGAAGCTGCTCACAGCAGTGGAGCTGACTTGCTTTCATTCTTCTGCAGCCTATTTATGTTTGAAAATAAAAACGGTATGTAAGAACACAGGCGCTTTTCTGTCAGTATAGCTGCTTCCCCTTCTGGGGACTCCGTGCTGTCTGGCGTGTGAGCTAAGCGATAAGATTCCCAGGACTGGGAATTTTGTTTTGCATTTCATTGCCTCCTAGTCCTGTTGACATAATGATCTCATATGTAAAAACAAATCACCTCCTGACCTCAGCATAACAAATTGAATGTGATACTTGTCACATGGTCTCCGAGACTGCCTGCCTGCTTTCTGCTGCTGCCTTCGAGTAAAAGGGTCTATTTCCCACTATCTGCAGCCTGCAAACTCCAGTACAGTTTGGGCTATTGCCAGCTGTCACCTGTGATCCTATCCCTCCCAGCTATGCTTTCTGATTACAGTGAGTGAGTCAAGTATGCCTCCATAGGCTGACGAGCTAGACACAAAGGAATTATTGAGTACATTAAAAAAAAAAAAAAAAAAAAAAGAAAGAAAAATGACTGCCTTTATACCGAGAAAATCTGTATTACTTACTAAGAAGCAAATCCATCATTAGATCTGTGTCAGTATACATAACCAAGGCTGACTGTAAAGGGCACACGTGCAGTGTAAGCAGTATGAACAGAAGCATCTTGATAGCCAACACACCTGGGAGAGAACCCCGTGTGTTCTGCCCCACCATCAGGTCTTGTGCTTACACCAAAACCTGAACTTCCTACTAAGTCAAACTGCATGCTGTGTGTTGGCTTGTATCTTAGCCAAGATCTGGATGGATCTAGCTGTCTTAGCTGGTGAGGAAAATCAGGAGGTATTTCAATTTGAGCTTTTCCCTCACAGACAGGAGAGCTGGTTCCTCTTACAGTGATTCGAAAGTCACCCCACAGGAACTGCTTCTCTTTGTTTCTAACCCATAGCACACCATGTTTACTTCTTCTTCTTTGTAAGTATCTGCTAAACATGTAGCTGTTCAGGGCTGGCAGTTCTCAGAAGCATACCCAGTATAGACAGCATAACTAGTACATCCCACTGCACCAGCTGAAACCATGAGGTTTTGATCTGATTTTTGATGATGTCTGCAAACCATTTGCAATGGGTACCTGGAAAGTAATTAAGAAAATGCATGGCTGTTCACAGGTTTACACTACATTGCATTGGCAGGCAGAGACTCTAATCGTATGAGCAGATGTGGTACTGAAGAACTGGGACCCACTGTGTAGAGAGCTGCACTCCCAACCTGTAGACGTGCAAGTCTTGAGCTGCGTCTGATCCATGTAGCTACTTAATTGAACAAACTAGTGTCAGCCTGGATTGTAGCACCCTTATTCACTTTAAAGAAAGAAGCAGTTTGACCAGTGAAAAAGGGGAACAGAAGAGAGCGCACACCCTGAGTCAATGTAGCATTACTACATTATAATGAATAAGTGCCTTAGCTAATCAGTTATTCCATCATTAGCAGAAGCAGCTACATTTGAATCTCTGTAAACAAGCCCAGTGTGGATTGACCATTTGTATGGAGTTGAGGTCATCTGACATTCTTCCAATGCTAACACCTGTCCCAAGTCCTGTGTGACTTTTTGGCATGAAAACTCCCAACAGTGGATGATGGTCAGCTGGCCCAGTGCTTTCTTCTTGCAGTTACTCACCTTTATTTTGCCTTGGACACCTGAAATGCTTAGTACCGAATTAGCCTTTCAATAGATTTTTATTCCAATAGTTAAATTACCCATTTCACCCCTGAGAAATAACTGGAACTTACTGTGCTAAGGCACATCTGGCATGAACCTCATTAATCTTGAAGCAGTATGGTATATGCCCAGCACAATTTTGGCACTGTGAAAGAGGAAAACAAGAACATTCCTTCATAAGCTGTGAACACCTGGAATTCCACATAGGTTGCTATAGAAAGCATAGACCACCTTAGCAGTACACTTTCAGATAGAGCATCGTACCAGCCATCTAGACATATTTTGCAGGGAAAAAAAAGAGAAAAGATTTCTCCATCTGCTGGCTGATGTGTCTTTACTGGTCTTCAGTTGGTTCTGCATAATATCTGTTACCACGTTATTAGAATGTGAAAACCAGAGAAAGGAAATGCCTTTGTAAACATTTGAAACTATCACTGTCTTCAGTAGAGAGAGAGCAAAATCTGTGCTTTTAAAAATACCACTCAAATCTTTTAATTTCTTCAAAAGCATTAACTGATTAATTCCTCTGCAGGCCTTTATGCTGGTAGTCATCACCTCTAGCTTATACCTGAGCAAATGAAGCTAGAGAGATTTGCCCAGTTACATCTGAGCTGGTAACCTCAGCTTTGTCCTCAGCCTTTTTCCTCCTTTCATTACCTATATGACTATGCATGAGTTGAATACAACCCTAAATCATGGTGACAGTGACTTTCTTCAGTGTTCTGGAGGCAGGCAATCATCAAGTTGTGCTTTGTTCAGTCATGCCATCTAATTGTATCTTACAACTTGAGTGCCATTTAAACTTATAGTACTATGTATGAGTAACGATAACAGCATGATTTAAAGTTTAAGTGAGGGAACATGCTAAATTCTTGACTTCCAAGCATGTGTTTGTATGAAATAATAGTCTCTTTCCCTTTGATCTCAATAGGATGTGTCAAATATAAAGGTACTATGAGTAAAGCTGTCAGATAAAAATCCAGTCACGTGTAACAAAATTTTAAATAAAAGATTACTTACTATACTTGATTTCCTTGATGACATTATCTATGGTGTTGTTGCACATGCTTATACATTCTCAGTACTCAGATGTAGTTCTTTGTTCATCAAATACTGCATTGTTAGTTTTGCAGTGCAATGTATCCCTTCAGTTATCATATGCATATATGTGAAGTAGCAATATTTTCAACAAGACAGAGCTATGCTTTGGCAATCAGGCAGTAGTGTTCTAGTTTAGGTGCCTGAGCTGGGGAAGTTTATCTATTTGCTGTTTGATTACCTCTCTTTAAGAATACAAGAGGCACACAGTACAAGTAATATCAGTTAAAATTAAAGTGCTGCTAAACTGGTTTAGCCCTCAAGGGGAAATCAAGCTGCGATCCCTCCCAGATGTGCTATTGTTTTGTAGGGACAACATTATATCAAATAATGTTAGAAAATGTATGACCCATGGGGAAAAAAATACTAAAGCTGATCAATTTAACTATATTTTGAATTATGTTAATCAGTTTCAACAACAACAGAAAGAAATGGCTCCAGAGCAGCCCTTTCTGCATCACTCTGAGACTCTTGAATGGTTCCTTGCCTCAGGCACCTACTCTCTGGCCACAGTAGACTGGATTAGCGATGTTTTGGCTGCCACAACAAACCAGCTGATGTAGCCATAACATATAGCCATGTCTTAGCATCAGACACTATACAGAGCTATCGATATGGACCTGCTTACTCTGAGCTTGGTGGGCACCAAAAAGCAGAAGGCAACTTCATTGCTCTTGAGGGAAAGCAGCCACATGCTTGGTTTGCACTGACAAGCAGGCAACTTTACCGTTAGCCTTTTATTCTGAGTCAAGAAACTTTTCTTGTATTTCACAAATGCTAGTGTTTTCCAGACCTTACAGACAAGTATGGTATGAACTTATTTTTTCCCACAAAGCTTCTCACCCTTATAGCTGCTGAAAAAAGCTGAAGAATTTGACGTAGTTAAAACTTAAATTCCAAAAGATGAAAGGGCAATGAAGCAAACACAAATGGGCTTATTTGAAGCCCAAGGTTTCTTGGACAGTCACATAATTTTTGGGAAGCTCAATTTAACCCAGGGAAAGAGAGGACATTTGCGTGTTTGGGACTGGAGGTCATAAAGCAAGTCTACAGCAGAGCAGCACACACAAGGTACTGCTCCTTTCTGCCCCAGGGCCTCCACAGCAGCACACCGACCACACACAGCCCAGACAGTGCTTGTCAGGGGCCAACAAACAACAGCCCAACAGCAGGACTTCCCACTGCCTTCAGCTACTAGACCAGAGACAGAGGAGCAAGAAGGAGCTGCTTCCTACTGTCACCTTCCCTTGCAATGCCCATAGAGATGTGAACAAGGCTTGGGGAACCAGCATGCACTCCCTAAAGCAGGTAAATTACATGGCACATGTATGTGGGGAAAGTCTTGACTAGAGCAGTGTGTTCACAGCATTATTTAAGCCTAAAGACCATATGAAGTCTCTTGTTCCTGGTGCTTTAGTGAAACTAGAATTGAAGGGAAACAATCAAATTTACCACATGGTAAATCAGCTGTCCTTTCCTTTCTGAAAAAAAGCTGCCTTTAGCTTTACTGTAGCAATAGACAAAGTTAATTTACTGTCTTCCTTCCTTCAGGGCACTGTCTCCTAGAGAGCACGTCTGAGAGGGTCCCTAAGCAGAGATGCTATGTGAGGACTCTTGATGAGCATTAAAAAACAGGATGAAGAAAGTGCTTTATTAGAGGGAAACACTCACCTAGTTCCTATTCCTGCTGAAACCACCTCCTCTGCCTGAAATGAGCCAGGCTCACAGGTGATGTTGATGCAGGTTACTCCATGTGTTGTTAGGTTGTTGATATCAACTTCCCCACGTCACCATTAAATACAGGTTGCTTTATGCAGGTCTGTGTGTGCTTGTGACTGAGAAAGCAGTGGATTCACAGCAAAGGAGGCAAAATATGACGAGGCCCATGGGAGCAGGAGGTATTACTGAAATGCAGTTTGGTGTAGCAGCTTTGCAATGTGCTGACAGATGTACAAGGTGATCAGGCCACCAAAGAGCTGATGCTCATTCCTTTGTCTGCAGCAAGGATCAATGAGGAAAAAAAAGATAAGTGAGCTCTCTTCACTGTCTCTCCTTGTTCGCCCACTGGATCCTGTGGAGCCTCATGGGTTTTCTCACCTGTTCAGGACCCAAAGAGATGCTGCAAACCCCACCTCCTCAGTTGTGTGTTTTGAGGGGTAAGTACCTTGTGCTTCCTTTTAGTCCCAGGGAACAGTTCTTTTCTATTTGATGGCTCCATTTCAGTCTGCACATATATAATCTCTCTCTAGCTCTCACACTTCCAAGAATTCATCCTCAGCTCCACAGTGAAATTCTGTGAGAAGTCCTTGGCACCCTGGCCACTCATCAGAATAAGAAAATTGGGGATTGCAAGGCACCTATTAAGGGCTTGTAAGAGCCCATACTACTGGAAATACATAGTATTTATTCCTACACATACATAGGAAATACATAGTATTTCCAGTAGCCAAAATGCAGATTATTATCAGGATTCCCAGCACCTTTCTTTCTTGGCCCCACACACTCTCTCATGCTTCCTCTTGTCCTCTTTCAGGCTCTCATCTTGTCCTCTTTCAGGATTGTCAGATCCCAAAGTTGGAAAACCTTTAGGAAATTACTCTCAAATTTCAGTTAGGGATGATAGAAACCCACTCCCTGTCCCCAGACACATTTCCATCTCTACAGAGAAAATGTTTAAATTGCTCACACTTCACCCAGACCCTTTTGTGGATTAAACAGGATGCTGCCCCGTCACACACAAAGCCTCCCGTGATCTTTCTCATTGTCAAAACACCCGCAAACCGCTGGCAAACTGTTCTGCAGTGCCATCTAGTGAGACAGACACATTTTCACAGAGCTTCTGCCAGACTGGGCACATCCATCATTCCCACATTGCTGCTTACTTTTTCGCTAAGGCTTGTCTTCCTTTCTCATACAGACCCCCTCCTGCGTCTTTTGGTGTTCAGAGTTCATCCAGACCAGCTCTTTCCTCCTACTATGAGGCCAAAGTCTTAACTCGAGAGTGGTTTACCGGCCTACCAAGGCTATGGCAGCTTCACAGTCTGTAACAGGCTAGATGGGTGTAGATGGTGTCTCCTGCCCTTCAAGAAAACCTGCAAATGTGGAGTTAGGATATGTGTGAATACAGTCTTCCATGCTGCGGGGAGGAGTCAGACATCGGGTAGATGAGGAGAATGACTAGCTAGGTAAGGGGTAAAGTAATAATCTGGGCAGGGAGGTGGTAGAAGGGCAAGGGATCAGTTGAGGAAAAGAAACCTGAGGTTGCAAAGAGGAGGGAGCTGAGGAGCAAGAGGCATGGAAGTGTGGCAGAAGATGACATGGAGACACAGCAAAGCAAGGTGTGAGAACTCTGTGAGGGGTACCTGCTCAGGGAGGCAGGATGAAGAAGGAATGAAATTAGCAGAAGAGCCAAATGAAGAAGAGTAAGACTGGAAACAGTAGGGATAGGTAATACAGTGAGCCAATGGGAGACAAAAGTAGTGGAGGAACATAAATTTACTATGTCAGAAAATGGAAATGGCTCGTCCTGAGTAGCAGCACTGTGAAACTGAGAGTAAGCTAGGATCAGGCTGGGGTGGGTGTTCATGGGGATTTGCTGAGGATGGGGCTTGTGGCAAGTGTCAAAGGTAAGTAAGTGTTGAGTAATGACTATGCACATGTGTCAATATTCTGGTTTTCAGTCTGATTATTTAAAGATTTGTGCATGCGTGTGAAGTGTGTGCATGCACAAACCTTAAATTACAGTATTGATATATAGTATGAATTAATATCTAATATAAATCCTATCTTATACTGCAGGATTGAAGCTCCAGCTCTGAGCTCTCCAAAATTAGTCACTGTTGGGTAGGGTTGCCTATGCTTCCTAATGCCACCACATGCCTTTAAATGAATAGATGTTCTACCTAGAGAGAAGTCAAGAGGGTGCGATAAGAGACTTGTCTGTAGGGAACTGTGCAAGACTGCTGCAGATGATGAGCTCATGGCTAAGGCAGCTGAACAATGCCACAGAGCCGAACTCTATCTCTTCCCTTTCCCCAGAATGCCCAGGGGACTAGCCTAGTCTTTTAAGCCAGACTTTTCTCAAGTGGTGCTCAGTATGCGCTCTTTGCTTTGGCGGTACCAGACTGGAGATCTATGAATGTGGTTTGCAGAAAGGCAGAGACATAAAGCTATAAATAACGTCATGAAGAATTCCCACACTGAATCACTGCTAAAGACTATACCATAAAACCAGCCTGGCTGGAGGGCATGTATATGCCAAGAAAACCATCAGCTTGCACAATGGCAGTTTCTGGCTTTCTCATGTGTTGCCAACCAGTTTCCACATGCCCAAGCACAACTCTGCTTTTTCAGAAGGTAGATGTCCCTGTGGTCTGATCTGCCATGGTGTTTCATGCAGTTTTATGGGGCTAGGAGTCAAAGTACTAATAAATGTAACAGCATGTAAACTGATCTTTTAATAAAGTTGCAGTTATTGGGGGGGTGAAATCTTTTTCAGATTTCAGAATAGTCTATGTTGCATTTTCCATTTTGCTTGGATAGAAATGTGAAGTGGTGGCTGCACTAAGGGAGAAGAAAGCAGACTCTTACAGCCCTGAACTGTATCTCCAAGCACCTGAAAGCACACTGCGATCACTCCCTGTTTTCAGTTCAGTAAGGATAGGAACTTAGTGTACTTCTAAATACCAAAAGGGAAAAAAATATGAAAGGGAGAAAAGCCACAGTAAACTTATGGGGTATTTTCCATCCTGCAGGGCTGGCTTTTTGGTATTTACATTACATAATACGCAGCTACTAGAATTACTGTGTCCTATTCCAGAGAAGCTTCCGGAAACCAAATTATTTAGTGGTCAGGCATGAATGCTAACCCCATCTTGAAACACAAGCTAATAATATAGAAGTTTACTTTACCCAAGGGTATGTGTATCCATCATATTGAGATGCATTCTTCTGTATGATAGGTTCAGCTTGACAGGCATGTTTACAAAGGCTTTCTTCCTAGGATAATTCGACAATTTTGGTTTGGGTGAATAGAGACATTTGAAAAGTATTCTAGCATAGCGTAAAATACTCCAGAGATCTGGCTATAAAGAGTTGAAGACTGAGGAAACGACTAAAACTCAGAAAGGAGAAATGAAATCACCAGTCTCAAATGGCCAAGAGGCCTGCTTGGGTAGTCTGTGATTGTCACTAAAAGAGACATGGTTGATATTGCTGTCCCTTCCTGCCTACACCATGTAAGTCTCAAGACCACTGGTCATTTGGAATGCATGAGCTTGCCAGGCTTTCCTCTGATTTTCCCAAGAAACCATTCCTGTGGAGCAATAAAGACCTGTCAGTGACATCCCTTAGGCATTCAAAGTCTTTACAGTTGAAGTGGCATCCAGCGGCCTGAAGTGCAGTGTGAAACACATGGACAGTAGACTTTCTTATTGCAATATAACATTTAAATCCTCAGCTCCAAAACATAATTCACCACCAACATATGAGGTCAAGCATGACAGCTAGGTTTACGCAATGCTTCCTACATATTCTCTCTCCCTACTGCCCACAATGACAGTTCAAATTGGTCTCTTTAGCAATTCCCAAATACCCCACTGATTTGTCCTGTAAAAAGTTTCTTCCCACAATTTAAAACTATGAAAATATGCATTCATTTACCATATTTGCCCATGCAATATCTGCATTTTTTCTCAGAAATATGTTGAGGGCTTCTGTTCACAATCTACCAGTAATCTGTTACAACTAGCCAAAAGCAGAGACATTACATGTGCTAGTTTTACCAGAAGGTCAGGAGTCAGGTTGGACTGGTCATAAAGCTGCCATTTCTTTGCAGCTGCTAGATTGAGCCCTTTTACAAATAAAAATATTATAATAATTCTTTAAAAAACAACGGTCTAATATCTATTTTCGGAAGTTGAGTGGAGTCCCAGCTTGCAAGAGCTTCCTCTTATGCTATATTTGGTTCAGAATGACACTTCATGACAGCATAGAGAGTAATGGAGTGCTGTAGCTACATCTCCTGTGTAAGGAGCTCAGCCTTTCTACAAGGGGTCTTGCCCCCAAACTAGCCTCAGCACATCTAAGAAATCTAGGTCAACATGTTTTATATCCAAACTTCTTATAAGTCCCTTTTTTATGTGATCATAAACCTGACAGAAAGGGAAACAGTGTTCACAGCAAGTCACAAGAAACAAAAGCATCATTACAATGGGAGAAGACAAGAAGGAAGCAGGGGAAGGCAATGGCAGCACAGGGGGACTATAAGGAGTGGCTAGAAGAAAAATGCCAGAAGAAAGCTGGTGCGGGTATCTTAGATCTCTTTCTTTCTTTGATGAAGTGGCAGGTCTCCTTTCCCTGTGAGGCTCTGGAATAACGATGCTTCTCAGACACTAACATGTTATGGTTTTGGGGCTCTGAAACCAAAAAGCATTTTTCCCTCGGTATCAAAAACATCAGTGTCTCTCTGTTTTTTCCTGGGAAGTTCAGAGTATAATTCATGTTTGCAAGATTTAAAATAGACAGTCTTTACCCACACATCTGTTTCTACTTAAAAGAAAATGACAGCAGGGAAAAAGATTCTTTCCTTGCATTTTCTTTAAATCTTACCCCCATTCCTCCTACTCCAGAGCCCACTTTTGCTGGTTTCATCCTTGCAAAGAGATTTCCTGTATCCCTGACTGTCACAGGAGCAGACAGCTACTACAGAGCTACTGGCAAAGTGTGTAACCAGTGTACGAGTGTTTACCCTGGTCAGGAGCAAGTTTGAGTGTTTCATGTTCATGGTGCCAGCACTCCAAAATATCTCTGTGGCAAGATCACCCAGTAATATGCCCAGGTAATGTCTTTCTTGAGGGCTTTGCTCATTTACCAGGAAGAAATGTGAGCTGTTCACTTTAGCTTCCAAGAGCATCAGAGGTATGTTCAGACACCAGCAGGATTGCAAGAGGGCGGCAGTCCAAACCTTTATCCACCACAAACTGCCCACAAACAAAATTAGAAACCATCAAGTGTCAAAACCTACAGCTGAAGAGTAACTTAATTATCTACTACCAGGAACAGGCTGTGGTCCTCAGGGCTGACTAACCACAAACAGAAACAATTGTTTGAGGATTTACAAAAGCGTGAAGATGTTAAAAAGAGGGGGAGCCATAATCAGCCACACAGCTTAAACTGCACAGTATGGGTCTATACATGCCAAGTAATCCTTAATAGGTGCTGTATTTTCATTTGGAGCACCCCAAAATCAGTCATTTAACACCAGGGAGATTTTTAAAGAGTTTTTTCCAAGTGGACAATGGTGCAAGACTAACAGTTCCTAACTCTAGCAGGAACACAGGTTTAGTTCTCAAGGGCCAAGCGTATCCCCCAACTTCACAAGCATGTAGATGCAACCATCCACTCTGAAACAAGCTGTGAGTAAAATTGTTAAAAAGCAAACTGGACCTGACATGCCACCAGTAAAAACACCATTGGAACACTTCAGAGACCTGTTCCTGATGAGGCTTCAGTACTACTTTGAGGGCAAGAATTCCCATGGATTCAAAGATTCCTGAAAACATTGTCTGGCACTAAGAAGAAAAGTAGCATTTTTGCAAAGGCAGAACACCTAGAAGGGCTTGTTTTGTGATGTGAAGTGTGCTGTACCAGCAGAAAGGGAAAGAGGGGAGACAAGTTTGCTGCAAAACCTCATCATGCATCTCATTGTATTTTGAAATGTAGATTTTTGAATAAAACAAAGAAGCTGATCACAAAGTGTGAGTTTAGAAAGTGATTCCCATATCAGTAAAAAGATTTTGGTAAGATATCTGTCACACAAGGACTCCAATGCCTCCAAGTCTGAGAAGAAGGTCAGCAGACAAAAACACTATCAGTGCTAGAACTGAAAAAAAAACCAATTCCAGAAAGACAGTAGTTTTATTGAGTTATGAGTTGTCTCGTAGCATCACGTTACTATCTCTGGATGATTTATGTTGTCCTAGGAAAGCTCTGGTGAGCAAACTGTTCAATCAAAAGACACTAGTTCAGTAATTCGTCTGAGCCTGGCATAAACAAAGGTGTTTTATGCCAAGTGGACATAACCAGGCAAGATCTTTGACATTCCTACGGCAACAAGTAATTGTTATTATTCCAGCTTTAGATATGACAATAGCTTTCTTGTCTCCTTACATAAGAAAGACCCATCATTTGCTTTATTAGGCCTGGTAATCTTCCCAGTAACACAGCACACAGAATGTGGAGAAAGTCATGACTAGTGCAATGTGTTCTTGTTCACAGCATTATTTGCCTAAAGGCCATATGAAGTCTCTAGTTCCTGGTGCTTTAATGAGACTAGAATTGAAGGGAAACAATCTTATTTACCACACGGTATATCATCTGTCCTTTCTTTTCTGAAAAAAAGCTGGTGTTAGCTTTGTAGCAATAGGTTTTACTGTAGCAATGGGCTATTACTGTAGCAATAGGCAAAGTTAACCTACTTCTTTTGTACCTCAGAGAATAATAACTTAATAGAATTGTTTTTGCTGCACATGCTTCAAAGTTTGCTCAGCACAACAGTATGTTCAATTTATGATGTGAATGAATCCTTAATGCAATAACCTTGTTTTAAAGCAAATTTTCAAGCTGTTGAAGCCTCACATGGTTGGGTTTTTTTTCAGTTATTTATAGCTGTTTTGCTAGGGCAAAAGCCCAATGTTACAACTGACCCCAAGCCATGTTAGATATCCAAATAAACAAAGCAATTGATAAAAGTGACACAGAAGACATTCAGCCTTATAAGAAGAGAGCAACAGCAGCCTGGAACAATAGTGTCCAAAATCATTTGACAGGTTTCATGCATGCTGTTGTATCACCACAGCAGAGCCTACTAAAGGCCCATTTCAGTGCGTGGGGAATGCATCCTTGGCTGAACAGCCTCCATTACACAGATCCTCGTAACCTTTCTTCAGAGGTGCACCAGCAATTGCATTGCCTAGAGCAGCTCTCTGGAGTGCAGCAGGTTTGACTTTAACTTAATTTTGCCTTTGACATAATTTGTTGAGGACTTTCCACATCCACAAGAATGAAAGAAATATTAAGAGAGAAGGGATTTTTTTTACTCTTTAAACATATTGGTTGTCTCAAGCTGGACTGCTAGAACAAGGCTGCAGAAGAAGGATTAACAGTTTTGGTGTTGCGGAAGTAATCACAGATCTGCAGTGTATCACACAGCCAGACTTGCTTTTGTATAATTTTTTAGAACATGCCTTCTTGGGGAAGCAACATTTACACGTTTCTTCCATGTGAATTTACATTTTCAGGACTGCTCTAGCTGTGAGCATCCAGAACATCACAAGACAGCGTCCTGTGCAAGTCTGTCCAAGGGCTTCTCTGAGTTCCCCCAGTAAGGACCAAGTTTGATCTCACTTGTGCAGAGGTGTGGCACATAAAGGACCTACTTCAGGTTGCCTGGTATTAGTTTTTCATGAGATCAAAATCTGACCAGATATAGCCTCTGTGTTAGTGTGTGTTTATTTCTGTTTGAACCCTTTCAAGAGGCGTTTCTAGCTACACCCGCAAGGGATGACTGCAAACATTCTTCTCACGACTGGTGTGTTGTAAATCCTGCAGCTCTTTGGTGCAGATTTTCTGTTTTTTTTAAGGATTGTAGCCCTTCCCCATCATTTTACATCCCATGACAAAGAAGAGTGAAGGTTCACTGACTCTTCCAAAAGGGCGGACAAATTTATTACCACTAATAATATTTTCAGCTACGAAATTAAATCATCTGAGCAGCCAAAGCTTCTGACTGAGGTAGGAGGATCCCACATTTGGGACTATTCTCTTGCTCTGTGTAACACATCAGCAGTCCCCAGTCAGAGCTCAGTGTCCTCTGGCCATTAACTTGAGAGGGAGAGATTGCTGATGGCTCAGCAGTCTGGCTCCTTGCAGGCATTTAGGGCTCCCCTGCTACCTGACAGCCTAGAAGGATGTGAGGACAAGGAGGGCAACGCAAGGGGGAGAGAATAGTATGGGAGAAACAAATGTCAATTCCCTGGACACTATGAGCAATTGCTCAGGGAGAATGTGGGGGGAGCTTGGACCATCTGAAAGGACAACCAGCTGTGTTGGCTCAGGGTGCAAACTGGCTGATACTTGGGGCAGAAATATTTTCCAGGGTGACATATGGTTGTGGTGTCACAGCACGCCATTGTCCCAGTTCATTTGGCATGTCTTTGCTTCCTCTGCAACATCGAGTGCTGGCCACTGCTGACAGATGAGGAAGGTTTCCTGCAATGGCAAACATGGCTTAGTTCTCATTCCTCACCCCCTTATCCATCACTCACACCTGCCCCCAGGCTGCAGCTCACCAACCTTCAAGCCTTCTCTCTCCCCATCTCCTCACAAAACAGTTTATTTTTGGTTAGGGGCAAGTCAGTGCTCACAGACAGAAGGACATCCAACATATACTCAAGCAGCACACCTGAAGGCCTGGCAAGCTGTGGCACAAGAGCAAGAATGAACCTCCTGTGATGGGGTGGAGCCAAGGGATCACCTTATGTTGTCTTCATACCAGAGGAAAATTTAACATGTAACACCTGAGATGGGAAACTCTGGTCTTCTCTACCATACTATGAGCACAGGATTCATCCACTGGTTTCAGAAATGTTCTCTTTGTGTGCATCTTCCACTAAAAGTCATTTCTGGCAAAGCTTGCCTTGCCACACCACTGGCTCTGGCAGGATTTTAACCTTACAGAAAATGCTTTCGTAAATGTCATTCATTGGCCCTTCTCTGCCCTCTCAGTTTCATTACATTTTATATTACACTTAAATATTTTTTAAAATGTGCTTACTGTCTGAATACATAAGAGTTTTGTACAAAACTTTTGTAATGCTATGCAGCATCTGACTGGATCATTAGAGTACATGGGGCATTATTAATATCTGCTAATTAAATGTACACAGTGATGATTCAGCACTTAAGTAAAACATAAGCTTTAACCCAAAGAAATTTCACTGTGGGATTCAGAGTTGTTTTCCTTTCCTTCTTCCCAAAGTGCAAAGATATTTAAAACTAGTTATGAATCAAGTTTATAACAGGATCATTATAGTTTTATTGTGCTCCTGGAAGGAGATAGGAGTCAGGCTAAATCCAGAGTATCAGTAGCAATTTTGAATTCCTACTTGTGCACATCTTGAGAGTCTATCTGTTAGAGATGGGTAGTGTTCATAGCTTAATCTTAGACATTTGCTATTAATATTAATCTGTTTCTGCTTATGACTCAGAGTGCCTTGTTGCCAGAACACACTGAAAACCCTAAAATTCAGTGACAATGAGTGCATTCATTATGTTAGCAGAGAAGGCGAGGAAGGCGGGGAATGGTAAAGTCATTTTACAAATTAAAGTTATGGCTATTTATCATGACTCATTTTACTGTTTGTCTCACTACATTACCTCACTGGAATATCTGCTGAGCTTCCTGCTGAGAGATAGCCCGTGCCCTCAGGAGTCTTCCTACCCCAACCAGGCACAGAGCGCCTAAGGAGGAGATACACAAACCCTGAGAGGTATGGCTCCTATGGGGCTCAGACAGGGCAGTGGGGTCTAAGCAAGAGTCCAAGCTCCCACAGGCTGCTTCAAAAGTGTAGACTGCTCCAGGAGAGGAGCAGGAGCTTCTTCCACTCAGGCTGGTGCCTCTTCGAACCAGAAGGGAAAAAGGATGGATCCTCTTGCTTGACCTATAAGCTTCATCATCCTCCCTTGAGGACCTTTCCTTGATTTACTTGTTAGACACGATTCCAGATCTGTCTCTGCAGTGAGCATAAAGGAAAAATGAAAATAAAACTGTTGGACATCAGCAAGTAATGTCTCCTTCATTTCTGGCCACACCTCATTTGAAGAAGTGGGATCTCTCAAGCAAGCTGCAAAGCATTACAGACATCAGGAGAACCAAAGAAAACTCATTTCTACCTTTTAGCAGCAGAAAGGATTGACTGAGACTCTGTTTCCCATTCTTCTGAGGCAGGATTTGTTTCATTAACCCCAAGATCCAGGTGGCCACATGCAGGAAGAGAGCTATCGGATGTCAAGCTCTAACAGCATGCCTATGGTGGGTCTGTTTTCCCCATCTCAAACATCCATTTCTTCCTGCATGTCCTGAAATAAAAAATCTGCCCCCAAGCCTATACAACAAAAGATGTCCTCAGTGCCTTCTTTCTCATTTACTTTCCACATTGTTCTTTATAGACTTGACATCTTGATCCCTCCTTCAAGCCTTCTGCAATGCCAGGTAGCGCTTCATGGGGATTTTTTCAGCTTAACCAATTTTCAGAACTTCTAAGAATAAACATAGATGTATGTAAGAAAGAAAAACAAAAAATACAAAACAAATGCCAAAATACAGCACAGAATCATTCAGATATTAACTGAAATATAAGCAAATAAACATGTCCAATTGACCAGAGCGGTGCGCTGGTTACACAACCTTCAAAACAAGGTCAGGGCTGAGGATTTCAGTGTGTTTGTTTCTCTGAGTCATAAGTGTATCAGGCTCCCTCGGAAAGGCCAGCCAAAGGAGATCACTCTCTGTCTTCCCTTTTGCTTCATTCCACTGACCATAAACAATTCCTGTACATGATCTTGAGTGGTACAAAATAATTGGAATTGGGTCTGGTTCACAGGGAGCACACCAGTGTCCCATAATCCTCATTTCTGCCTCCCTCCTGTCAAGTTCATTATCTCAGCATGGCTACACTGTTCTGTTTTGTTTCTGTTTATATTAATTCTTTTCCCCCTAACTCACTTATTGCATTGATACAGGTATTTGGTAAATTGAAACGAAAGGCCTCAGTCACAGAAATAAACACAAAATAAATTAGGTATATTTTACTGTTTCTGCAGATTATTAAAAAAAATAATAATAAATCAATGTTCTCTTCAAAATAGCATGAAATTTGCAAATGCCTCCTCTCCTTATCTTTTAACAGACTGATTAGGGTCCCAAGAGGGTACCAGGCAAGGGTGGGTACTGGAAATCTGCCATCCTTGGGCTTCGACTTTGCAGTCATTGCATGGCTGAGGTCTCTGTGACTCTTGATTCAGTGGAATAATTCCTTAAACCTGTGTTAAGAGTGGAGGTTGTTCACTGTTTTTCTGTACAGCAAGTAATGCAGCCTGTCAACAGGTAACAGCACTGTTCAGTGTCCAAGATTTCTTTACTTAGTTTGTATCAACTCTCCTTGAGCTGCAGTAGCAGCATCTGCTGCACTTACAACACATTATCTTACCTCTTACTGTGAATCTTAAAACATCGGCAAGGGCAGAAGTCACACCACAAGGACACACACAGCCATCTGCCACATATAATCCCTATGATTCCCTGACTGCAGGGATTATTTTTTTCCCTGAGTTCAGTTCTATTTCCACTTCCACAGAGCATTTCCTGGTGGAAGAAAGTTATTACCCCAAACCCATTGGATTTGTTTTTATTACAGCTTTATGCAGAGCCACTGATCTGTTAGGTACCCCTCTTCTGAGGAGAGAATAGGGATAGCACATAGCCATAGTTCTTACAGCAACAGACCCTAAACAGCAAAATCTGGACTAGAAATAACTCTTGCTTTCTAACAAGGGTCTCAGGGAAAGACACGTGAGCTGATTGATTGGTTTCCATTTTTCTTGCTGTCTCCACAGCAAAAAGAAAACTAGAAAACTTCATCACACACATCTGCAATGAGAGCAAAGGTCAGCACTGGCACTTGATGTGGTTTCAAAACTGCAGAAGCAGTTCCCCAGGGTCTATTCTACTTGGCAAGCAATATTTTTTTCCTGCATGAAATAAAACCAGATACAAACCTGGGAATTCTAGTTATCATAGAGGAGAAACAGTGTACCACATGGTTCATTATTTGGAGTTGATCAAGATCTATCTGCTGGAGTTTCAACTAACCTTAGGGTGGGTTTTCCCCCCATACTGCCTGGAAGAATAAACATTATACATCTCTCCTGCAGTGGTCTTCTCGCAAGATTTCTGACCATTTTGTGCAAACTGTAGTAGTTTAATCAAATAAATGTCAGCTGAGCATTCAACTTTGTACCTTCCTAATCATGGAGAGTTCCCCCACTAAACTATCATCTAGCATTGACCATTCTACGATCACATCAAATTACATACACTGCAATGGAGGTATTTGCAGGTATTGCAAGTATTTGCAGTTATTGCAAGTATTGCAAGAGCTGTAAAAATCAGATTTCAATGGGAAACAATAGGAAATTTTCATTCCAAGCAATATGCAAACAAAAATCGACCATTTTGCACAATTTTTCTCAAATGATTTACAACTGGTTTAAATTATTTTGAACTTTTTATTTCAGAAAACATCCTATTTCTAAAGAAGAAAATATTTTCAATTCATTCGCAATTAAACTTTAGTTTCAAGTATGCTATTAGGATGGAATCAGGCAGTAGAAAAGAAATCTGTACTATGCCTACTTTGGAAATACAAAATTATAAATTTATAAACGCAATGTTTTTTAATATGGAGCATTTGAATGTTTAGCAAAAAGGGACCACTATGTCACTACAGTTGACAAAAGTCAAACTGTCATGCCACCACAGTTGACAGAAGACAGTAAACTGTCATGCAGATTTTAGGTCTTCAAATAGTTTCTTTAGTTGCAGTCTCAGAATATAGATTAAGTCTCAGAATATGGATTAAAAATATTAATCTCAAATTCACTAAAAGGGCAAATACGAGCAACACAGTCCTCTTCAGACTGCCCCAAGCCGTTCAACAATATGCAGCACAGAAAGAACTTCATACAGATCTCAGTCTTTGGCACATTTGCTAGTATCTGTCTACACCAGGTACTCTCTCATCACCCAAGGTAGGAGAGTTTCAAGAGCCAGAAACTTCCAGTTTTGCTATTTTCTTGGAAAACACAAACTTTTATTTACACTTTTACCAAAGATGAACAAGCAAAAGGAATTGCATCCCGCATGGAGCTGAAAACAATCCATGACTTCTGCCTGAATTTCTTTAGCAGCATCTGCTTTGTATCTTGCTCGTCTTATGAAGTCCTTTTGATTTTGAGTGTGTGGCAGATGTCCAGGATGCCTTTCATCCCAGAACCTGTGGTTGTATGCTCTGAAGGATCAGCCAACAGCAATAGTAGCGATATTGCCTCACTCTTCAAGGAACAGCACTAACATGCCCCTCTAGGATTCTCTTTGCAGAAGTTGCAGCTGGATATTCGTGGTGCATATGATTTATCAGGGAGACAGAGGTATCTAGAGAAATATGCCAAAATTTGGATATTTCACAAAAGTTTTAAAAAAATAATAAATTGTATTTTGAATGCAAACACAAAGATAGATCCTTCATGACTTCTCCTTAGCCACAGGTCACAGACAACAAGAAGGTTTTCTCTTTTGATGTTGTATTGACAGATTTAATTCTGGTCTGCAAATAGGAGATTTGAGGTTGGGGAGAAGGGGGGTTTGTCCCCCAACCCTACCAGAACTGAAGCTGAAATTCACCTTTTGTTATTCCAGCTCTTACGAAATCAAAGAAAACAGATGTAGAGAGGACTCCATGACCCAGCAAGGGTTGAGATGTAAACATCCACAGATTCTGAACAGTGAAATGTATTCTATCTATCTTGTTCATGGCCTGGAAAATAAATGCATTTGACCACAGTAGTGCTCAGCAGCTGGTTGCTGTATTAGAGCTGGACAGCTGGAAGCCTACAGTTTAAAAAGCGTTATCTAGAACACAGTGGTAAAGAAAAGGGTTTGCCATAAACATCTGAGTAGCTGAAAGGTCAAGAAGGAAATACAGGAACAATGGGAGAGAATAAAAATGTTAGCTCAATTATTTAGTCACTAAGTCAGATAGGAAAGATTGAGCTAAACATTTGGGTTATTCCTTGCTATAGAGCACATCCAAAGTGAATGATTTAGCAGCACAATGTTTATGAGAAAAATATTGTCTTAGATGCCGAGAAAAAGTAATACTTTTCTACAGAGAGTTCGTCCTGAGGAATTCTCCAGAATTGGTGGCAATGTCCAGTGCCTCTGTGTCCACTAAGGGTTGGATTCATCACACCTAGCTTTGGGTCACAAAAGCATAGACATCCAATCTAAATTGACCACAGACAATGGAGAATGCTAGATATCTTCCCAGAATAGTTAATTTCACTGGTCTTAGCCATCTATCTCTGTCCAAAATACTCACAAGATGATTTTGAGAGCCACCAATATAATCAGGTGCTCGGCATCTATTTGAGGGCATGGGAACATTAAGTATTCTGTAGGCCATGCCTGAACTCCCAACACACTCCTTTTAGCATGAAGTCTAAGAAATCAATTGTGATAGACCATGAGGGCTGCATATGAGCGTTTGCAGTGGTTTTTCTGTAAGTGCAAATAGCACGTCTTGTACTCAAACTGATTATATCACCCATGTTGTCCCCAAAAGAGAGCTAAAAGCGCTAACCACATCTGTCTTCCAATACCATATACATATAAGTGATACCAGACTAGAAGGGAAGGTGGTAAAGTTAGAGTAACTTTAAAGACCTGCCTTAACAACAACACAGCAGACATAAAGGGATAAGGGACTCCTTCTCACATTAAGGCAGTTATTTTTATGTAAATTCTATAAAAAGTTTTTCTGGAAATGTAAACACAGGCAATCAAGTAAGTCAACATATGTCCTGATCTCCAAATGTGCTCCAATCAAGCAGTGAGGAAATGACACAGGTATAGGGAGCTAATGAGGTTGTGGTCAAAGACACCAAAAGGCCAAGGTGAAAGACTGATGACTCTTCCAGAGACTGCCCAGTGGATTTTCCTAGTATCTCACAATATCGTAAATGGATGAAATCGCTCTGTTTACTAGTTTTCAAACTAAGAAAATTACTGGGCTGCTGTCAATAAGCAGAGGTCTGAATAATAAATCATTTCACTGATGATTTCCAACTCATTTTGCTGTGTACTGGAGAGGGAATGGCTCTCATAAGATTGGATAAAAACTCTCAATAAGGGGTCAGTTTTCTTATGCTATACAGATCTTCTCCAAATGTAAAGGGAGGCAAAATAGATTTACTGATTTGTTTGGCTTTTTCAAATGAATGAAAAGATAATGAAAATGTACTACAAAAAAACTATACCAGCACATATATATTAATTTCATGGAACTATAAAGAAGTGAAGGCACATTGCAGTAATTGCAACATTTAAAAGACTTCCTTTCTGTTTGAAAATTTCATTCAGAGTTATTTCACTAGGTAAACTGTAGAAGCATCTAGTATGCTATACTCAGTTTTATTCACTAATGGAAAAATCCTTTGGATTGTAGTAAGAGTGAAGTCCAAATGGTCCAGTAGAAATTACTTTATCCAACATTCGTATCCCTCCTATACAATTCTCTAAATTGATTTTTAAATTCTGTAGGAAGACGATCACTCTATTAAAATCTGTTATATTTTTTCCGTAAGTTCTACGTGCAAAAGTGCTTATAGCATATATTCCCATGTTCTCCTGCAGCAAAAATCTCCAGCAAAACCTGTGACCGTCTATATATCCATTTGTTAATACTCAATTGATTGATACTAGAGAAGAGAGAACTTCCCTTTTGTTTGGACTTACTGGTATTTGGAAAAAGACCCCCTGCAATCCATCCAACAGGGTTCAGTGATGTGAGAAAGGAGACCACTAACACATCAGTGCGCTATAATATTGGAAGGGAGACCCCTTTTTTCATTGAATTAGTGCCTGGAAAATCTGCTCCCCTTATGCTTTTTCCATGTGATTTGCTGGAGCTCACTCTTGCTCCATTACTGGGAAGGCCAGGACATATCCCCTGGCAGTTTTTAAAACTTTTATAAACTGGAAAGTATTTTGCTGGCTTGAACTTTGCTTGCCTAGAATCTATGAAAGATGCTGCTGTTATTGTTGGGGTGTTAGTTGAGTTGAATCATGTTATTCATTCCTGTTCAATGGGGTGGTTTAGTTTAATTTTAAAGCTTTGTTATTTACCTCAGGCTGTCAATTAGTTCAATTCCAAACTGCTTATTTGTGCTTTGTCCCTTTGGTTCATTCCAGTATGTGCAGGAACCTGAGGTGAGAGAAGGAGAAAAAAAAGTATTGTTCCAGCTTGGCTTCCAATTGGTTATTTTAGTCTAGGTGAGAAGGCAAATCTGCAGTGATTCAAATACCTGCAAGATGAGAGAGAGATGGGTGTTCTGGTGCCAAGAAAGGAAGCCCTTTTGCTGAGGAGAATCTAGTTTATCTTAATAACAGCTGAGCTTTTATCATCTGTGAAATCTGAGAAAGCCATGTATGGAGATCCTCTATGTTCTGTGTGAAAAAAAAAACAGTGGGTTTTTGATAAGAATTTGCACATATTAAATGTTAGACCAGTGGAACATCATGGTGTTTTTTCTAAGGTGATGACTGGGCCTCCCTGAACTTTCATTGGCTGAAATATTGACTTGAAATCCTGGAACTGTGTGTGTGCAGAGAGGATGGGGAAAGCAGAGGCATTCTTAAGTATCCTTCCAGTTTACATAAAAATCATGTAAAGATCTGAAAATGGGTATAAAGTTGAGATCTTAAAGTCATTTACCATTCAGTGCACTCAAAGATTTGCCAACAATTCATTCACTTACTTACTTGGATCCTGGCCTACAGAATTCACTGTGGAAGGATTTAAACAAAGAGTTTCATGGAAATGGGAGACCAAGTCAAGACTGTATTCCTGTGCTGCTGAAGAAATACGTCGAGTAAAGTGAACATAGTATTTAGTGTGCTTGGAATGGAGTTTTAAGATTTGGTTTTAAGCTGGTGATTTGTGTATTTTGAACTCTATACTGGAAATAATACCAACCACTGGTGTGGGTAAGCCCAAATCCTGGGATTGCTTTTGTGTCAATGGCTCGTTCTTCTCTTAAGGAGAAAGCTATTGTGTCTGAAAGCAATCACACTGGAAAACAGTTTGGGGAGTACAAAAGAAAAAAAAAAAGCCATAAACTACTAGGAAAACATCAATTCGGGTGTTTCTTTTTATCTGCTATATACTATTAGAAATGTACCATGTAGCTGCAGTTACATAGAATGTGTTATGAAATACCATGGCTAGTTTATACCATCAGCATTAATAAAGACTTGAAGGTAGGAAAAAAGCAAACAAACATGTAACATACATGTTTGCCTGTGCTGGTAATTTACTTGTGAATCAGCTGAGGAAGGGTCACTGGGACCTCACCAGATCATTACTTAGAAGAGCAAACATGTGAGTGTAATCCTAATCCCAGGGCACCCTTAATTCACACCAGATTGGAAGTATACCGATCTGCTCATGAACAACTCCACTCTGCTCCTCAAGTACACCATGGTCTTCTCCTGACTCTTCAAAGCATCCAGGAAGTTGTTCCCAAGACTCCACATCAATGAAGTGCTCTTCCACTGTGTTCCATCAGCATTTGTCCTACATGAGGGCACAATATGTGCTTGGTATCAGTGGCAGCAAAGTACCTTGTGAATGACACATGTAAGAACTTTTGGAAAGGTTATTTTTCTCTGTGTCAAAATAGAGTGCTTGAAAGAGCCATGGCTTGGAAGAAAAGAGTTTTCAAACATATTCTTCAAATGTGGCATTTCTAACAGGCCTGGACCTGAGTTATATGATTTGGATCTCCACAGCTCATAAAAACATAGAAAAGGTGGGGTGAATTGTGGTGAAATGATTTCTGGCCTTGTCTGAAATAGCCCAGATGAGTGCCAATGTAGCTGAAATGGATCTCAACAGTTTTGTATCTGCTCATCAAAATAATCATATGTGCTCAGCTCTGTATACAGCACATGGATGGCAAACCCACAGGGCATGGGCAGATGAGCAAGAATACTGGGAAGTCTGTGCAGAGAGAAGGGACTCATTGAATTAGCTGAATTTGTGTAGATGTAAACAGACCCTGCTAAGCAACATAAAATAACTAATGAGCCATAGTTCAGTGAGAATCATTGGCAAAATGGCATTGCCTCTGGCTTCATTTTTTGTTATGAAATTATAGTAAGTAAATGAATTCGCAAAGTTTAATTTCAGTCCCTTCGCTCTGGGCAGAAATTAACTCTTCCTCTTCTGTATAGGCTTTGCTCTTTCCTCATTTTTTGTCCTATCTAAACCGAACATTACCTAATACAGCGCTCCTGGACAACTTTCTCACCAGGTTGAAAGCAGAGCAGAAATTCAAGTGGATAGGGAGAACAGAGTTCAGTATTGCTCCCAAAATGTGTTGCAGAGTGTGGTAGTTGTTTATTATTGGTTTTAGACAGACAGTGAGGAATAGAGGGCTAGTCCTGAACTGTTCCTCTCTTCAAGAATGACCCTGTAAGTTGCAGGGACAGCATACCGCATTACAATGGTGCATGCATGCTTACTGGCAGTAAAACAATCCATGATTCAAAATAACCCTATTTATTTTTGCATGGAAAACTACACACTGTGCTGCATTCCCTGACACTGGTGCATGGGCTCTGGCAGACCACCCGCATGCTCTCTGGTATGTCATCCACAGGATAGAAGTAAAGCCCTGTTGAGATCTGAAGTTACTGATCCACTTCTCAGACAGAGATCATTTTATGGAGAATGACTAGATTCTGGGCCAAAAAAAGGGTAAATCATGTCTTCACTTCTGTTACTTTTCTAAGTAACAGAAAAATTCCTAAAGGATAAGTTTCATATTTCACAGAAACAACTAAAACCAGAGCATGTACCTACTATTTAACAATTCCTTAAAATAACCCTGTCATTAGGAGGTGGCAAATACAGTCTGGTTCTCAGTGTTTATTCCCAGTTCTGACCAAAAATGTCCCTGCGGGCATGCTGCGCAGTGACCAAAACGCTTGAAGTGCCTGTAAAATGGTTACAACTGGAGAAGTGCCAGCTAACACTAAGCAAAGCTTTTAATATAACAGCACTTCATGAAAAGATATTGTAAGCAGCTTTAAAAACGCTGATCTTTTTCTGTTGACAAGAAAGCTGTAAAAATTAAATTTACATTTCAGATACCCAACATAAGAGAAGAATAAAGCAGATGGCATTAGTGTCTCACCTGTGCTAGAAAAAAAGAACAGACACCATGAGTGCAGGTCTAGTATCCCACAAATTAAATCCCAGTAACCCAATTAAATCCAAGTACGAGGGCTATTAAAAACTTTCCATCCTCCTATGAAGGTCCTTCTAAGAGGCCCCTAAAGTACATATGATATCAGCATATACTGTACCCATGACATCAGAGATTGCAATTGCAGTTTGGAAGTTGAATCTCCTGAACACAAGAAGAATATGTTTCTCAGTAACTCCAAAGCAAACACTTGAATATTCAAGGGTGCTTTGCACTATGATAAAACTTACCCAGGCCCAAGGCTTCACAGCAAGTCTGCAGCCCCCCACTCTCTCAGCACACTCACCTTCAAATCTGTGCACCTCCTTCTCTGAATGGCTGGAAACACTGAGCATCTCCAACAGGTATCTTTCCTAACTTCCCCTGAGGTTCTGCATCCCTTTATTCTGACTTCACCCTTCCACATAATCACAACCTCAGAGGTGAGAACTTTCATTTTAGTACCTTTGCTCTGGGCAGAAATTAACTCTTCCTCTTCTGCATGGGCTTTGCCCCCTCCTGACATCACAATCCTCCCTCATTTTCTTTTAGTATCACCTCCCACATCGAATTAACATTGCTTGTCCAGGTGAAAACTCCAGACCTACAATTTTCCCATGAGCCTAAATTAGCTGTCAGGCACAACTTTGGCATCTGATTCTCTGTGGAAAAGAAACTGCATTGATTCAGTGATTACCCAACACTCAATAAATCCTCTACTGCTTGATTTACCTTTACTAATAAATTCAGTCTAGTCATGACTTATGAGGCAATTGATTGCCAACTGAAAAATACCCATCCCAAAGGCACCTCCTGGGTTTGAAACACTAGCTAGGTGTCTACTTCATTCACGCAAACTTCTTGGATGTCTCTGAGTTTCTAACTGATTCTCACAACTCTGTAACTTTAAGAAAAGATCCCCTCTATAACTAAGTCAGCCTTTTCAGACCCACCAGCCTAGACAGGAATGGTGGATGGGAGCAGGGAATGACATCTAGGGTTTTCTCTGGTCTTCTGCAGAGTTGCAGAAGATGCCAGTGGCCTTGTAAGTCCTCTTGAAAAACAGATTAAAATGGATGCAGGTGGCTCACAACTCCATTGTCTATCTTATCCACCCTACTGAATGCTTCCCCAGACATAGAGTTTGGTGTTGGTGACAAACATCACCAGCATCCAGATCCTTTTCTTCTCAAATATAACTGCATGCTGTGAATGAGAACCAACAGCTGGGGAGCCAAGGATGTGGGAGCAGATGTAAGACTTCTTGAAACTTTGTTCCTTATCTAGCACTTTTACTAGATTTACAGAAGAACTAAGCATAAGTCAGAGGTCATTGCTTAAGGTTTTTCCAGAGTTCATTAACTGCCTCCTAGGAAGGGTCTGAGTGAAGCGGTACAGCCAAGCAGCTTCCCTACAGGTTGGATTTAAATGAATTCAGGTCCCACGGCTCTGTTGTGGAGGAAGTCCTTTTGCCCCACTCCTGTCACTTGACGCACCCCCAGTTCTGACAAAGACACCCCAGCTCGGTGACCTCATGAGATGAAGAATCCACCTCTTCCCTTGATAGTTTTCCTTATGCACTGTTAAAACCATATGGCCACAGATTCTTTCTATCTTTTCTTGTATGGATCTAAATTTAGTACTTCCTTGACCGCAGACATGCAGGTATTCAAATAGAGCAACCAAGCCCACCTCCTTTTTGATAATCTGAACAGTTGAAGCAGTTTAAATATCACAATATGAATAACTTCTCCATCTCTTCAGTTGTTTCTGGCATTCTTTTTTAAATTCTCTCTCTAATTTTCTATTTTTTCTTGATGACTGGTTGACAGCAGCATTGAATCTTTAATGTCTGGCATGTTCAAAGCAAAATCACTCTGCTGATCTCCTAGGTCTCCTCAGCTGTGTCCCAGTTTCATGTCATAAGTTAATCATCAGCTATAAGTCTACTGTAACCCCTTCTCCAGCTGCTGTGTTCTCATTTTTGTGTGTGACCACCAGTTTTGCTCCACTGGCAAATTTTATCTATTTTATTTTTCCTCCTCCATGTTATGGATACATTGAAGGTTGCCAGCTGAACCATGGCTCATTGGAGAGCACCCTTCGAAATAATTCATTTGATAATAGTTCTCCAATGACAATTACTTTTTCGTTGTGTTTTGTGAGATTTATCTCACACACAATCCTTAATCCACTTAAAATGCAATGTTACTGTGCAGTGATAGATTCAAATACCATGCCATAGTAAGCAAATTGCTTTACAAAGTCTAAAACACTTCATTATGCAGCTCTTTTGCATTGGTTATTAGAAACCTCATCAAAGATTTATATAACATTTGTTTCACAATCTTCACATGCATTACGCTGTCCTCATTTATAGCCTCATTTTTTAACCATCATTTGATATCTATATCAATTGTCTGTTATTTTATCCAAGACCTAATTCAGATCAAGTATTTTTCATCTGAACATAGTATAGCAGTTTTCTTAAATATTGGCAGAACATTCGTATACTTAAATTTTATGAAATGTCCTCAGTTTTTTCAAAGATTTATTTAAAGAGTATCAGGAGGCCAAAGATATTCTCAGCTTTAGAACTTCTGGACAGAAGTTATCTGTGTCTGATGGTAAATAATGTAATAAAAATATATTGATTTCTGTCAATATAAATGGATTATTTTTTTTAATTGGTGCCGTGAGATTGCCAATCCACCATGGTTTTAGTACAGACACACCCTTTGTTTTCTGATGCTTTCAAATCCCACTCCTCTTCTTGCATCCCTCCAGCAGAACTGGCTTTTTCTCTAAGAAAACAGCACCTGGAAGCTGGTGCTTTGCCCCCTCCATCACTTCAGGTACTGCTGCATGCCTGTGGCCCATTCCCTGGCGCTGAGCCTACACCGGGAACATAGCTCTGGGAAGGACCTGGCAGCCACACAGACCTGAGCAGCTTGACAGACCAAAGTCACCTTTAGCTTTTGGCTGTAGATGCCATGCTCTGCATGAACAAAGACAGAGTTTCTTTGTTTCAGGAGCTAAGGACTTGGCAGAGAAGACAAAACATCTCAGATAAAGAACTTATGTCAGTCTCCACTTGGCTGTTTCTGAGATTTCTGAATGTTTTGGCAAACTTCAGCCCTCTCCCCAGGACCTGGAAAGCAACTTCTTTGTAGTACAACCTGCTTTGTTTCCACAGGTTGCCAGTGACCTAATCATGGTTCAGGCTAGTATAAATCTCTGACCTGGCCAGCGCATTACTGCAGCCTGCCAATGAGATGTCTGCACTTCATACACAGCTTTATGTCTTAACAGTTGAACATTTTACACTGAAATGGAGAACTCCAGATTTTATCCAGTGAACTGGAAAGTTCTGGGCAAATTATCTGCTGCCTCACCTGCAGCCTTGATTTTACCTCCAGAGCCAAAGCCCAAAGCTGGGTTTCTGTCAATCTGATAGCTCTTAATTCAGGTCAGACCTCAGAAGACACACTGCAATGCTCCTGTGGGTCAGCATTGCTGACTACAACCAAGAGTGAAGCAGACCTTTTGGTACTTCTTAGACAATCAAATGTTTACAGTTACTCAGTTTGATTAACAGCTGCAGCCACACTCAGCCCAGCTCAGCTTAGAAAAATTATACGTGTCCTGTTTGCAGCTCTGGCTGAATGGAGGCAGAAAAGATAAAAGATTTTCGTTATAAACTACTGATATGTTGCCTAAATCTGGCTAAGGAGGGAAAATATCAACAGCTGCAGAGCATGGGATTTTTAATTCTTGGACAAACTATCGCAATTGTTTTCCCAGTGATCCGGCCAATTCACAGCCCTGCAGCCAAGATACCACTGAAGTAAGGCAGCTTGTGAATTGGCTGGAGGGAGAGTAATGAATCTGAGATTCTCCCCCAACCTCTGCTGCAGATTTCCTGTGTAAATGAAATAGGTCTGTGCTTCCATGTACACCTCTGTGGACCAACTAAACTGCCACAGTGAAGGCAAGTAAAGGACTTCATTGATTCTCTGTAGCATTTTGAAGGCAAGTACCTGAAAACACCAGAGCAGCCAGATTAAAAGAAATATAATTAGAGAATAAGAACATCATTTGTGAATGATAAAACCATAATCAGGAACTGCTGGGTATTATAAAAATATTTTTGAAAACTTGAGGATTTTTATTTTGTAACACCCATGCTCCTTCCTGGTCAGTCAGCAACAGGCTACCACAGAGCAGGTTTTCATCTAGTACTTATTTATTCCTGCTAAAACCCATATGTGAATCAGGCAGAAAGACTTTTAAGTACAAACAAGTATTCACTAGTTGTACTGAAAGATATAAAATTCAGAGATACTTAATTTTTCATCCAATATAAGGACTGAGGTAGCTGCAGGTGACTGTTTATCAGTCACATGTGCCAGCCACATACTCAAACATATTGTTTATGTACACCCACAAGTAATAAACGAACAAAAAAGTATTTACAATGCCTATATTTAGATAGAGACCCTTCAGAATAAATAATTAAAAAAGCAAGGGCAAGAGCTTGTGTACAAATTATGGTGTAGATCCTGCTAACTCAACTTTCAGCTGAAAATATGCAGCAATGCTTCCACACTGTGCTTCAGGTGTTAAATATTCCCAGAGAGATGGCAGTCTGGTGTGGAAAGGAGAAAGGTAAGTCTGGGTTGTGGGCGCAGTCAGATGCAGAGCAGTGCTCTGCAGCCAGGACTCTTGCGTAGCCATCCAGGCCATTATTCTCACCTCAGAGAAGGAACTTGGACACACTGCTCCCTCCTGGTAGGAGGTTTCAGGAGCTTTGTGCACTTACTGATAGCATGCTTGTCATACCCTGGCTGCCATCCCTCCCATCCAGGAGAGAAATTCCCTCCTTCCCTGCCGCCTGCCTGTTCCCAAGTGCCTCAGAGGACCTGCCAGGACCCTTGTACAACCATGTCACTCCACCCTGTGAGCATCTCCACTCTGGTGGAAAGCAGCAGAGCCCAGGTTCCTGCTGGTCCAGACCTGTAAAGAGCTGCCTAGGCAGAGAAAGCAGGCAAAGGAAACTGTTGGGGACCTTTACCACCATCCATTCCTAGCTGAGCAAATAAAAGGTTTACTGGTTGCCAAGCAGGGCTAACAGGAATTATAAGGAAAAGAGGCACGAGATGAAAGGAAGCTGGCAAGAAAAATGTGGAGTCCAAGCAAGGGGGAATAAAGAAACTCCTCAAGAAGCAGCCAAAATGGTAGGAGGATACAGCCTTGAAAAGTCTGTGGCTAACACAGCAGTATTTCTGAGGATTTTTACAAAGCAAAGAAAGCTATTCTTGCCTCATCCTTTATTTCCTATCTCATAAAGGAATAACAAATGAGAAGAAAAGCATGATACAAAACAAATTAAAAGAATTAAAATATTCTCAAAGTTGCTGCTTCAATTCAGCTTTCTTGGATCATGTATGCAGCCTGGAATTCAATGTTACCAATATATTTATGTGTATTTTTCCTAATAAAGATCCTAAACTCTGCTATCAGTATTGCATTAAGCTGAAGGGGGGAAAAAAAATCTCATTAGGATCCTCCTATTTGTGTATATGTCTCTCTGTTCTTGAAGAGACGTTGCCAGAGAACGGAACCAGGGAATCATGAGTCCACAATCTTTTATATTCACATAATGTCCTTTGGGGTTGTGTAAGTTCTAGCAAAAAGCCATATGTTATGTGATCATGGAGAATAAGCATTTAATTGTTACTATTATATACGGCCATGATTTTGTTTTGATGGATCAACTGAGCATTGTTTGCATAGCAAGCACCATAGAGTCTACATTTCAAGCCAAGTGGCTAAACAAAGCAGTAAAGTTTCCCATATGTTATGTGAACTTCATTATCACCCTTTCATTTGGAACTGGAGGTGACGTTCTTTTTTTGCATGCATTGCTTTTTTGGCATTTTGTATTTAAATCTTCAGAAAGAATGTCATAGCAAAAAAATTTAGGAGGGTTTTGTCTCATCAGCCTTTGAGGAGAGTCTCAAGAAATAGGAAACAGGATATTCTCCCAAGCACAGAAAGCAGAGCCCCACTATTCCAGTAAGGAGCAACACAAGAATATCCAGATAGCAATGCTGATCCGTTTTTCTTTGTCTGTACTTTGGGGCAAATCTTAAGGTGACATATCAGCTCCAACTGTGCTGTGCAGCACGATGCCTTTGAGCTCAGCTTCAATGTACCCAGTCAGCCTGACTGCTCAGTGTTGAACTGATTTTCAGTACCAATGATCAAACAAAACTTTGAATCATTTTGCTATCTGGAGCTCAGACACAGTGGAGGATGAGAGGGAGGGGAATGGCATATAGTGCAAGAAAGAATGAGAGCCATGATGTCCCAGTGTTATCCTAATCCATGCATATACTTTGTTCCCTTCTGGTCTTTTGCAGTGGTTTATGCAACAGCAGTCCTGAATGTAGCATCAACTGAGCGTACCTATGATGAATTCCATGTAGGGCAAGTATGAACATGATTTTTTTTTTTCACTGAGACTATCCCAAAGCATGCAAGGTGCCTGGAAGAAACACTTACAAGCCTGGTTCTGCATATAGAACAGACAAAGTGAATGCAGAAGAGCTGACTGGACTTGGCGGAAAAGCTGATGCCCATTAATACTGTTTGATTCCTCAGTAAGACACACACAGTTCTGGGTCATTCACTTCAATACATTTCTCCTCTGTGAGACGCAGAGTTGGGTCTCTGACTTAAGACTTCTCTTAAGTCAGAAGCCCAACTGGAAATAGTTGGGCTTCTGACTTAAGGCAACCTCAGTGAAGTGAAGGGAGGTAACTGGGCAATCTTGAAACTTCCTGGAACACAGAAACATTTCTGCAAGTTCACTCCACCCATCAAAAATCTGTTCAGTCTGGACAAAAGGAATTTAAAACAATTAAAACCTTCTATGAGAGAAATTGCAAACAATTTGACATATAACATGAGAGTAATCAATGTCACAGCATGCTGAGTTGAACACATATGACTCATACAGTAACAGTAAATGCTAGTCTCTGGTTAACACTCTGGTTGCCAGGAGGTCAGTGGGTTCAACAGACCCATGAATATCAACTCTTTTCGTCTCTGCATCTGTATCAACATAAAAATTTACATCAAGTGAGTAACTCTGTGCCTTGCTTGAACATGAGTGAGAACCCCACACCTCAGACTTATATGTACTCTTCCTATAGATAAGACTGGAAATAGAATATCTGTGTGGTAGGAAAGTTGAAACATTATCAAGAAAAATATTATTTCATATTTCAGATTGCATTTGAAAGTCGTATCATTAGAGACTTACTGCTTTTATTTTCCTAAAAAAGTTATATTGAATGTTTTACACCTTAATTTGGACTTTCAAAGGTCCTCCAGTGGTAGTAGGACTCCAAATGAAAGTGTTACAAGGCTGTAGGCTTGAAGGACTTGAAAATGTTTTTTCCTTTCTATTTAAAGAAATGGCCAAGGCTATGAATAAATCAATCCTGGATTTGGTTGTTAGTTACTAATAAAATAAACCTTTTATCTGAGAAGCAAGCACATGCCACAAAAACAATCAAACCCAAAGAAATAATACTCAAACCTAACTTAATTCTCATTTCTGGGGTACAAACTCCTCTCAGCCACCCACTGAGTTACCATGAAGAAGAAATGGCAGTGGAATTTATTGCACTTGAATAAAACATGAGCTGCCTTTCTCTGTACTGTGTGTGCATCAGTACTGCCACAATTCTACTTCTTAAGTGGCAAAAGTTGTCAAACCCAACTAATATTAGTAATTTTGAATGTAACCCTTCAACACAGCTGAAAAAACACTTGGATAGCATTTAGGCCAGGGAAACTAAGTCAAACTGGAGTCTGAAATGCTTCCATCCTTCCAAAAGGCTGTTTAGTTCCCTTAGCCTAGCATTAAAAGCATTTCCCAACCTCCATGTGACTGCTCAATTGCGACAATGCAGTGGTATTTCATGCCTACCTAGCTGATCACAGAATCACAGCATGCTTGAGGTTGGAAGGGACCTCTGGAGATTTACCCCAACCCCCCTACTCAAGCAGGATCTCCTAAAGCAGGTTGCCCAGGATCATGAGCCATAAGCTCTTGACTGGTTCCTGACCCGACTCATCCCAAGGCAGAGCTCCATGCATTCCAACTGCACTCTCATCTGTAAAGCAGGACAAATTTCAGACCCTGATGCCTGAATATTGTTTTCTGGCCCAGAAGAGCCTTTGGATTTGCATAGGAGAGATTGCTGACCTGGATCTGGGAGGATGTCCAGAGGGCTATGTCTCCTACTGTATTGCCTGGAAACTACGTCTGGGTAGACCTGGACGACTTCGGACATGTAGCAGATATCCCACAGATGCGTCAAAGCCTTATCCCAAAGAACACTGCAGGCAGAGATACCATACTTGCACAGACCATCAGAGCAACATGTCAGTGATGTTTCCCAACACACTGGCTCTCTGGTGCATGAAGTGTGGCAATGGGCTGAGCAAGCTTTGTAAATGCCCTGTGGTCTGTGATCTGGTAGTAACACAGAGCCCTTTATGAGCAGATCTTGGAATAATGTAAGTGAGGGGTCTTGATGGCAAGCACTTGACTTTAAAACTGCAGTTGGACTCAAGGAAAGCCTCTCCCACTTCCTGCTTTGTTCAGCAAAACAAAGTCAATACAATTTGAAGCTGTGGTTCTGTTATTAAATTTAGGCCACTTGAACACAAAGAGATCAACCAGGTCTGGCAGCTATCCAGGGGGTTGCACTGAACAAATGTACTTCTTATAGTCTGACTGTGTCTGGAGATCCCGTGTGGTTGCTGTGCATTAGGATGCAATCTGAATTTCACTTTCACCGGGATTTTGCCAGTTAGTCTAGTTGTAACCTCATCTTCTGATTGAAGCCCTCATTAAAATGAAAAACAGTTTAATAGAAATTTTCTTATGGGTCAAAAATGTGAAAAATGCAATCTTTTGTCCTCCTGCAAAATACAACATGGAAATGGGAATGGGCTGATGAGCATAGGCTATTCCCAGCCTGAAAATTCAGGATTTCAGGCTATCTAAGAGAACACAAGTGAAAAGGAAAGCGATTAACTTATTGAATAGCATATGGACCATCAGGGGTTTTGCTCTGAAAGGGCAGAATAGCAGGACTTTTTCTAGGCTGAATTTGCAGACACATCCTGCCAGAGTAAATGTGCACTCTAGTTCCTAGCCCCTTGATATCCTGTGCATTTCTGGAGTTTGCTGATACAGGACAGGTAACTAGTTCTGGTGGAAGTTTTTCCAAGGACAGATAGGAAAAGGCTGACACTGTGGCAACTTCAGAAGATGCCAGGGATCTGGATGGAGGCTTTTGTTTTTCCGGATGTCAGAGGCTGCTCTAAGCTGAGTAAGCAGCCGACTAGTTCCCCAGTCTTTTTTGCCTTACCATATGTGCCAGCCCAGTATCAAGCAGTGCACTCCCTGACAAGCTCCCTGCCCATCCAGCAATTTGGATTCTCAGACCCCCAGGCTCTGCTGTTCCCTTCACTGCTTGGGAACAAGAGTAGCTGTTCACGGGCTCCTAGAGCTCACCTGAGACTTTGGGGTCTCCTTCCCAGGTATTTGACTTCCTGTGATCCCTCCTATCTTGAAAAGCAAGACAACATGGAGGCAGGCAGCCCGTCTGCCTACAAACCAGGTCAGGAGCAGCAAGGAGAGCAGAACATTTCATTTTTTGTCTCATGAAGTAGAATTTCCTGGAAATCTCCCCATGTTGGGAAATAAACCCCAAAGTCTGCCCTTTGACATTTTATCCTTGTTCAAAACAAAGCCCTTTTTACAACACAGCAACATTTCCCAGGAAGATAGTCTCATTCTTCCAGCACCACGGATGGGGCTATTGGTTAGTTTTGTTTCAAATGGGAGCCAGATACACATTCCCTCTCTCTCTGAAGTGTGCACACAAAACAAGGGCAAGGAAAGCAGAGCTAAATGTGACTGCAACTTTGAATTTCTGAAGAATGCTATTCCTTAAGGAAAAAATGCCAAGGATGAGTTCTGGAGTCTCAGGCATTTCATTTGAGATTTTTTTTTTGCTCAAAAATAAAGGCTAGAAGAGTCCTTTTGCAGTGAATGGCAAATTGCAAAAGCAGAGGAGGACAAGCATCTAGAGGAAGGGTTAAGAGACCATGGAAAGATGAGAATGTCTTTTTATGACACTACTTTTTAATCCAGACTTTTATGTTAGGAAATTTTTCCAACTGAATATTAACGAAGGGGTCAGGATTTGAAAGGAAGTGGCTGTTGCAACTCATTTTATTTATCCTTTGTATAGAATATTCGAAGAAACAGAACATAGAAACAACTGGTTTCTGTCACAGAGAAGGCCAGTTTTGGGGGGAAGGCTCTTCAGTGCCTTACCTGCTGTTAGGGACCCATGAGCCTGAAGTCAGTATCTTTAGCAAAAATAATCCTTTCTGATTTGGTTATAGCTTTTGATATCATATATGGCCTTGGCAACACCAATTAGACCAAAACAAATACCTGAAATTAGTTACTTAACCAGGCTCATTTTCTGGATATCATTTCCTATGCTCCATTTAGAGAAAATACAGGGAGTATCTGTTCCCAGTGAATCTTAGAGAAGACTGAGACTTGAAGCTCTTGTATCTTTCACATAATTTGGCAACCTGCTGGAAAGGAATTTGGAAAAAGCACTAGGAGAGGAAACCTCACCCTTCTTACAGGTTTCCCTTGGGGACAACGCTATTTCCCTTCCTAATTACATTTTTTTGTAGGTGTCTTCTAAAGTAATGTATTAAGTACATACAATAAATATGAAATGCATAGGGATGTTGCTGGGTGTTAGTTCCAGTTGTCATTTATTTACTTTAAAATGTTTTTCCAGTCTGTCTGCCAAAGGACTATGTAGGATGATGATGGTGTGCGTATACTATGACATACATAAAGGGTGTGCAACTCCATCACCCTTAGTGAATATCCACACTTTTAAGAAAAATGCCTTAAATCTCCAGTCTCCTCCACCCAAACTGTATTTGTTTTTACATCATCTTTACAGTCTTTATTTTAATCACCGTATATTAGATTATTCCGTCTGTTCTCAGCATGCAGATCATTTTAGAAGGTGCTTAAAAGTGAAATAATAAAGAAGATTATTTGTATTAAGGTACCGAATGGCAATCTGGAAAGTGCAAAACCATAAAATATTTCTAAAGAAGAATAATAAAAGCATACTGGTATGTCTCTTAAATGAAACCTGAAATGATATTTTCACAACTATCTTATTACACAACTTTGTTTTCTTAAGCGATTTCAGTATTGCTTGCTATCATGAAATCAAAAATCTGCAGAGGATGAAAAAGCCTTTGGATGAGTGAATGAAAAAATAACCATAGTACTCTGTTAGGACAGAAGAAAGTAATTTGCATTTACTGTATGCCACAGCTCTACATCATGCTTCACTTGAATATATTCTTTGTTATGACTACATGGGTGGGAGCAAAGAGGACGAATGGGTAAAAGGATACATAACACCATGTCAGACCACTGATCACAGTGGTTTCAACCAGAGGCGGGAAAAAAGCTCCTTCCAAATGTATTTTTCATAGCCCAGGATCACACATGGTGGAAGGCATTTCATTCATTTTTTCAGCTTCTTTTTTTTTACCTCAAGATGTCTTTTTATCTACAGTTGCGGAGAGCGTGTTTTATATTCATTAGGCCAAGCTCGCCCCTGGTGTAACCTAAGCCAAATGTGTGGAGTTGGGCCAGGAACACTTTCAGCCTCTGGTCTCCTCCTTTCTGGGATCATTACCACCTGAAACCAGCATCCTCCCCTGAGGCATGGCTTTCGGGTTGGCTAGTCAGCATGAACAGACGTGAGGCAACACTTTCTGCCCAGGGATTGGTAGCTGCCTGTGAGTCCTGTCTACAAATTGGTAAAATGAGATACCTCTGGGTGTTGTGGGAGAGTAAACTATATACAGACATCTCTCACTTCCAAAATGAAAGCTTAAATGGCAAGTTTAGGGGCAGGTGCTGCCCTGGGAAAGCAAAAAGTACTTAATCCAGGGATTTTGGCAGGTCTCTGAATAGTAGTATGGAAGAGAACCACAGCTACATTACTATGTGCTGTTACTTTTCACAGCTCACATTGCAAGTCAGCTCTAGGATAAGTTTGCCATTACAGACTCCACAACAAATGGGAAGTACTCAACCAGTATTTCAATGAACCCTAAATCTGGGCCCGTATTTAAGCTATAGCTGCCTTTTCTTGTTTACTGTCTCATTGTGGCTTAAAATAATGGAATGTGCCATGAAGCTTTGGCAGTGCGTAAGCTGGCTTCCTCTAGGAGCAGAGTTCAGCCCAACTGTCCACATTGCAGTGCCTCAGCAGAAAGAAGCTGGGTGATGCTTGCAGATGATTAGAAGCCTCCTTTCATGTACAGACTAAGAAAATTTTGAATTGACAAAGCTTTAAGACTAATAATGCTCAGAAATTTGAAATCCTGTCTTGTTTTAAAATTAAAGCAAGGCGCAGGAAAGTCAGGTTAACTTTTATCCTTTGCTTTTATTGCTATTAATTGCCACATGAAGAGCCAGAAACAATGGGGAAAACGCTTACTTAAGATAGTCTGCATTTTTCCTCTGGCCTTAAGAAAATTGTATAATTCTTTTCTTCTGTTAATTCAACTGCTCAGAAAAATATTACGCAATAATATCCAAGCTCCCTGTACTTCACACAGCTAATGAGAGAAACAGCAGACAGAGCCTCCAGTAGGTTTCCTCGAATGGCTGGTATTGCATTGGGACTGCACTGCAGCCTTTATATGAAAACTGCATAAAAATCAGAAAATGATTTCTTGAAGAATAGAGTAGTAATCCTTTTTTCTTTTTCCTGTCCCTTTCCAAAAGACATGAATTCCCCAAGTTTGAATCAACACAGCCAAACTGCAGCATCTGGTGCTACTTTAATACAAGGTCTTTGAAGGGAGGAAAAGTCAAGAGATATAACTCCTCTTAATTCTATCGGCGCAAATGAGGAACAGCTCTTTGAAAATGAATGCAGAGATTAGGTGTAAAACAAACATGAAGTTGTTGTGGCTAACATGCCTGGCCCAAGGGCCAATTGCCTTTCTCATGGTAGGAACCTCCTTGAACCTAATAGGAGAGCCAGGCCAACACATTGTTTCAAAGTGCACGTCTTCAGATAAAACCAAAATGTGTGCATGTAACTATGTGCAAAATGTTTGTTTTTTACAGCAGGGGACTAACACATCTACACAAAGCCCTGATAAGTGAAGGAACAAGAAATTTGCACCGTGACATAGTAATGATGACACATGTTGTTGACCTCAACAACATCAGTAAAAGCCAAAGTGCCCTGCCTTCACTGGATTGCTAGAATAAGGCAGTAATTTCAGTTGATTATGTCACTGAATGTCTTCTCTCCCTGCTGCCATCTAGAGTAAGTGAAATAAAAAGAGCACCTTCCTTGGCAGTGAATATATAACCAAGGAGCCAAAACAGCGAGCGAACTTCCTCCACCCTTCAGAATCGTTACTTAACCAATATACAGACAATAATGAATTAGGGGGGCTGGAGGCACTTGGGGGTGTGATGTTGGGCAGTTGGAAAAAAGAACTGAAATTATGCAGGATCCAGCAAACCTAGGGGGTGAACATGAGTCAGAAGTGCCTCATAGGTACAGCAAACTCAACACCACAGTGCAATGTCAAATGATGAGTGCCATATTTAAGATACATCAAGTGATGCCTTCAGTCTACACAGTACTGGCATACCATGTAGTGGTGTAACCTTCTGAGAGGACTGTACCCCTAGAAAGAGGAACATGTGACTGAAGAAAGTACAGAAAACAAACAAACAAAAAATAGCAGAGGTCTAGAAAACATGACCTATGACAGATTGAAAGACCTGAAAGCTTTGTTTAGAAGAGACCAGACTGAGGTGAGACATGATAACAATTGCCTAGTATGTAGAAGGTTGCTACAAGGGGAAGGTAATGTGCCCCTGTGCCTAATGGAGTAAGACAGAGAGTAATGGGTTTAAATTGCACCAAGGGGATATTGCACCTGGGAGGCTGTGGAATCTCTGTCACCAGAGGTTTTGAGGAATAGTCTAGACAAACATCTGTCAAGAATGTTTTAGAAGTAAATGCTTTGGGCTAGTGGACTGGTCTTTGAAGGTGACTTCTCAAGGGTTTGTCTTCGTCTTTCTTCTGTGACTGGATGACAGGGTCGAGCCAATTGCCATATTATCTTACAATACTTTTCTGCTCAGAACAGGTTTTGTCCAGTAACCAACAAAGCAAAACCCAACAAATCACACTTTTTTTTTTAATGGAAGGGAAGGCATGAGTTCGTTTGTTTACTTTAACTACAGCAATGCAAATGTTTCATTATGGTTCATTTAACTTTGGCCACAACATAAAATCAATCCGGAAGCTCTTCATCAGAGAATGGAATGTAAATCACTTTATGTTAAATCAAACTCATCATAGCTATAATTCTGCTCATTCATGCTACATCATTTACTCTGTGTTTGGTCCAATACCTTCCTTTTGGCAACATTTGGCTTTCATGCAAATATATACAAGAAAGGCCTTTGGCTAAGTAATACCTTTTGGATTAAGATATTTTTCAAGTAAAGATACCGTATTGACATCAAACATATAAAGATTTAACATAAAACATAGAACTTGATTGTCATCAGTAACTTCTGTAGTCCTCCTCAGGTGTATCCAGCTTTCATAGCTTACACTGTTCCATCACCAAAAATTTGTCATTAATAGAAGTATACTGTTCTCCCTTGAAAGTTATTAAAAAGCCTGAGATAGTCCACTCCCAGCAGCACCATGTTCATGAAACCAATAAGAATTACTCTTACTTTACTGTAGCACAGAATTCTGAAGAGCAGAATTTGGCTTGATGATGGGAATACTGGTGAGCAGCAGTCAAATTTAGGCAATAAGACAAAAAGTAATATCTCCCAGAGCAACATCTTACTGTCCTTAAATAAGATTACTCTTTTAAACCTGCAAGGATTTCAAGGAAGGTATTGATTTAGCCTTCCTTGAAATCCTTTCTGTTGATATGTACTCTAGAACTGTTCCTCATGCACTGAAGCAAGGCATCCTAAATTATATTGATAGCAATTTCATATCACGTCACTTCATTTTTATTTGTCAGACACACCCCAACATTTTTTTAAATTGTTTTATGCAATTTTTATTGATGTTTTTTCTCTTTGTAACAAGATACAATAACACAAACAGATCTCTTCATTGTTTAAAAGGGAAAATATTACTCACAATGCAGTTTTGATAAGATAATTTGGTATGATTAAATGAAGGAATAATTGAAGGAAAATAAGTGCCACTGACTACCTCCAGATATTCCAGGAATCTTTAACCATGTATTTAAATGCAATCACCATGTGTAATGGAAAACAATATAGTCCTGAAGAACACATCCAAAGAGCCCTTCTGTCATGGTGAATTAAGGAAATAGAAAAGGCCAAGGGAAAGCAAAGTTCAGGGTTCAGGGTCTTGCTCTTCCCCTCCTCCTGACAGTGCAACCCAAACTTGTACATCTTTTCGTTCATTCTACACAGAAAAATGGGTAGTACCTGATATTTTGCAAACCACTTAATCCCAAAGAGTTTTCAACAGGATCCACTTCAGAACAGTGCTGGCTGCTCCTCTGTGCCTTCTGACCTTTAAAGCAACAGACCAAAGTGTTGTGTAAATCCATCTCAAGAACTCCGCAACATTTGCTAGAAGATGTTCATCTGGGAAAATCCCCCTCATAACAGCACACAGAAAGTTAGAAAAACACCACTCCCCTCCCCAATATATAGGACATTCAGGATCAGATGCTACATAATGACATGGCAAATATTTAATGAAACTAGACTATTCTTCTGCCAACTGTTTTCCTCACACATTGTCACATATTCCTTCAAAGCCACACTTCTAACTTTCATTAAGATATTTGGAAGATATCCTATAGTCACTTTTTTCCAAAAGTAATCTGAAAGCATACTCAAAATTCCTCACGATGACCTATTACCTATTAAATATTTACATTTCCAGCTGTCCGTGTCAAGTTTTTATAGCTGAGATATGCTATCCGCCTTAGCTAACCAGGAACTTTTCCTATCTGCTTTCAGGACTGTCTCATTTCAAATAATCTTGTCTTTATGCCAGCAACTGAAAATATAAACTGTTTAAAACTAAATGTATAGTGCTTCTGTGGATACAGCATTATGTTGAAGAGTAATCTTTTATGACTATAACTCTTTAGTAATTAAGTATAGCGTCCTGTGTCCTTCTATCAAACAGATCTCAAAAGGAAAAGCAAGTACTTATGAAAGTTTTAAATATTATAAGATGGTAGCACCATCCATGATTGTTTTTTCCTCCTATGTGCCATTAGAAAACCTGCTTTCAAGCATTTAACTTTGCCAAACTTGAAGTATGCCAGCTAAAGTTTTCCATTCTCAAAACCACAAGCATTCAAGCATTTCTCAGGAACCCAGGGCGGAAAAAATTTTTTTTTTTTTTTTTTTTTTTTTAACATATGTAATTGTTGCGAATTTCCATCTGAAAAGTTCTTGTGCTTGTGTGGCAAGTTAGATTCTCTCTCAACCCCTGAGGGAAAAAGGGGTTAACAAATTCTTGGTCTACTGAAGAGCTGCACATCTGCAAGTCCTGAACAGATGAAAGCCTCTATTCAGCATGGATTGATGATGCTGTGGTCATGTCCAAAATGCCCCAAAGGGCTTTTCTGTCCAGCAAAAGTCCTTGATGAAAGTAACCAGAAAGCATCAGACAACTGAGTCTTACTTTAAGGAAACAGAGATAATTAATACATTAGATTTGGAAGAAGAGCTCCTCATGCAGAGGTAAACTAGCCCAAGATTAAGAGGTAGTTTTGTGATTCGCACTGGCTGACTGAGGACTGACAATAATTAGTCCTAGAAGGTCAGAGATCTAGAAAATGCAAGCCTTTCCCTTTACTTCAGTCCCATGGGGACTGCAACAACATCCACGCTTGCAGCAAGGATTCAAAGTTTTTCTGTGTGTCCTCTGCCTTGAGCTTTGAGAATGCTATCCTGTTTAAAAAATGCTGCACTTTTAGAAGGAAAATAATAGTAATAGTTACAGTTCACATCTCCTCAGCAAATGTTTCAAACTCTCCAAAGAGTTGACCGCTACTAAGCAAGTTGCAACCCGACGTTCAGGAACACTTTGCAGTGCAACTACAAAGCACTACAACAGTTTGCAAATACAGCTATGAACCATTCTGGTTTTCTGTATTTCAGTGAATCTTGGTGTGTTGTCCAGAGCATGCAGATGAGAAATTTAGCTAAATGCTCTCTGAAGACGACCATCATACGGATCCCTGTGGGGGAGATAAAAATTCCAACCTTGCTGATAACTCATGAGTGTAGTGTACCAGTGTGCAGCCACAGCATAGAAGGTGTTCTCTTGGTTAATTTGATTTTGAACTGAAAAAGCATTCAGGTGACTTATTCCAGATTTCTTTTGATCACACCAGGTCTGATTCTGATGTTCAGACTCCTGCTGAGTATGATCTAGATGCACTACACTCCAATAGCTATTGATGAGACTGTTGCGTTGGGGAGAATATCTGAATATGATACATAGTGACAATAAATTATTTTTCCGAGCAAAAAACAGTTAAAGCCTGTCAAAAAAAGAACATTTGTTATGGAAATCAAACAACTTAGTAATCTGATTAATGAAGTTTAGTGATTTTGTTCTGGCAAATTTAACTGAAATGGCAGCACAATTTTGGAAGGAAAAGAAAAAATCTGCCTCTTTCCACAAGTCATATATGTGCTCTCCACTCTAACCTAGAGTCAATGAACACTTTGAATGCCTATTTAAAAAAAACCAAACAGTTGTTTAACAAATCTTTTCTAAGATCAAGTCAAATAAGCTAGGAAGAATACAAGAATTTAAATTTTTTCCCATAACTTTATTTTCATATTAGTTAAACAGTTTAAATATAAATTTAAACAGTTGTTAAAAGACAGAAACAGTCTCTTTACAATTAAAGCTGTTTTAATAATATCAGACTGCAGGAACAAGGTAATATTTTAAAGAGAAGATCTTTCTCACATATTCCTTAAGAAATTTACAGAATGTAGTATAAAGGGTAAACCAGTACAATTCTGCCTTCAAACAAAATTCATGCTGATCCCAGTAACCTCAAAGGAATATAACAGAAGGACTCTCATGGCATTTCAGAAAGACATACAATTCTTCCCTCTTTTCAGATTAATTTAAATATTTGGTCACAGGAAGATCTAGCTTTAAAAATGAAGCAGTTGTTATTTTAACTGCATTTTCAATCTAGACTAAAGCAGTCACAGTCTAGCAAAGCACTACAGAATACATCTAAGCACCCAAGAAAGCACTCTGAGCACTCTGAAAGCCATTTCTGTGGTGATTTGCTAGAATGAAGTCAGAATGAGTAGTGTCTTTCTTTTCTTGATCTTTTGTCCTTATTTTTGCAACAAAGGTAACAGATTGTACAACAGAGAAACTTTTAGAACAGCTTGAGGAACCTGCAGAAAACAAAGTAAGAAGAAAACCGTAGTTTAAAAGGGAGTATTATACTGCTTGCCTATGACCAGTTACCAGCCTCCTTTCTCTCAGCAAGTCGTTATTTTCAGACCACCAGGGACAAAGCTCCACAGGCTGGCAAATATCAGGGTAGAAACAATCGGAGTTTGCCATCCAAGGTGGCTGTGGTGAGCTGCAGTTCAAAAGAAAAGAACATATGGCTTTAATAAAGATCTTTCAAGTAAGTGAAGTTTGCCTTAGAGCAACAAAATGAATGAAGAACATTAAGAAGATATTTAAATTACTTCTATGTTAAAAGGTCCAGGATTCACTTCAAAACCAGAAACAATTTAATCTATAGACTCTTCTCAACCAAGCTAATCTGAAAATTCCATTTTACTTAGATTTTTATTTTCCAACTATTTTCAAATTTGTGTCAACATCCGTTAACACATCAACAGTCTGTAAAACCAAAGCATATGTTTAAACCACATAAAGTCAAACAGCATTCACTCTGTATGACTCAAGCAGGGAGCTTGCAAGAAATAAGAAAGAGCTGGAATAAATGAAGATGGAAAATACTATGAATTCAATCGGGCATACCAACAAATGCAGTTTTCTGATTTTTGTTGGTGTTAAATGTAGTATAAGAATTTCCTTTGTAAAAGAAAGTTTCCTTTGTAAAAGAGTACTTTGAAAAAGGCCACAACCCTTTATGAAGAGGGAATTCTCAGAGACATGCATAAAGAGCCTTCAACTGCATTAGCTTTCTTTTACCAGTCTCAAAAAATCTTAATTATAAAATAAGAGCAAATACTATTTTCTGCAATTACTTCTACAAACAAGCAGTTGAAAACCTGATGTAGCTCAGAAAGTGATGATCTACAAATGGTACCTTTTATTCAAGAATACTACTGTAAAACTGTGTTTTAAATTATATTTTAAACCTCTATAGTAAAGTCAATATACTAATTAAAATTAAGAAAACCCCAACCTTACTATTCCATATTCAAATTTTGGCATCAGTTCTGTGAATAATTTGAAACCTATGTAAAGGTTTCCTATGGGACAAACACTAGAGTATTATGGAATATTAGAGGGAGTATGAGAGCATGGACTATTTTTCATGTCAATGGATGTATGAGTAGTGAAGACCATCAAGTAGGGCAGAGAAGAAGGTTTAGAGCTTTTTACAAAAACTTCAAAGTTTAGAAAGCACCTACAACATCTGGTGCCAGAATGAGGGGAAAACAACTTGAACACAGTCCTCCTCTATGTGATGGGCTGCAGAAGATGTAATGAATTTCCTTTTATAATAACACAGTATATATTTTGTTTTAGAATTACCTTTGGAGGGTGGAAAATATGCTCCTGTAGTGATGTCACCTAAAAGATGTGCTTTAAATTAGAGACTTGGAGTTTTTTAATCTGCAAACAGTTGGTATTGCATAGCAATACATATAAAAAATATTTTGGTTTAATATTTCATACAACATGTTTATGTGTATACAGTGTAAGCTTTAAGACATACTGTACTTTAGGAAATAAGAAGAATCAAAGCAATTCCAGCTAGTTTCACATTACAGGCACATAATATGATTTTTGCTTCATTTTAGTTAGTATAAATACATAAATACGCATACTATGCAGAGAAAAAAAACTTGAAAAGGTCCACTAGCTGCACAGAAAAAAGTATAATCTTGCCAAAAATCTAGTATCTCGGAAGACCAGACGGGAATATAGTTTTTAGCGGGTTATTTTTCATTACTCAAACTATTATTTGAAAACAGCATACACAGCAAGTTCAAGGTTTGAAGTAATCTCCCATAGCCTTCTGCTCTATTAAATTAGCATGTTTTGAAACTGGTCATATGGACCTGCTTCCCAACCACCATGGTTATTATATATAGAACTATGCAGTAATAAACAGTAAGCCATGGTCAAATTAAAAATAAAAATAAAAAAGAACCTCAAGTGATTTTGTATAAATAACTTACATACCAAAATCACTATCTATAAAAGATATTCAAAACCAGAATCATTGATTTTCCATAGACCAAGAAGTGCTATGCCAGAGCCCATCACCTACTGAATTGTTCTGATTACAAGCTAAGCATTTCTGTCCTTCTAAAAGAAAGAGTAAAAAAAAACCACTAACCAAATTGACCTGCAATTGCAACTTTTCAGTTGACCCTCACAGAAACACAGAGTCTGCAGCTGGAACAATGGGATCCCATCCCACAGCACAGTGTTCGACTCACCCCACAGGGTGGCACAGCTGGTCCTGATGTACTGTGGTTGGCAGCCCTGGGCACCGAAGATGCACTGCCAAGTGGTACTGCTGGCCCTGGCAGCAGCCCCTGCAGGAGGAAGTGGCAGGGACTTCCTCATGTAGGAACTTAGAATAGACAAATATAATCAATCAGAGCAGCAGAGACAGGTCCAAAGAACTAATGGTAACTGTGCAACTCAGTCTCTTCAACGGGTATAGTCAATGTCTATTAGAACAGATTTTTGGTTTTATCAGCTTTGAATGAATAGATGTAAGCTCTGAATTTACCAGTGGCACAGTCACAGTTGAAATATGAAATTCTCAGAAAGCAAATTATGTGGCTGAAGTGAAATTAATAGGATACCACTAAACACTAGTGTTTATCAATCAAATCAAACCCACCTATACTGTCGCACTTACTGTTGCTCTTGAATTTTGCATTGGTTTGACAGCTAGCAACAATCAAGAGCAATAAGAGAAGGAGACATTATGGAGCTGACTTTTATTATATTTTTCCTGTTCAGAAAATGGTGTTTAAAGCAATGTAGAATTCACCACCTTTACTCCTGAAGATCTACAGTACATGAAGGGTTTACCAGCTCTGGTTTTGTGGCTTAACCCAACAACAGAAGACATGTAAGTAGCCCTTTGAAATATTTGTTTTGTTGAAAGATGATTACTTAATTTGACAGCTACCCTCCAAGCATTCAATCAGTTAGATCAAAGACACATGGGGTTTTTTTAGAGACCGAAGACAGAATACAAGTTTTTATTGTTAAGATAGCTGTCTTACTGCAGAAATGAGAACTGAGGAGAAAATATAGAAAACAGGTTAGCAGCTTTTAACCATATAACTGGAGTGTCTCACTGGTTACCCTTCTTCCACCAAATTTGTGATAAGCCTAACAGATCACCCAAGGCTGCCTTCACCCAGCCCTGACCATTCCATTTTCCCACCTCATTTCTTAGCATTTGTGCAAATGTATCACAAGTTCCGCCCCTGGCAGCCTAACTTCTATTTTCTACCTGTCTATTTCTACCCTCTGACATATCTATGAGAATACAGAATTTCTGCACTTTGATTTTTCACAGAAACTTCATCCCAAACCCAACCTTAAGTTTTAAACCCTTAGTTCCCTTATGATTCAGATTAAGTTCATCTCCTCTGGACAGATATTCCTGGAACCTCCTGGGCAGTTTCCCTCAGGTATCATATTTCTAAATGTATTACCTGTTTTAGCACCGGCATCTCTTTGCTGTCAGCTTTTAGTATTATTTATGCGCTCAAAAAAAGCACAAGTCTCATCTATATTTAACATGACATTTTAATAGGCAAGTAAAACCAGTAATTCTCAGCAAGTCTTTTGATGTGTGAAATTTACTCAACCAAAATATAATACGTGAAGCAATCTTAAATCTATTTTACTGCTTCTGTACTAACATTCAGAAATCTTTTTTATTTAAATCTGATAATTGAAGAAAACCTGAATAAGATATCCCAAATATCTACAAACTCCTGAAACAGATATAATTTGTTTGGCTTTGCCTTCTCAAAGAAAGATAAGAATCTGTGTAAGTATATAAAAATCCTCCATCAGCAAGAAAACAAAAAACAGATTCAATATCCTCATCCAAAAGAATATAATCCACTTCATAATTTCCTGCCTCTAGAGCTAATGAAGAAACAAATACCTGACAGAAGATAGTTATAACATATATATATAACCACTATATATATAGTGTATATATACATAACCACTACTGGAAGATAGGTCAACACAGCGTCAGTGCAAACGGTCTGAGTATAGATGTGATGCAGAATAGGATTTTATGGAAAGCTCTGCACATTTTCCAGTTTTAGGATATAAGCCAATGCTTGTTAAGTCCAGCAAGAGAGCTTCCTCTAACTTCAAGGGGCATTGAATCAGTTCTTAATGTAAAAAAGCCAATTACTGCAACAATGCACTAGATTTACTCTTTACAACTCACAGTGATCAAAAAATCTAGTTTCACTGCTTGCTACTAGGCTATTAATGACAACTTACATAGGCCCCCAAATGCTGTTTTTCTTTTAATAGGCCATGTTAAATATTTCCATTCTGGAAAGCATGCCATTTTGGCAGTAGACCCTCATGCGTGCAGAGCACTAGAACAAAGTAGCAGTAAATGTTCCTTACACACTAAATACATAGAAATATTGATATGTATTTCTAAATACATATATGTATATTCTAAATCCCAGCAGCTAGAATATAGGTGGAAGCAAACAACTTGAAAAAAAAAAAAGAAAATAAAAATATGTCAGACTGAATAAAAGGTTGTGGTGAGCAGTGGCAACATTGGAAAATAGTTCAATAACCATAACATTCATGTTTTAAGCATCTCATATATGAAGTGTTGTTTGAACTTTGTTGTTGGAGAACTATTGGGAGAGTGTCTCATACAAAATTTGTGTCATGAACCTAAACAAATTATTTTTTCCTTTCTTCAATGTGAGCTTTACTCACTACAGATGTTCTCTTTCTCCAAACTTATTATTTTTAATGAAATAATTATATTGCCATGGGCTTTATGACATCATACTTGGTTTTACATCGAAAACAATAATTGTTTTTGTTATTGATTTCACAGCAACCAGAAAGCTAAGTGTAAAAGAATAGTTAATTTAAAACCCAAAACCATCTTAGTAATAAAAGGTGAACTTAGGAAAGGACTCATTAAGTACAATTGGTTTTTTCACACAATCTTTTATTGATTAAATTTGGTTCCAGCATAAAGTTTTGTCTCAATAGACATTCCGTCCTGGTGCTCTAACACCCTGGGAGACTGCTCCAAGATTACATGAAGCCCAACACTTCGAAGCAGCTAATTCCATTTCAGGTTAGTATTTATCAAATGCAGTATACTACTCACTTTTAAATGGGTCAGGGGGGAGGCTCACTCTGCTAATGGGAATGCATTTGTGCTGTGTAAATTAAAATCACAAATGGCAATACTGAAGAAATAGGTGTGAGATTAGAGGATGAACTATACTTTTCCAGATATCATACACCCAGGACAGGGTCAAGGCATTGAAGCATATCAATAAAGTGCAATTCATTGCTCTGTTTCGTGACTAAAAAGGAAAGTTCTCTACAGACCACATCTCTTGTAACAAGAAATCACCACACCTCAGCTCCCATAACACAGAGTTCTACATGTTATTGTTTTAGACATGTAGCTTAGTCCATTGCAGGGACTATCATCAGAGATATCACTGTTAAACAATTTTCAGTTACAGTAAACATTATTTATCATTAGTGTAATTACAAGGTAACGGCAGTGGAGGTAGGTAGTTTACACTATATAAACTCTTAAAGTAGCCTTCCATCAGAATTATCCAGTCCTTTCAAATGCACATCTTGGATTTTTCGCTTTTAACTGAAATCATACATTTGTGTATCACTCAGTTTATCCACAAGAAAGAAAAAATAATTTTGTGATAAATCTTCAACTTATTTAGATCCAGAAGAAAGTAATAAGAAGGAAATCTAGAGTGAATAGGGATTGATGGATGTGCTGGTTTTGGCTGGGGTAGAGTTCATTTTCCCTATATTAGCTGGTATGGTATTATGTTCCCAAGAAAACTGACTTCAAGAAGCAAGCAAAAAGGAGAAAACAATCTCTCAACAGAGTAACTACTGTGCACACAGTTTATGAACAAAAATGCTGAGAGTAAAAAGATAGCCAAGAAGTGTAGGAAAGAATGGTACTAGAAGCCATAGTTCAGAACCATTGTGTACTAGGAAAAAAGAGAAAATTTAGTAGTCAAAATGCACAGGGAGAAAAGAAAACCAAAAAGGAGTAAACCAAGAAAACATTTGTTTCTCTGCAGGCACACATGAGCTGACAAAAACTCTAAGTGCAAAAAACAGCGTACAGCAGACATAAACCATGCGTTGTCCCAAGAAGAAGCATGATATACGTACCTTTCTTGAAATGACCTAAGTTACAAAGCCTCTGTCTTCAAGTGGTAATGAACACCCACCCACACTGTGAATGTATATGTGCTTCAGTTGGAAAAAAGGGCAACATACTGTGAACATTTCTTCTTCTACTATAACACTGCTTTACCACCCCACTGTTAAAATCATGCCATACATGAATAATGCATGTTTATATGGTCATAGATGCATGAGTTCATATCCACGCACATATATAAAGTTTATTTTTACTTTTTCCAAACTTCAGAAGTTGGTTATGTACTGGTTGTGTTTCAGATAAAGAATACTCCAGAGCCTTTCTTACTGAACCTGCAAAGGTTCAGAAAGATGCATTTAAACAGGACTGCTATGTTAGTATTACCATGTCTTTATAAATACACATCAATTAACATATAAAAACACACAACACAATGTAAAATACAGCTGCTTTGCCTCATGATATTACATTGCAGGAATTAAAAATGTCTTACTTCACTGGTTCATGTACATAAAGGCATCTTTCCATTGTTAGAATAACACAACCTAAACCTATACTGTTTGTTCAGAATTTGCAGTATCTAAACAGCCTGTGAGCATTCATATCTGTTATTTCCTTTGAGAGTTCACATTCAGAGTCAGTGCTTCTTTTCTTTCTTATAAAAAGCTGAAGAATGACTACATTCCTGGATGAAGCCCTGCTCCCATGGGAATTGAGAGGAAAGTCACTAGCAACTGCAAAAACCTGGAATTAATCTGTAGGCATTTGTGGTTTATATCACCAACAAAGATTACCACTTCTGCTTCAGGTATTCGTATCGACTGCTACATCTGCTTTGCAGTCACAAAAAGAGACTCAGTGATCATTATCTTTGCTTAAAGATCTTGAGGAGATTGAAATGTGGAATAGGAATGCCACAAAAATATTTTTGGTTCTAAGAACAATGAGAATCTTTGGAACAGATTCTCATTTCTGACCAGTTTTAAACTGGATAATTTACTGGTTTCCATATTGTAACTCCAAATTTTCATTATTTTGACTGATATCATAGTCCACATCTGAGTTGCAAATGATCCTTCTACTACAAAATTTGGCCATGCAATTAATTCTCAAGATGGTCACCTCAGCTCTCCATAAAATGGTATAAGGAAAGGTATGCACCTCAGAATGGAATCTTTAAGAACAGCATGCTGAGTACGGAATTGTTTGCCAACAGACCAAAGGAGAAATGATGAAATCAAGGATATGCCTTAACTTCTGTCCTTTCCCAGGGTTCAGTGCCTTACTGTGGACTAGGCAGTCAGAAGCTCACTTTGCTCTGGATTCATGGTCTAGAACATTTTCCTGAAAATATTTATGGGCTGCATTGCTGCAACTGTTGGCTGACTACTGTGATCCATGAGGGATTTATTTTTTTTTTTAGCTTCTGAATGTTTTATTTAGTATTAACTTCATAATTAACTTCATATGTATATAATATATATATTAGGTTTTTTTATATATTATATCTATAATTCAAACAGCAAGCTCTCTAGATAAGGACTACCATGTTTTGGGGTACTATCAAACAACTGACACTGCATAAAAGGAACTGATGCTAGGAAAAGAACCACGAGTATATGTTATGGCATGTGGCTGCAATTCTGTGCACGGAGTTGTTTCAGTGTCATTTACAGATGAACCAAATAATAACCTTCACTGACACTTCCCCACAAAGGGAGTATAGGACATGAAATGAATATTCTAGATCAAGAAATGTTGATCTGTTTCACATATTGTCAAGATCTATTCTGTTACTGAAAGGTTTTCTGTCTCTACACCTCTAATGAGAAGTCTGTTCCGGGTCCCCACTCATTTGATTACTGGGCAGGAAACTAGGATGGAGTTTTTTAAGTTTTTCCATGATTGTTGTTTCTAAGGAACTCTTTTTGAAAGTTTCATGGCTGAATCAAGACTTCTACTAAGAATTCCACATGTTCATACTCCACAGTATGTCACAATTCTGTACAATTCTCCTTTCCCTGCAGTTCCCGAGCTCAAGTTCTGTGCAGCAGACACAAATTTGCACAAACCAGAGGACAGCTGCTAATCTGGCTGTTTATTTTTTCAGCTACATATCCACATGTGTCTCTTACCTTTTCCACTTCAAATGTGCAGCTCAGTAATAAAGAATTTGTCATAATTACTGTATATTGAATGCAATCCTGAAGCAGTGAGATTGCTGTCAGGTTGCCCAGAGAGATTGTTCAGTTGTCCTTGGAGATATTTAGAGATGTCTGAAGATACTGCATGATGAACAACAACAAAGAGTGTAACTGAGTACATTATTGTACCTAGTCACTATCATATGAGAAAGAAGGATGCCAAAGTTAGTCAAACTCTTGGGTACATAAAAGCAAAATTCAATTAAATTCAAAAGAATTAAAATATAGAATTAGCAGTATGAAAATGTCTAATAAACCATTTTTAATATACAAACCACTTTTACGATATTCTTTCTTACAAGAGAGATTTTTTTTAAGTCTGCAAAATACGCTTAGAACTCACATGGCTGGACAAATAATCAGGAACGGTTTCCAGATCATTTTCTTTAATGATGGGTTTGAAACAACTTAAATGTAATCTCAGACATTCTTCAAAAGACTGCCTTAATCTCTGAGGCTGCTAATGTTTGCATGACATCATTGTCATTACAATCCTGTCTCTTCACTCAGTAACTAGAAAAGCTGAGGGAAACATGAAAAAGAGTTTTTACTAGCATCCTACTCAGGTGTATAATTTCAAATTCCACTTCAAAATCTGGACATTAGCTCACGGAAAAATACACTGAAAACCCAAAATTCTTTCATGCAAACCTAGCCACACAAGAGTAGTCAGGCAGTCCCCTTCAAAGTAGTTGGTTTATACCCCTAATTATCCTTGATACACTAGAGGAATGAATTTTTCTTCCTAAAACCAAAGCATGTATCAGAACTTAACAAGCTCACATTTCTTCTTTTATTATTCCACATTCAACTGACTGAACATTTTTACTTAGAGTATATCATTGGATTTTTTTTCTCAAACCCTTGACATACTCGTACAACTTCCACATTTAAAATAGTCACTTCAGCATGAAATGATGTTTCATAAGAGAATGACAGCTATCAAAATATAGCCTTCTGTATGAAGGTACTTCTATGATTTTTTGCATTCAACATTTTCAAAACAAAATACAAGAGTAAATGGAAATTTTCAGTATGATTCATCTTGGGTAGTGTTGTTTCTATCCCCATATGGTATTTACAAAATTTCTCCAACTGTTATAATGTTCCTGTGTTACAAAAGCTGGAAGAAAGAGCAATGTTATTTTAAAAAGTAGGTGTTAACTACTGATCACATAGTCACAATCAGCATAATGAATTCACTTGTGCCTGGCAGATCTAGGCCCAACTGAAAGTAGCTGGAGGTGGATATATTTCTTCAGGACACCTAAATATGTAGTTTAAATTGTCACCATAGCTTAAAAGATTTTAAAAAATACAAAGACCTCTTATTCATAGAAAATCAACATTGCATCAGATTAGTTATCTAAAAGAAAGGGGTAGAAAAGCAGACATAGCACTAAAACATTTAGCAATTTCATTAAAAAAAAGAAAAAATTGCAGAACTATTATAATATCACTTTCCTAAGAAAGAAACAGAAAGCCCAAGGAGATTTTACTATGTCAAAAATACTTCTGGAAGCAACTGCTGAATGTAATTCTTAAGATGAACCTTGGAGAAAAAGGAGGAGCCAAATGTGTTTTCCATGTATAATGAAGTACAGTTGTTGGCAGTCAAAAAACATAAAACATAATAAGACTTCACCACATGAAAATCTTCCCACTACTTAGTGACACATTGCAACATCTTGTACATGAAAGAATCCAGGTAGCTCATTAATAGCAATGTGAATGTGTCTTTATAGTTTCCACAGGCTATATGCTCAGAGTCATGGGCTATTGTTGTTTGGAATCTAACACACTAAAAAGCACAGATGAGCCCTAAATCTATATCCTGGATACATAATAGAAATTGAAAAAAAAAATCTTTAGTCCTATATTTTGATGAAATTAAGATTATTGTGATCTTGTGCAGATTCACCTTTAAGTTTTTAAATCCATACTGTAAGCCTTAGTGATACTTAAATATAAATGTCTTTTCAATAGCCTCCTATTCCTGTGCAAAATATGAGATGAGGGTGTACATATTTTTTCTTTGTTACCTTGCACTGTTACTAACAGTAGGTCATCACATCTGGAATAATCTTCATTTCTCCCACAAAAGCAAGCAGGAATAGAAGGAAAGCATGAACTGATTTTCCTTTCCTCTTTATATTTTAACTTCGTAAAATTAGGAAGTTTAATGTTTCTGGTAGCTGAAATAAACCCATCAAATGTGTAATTTCCAGATTCATTACCATTGTAATTTGACTATGAAACAGTAGGCTCTGCATGTGAAATTAGTTCTTTCATCATATGAAGATTAATCATAAACAATTCATTTAATATTGTCTGCTGCCATATGTGAAATAAGGACTATCTTTTAAGTTCCTACAAATTATATGCTTTGCTGTTTGCAATTTCCTCATTAACCTGATACGTTTTGGACAGCATATATAGCACAAATATATCACACTGGAAAACAGCACTTTGAAAAGGGATTATACATATGGGGAAGAGAGTCATGATGAGAAGGCATACTATATACTGAGTTTATAAGCTGCCCAGAAATAAAATTCTCAGAAGATTGCTACTAAATTGACACATTCCTCATACGTGACTTCAGCGCACTCACTGCTGGAGATACCAGTACTTAGCACATGAAGAACTGAGTGACTTGCCAGACTATTAGTAGCAAATAGCTTTCCCTAGACAGATACTAGATCAACAATCGTAAAGAATTATCTGAAACGATTTTCACGGCCAAAGCCCAGGGACTTCAAATACAAGCATTTACAGAAGTATCACTAAGACAAGGACTCATATATCAGATTTGTTACTTTACAAGAGAAAATAAAATATTTTTTTGTAAGGCGTATTTCTTTTCCAAGAGAAAATTTTGCTGGTATACTACAGTTGGGAAAATCCATTATTTAATACAGGAAGCAAAAATCTTACCATACATAATCCCTCTCAAGTAAAAAAGTTACATAAATGATCAGTTCGGTTCTCAATATGCATTATTAATTTTTTGTGATTTTGTATAGTTTTCTGTCCTTTTCAAACTAAAATGTTTCAGACTCCTGGAACTATATTTTTCTTTTCTACTTTAATATAATTTCTATTAGCAATTAATTGTTTATTCTATGTTAATGAGGGAAATACAATATTATTTATGTGAACATCATGTAAAATATCTGTGTGCAAAAATGCAAAATAAATTTTTTAAAATCATGTTTTGATTTATTTTATCTATCATTTCATGCAGATTCCTACATATGCTTTTGACAACAATCCTATAAAATATGAAAGCCCCTAAGCATGCACCAGGGTAAACATTCTCTATAGTTAGCAAGTGACATGGTGAATGCACAATATTAAGAATATTTTTATTTTCAGAGCACTGAATATTTAGTAATTGTTTTTAACTTTTTGAAATTGTAAATATGGACAAATATTCTCCAGGAAAACATGGAATGGCACATTGCAATCTGGAACAAAAAAATTACTAAAATAATATGCACTCACAAAATACTCAGAACACTAACAGAAGACTCACCAGAGTTAGTTTCCTGGAATTTCTTAGCTCACAAAAGAAAAACAGAAGAGAAATTAGATTAATAGCTTTCTTAAAACGTGTTTTTCCTAAGTGCACGATTTGTACAGCCAAATGAGAAGTTTAAATGTAGCATGTCAAGTAACAAGCTCATTCAGTGTGCTGTACTTCAAATATACATATAAAAACATTTGCATTAAGTAACTCGGGGGGGGTGGCTAGAATGTACACATTAAATTTAAACCCAAGTTTTAAAACAACTGTAAGTCTTGTAAGGAGAAATCTGCTATTTATATTGTAATAGAAACAAAAACAAAGAACTTCAAGGTATGAAATTTAGGGCATGTCTATACTGTGAAATGGACCATGGTGCTGTTATCCTTGAGTCACAAGAGAACCAAGACGATATGTCCATATGGTTTAGTACAGCAGTATGCAGTCTTGTGTGAGCAACTCTTGTGTGACAAGAGTTATTAGCTCATCTACAATGCTGGAATAAAAGAGTTAAACTGTCCCAGGCCACAGACTGACTTGCCAGTACTGCAGTAGCGAGTTTAAGTCTGAACTTACTGCTATCGGGACTCCAGTCTTTACTGATAAAGGGAGGCCATTTATCAGTAACTCTAAAGTGGAGTGGTCTACACAGACATTCACAGTGTATGTGTGCATTCTGTGCATGTGTGTGCAGCCAAATATCTTAGACTAGGGATAGCCTTAAGGTTTGCACTCTCCTGTTTGCTGTCCTGCTGTCTGAACATGAGATAAAAGCCATACAGAGTGCCCCACTTTTGGTTACAAACCTAACCTTTTCCTTTCAAAAAGACTTCAAACCAAAGGCAAGGAATGTAACTGTGAATATGAGCAACACTCTTCTAAGAATCCCCCCTGTCCCTGTAGTTTTTAAGGAAACAATCTCTTCCTTCAGGTGATTATCCCTGTATACTCATGCTCCGGGTGACCCCAAGCAGTATCATTCCTAGCCTAACTGATTAGACAAACTCAGAGATACTAGAAGGACATATTCACTTTAGCGGTAGCGCAATTTGTAACAAAAGCATGGGTTAATCTTCAAACAGCAAGTATACACACCACTAGCTTAGAAACATTCACAGAATTTTCTTGGAAGTTCCTTTGGCTTGAGCTGACATCTTGCTGATGATAGTTCTCTCCAGGACCTTCACAGCAGACAAGCACAAAACTGGCACTACTTTGGAGAAGAACTTAGTGAAAGCCTTAAAATAATCACATCAGGAAAACCAAATACGCAGCAGTTCTTTTTAAAAAGCCTGAATATTTTTTCCAGGGAAGACTATGGTTACCAAAAGGTCATTTTCATTAAAAGATGAAGACACTAGGCTACAGACATAAAGGTTCACAGCAAATTGCCACCCTTTTATGGAATATGGTCTCTAGAAGGAGAAAATGTCATTTGTTTGAAGAAGTTAAGGATGTCAGCATGTGAAAAAATTAAATACTCTTCCACAAAAGTACTGAGCAGAGAGTGATGCTGACTGCATCTTCACACAGTTCACAGAATTCCTCATGGTAAAGGAGGAGGAAATTTTTTGGGGGGCGGGATTAAAAGAGATCTAATTTAACATTAGAATGACTAATTCAACATCAGAATGCCAGTCCACTGCATATTTGCAGGTTCCTTTCTGTTATTAATTATGTGACAAGTAAATTCACTTTAGCCCTCAGAATCATACAATATTCCTGTAGTCTGGATCAGATGTATAAAGTTTGTGTGGCTGCTTCTTTCCAAGCCATTAGACAAGTCCGTCACCAAAGTTAAAGACTGCACTAATAAGCAGAGTACATCCCAAAATCAAGACTTGTCACTACCACGAATGTGAAGTAATTTTCTTGGAAACATGCTGCCTTGCTTTCTTCTGTATTTATAGGACTAGAAGAAAACAGTTTGAAAAAACAGAAACAAAAAGACACGTACCAGATCCTCAGATAAAGACAACAGATAGATCCAACAGGCATCCATAGGCTAGTCCTGGAGTTGAAAAACTGGCATCTTCCTATTGATGGAAGAGCTAGCAGTAGAGGAAAACTGGGAAAAGGTCCATTATGGGGCCAAATCCTGGCTGGCAGCAGAAGCTTCTGGATTCAAGCCACTGCACAGCCTGAGGGCACTACAGACACTGGCTGTTTCAGGGGAAGCAGAGCACTGTACTTTTTCTTTCCTTTATATTGCCCTGAATGGTTCTCATGTAATATACAGAAGCACCAGTTTTTATGGGCTTCCTGAGCTCCTTCTGTAATATACCAGCCACACAGAAGGTGAGCATGCCCTTCTATACAAAGCCTGGACCAACAAAAATCCTTGAAATCTAGAACCAAATTCTCTACTGAAAACACTCAAATTTTTCTCTGCAACTAAACCAGGGTCTAAAAGTGAACATCCATGAGTTCCTAATGAGACAAACAGTAGTGAGAATGTCAGAATTTTTCCTGATACTTCTGCCTAATTCAGAGCTTGGATATCCCAACACTTAGATGTATGTGTTGTTCTTTTAAAGAGTGGAAACAGGCCCCCAAAACAGTGGCACAGCTGAATGTCAATCAGTTCATCTAGAAGACAATAGAGAGGCCAACAATGAAAGAAAATGACAAAATTAACACTAACATGTCAACATGAGCATCATAAACCAAAACCCAGTAAGGCAGAAGATTAACATGTAGAATACAAGTGAAGCTCTACAGCAGAAGAGCATTTCCTCCCCTGGGTAGTTAAAAAGAGAGGTGGTGTATTCGCTGAGTTTCAAACAGTAAACAATGGAAGATTAGGAACATGCCCTGTGTTACTGCAGAGCCTATAAACATCTGGGGTCTTGTTTACTGCCAAGGTTTGCAGGTCAGGTATTAATTTTATCCTTTAATTTTATCCTTTACTTATAATCTAATTCTGTCACGTTAACTAGCAGATACCTAGATGTGCTTGAAAACTTATGGAAATCAGTCCCACTTCACCTGTGTGGAATACTTACACAGGAAATAATGTCAAGAATCTTTCTTCATACTTTCAAGATTTTAATGTTTTCTTGAATAACTTCTGAAAAAAACCTATTGTTTATGCACCTTTCACAAAGAACTGTGTTATTTTGTGTATTTGGGCTTCCTATTTATTATAACTGTGGCTACTCTAGTAGGCTTTGCTACTGTTTATTATAATTTCATGACAGCCTCTGGACACAATATTGCTCTAAATGAAACAGACAGCTGTTTCAACTAATGTCAATCAGAGCAAGGTCTATAGTTTCAATCCTGTACTTTGAGCATACAAAACATGAAAGCACCCTTGCTTATGTTTTGAAATCATTGTAAAATTAAGTGCAACTACAATGATTAACCACTAAAAAAAGATCTGTATGTAGAAAGAGATCCTGTCTCCAAATATCAAGATTTTTCACCATACATATTGTATAATGTCCTATTCAGGCCAACCAAATCCCAAGCCCTTGGCCTGAAAAGCAGAATCCACAGCCAAATAAAATAGCACTGTGGATCTGTTATAAACATTTGATGAAAATTTATCAAACCCAGCGTTTTCAATCCTGTGAGTATATTCTGAATTCTAAGGAACTGAAATTCCTTCTGTAGTTAATTAAGCTTTTTTCCAGTTTTTCTCTAAATTTTAACATGTATTAGAAAATGGCTCTGGTGTCAACTAATAATATACTGTTTCTTTTTAAATTAGAATACTTACTAAAACAATTTCCTTCCCAGAACTCTGGAATTTGAAACTGTATTTTTTCAAATTATAAGTCTGGAAAATTGGATCTACTTGCAAAAGTATGTTTGACACTACTACTACTATTAGTACGTCCTTATTTAATTTCTGTTGAATTATCACTCTTTTTGGTGAAATGTAATTTCTAATGTCATTGTCTTGCAAATAAAAGGCATATCTTTTTTTATTCACCTCACATTTACTGGGGGTTTTTAGTATTTTTTTTATTACTCTTCCTTGTTTGAAGAACTTTTCACTTTATAAAAATAAATGTTCTACCCTTTCCTTCACTTTAAAGCTTTACACTAAAATTGTGTGTGAATACACGATTCTCCTTTGTTTCTTTCTTTTCTTTCAGATTGTTTACTTCTGTTTCTTTTTTTTTTTTTTTTTTGTTACATTCCATGAGTTTAATTGGATACAATTATCTTACATAATGTTTTAATACTGTGATGTGCTAAATTACTAATACTTCCTTTGAAGAATAATTTCAGGTCAAATCACTGTCAAATATATTCCAGTGTATTCAAAAGAACAAACCTGTGATCTCAATAGATTTTCCTCTGTATTTTTTCCTAAGATTTCTCCTTTCGGTCACAGAAAGAGCAGAAACATGGAGAAATCTTATGACATACTTACCTAGTAGATGTATTTCCTTCTGAAACAAAAGGCTTTGCAAATGAAAATAAATAATCTTTTCTTTCCTTTTTTTTTTTTTTTTAAGTGACAGTACAAAGTCAAGAATGTTAAACAGCCAAAGTCTGAAAGGCGTTCATAGTGCTAATACCTTCTCTTTCAAAGGTACCTTTTGCATAAACACAAGCAACCAGATTAATAGTATGTTCCATACATTAAGTGTAGAGTAGGATAGTGCAATTAGTCTTTTGGCAATCTAGGATTTCATTTGGAGAATATAAAGTATAACTATTTTGTCATGTAATTATCCAAACATTTTTTAATGGCATAAGCTAACAGTAGTAAAAACTGTATCCATAAAGCAAATTCTTTCCCTTGGTTCTTATTTCATTTGAAAAAGTCAGAACCTAAAGAAGTTGTAAGACTGATGGATCACTTTGGAACAGCATATCCAAGAGTTGCCATCATTCCTATAAAGCGGAATCCATAAGGAATATTATATTGGCCTATATAGCTAATAAAGAAAGTTTTTAAGAGGCTCAAATAGATCTATGTTAAAATTGAGAAGAAAAAATTCTAGACACTTTTAAAGAAGATTACTCCGTCCTCTTCCCCAAAAGCATAAGTTTCACAGCACTTTGCATAATGATACATAATACCAAAAAGATTAAACAAAGAACATTTGTAAAAATCTGCATATTCCATGAAGGGCTCTCTCTTCTATCTGTACTTTGTGTGCTCAAAGTACAGATGTCAAACACAAATTCCACTGAAGATAAAATATGGAATATCAGGAAATGCCATAGAAAAAAACAACAAACCCCTGCCCTAATGACAGATAAAATTTGCTTTGCATGTATATGGATCCAGGAGCGACAATTTAAGCAGGCCTGGCTAACTATGCTGCACCAGTTAAGCAGATTAACAAAACAGCTTTAACTGTAGGAACTGTCAATTAAGATTCTGAGAATTATCTTTCTCCTCTTCTGGTGTGGTTACTACCTTGGCTAAATATACTACTTTTCTAGCATGAAATTTCATGTCTGTAACCCCCATTGCTTCTTTCCTAACAGTCTTTATTTCTCCACAGCATTTTCCAACTTTCAGCTTCCTTTTTCCCTCCTGCAATGCTTGCTTCCTTGTCATTTGAGAAATTTCTCTTCTGTTCTCCTTCCCCTGCCTCAAAGCCCCAGGCTCACACATTCACTTATTTCCTTTATTCTCTCCCTTACTTATTAACCTATCAACGTCATCTGGCTCTTCCTCCTTCCAATGTAAACATTCCTTAGTTTCTGTGTCCTTAAAAGGCCTGCTGTTGTCCACACTTGTTTCTCCAGTTACAGATCATCTCTCATTTACTTAACAAAGAAAGTGCTGTTTGCAGTCAGGTTTGGTAAGTATTTTCCAGTGCTTTTCTCTAATGTACATTGTGCATTGAATTTCATTGAAATGACTTGTCACAATCCCTCTGTTCATAGCCATAACTGACAATAAATGTCATCCTTATATGCTTCCACCTACCGAGCTGCCTTCAATACAACCAACAATGGTTTTCCTGGAGTCTAGATCTCTCTTGGCTTCTTTGGTTCTTCTCTGTCCTGATTACCTTTCTGCTTCATAAATCAGTCCTTCAGAAGAGTATTCTCATTTTCCAGTCAATTCCCTACAACCTCTCACAGAAGTCTTTTCTCTTTCCTCCTCCCTCTTTGCATCTTAACTTCAGATATCAAAATACTAGTTCTCTAATCATGACTCAAAGTTAAACCTCTATTCCAGATGTATCTCCACATCCAATTATTCACCATTATTTCAAATCCAGAAGGATTAGAACAAAGATCCTCATTTTAATTTTACTGAAATTTTTGCTCAAAACTTCTCCATCATTGCAGACAGCAACTTGTCACTAGTACAGATAAATTGGAGATTATCTACAACTTCAATTTCCTTCTACATCATCACCTCTAGGTTATGTGTTAGTCCTACAAATTCTTTCTGCTTATGACATCGAGGACATGGTCTTCCACATTCATTTACATAGCTAAAACATTTATCTAAGTCTAGGTCTCACTGCAATAATGTCCTTTTTCCTTGGCTTGCTTGCTGCTTTTGTCCTTCCTTTCCTTCAACTATTGGCATCTCTTGATTCAAAACAAAAATCACAAGTCTATTAGTTTGACCATGCCACCATCTTCCCTTCTTTTTTTCACTGCATCAGACCTAAGCTAGTCATTTTCACTACCAAATTTGCAAAGTTTGTTCCTGCATCAAGCTTTGAGCATCTTGCTTACACAGGAGCACAACTCATCTGCACCAGGCAATTTTGCAATGAATGATTCATTAGCCTGCCCTTCTATTTAAAAAAAGAACAAAACAGTTATTGTGGAATGTGCCAAAGTGTTTATTAGTGCTACACTGATCTATTTTGACATTCACTGGCAGAAATTAATCTAATTGGTTCAAAACTAAGTTAATAGCCAAAATGGGAAAATCAAAAAAATTATGTTTGAATGCCAAAGAAAATTACTCCTGAAAAGATTATAAATATAATAATCTTTGAGGTTTACTGTTATGGTAGCATAAAGTAAGAGAAAGCATGCAAGTAAGGTATACTGCTATTCTTTCAGAGTATTAATTCTTTCAGGTTATTAATAGAAAATGTGAATGTTGAATAAAGTTCTTTCACAGAATGACCAAAGACTTACAGACAGACAGGTCTGGAGAAATTATTTTATGTTTACTCTGGGGAGCATATTGAGGACTCACAGGCAAGAGTTAAGAAATGACTGTGATATAAAAATGCAAAGAGACAGACCGCTATTATTCTTTAATAACACAATAACAAATTTAAATTGAAAATATTTACTAGTTTCATAACATTTGATCTATAACTATATTATTATTCTTTATATAACATTTCAGTTTAAAAAGACCATATTACATCAGCTATAATAATATGCGTTCCATGTCTCCAAAAAATAGCCCAAAATGGGCATTCAAAACAAATTGCTAATGTCAAACAGAGATTAAGTTTCTTTAGAACTTGGAATATTTAGCTTCAGGCATGCTGAATGTGGGTCTAAAGTGAAATTCCAGTATTTACAGTTGCCCACACATTGACCATAGAATCCCTTTATAGCACAAGGACAACCTATAACAAGGCAGGATAAGCAATCTCTGGATTTTCTTTAACTACATGCTGTGGCAAGAAACTTTCTTACTCAAGCAGATACACAATGGATGCTCATGAAGTCATTTCTTTAAAAATACATTCTTACCTCATTGCAAACTCTCTGTCTCATTTGTTGGAGGTTTAGAAAATTCCCTAGTGGGCTGATCCTAAAGAAATACATCCTTAGTAAATGTCTGGAATTCAGTCAAAATTGATAATTTTGCCTTTTTCTTTTCTTTTTCTTTTTTCTTTTCCCCCTGTGGCTCGCTTTGTTTTCTTTCCCTTGTTACTCCTTCTTTACATACATGCAATTCACTTTATCAGCCTACTTCCTTCCCTCTTCCCTCCAGCTCCACTCCTGACTCAGCACCCATGCAATTTCCAAAGGACGCAGTTCCCAGTTCCCTTGCAGATCAAATACTATGCAGAAGCCTAGAGGGTGACTATATTTTGGGCAATCTCACTGCCCTGTCAAAGCTTTTCACAAGCATGCAGCTCTTGACATAAAACAATTTCTTGAGACATACTTACCAGTTTTCTATTATGATAATTTTTACAAAGAAAGTTATTAAATAGAAACCAGCAAAGATGGAGGTAACAGGTTGGTTTTATTGCAAATACTCTTATGATTGATCTTGTTCTGTCACTTGATATAAGGCAATGAACAAAAGTACAGACTGTTAATAATATCAAGCTACCATTCATTATTCATCTCAAGCATCCATGGTCCATTAAAATGAGAAAGAGATATAGGAGCCATTTTGCAGATGCTTCACTTTCTGAAAAATTTGTTACCATGACATCCTTTAAAAATCCACTAGTGAACTGAATCAAAGCAGAGTAGTGTTCAGGCCAAGGTTATGCATTGTTCAGCAGAGCCACCAAATAATCACAAACTATTTGAAATGGTGATAGAGAAGTTTGGTTAAGGACACATGGAAATCAGAAAGAGCTGCCAACAGTTCTGAAGATTTAATTATCCCCAGCCTGTCCACCTCAGCATGGTATCAGATCATATATGGGATCTAGCTGTGTAAAAATATTTTTTCAGCTGTAATGACAGGAAAAGATTGCTGCCTAAATTAACTTTCCATTTAGAAATGTCCAAATACATGTAAAAGCACAAACAGGTCATTAATTTACTTTCATTTGCTGCAATCCCATGAAAGATTTCTCGGTCAACACCAATCAGGAAAAAAAAAAAAAAAAAAAAAAGAGTTTTCATTTTGTCCAAAGAATTAATTTACTTTTTAAAAATACCTGCATTTCCTAAATATCATAAAGGAATAAATGTCTTCAATTACAAGTGAGAATATTTATAGCATCATAATTATAAGCAGGCTGTAATGGCAGCCACAAACAGAATCATAGAATAGAATCATAGAATAGTTAGGGTTAGAAAGGACCTTAAGATCATCTAGTTCCAACCCCCCCACCATAGGAAAGGACACCACACACTAAACCATGTCGCCCAAGGCTCTGTCCAACCTGGCCTTGAACACTGCCACGGATGGAGCATTTACCACTTATTTGGGCAACCTGTTCCACTGCCTCACAACCCTCACAGTAAAGAACTTCTTCCTTATATCTAACCTAAACTTCCCCTGTTTAAGTTTTAACCCGTTACCCCTTGTCCTACCACTACAGTCCCTAAGGAAGAGCCCCTCCCCAGCATCCTCATAGGCCCCCTTCAGAAACTGGAAGGCTGCTATGAGGTCTCCACGCAGCCTTCTCTTTTCAAGGCTGAACAGCCCCAATTTGCTCAGCCTGTCTTCACACGGGAGGTGCTCTAGCCCTCTTATCATCCTTGTGGCCCTCCTCTGGACTGGCTCCAACAGCTCCATGTCCTTCTTATGTTGAGGACACCAGAACTGTACACAGTACTCCAAGTGGGGTCTCATGAGAGTAGAGGGGCAGAATCACCTCCTTTGACCTGCTGGTCACGCTTCTTTTGATGTAGCCCAGGATACGGTTGGCTTTCTGGGCTGCAACCACACACTGCTGGCTCATGTTAAGTTTCTCATCAACCAACACCCCCAAGTCCTTCTCTGCAGGGCTGCTCTGAATCACTTCTCTGCCCAACCTGTAGCTGTGCCTGGGATTGCCCTGACCCAGGTGCAGGACCTTGCACTTGGCTTGGTTGAACTTCATGAGGTTGGCATCGGCCCACCTCACAAGCGTGTCAAGGTCCCTCTGGATGGCATCCCTTCCCTCCAGCATATCAACCGAACCACACAGCTTGGTGTCGTCGGCAAACTTGCTGAGGGCGCACTCAATCCCACTGTCCATGTCGCCGACAAAGATGAACAGGACAGGTCCCAACACCAATCCCTGAGGGACACCACTCGTTACTTTTTTCCAACTGGACATTAAGCCGTTGACCACAACTCTTTGCAAGCGGCCAGCCAGCCAGTTCTTTATTCACTGAGTGGTCCATCTGTCAAATTGATGTCTATCCAATTTAGAGACAAGGATGTCGTGCGGGACAGTGTCGAACGCTTTGCACAAGTCCAGGCAGATGACGTCAACTGCTCTGCCCCTGTCCATCAGTTCCGTAGCCCCATCATAGAACGCCACCAGATTGGTCAGGCAGGACTTCCCCTTAGTAAAACCATGTTGGCTGTCACCAACCACCTCGTTGTTTTTCATGTGCCTTAGCATGCTTTCCAGGAGAATCTGCTCCAAGATTTTGCCAGGCACAGAGGTGAGGCTGACTGGTCTGCAGTTCCCCACCCAGGTCATCCACCTTCCCCTTCTTGAAAATGGGGGTTATATTACCCTTCTTCCAGTCATCGGGAACTTCACCTGACTGCCATGATGTTTCAAATATGATGGACAGTGTCTTAGCAACTTCATTTGCCAGCTCCTTCAGGACCCGCGGATGGATTTCATAAGGTCCCATGAACTTGTGCATATTCAGGTTCTTAAGATGGTCTTGAACCTGATCCTCTCCTACAGTGGGCCCAAGGTCTTCATTCTCACAGTCCCTGCATCTGCCTTCCAAGACTTCAGCAGCATAGTCAGAGCATTTGCTAGTGACGACTGTGGCAAAGAAGTCATTGAGAACCTCAGCCTTCTTAACTTAAGCTTCTTTCTCTAAGTTTTTTCAGTAGTTCCTTATCCATCCATGGAGGTCTCCTGGCCCTCCTGCTGCATTTCCTTCTAGTCAGGACAGAACACTCCTGAGATTGGAGCAGGTGATTCTTGAATATCAACCAGCAGTCTTGAGTCGCGCTGCCTTCTAGGTCTTTATCCCATGGAACCTTACTAAGCAGGTTCCCAAGTGTGAGGCTGCTCCTATCTGTCTATAGAGAGCTTCATCCACAGAGCCTTCTTGATAGGGCAGCCTGTAACAGATCCCCACAGTAATGTCCCCCATCGCTGTTCTCCCTTTTACCCTGACCCACAAACTCTCTGTTGGCTGATTGCCTGTCCCCAGAGCTGTCTTTCCTAAAGAGCCTATAACCTTCCATTCCAGCACTCCAGTTTTATTTACTTATGTTCCAAACAACAGCAATGTGAATTCAAAAATCAAAAAGGCATAGTTTATTCTTTCATAAACACAAATATGCAGACGAGTGACCATACCATTCAAGAAATCAGCTGCGAAATTAACCTGTTGTGAGGCAACAACTGGTTTCAGATTCATATGAAGAATTTTGTAAACAAAAGAAACCAAGAGCCAATTTTTCTGAAATCATTAGGCAAACTTGAAGTGAATTCAAACATTGTCAAATTTCCACTTGCAAAATCAATTATCAGTGTTGATCTTGGAATAACCTTCATTTTTCTAGCCTAATTAGCTATGGATTTCTAAACAGCAAATGACAAAGAAAAGAACCCTAATTACAGCTAAAATAAAAACTTCAGTAGCCTGTTTCTATTCTCATCAGAGAAGTAGAGGGATAAGAACAGAGACATGGTACAGATTTCAGTAACTAAATAGTCTGATTCATATGCTTGCATAACTGACCGTAAAATTACCAATAGCTCATTCTGAGCTGTCCTTAACGCCGCCTTCTGTGCCAGAATTAACTAATACTAATGCAGTGTAGTTTGTTGTTTCTTTCTTTGTGATCCTTCTTTCCCCACAAAATTAAGCAGCATAAAGACTCATGTCAGGTTTGTTGTACATATGCAACACGATGCAACAGAAAACTGCAACTGTCTCTTCTAAACCAATGAAAGACACTTCATGAAAATACTAGATCCCTGCTATGATTTTAGTGTCTATGTCATGCTGCTGAGGTATTCATATTTTTCAAGACAGACAAGAACAAGCACAGAAAAAAGTGCAAATAATAAGTCTTTTACCTCACTTTAAAAATATCAAAACATTTTTTTCTTGAGCTGAGAAGAAAAACATGTGTTATTAATTTGCCCAAAAAGCAAAAAAAAGTCAGAAATTAATAAACAACTGACATGCTAAAATGAAAACATTCACAAAACTCTAGTATGATTCAACCTTAATAGCTGTTTATAGCAACATGCTTTTTCTGTTTTTATTTCATTTTGTTTCACTTAGCATAATTGTTTTTGCTATTGGAGGATTGACGTTTTGTAGAAAGACATAAGACTACTACAGTTAATGCAGAATAAACATATATTACCCAGACTACTGGAATGAAAAACAAAAAATAAAAATGGCTACTTTGCTGATTTGTCATGGCTAAATTTTACAGTTTGCCATCTCTGACATAAGTGTGTTAATATAAACCACTAAGAATGGATAAATGCACTGACATATGGGGAATACATAGAAAAATTGAAACCATTAGCAATAGCACCACTGATACTTTAAACAAAAGGAGCTGTACTACTGGAGGTAGCATCATTCTTAAGAATGACAGTCAGCAAAAGGAAACTTTGCTCTAACAACAAGGTAATCGAAGTGATTCACTCCCATACTAGGTGAATAGAATTCAAATCAACATTTCCTTACAGCAGTTTGGCACATAAATTCCCTTCAGCTTCAAGGTCTGGAAAAATTCTGTGGTTTAACAAGAAAGAAGCACAAGAGTGCAACTGTATACAGTATTATGAAGCAAAACTGTATTCTTTCAGGAGTGTGACTGTGCTAATTAATGCAAAGAGTTTATCTATTTTTAAAGATACTACAAGATGTGTAATCAGATGTTCTGATCTTTCACTATCTTACCACAATCCAGTAACTATAGCTGCCTCTGTAGTTATAAATTTAGATTTGTAAACTCAGATTTTCTTCACTGAAAAATAAAAATACAGTTAGCCAAAGAGTGCCTTAAAATGAGACTGTGACCTATGAGACCATTTCATATGGAGTTATGGTCTATGCAGAATCTCCTTTTCTATAATGTCTCTCTCCTTTCCAGTGGAGCGGCTGCCACAAGGTTAGCCATGCTTAGCAGAATAAACGGAGAACACACCTATGAACAGAGAGTGCTACACCCATTCTAGCCACAGTGTCTTCCTGAAACTGTCCCTCCCAGGAAACTCTTGGACCACCCATGATACATGCTATTTGAGAGCTATTTGTTATCGATGGACTCTCCCAGACTGCCAATGTATTATGACCACCCATTGTGGGTTTTCTTGAGGAATGTGACTCAGGCCATTCAACAAAAACAGTAAGAGCCTCCATGAGTTAAGCTAAAGGACTAAAAGCTCAAATACTAAATAAAATATCCAACAAATTAATAAAGGATAGCTAAAAAACTGACTTAACAGTAGGTTCCAATTCCATCTTCAAAAAGGATCTTTAAGCTCTCAGAAGCCTGAATCACTTGCATGTTTTTATATCCTGCTATTTAGTCTATCAGCCAACATCTGTGGTAGATGTCTTGCACTCTTATGTATAAAATTCTGGAACAGTACAAAAACCTCTGATACATTAATATGGGTTGTATGTTCTTGCAACCTACTTAGATTTCCAGACTCCAATATTACTATTGATAAAGTGTCACTTTATCACTAGTAATGGTTGTCTCATGACTATGTAATGAATATTGTTATATGACCGACTCTATCTACACACCAAAATTCCACTCCCTATAGAATATTGTCCTTACCATGTACTGAATAAAGCTCAGTCACTTTGATATTCTCTTAGTTTTAACTGTAGCAGTATTTATTTTTACTTTTAAATCGTTCTGATTTTAGTCTAGAAATTTATAATTTCGAAGCATAGTAGAAATGAAAATGGAACAAGAGGATGTACAGTGGGTATGGTTTGAATATTGCCCATTGATGACCTGTAACTTAAGTTTAGCTCTTAGGAAGCCCTTCATTCTAGGTCTTGAATATAACTCTGATAGACCCTGTTTATCAACCAGATTTGTTCTTCTCTTGAACTGTAAGGCACAAAAGAGCAAACATCTAATAAATCAAATAGTGTCAGAGAATTCTCTAAGTTATACATATCTAAGTTGAAAGGCGCTTTGCCATTTAATATACAATATTCTACTAAATTAAAGTAAGTGCATTTCATATACACTTTTTATACTCTTCTCTTTGGCACCACTTCTTTGGAACCATTGCACATTAAAACTCCAAAAATAACTCAGCGGAACAGGAAATGTTTACAGAAATGGGAGCTTAAAAACTATGACTATTTTTCACTTTGGCCGTAAGCACTATAACAGGCTGGCCGGCTGTAGTGATGTCAGTCAAATGGATTCTAGACCTGATATCATATAGGTAATTACAAAACTATTTAATTAAATAAATAATACTCTCTTGCTTCTTTAAAAGTTCCTGTATAGTGCAATAGGTTCAAAAAAAGCATCACTTGTTTTCTAGTACAAGTCTTAATTAGGCAATTAAACAAATATATTAACATTTGTTTTCCTTATCTACGTCCTGAAGAATCAAAAAACAGTCTCTTCCTCCAGACTCCATCATGGTCTGTTTTGTTTGCATCTTCTTTCTGAAGAGGCCAGAAATGCTAGCTTTAGTCCAGGGCACCTTGCATGCACACAGGAGGTAATATGGCTCATTTCACTGTATAAAACTTCCTTGCACTGATCAATTTTTATTGGTTATATAATAATCATATTTTCATGAAATATTAATAGTGATTTTACCTTTTAAAATAACTAATCTGAAAAAGGTATTTCTGCCATTCTAACACACCCTGCAGTTCTTAATAAGCAACCTCATCATTCCGTCTGACTTAGATAACAACTGGTTTTATTAGAAAAGTATTGTTTCTGGTTTTTAGAGATTTTGTTTTCCTCTGGATGATACTCGTTCTCTGAGGCTGAGAGATTTATAATGTATATATGTGCCTGGATGGTATAACCTGGGACTTAAAATATATTTTCTTTCTGAATTATTCCTCCCCATATCTATTTACCCACAGAAAGTTCATTTTATTGTTGGGTAACCCACCTTTTCCTCAAGAAAATATTTTGCAGATTGTAGCAAATTTAAAAGCCAAACCATGGTCTTAAATGACATACTGCATATTTAAACATTTTCAAGAAAAAGGGATATTCTGTTTAAAAATAATAAAGGCATATAACTCACACTTAAAGAAAGTGGAGACATACTTATTCCATACGGACCTTTATATTACTCATAGGAATCTTGAAATAATACACTTAACTTTCAAGATGGACCTTATTATTTACAAGATGTTCTAAAAACTCTGTGTTTCTGTATCTAAAGCAAAAGCAACAGGAGCTGTTCAAGTCATGAGATAGCAATGCTTGCATAACACTTGGTAAGACAGTGGGAAAACCAGCTAAACCTGCCAGATTAGCAGCTTCCCAATGGAGAATGTATCATATTCTGCAGTGCAAACAAAACATTTTGAAGTTGAGTCATTCATGGACAGGATTTGTTCCAACCTTCAAATATAGAGTAAATCTGAAATTTGGAAAGAGAATGCACTTAGAAGTGAAAAACACTTCACTCAATAAGTATCATAACTGCATACATGCATTATTGATGGAGTAACCTCAAAAGTTTAACTTCTGAGCAGATGTCAGCTAGCTAGCTGGAATCTATTCAAAACTTTCAGATCAAATATAGATTACAAGGAAAACAAAGTGGTAGTCCGTGTTCATACTTCATACTAAAAATACAGTATTCTGCCACACAGAAAAGGAATTTTGGAAATCCTTATGAATTTTGAAAGTAATCACAGTTTGGGTGTCCCTTATTAGATTTTTTTTTCACCTTAGGATAGTTCTAATAGATATTTAACCAAAACATCCAAATGAAAAAGTTACTTTTCCCAAACAGCACTCTTTTTGTAATTATTATTACTTGTTAGTAGGTAAATTACATACGACAGGCATTTATAGGCATCAATTGTTATCATTAATGTGTTCCTCTAGACTTTTGGACTGCTTCTTAAGCAAAACCAAAAAAGGTTTTTCTTAATTTTGTATCAGACTTCATATTAAAAGAGCCCTGAAAATAAAATGGACGGAATGCAATTTTTGGTTAAAATCACAGGAGAAAATGTTACATGCTCCAGATACAATAGAATGCTGCCAGATGTAGTGTGCTATTTGGTTTACAGTATAATTGCTTGGAAGTTCTCAAGATTCATCTGCTGGTTCTATATCTACTACTTTTAAGAAATTCTAACACAAATACGTACACTTGAAAGAGTAACCTTTATGTCATCCTCTCCATAAATTTGTATGAACTGTAATCTTGCTTTATGCCTCTTCTTAGAATGATATCTCTATGATTTCTGTTTTCCTTTTTCTTATTGTATTATTAATTATATTTGGATTTATATATTTATTTAAAAAAATCTCTACTATAGCAAAGTTAGCTAAAATCTGACAACTGGAATCAGCTGTTGCTTTTCACTACTGCACACATTTCATCCCCAGTTCTGTCCAAATTCAAACTGGGCAATTCAATGCTGATTATTCTATTCTACAAAGGCTCTTATACTACACTCATCATCACATCTCAAAACCAGAATTTTAATTATAAAAACCATAATCTCATTCTGCAGTGGCACATGCTACATTTTAGTGTAAATTAAATGAGTGAAGAACAACTGGTGACTTTGCAGGGCTACTGCTGAGACAGATCTAGTAAAGCCTAATGACTCAAGCTGCCTCCATATGATCAGTATCTGTACCAGAATCCCTGGCCTATAATAAAAGTGTCCATATTACATAAATTTTTTCATTGCCTGCAGTATGCCACACCTTATAGAACTAGATGAAGAAACTGGTATGGAATGGCTGGCTTTCAAAACTTTCGAACTGCAGTAGATGCATGATAACACTTCTCTCTGTTGAGTCCATCACTTATCCTGGGTAATATGCTATCAGCATATGAATCATTTTACTTTTAACATTTTTACTAGCAAAGAACATTTTCATATTGATAGTAGAAGTATTAATTTTCACCTTATCCGTGAGGATTCTAAATGTTAAAATATCTCCAGCAATTTTCAATGTTCTGAAAGGTCCCTTTTAATTTTTTTCAAATGCTTAAGAGGAGACAAAAAACAAAACACAAACCAACAGAAAACTCAAAACCAGAACTGCATGATGAAAGATTTAGTTTACCCAAAGTTAAAGCAAGTTGTTAATGGCGTTGTCCAAATGACTGTTAAACACTAACAGATTGGGAGATTGGGCACCTTTCCAGGAAGCCCGTTCCAGTGTCTGACTCCCATCTCTTTAGAGAAATGTTTCCTCATGTCAAGTCCAAACCTCCCCTGATGGATGTAGCTTTGAGCCATTCACACGTGTCCCATCACTGGATACAAGAGAGAAGAGGTAAGCAGTATGGTATGGTATGGTATGGCAGTAGGAAAATTATCTATTTCTCTAAAGAAAGGCTCTTAAATGACTAAGCAACTAGCTGGATAGAATACAGCTACAGTTCTGTAAAAAAACTTGTCACAGAGTGTCTCAGCTATTATGATATTCTAGACAAAGTAGATGTACTGTGTCTGAATTATGGAAAAGCATAGATGAACCTATCCCCTCAGATTACAATGCCAATATTTTAATGCATTAATTACCATAATCGTTAAACATCTCAAATACCACTCTTCAGAAACACAGCAACTAGGAACAATGGTGATTCCAGCTGCTGAATTTTTCTATGGGATAAGGGTCACAGGATCCCCTTATCAGCATCTATTCTTCCCTGCCTACTCCAGTTCAAAATGCAGGCCTGAATGGAAGAAAGCAAACCAGAAGTCCCCACAGCTGCCAGAACAACTCACAGGGTAAACTTGTTAGGGAGTGCAGAACCAAGCACTTCTGAGCCTGCTGTACTTTATGCAGTGAACTGGAAGAGGCACAAAAGGCAGCTTTAAAGAATTTTTGCTTCCCGCCTTTTCCACACTCTGCTGTACACAGTTCAGATACAGCCAGAAGCTGGGCCAAAATGCTTGGTGTGGCTATATCACACTCCATCTGACAGCTGGAATCATTCTATGTTGCTTTTTTAATTTGAGACAGAAGTTGTGTCTGATTTTCTTTTCATATTCAATCTGTTAGCTAAGACTTAACTTTCCCTTTTCCAAAAGCTCATTTTAGAATGCAGTTCCTTCCATACTTCCTTTTCCTTACATTTTTACTAATTGTATATTTAATGGCTGAACTCCGCTTTTTTATCCATCCTCTATACATTTACATCATAATTGCATTTTGGCCCTAAGTTTCTTCAAGACCGTGCAAGAAGGGAGAATCTTCTTGGAATGCAAATGCTTGAATTTTATCAAAGTGGGAAAGTGAAACCTACTCCAGAATGGCTTTTAGTATCAGCAAATGTCCAACTGCATTCTATGAATGTCGAGCAAGAGAAATGCATGATAGACACTTTTCAAGATGGCAAGAAAAAGAAATGAGATACTGTAAGGACAGCTTCTTAGAGGACTATGTGAGATAATTAAGTTCTAATTTATACTTCTCTCTAAAAGGCATAAGTGAACAAACTCCTAATGATTAGTCCTTTAGTTCTTCCCATTTGGCAAACCTTCCTCATTTCAGCTTCTCAGGACAGAGGAGGAGACTGTATTCAAAATTCAAAGCACACTTCACAAAATATTTTTCTACATGCCCCTTCATGGAGCATGAAAAGTAGATGCTCACTTGCTTATCCCTTTAAACATTGTATTACTGCTCCTGGAAGACAGTTGTGTAGTGTGTGAAGGGAGCAAGAGAAGTTTATTTTGTCTGGCAGTTTCTCTTCATGTCCTTTGAAAAAGCATTTTTTTTCCCTGAGGCATTGAATACACTGATTTGCAGAACTGTTAAGTCAAGAGCAACTTCTGGTTCTCAGTAAGTCTGAAAACCACACCATGGGCATCTCACTTTTGCATTCTTTTTCAGAAAAAAAGGTTTAACTAAAAGTGCAGAAATTACAATTCTTAACCTCGCAGCTATCTTCTCTCTGCAGAGCTCTCATTCCCCCCCCTCTAGGCACTCTCTTAATCTCTCCATTATCATCACTTCACTCCACACATATGTTCTTTCCCTCCAGTTCTTACAAAGTTAGTCTACACCATTCCCTCTTCACTCTCATTTTCTATCTGATGGTTTCCAAAAAGCTATCTGTTCTCCAAATTATCCCTATGACTACAGTTAGTGCCTTTTCTTCCTACTCCCAGCCAATCCTCTCTTTTCAGTCCACAAGGGACCCCCACCCTCCCTGTCTAGATTCTTGGTAAACAGAATTTACACTGAACAGCTGAGTAACCGATTGTTTAGTACCACCCCTTTCAACCCAGTAGTGCCATTCAATGAAATGTCTACCCTTGTAAGAAGTACAGTAAAGATTTTATGACAAACCTGCTATGAATTGAGAAGCATGCCACTGCAAGCATATTTATCTAAAATCATGTGGTGTACAGCTGTTATTTGCTGGCAACACACTTACAATGGCTGGAGTATCCCATGATTAAGCTGAATTATAATGTCCTTTCCAGTTTACAGAAGGCTCTTTCTTTCTTTTTTAAAAATCTGCCATCCTTCTTCAGAGTTGTCATATGTACTTACAATAATTTATTTGGTACAAACAATTTTTTCCACTAAACAACATCAACTCCTATATTAATTGGCACACAGCGCTACAAGGTTTTCCTAGAAAATGTAGAAGAAATTATCTTTCTGCTATAAGCAGAGACGTACATGTGCGGTGAGGAACTCTGATTCTGAATTCTCAAGGACTGGAATAAATTCAGTAGGACTATCTGTTCTGTCACACCAATGGGTTCTCCACAGGCTTCACCACCCTCACAGCAGAAGTGTGGTCCAACCCAAAGCCCTACATTGTTTTCCATCAAAGCAACTTTTAAGAAGGCTTGGCAAGGGCCAAGGTTTCCATATGTAACCAGTGACTCAAAGGCAGCAGCCAAACGAGGCACTGTAAGCAACCAAGTCCACCTTGAGAATCTCCCAAAGGTGGGTAAAGCTAAAGCCCCTCTGTTCCCTCAAGCCACGCAGACTAGGACTAAATTTAGGATAAAAGACAAGCTGTACTTCTGTGCTTTGCCTGAATTTCTAAATTCATTTAACTGGTGAAACTTGAATGGTTATGCAATTCTCTAACTTTGAAGACTACCTCACAGATGATTAACAAGTTACGGCCTTGTAAACTACACAGCTGCATCAGTCAGTGACTGCTACTAATTTTTTTAAAAGCACTGTCTTACATAAAAAACCCCAAAGGTCTCACTCACTGTCGCAATGATTTATTTGCTCAGCAGCAGTTACCTTTTGCAGAGATCTTACTGCAGTGTTTGGTCCAGGGAATCCAACTTCTCCCTCTCATAAGTCTTATTTACGAGAATTATAAGAATAAAAAAGGGCACATGAAACTGCCTTAGACTGCTTTATGTTAATATCTTAGAACCATTTACAAGTTGATCAAACTGGAACAGCCTTTAGCCTGTGAAAATTAAGATAAATTGTATTAAGTGCCATATTAATGTTTTTTGTTGTTTTTTCTTTTTTACAATTAACACCATGATAATAAATGTGTACATTTGAGGATAAAAGAAGAGGTATATTGAACATGATGGTGAATGAAAATAGAATATTAATAAAATTTAGGCAGACTGAGATTTCAGTAAATTGGATAGAAAAATTAAACTGATATGTTCCTCAAATTTAAGATATGTCCACTCCAAATTCTTATTCAATTCCCTGAAGTTACACAAACGAGAGTACACAGATCTGGCTAATAGACAAGGAAAGAAATACATTCCGAAACCTCAGAAAGCATGTATATGAGGTCAGCAGCAGGCTTTTTTTCTTTTTAATGCAGCTGTCTTCTTTGGCTGGACATGGGAAAAGGAAATAATTTCTCAGCAGACAGAAGCTGTGCGCTGCAGCGCACAGTCTTTGGCAAAGACAGTCTGCATACAAAGCCTGCATTACTGCACACTACTGCTCATAGAGACAACTGATGAAATTTCTTCCTCAGCAGCTTAAACTAGTGTGTAGAAAGAAAACAAGTTTGAAAAATGAGTGAAGAGTTGAAAACTTGATGTTAAGATGCATGAGGATGTGCTAAAAAAACACTAGTCTCTTTCACAATCTTCTCTGATTTGTCATTTAATTTTAATCACACTCTGCATTTGAAGATTCTCAGCCAAGCCAGTTAAGTGACTGCATATATAGCACCAGCCAATCAAAAGACTGAAGTAAAACATGCTAGCTTAAACTGCTGCAGTTGCAAGCATGTTTTATTTAATATGTAGCCTACACTGGCATATGAGTACAAACTCTTAAGATAGCAGCACAGCAAATGCTTGAAGGTCTCTACAGTAGAAAGTCCTACAGTAAAGAGACCTCTACAGTACAAGTGGGCTTGGGAATTCTTGTATTCAAGAATAATTAACAATTCAGGAGTCATTTCATTTCTGATGAAAAAAGCACATATTTTCTTCTCCTTTATCAATAATTCCTGAGAAGGACACTACTGCATTTAGAGAATTATGTTTTATAAGCAAATTAACTATAGCCGTTTAACATGCATAGTAGAGGTATACTCAGTTCAGCTCAGGAAATCTGTGAATTTCCTAAAATTCCAGGAAAGTATGTCTTCTGAGATGAATAGTAACCTATTTGCAAAAGCCTATTACTTCTGAAGCTAATTAAAATCCCAAAGAAAGTAATCAGTCTTCAGATTTTTACCAGGTGTCCTTTTCCACAGGTACGTTTACATCCCTAGTCTCAGTTCCTAATTTTCTGAGGCTTCAGTAAACCCATTGTAGCCTTTATAGATGTGGATGTTTTTATTTTCTCAAATAGTACAAGAGGATCTCTGTCCATTGCCTGCTACAGAGTTGCCAGATTTTCATTTAAGTGAGCTATCCACCCTGATCCTGATTGCTTTTCTCAGACCTCATTCTCGAGCCTTTTCATTGCTGCTTCTTTGCTGCTTTCTTGTTCCTTATGAGAACACTCACACACTGAAGTTTTTCTGACATTACGACAGCTTCCCCTTAAATGTCCAAGCTAGCTTACTTTCCATCTTCTGCTTCTACTTACTTCATGAATATATAGGTTGCTCAATCCAGGGGCCATAAATAAGACGAAAGTATTCTACCAAATAAGTTTTCGACAAATGTCTATAAAAAACTTTTTAAAACCAAATTCTTGAAAGTTATTCTCATCTTCCAACAGAATTAAAATTTTTCAAATACATTTCAGAAAAGCAAAAGAAAAAAAGAGAATTTTTAGACTCTGATAGCATTTTCTAGCTTTTGAATTTGATCTCCTGGAATAGAAGATCAGAAAACCTGACAGCTTGCTGCTTATTCGTCTCAGAGATAAAATTACAGGAGAGATAAAACAAAAATTATGAAATTGCATTTACATATAGTTTTGATGTACTTCTAGATTATGAGAGCGAGTAATTGGGATAGACTGGCACAAACAGTAGGATCAAAAGAACCATGTGAAAGAGCCTTCCTAACTTCCATGAGGTCATATTAGAGGTCGAACTGGTCACGAGTTTTAAATTCACATGATTTAGTCCGTGACAAGATAACTCTGAGTCCTATGGAAGAATATCATACTGGAAAAAATGTGCTCTACAAAGGAATCAGACAAGACTAATACAATACTAAAGCCAAAACTCAGCAAATTAGAGTCTGAAAAAGAATTTTCCATATCACTACAAAAGCTACCTCCATTGTGGAAAATTTTATGATTAAGTGAATTATCAATGGTGAACCAAAATTGCAAAAGAATGGAGTTTTCATACAAGTTGTTTTAAGGTGAAATCTCCAGATGTGACCACCAGGAAAAATATACTTTGTTAGGAGCTAGTAAAAGATGATAACTCATGTTTCCAGACACATGCAAAACCATCTGTAGCCAATTCTGACTAAAGTGGGTTTTAGTGTGAAATTGTATTACTGAGAGACCCACAAGCAAACGCCCTGACTAGGAACATGAAATATGTCCCCCTTCATGCAGGTTAGCAGAAAATCAGTGCAAAATTTTCAGTGGCTCCCATGCAAGCCTAGTTGTGAAAGAGATCTCCAGATCTCTACTATTCATTTAACTTTCTCCAGCTGCCAAGTAATGCACTTATGGTGAGTTAGTATTTAACCTAAACGTGCCACAATATAATAACATCTGTGTCGTGGTTTAAGCCCAGCCAGTAACTCAGAACCACGCAGATGCTCGCTCACTCCCCACGGTCTTCCTCCCCCCGCTCCTGGAAGCATGGGGAGAAGAACTGAAAGAATGTAAATCCCACAGGTTGAGATAAGAACAGTCCGGTAACTAAGGTATAATACAAAACCACTACTGCTAATAATAATAATGATAAGGGAAATTACAAGGGGAGAGAATACAATTGCTCACCACCCACCGACCGGCACCCAGCCCAACCCGAGCAGCGATCTGGGCCTTCCAGGTAACTCCCCCCAGTTTATACACTGGTCATGACATTCTGTGGTATGGAATACCCCTTTGGCTAGTTTGGGTCAGGTGTCCTGTCTCTGCTTCCTCCCGGCTTCCCCTCCTCCCTGGCAGAGCATGAGACTAAGTCCTTGACTGGAGTAAACATTAGCAAGAACTAAAAACATTGGTGTTATCACTGTTGTTCCCAGGCTGAAAGTCAAAAACACAGCACTGCACCAGCCACCAAAAAGGAGAAAAATGACTGCCACTGCTGAGCCCAGGACAATCTAAAACTAATGTTATTTGAAATAGCTGCACTTCTAAACATAAAATCAGACTTATAAATTAATACAATGTATACTATTGAGTAAAAATTTTCATTAATACCTTCCACACATGTAAATTAGATATTTTACTGATAAACAAGCCACTAGCTGAACTTAGGTGGTAATCAAAAGATGCTAACGTTTACTACACGGCAATTTTAAATTGCCATGTCTCCACAGACAACAGATTTCTGTAGCTTGTATATGTATCACAGAGAATAACTCAATTTGCAGGGATATTATGAAATCTTATCATCCAGCCTGCTCAAAGTAAGGTCAACACTGAACTCAGACCAGGTTGCTGAGGACTTTCTACATTTTAATCTAGTTTTGATCTGTGGTGGTTTTTTTCTATTGAAGTTATCTATCAGTTGGGTGGTCACATCATACTGTCATATATTTACTTCCTTTAAATCTATAGACAAAGGGAATGGAACAGATTTGCCATATTTCATAAAATGCAAATTATATTTTTTATTATTTTTTATCAAATGCCCTACACTGACTTACAGAGCTTGTGTTTAAATATCTGTGTACTTCAAACAGGAAGCCGCCTGAGGACTTGAGGAAATGGTCTAATCCAATCTTTTACTCAAAATAAGGTCAATGCTGAACTCAGGTTGCTCAGGGCTTGTTCTATTTAAGTGTAGTTTCTGGTGGGGTTTTTTTCTCTCTTTCGAAGCTACCTCTCAGTATATCAATATGGTGGTAGCAATTGCATGCTGATTTCAAAGTCATGATTCTGTTATGAAACAGTAAGTTCGAGCACAATATACTGGCTCAGAGCTTGGAGCTTCTTTTCTTCTTCTCTTTTTTTTTTTGAATTGTTTTTCTTAAGCAACTACTGGTGAGGATAATAATATGCAAGAGTGTACTTGGAATGGTTTTGCCACACAGTATTCACTCAGCTTGCACAAAGATGAAACCAGCACTCAACTACAAGCTACCAAAAACCAGCTGATGACAGTAGTATCCCCATTTGTTTTTATCCTGCTTCAAAAACATTTCAAACAGAGATGATTTATTGTTCCCATATTTGGAAGATAAGACTCCCAACCTATCTTAACTTAGATGGACACAAATGTGTTATAGTTATTACAGTTAAACACTATAATATACCTTAATGTATATTCCCTAAAATAAATTGAAATTCAATTAATATTTTTTTGTAAGATAGATAAAAACTTTTTGCTAAGTAAGTTTTGAACAATGAGTGAAAATGAGGAAGTGACAATGAGAAGCTAAAACTGATAAATCATAGAATCATAGAATAAATATGGTTGGAAAGGACCTTAAGATCATCTAGTTCCAACCCCTCTACCATGGGCAGGGACACATCACGCTAACCCATGTCAATCATCTTGAAAATAAATCTAAGGTAAATGCAATGCTTCTATCTTATTTCCCTTGTCCAGCTTTCATAGCAACCATTTCATAAATCATTCCAGAGTACCATATGATGAAAGCAACAATGCCCCCCATCAGTTAAAAAATTACTATTATACCCATCCAGGTTTTTTCCCTTTTCTGGAAGAACATTTATGCAAGTGAGAGTTATAATAATGGTTGGAATAAACTACCTCATGGACAGGTGCTGGGCAAGCAACCACTGAACTGGAGAGCTGCCAGTGCACCTCACTCTTGGCTGGATCTTTCCACGGCAGAAAGCTTAGCCATAATGTTTGAATTTCACTCCTCAGCCACTTCCCTTTTTTCACCCCTTACTCCTTTCCTGCCGGTGTTTCCCACTGAACGCAATGGGGTTTTGTGCAGAGGTTATTCAGAATCCAATATAATTCTTATTCGTATTCATTCAAACTTTGTATGAAACAGGAACAGTGTCAACTTTAAATCCCTAACTAGTGGTAGGTATAAAATTCTTCTAGTGTTGGAAACTCTGGCTACTTAATGAAAAGTTGTTCTTCCAAGGCATGGCATTATTCTTTTCTGATTTAACAGAGCTTTTCTTCCTTTCCACTCCACATGCTTATCATTTCATTTCTTAGCTTCTTTTCCTAACTTCATGCTACATCCTATGTTAGAAAGTACAGGTGATTTTTTTTTTTGTTTGGTTGGGTTTTTTTTGTTTGTTGTTTGTTTGTGGTTCTGCAATTCCCCCAAAAAGACTTATTTAGAAAACATTTTGGAGTGCTTATTATATATAGACTCGATATTAACAGAATTTACAATGCAAATGTAATCCTTCAAAGGAGCAGTTTCTGCACATTCCTTGCTTTTTAGTAAAGTCTTTCTAATAACATCAGCTTCAAAATCTTCCCCCAAACCATATCTATAGGGAAATTTGTCAGCTGGTTCAAATCCACAGCTCTTGCTTCACAGGAAAGCTCATCAAGAAAAGGGTTTCTGGTCCTTGGACTTCAGATTTGGCTCTTAATCAAACTGACTTTATTTCATACAGTTCAGTATTAAGGGCTTTGAGCCCCAAGGAACACTTTCCATTTAGACTACTCTGGCTTATCCATAGCCACTGTTTATTTTATACCATCTATGGATTCTACCTGCCTGATCAACAACTTATTTGCCTGAACTTAGTTACTTCAAAGTCTTGATTCACAGCATTATTGCAATTGAGCCTCTAGATTTTTAACAGTTAAACTTTAATAAGATATTTTCCACCAAAATGCATTCCAGTGGCTGGACCCACAGATCAGGATGCTGCAAGACTACAGTCAGCTCTATTACTCGGTATATAATAATATCTTTTTTGCAGAACTCTGCCCAGTGCTAAGCCTCAAACTAGATTTTATCTGGGTGCAAAATCTAATAAACTATACCATTTGATTGAACATAGCATTGCTGAATCCTAAGAACAGAAATACATAATGCTCACCACAAGATAGCAATTAACAATTTCTCAGTTCAAACAACACATATGCAAGGAATAAAACTTTGGAAATTCTAAAATCACAGAAATATTAGCATCTTTATTTACAAGTGGAAGGAGATAAGTAAATGTGACAAAACTCCCACATGTGAAGAAATCATACTTACTCCATAAATATTTTTTAATAGCACCAAGTACAGCCAGTGTTGAGGATGTAAAGAGCTACTGTATACTCTTTTGTATGGAGTGACCACTGTTGTCTCTTTAAAATAAGTATAGAAAGTAGAAAGCTTCAATCCTTCAATGTATTTTCATGTTTCAATACATGAAAGCAAAGAAGTCTACGGGATTCAAAACAATATACAAAAAATTCACGTGATAAGCTGCAGGAAGCTCTTGTTTCAAGATAAAACATATACACAGAAGTCTGTTTTCTATTGCTGCACTATAATTAAACCATTACACTGAAATACAGTGCTGTTAACACAGCTTAGTACTAATGATCAATAAAAAACAGGAACTGTCATTGACTAATGCCTAACTTATTTGGAGTACTTTTTACCTATAGATATCTGAAAGGCTCAAAACACAACAGTGATAGTTGTTCAAAACATTGTGATAAAGTTATTACATTATTTATTCTAACATAGCACATATAAAATAACATTGCTTTTTAAATCTTTCAGGCCTTTGAGTAATTACAGCACACCTAAGCCCCTAGATATTTCCCTGCCCCTACTTAGTTCTCTTATATTCTCTGAATTAGTAGTCCAATTAGGTAATTTGAGGTGGATGTACATTTTCCCAACATTCAACAAGTACAGTTTTGCAATAGTTCCCATGCCAGAATTCTTCTTTGTAGGCAGTTAGTCAAAGCATTTGTCTCTGTAGCATGCAGCATTTTGCACGAGTTTATAATTGACACAATAACCACACTGGAAGTAGATGAACAACCCTTACAGCTACACAGCAGTTTGGCAGGTAAATAAGAGAGTAGTAAAAAGCAAGCTTACAGTGAAGATTTTACACTTTTTAATTACAAATAGAGGAAAAAAGCAATGACTTACCTGTGGAGATGAGGGACTAAAAGTCACATTGATAACAGATTCTGTGTGTCCCCCCAGTTTATGTGAAAAAGTACTTGAACGCATTTCATACATGTAAGCCTAAAAAAACAGTAAAAAAATTTATACTTTCATTTTAAAGAAATATATTTTGGAAGAATGAAGTCATAGTATACGAAGACTAAAGATTCAGCTTACAGAGAAGTTAGAAAAATTTCATAATAGCTAAACAGGTAGAAAAGTAACCAACATCTTAGAACTGATTTCCATGATTCAGGATAATTTAGCAAATGCTTAAGTTAATTGAAAAAAAAATACTTCGAAAGAGTAACACAATCTTTTCCCCTTAAATAACAAACATTACTTGTATTTCAAGTAGGGAGGTAAAAAATGACCCTTTAAAAATGTATTTTTAAAGGGTGTCCTTTAGAATTTCAACCCTTTCTTTTAAGTAGAAATATGTAGAATCTAAAACCAAGGTTTAAAAAGCTTGGTTTCTAAATTCAAAAACTCTTAAGTTTGTTGCTACATTAAATAAAATTTTCCAATCTCTACACAGGTCTTTGTAGTTTTTAATTAAACAGTGTAGAGTTCAATAACAAGTCAATAATATTACAAGTTATATGGGTATCAAAAATTAGAAAAGCATACTCCCTGCCTTTTCTCCTCAAAGGAAAAAGAGAAAAGTACTTTCTAAGGAGTAAATTAAATTTAGTAGCAAAATAATTATATTCTTTAATGAAAAAGTACCAATGAAAAACTGCATTAAGAAACCAATCCAAAATTCAGTGAAAGTCATAGACATACTGCTACTATGAAAATGGTTGAATTGTGGTATTAAATTAGCATTATCCTACATAAATAAAACAGAAAATGTTTCAAAATAGATCCTGTAGTATAAGTCCTTTGCATAAGAAACACTTGTGAGAGTCACATACAGGCACATAGGATTGTTTTAGACTATGCCTTATCTACTAAAAATAACAATTATTTGCAGACTGTATGCATACACAAGGCGTATCAAAAAAGACACATAACATGTACATGCAGACTTATTTTGAACATTATAAATAAAATGTGTCTCTCAAAATAATATAGTGTAAAACATGCAAAAAATAGTCAAATATAATAATCCAAACTTTTCAGTTGCAATAAAAAATTAAAATGTTCCATTGTCTTTACTAAATCTCTGCAGTTAAGACCATGACCATAGAATTCAGAGCACAGCCTAACATAAATTAATCCAAAGTGCATAGACACTATTATGACAATATATTACTCTGTGACATTTTTTTCGTTGATACCACCCTAAAATTAGTTACCATTCAGAATCAAGGCAGCTGAGCCTCCCCCAGCAGATGGTGAGCTACTACAAGATACGTGTCCCAAAAACTTGTGCAGTCTTCCAAATTTATTAAAGACTGTCATTATTAAAGACTGTCAACAGACAGTCTTCCAAATTTATTAAAACATTCATGGACCAATGCAGGTCCTGAAAAACACTTAATGTCTCACTCAGAAAACAAATCTTATCAGTCAACTCCAAAGATTCTCCAGACCAAGCCAGAACTGAAAATACACCAGATAGTCCTCAGCGTCATATATTCCATTCTTGACCATATTCACTGAGAGGTAAACCAACAGGCCAACTGTAAATCTACTTAATTGCATTCAGTTTATATACCTCATATATGCTGGATTCAGTCCAGGATATGGAATTAAAACCATCTACTGGCACAAATGAAGTACTTACTTAAAAACAGACAGAAATGTAGGTATCCATTTTTAACCTCTGGATCTTACGTAGCATTCCACAAAGATATTGCCATAATAACAGGGAAAGTAGCACAGTTCCCAGTAATGTGTTAAAATCATTGTGTCCTTCCTAAAAGGATACAGCAAATGCTTGGTAATAGGAAATTCTCCCTTAAAAAGTAAGACCCTCCTCCCTACTTTTCAAACATCTCAGGAAACTGGTCATAATAATGAGTATTTGATTGCTAGTAATACAAAAGCAGAATTTTTTTACGTTTGTTTTAAAGCATATGGCCACACTACAGTGCTATGACTTATACCATTTGGAACATGATCAGGGAACAGATAGGTAAGGGGAACCCCAACAAGATAAAAGTGATACAATGCCACAAAGAAAAGCATTCTTCTGTGTCTGTAGACATTAAATTATTTTCTCTGATGGAAAGTACAGAATTAAAAATAGAACTGAATGAGGAAAATATTGGAGATAATTTAATCAACTCTAGCATTCATAGATTTATGAAACTCCTATTGCAAACAATTAGCTGCCTTCACAAGCTAGTTACTCTGAATTGCAAGCTTTTTGAATGCCTGCATTGGTTCTTCTGCATATACTAAGACCAGTCTTTGGCAGAGAGGTATAGGCATCAGACAGCACCATGCTTTCTATCACTCATCATCTTTTCTCTTTCTGGCCCCAAATTGCCTTACTTTTACTTTCTAAGTCTACTTTCCTCCCTTCCTTTCATGAAATTAGGCATAAAGAAGAGGGAAAATCAAGGACAGCAAGAGTCAAATCACAAAATGGTCTGAATCACAGATCTACAATGTCTTCCAACAATTTCTGAGCTAAGAAGAAACACGGCTTCATGTTTTAACCAAGAGAACATACCACAGAGAGACATGGTTAGTGAAGCTGAAATTTTTCCATCCTAATCTAGTGGCTTATAGACCTTTGCCAAACTTATCCAATAAAAATTAATTTTCCATTCCAGGTTCTCAGTTTAATTTGGGGAGAAGCACATTCATTTTTGGCTTAATCTCTACGTCCCCATTCCTCTCTGTAAAGTAGATGTGATAATATTTCACTGGGGTTTTTTTTCAAGACAAATCCAATGTTTGTGAAACCCAGGTATTCTAGTAATTTATGCTTTTACACACAGTTCCTAAATCAACCATTTGGCTCATCCCTTTCTTTCAAAAAATGCTATGAAGCAGTTGTGCAGCTTCAGTAGAATCTATCAAGTGTGTATTCGGTTGTTGAAAAAGAGACAATACCTAATTACAATTCTCAACCTAAAAAGCATTGAAACTCTTACAAAAATTATTTCAAGCCCTGAGCTAGAGGTTAGGCTGGGATGCAGCACTCTTGTGAATCACCATATTGTGTAACAAGATTCACTCAATCAGAGAAAAGTAATGACAAGCAAGCATAGAGAGAAGCGCATCTGTAACTAACCACTGAAGCATTCATCAGCTAGACAAAACGCACAGAGCATGGCTGGAAACACAACTTTCCCATTGTACTTTATTTATAAAATTCTATCCTAACAGAACTAGTGTTAGGCTTCTTTCTGATACTGAATTTCTAGCCCTATAAACCTTAAATATTTCGGGGGGGAGGTTCAGCTTAACAAAAAAAAAAAAAAAAAGTGGCAGATTCCCTAACTACATCCCAGAATAGTTTATTATGTAGTGGCAGCTATCATCTTCTCTTCCAATTATGGTGGCTTTAAGGAAAGTATAGCAAATATTTTAAACAAGAGAAATCTTGACATGTAACACAATAAAATGTGATTAAAAGAAAAACATCACCATTAAAAAGTATATAAAAACAGCTTCTATTTAAGTAACTCTGGTCACAGATATTTAAGCTAGCCAGCGATAGTCTAAATTCTGAGAATAAAAGTTAACTTGGTGCAAGATTGAAAATAAACTTTTCAGTAAATTTATTTTTAACTTCAATAAGGAAAAAAAAAGGAAATTGTATTTTAACAGAAATTACATTCAGGTATTCATAAGAGGTGGAATAACTCCAGTATAAACATTCTCCTACTGTAGGCTGCCATAATTCTAGTTTTACTACATTTTGAAGACATTAAAATTGGTTTTCTATTCTATACTTACTAGATTTCTAGATTTTTTTTTAGCATATTCTTCTTTACAGAAAAAAACATGAAGAACAGTAAGTGAATTATAAATGATACCATAACACTAGCCACAGAAGAAAAAAAATAAAGTTGAAAATAATAATTCAATGACAGAGAAAGAACAGATTTTCAGCAAACCAAATGTAATAAAGAAGAAAGCAAAACAGTCTAGGAAGTACTCAGCAATCCCCAAAATGCATATGTGCACATAATCTGTTATAGACTTTAGCCAAAGTCAATCCCTTTTTTTTATATTAAGACTAATTTCTTGTAATAAAAATACTGCTTCAGTAGATATTGGTATTTCCTTTCCATTTCTGTCCAAGGGTCAGCCAAAAGTAAAAATCGTTTACCTGTACCAATAGCTTCCAAACAAGTTTCCTGCACCTATAACCACATACATACTTGTGTTTCTTTTCACTTGAAGTTTGAAGAAAATTTGGAGTAGTCAGTTTTCATTAACCCATAGTGTAAGAGTGTATTTAGCGCCTTACATATATAGACAAACTTGTGCTTTCTTCTTTAAATTTGTAGCAACAGACAAGGAAGAAGGGTGAAAGTACCTCCTTAAGGGGAAGGATCTGTATTAAAATGGAAAACTACTTAATTCTACTGTATTGGTAGAGAGGATGTGCTATATAAATTGACTCTTTATCTCCAGAGTTTCACTAGAAATTTTTTCCACTGTTTCTTATACTCCGTCTTCAAATGAAACTCGTCCCCATCCGTTCCCACTGCCTCCTAGTCCAATCCATTGCCATATGCATTTGAGTCAAACTACTTGCACTCCTATTCCCTCCTAGGAAGGGAAAGAAGGGGAAGGAAATCGTAGAATCACAGAATCATCGAGTGGTTCAGGTTGCAAAGGACCTTAAGATCATCTAGTTCCAACCCCACTGCCATGGGCAGGGACGCCTCACCCTAGACCATGTCACCCAAGACTCCATCCAACCTGGCGCTGAACACTGCCAAGGATGGAGAATTTATCACTTCTTTGGGCAATCTGTTCCAGTGCCTCACCATCCTCACAGTAAAGAACTTCTTCCTTATATCTAACCTGAACTTCCCCTGTTTAGGTTTAAACCCATTACCCCTTGTCTTAAATCAATCAAAGAGAAACACTGAAAGCATAACAGAAAAATTCTCCTTTTTATCAGCTCCTGCACAGGGACCAGAAAATCAACAGCAGTTTCAAGAAAAGACATTTGTAACTGCTGTGGCTCTAAATTGGAGCACATATTTTACAAACAAATCAGAGAAAAAAAGAAAAAAAAAAAAGGAAAAAAAAGAGAGACACTGGTATCCAGGATACCTAATTTGACTTTATGCAAATAAAACTTTTTTTTCTTCAGAAGTTTTGCATGGATTAGCCAGCCAACCCTTTCCTATGATTATTTTTATTAATATTTCAAAGGAGCTACAGAAGATGGAAGCTTTAAAGCTTCTTGATAGAAAAATAAGTAAATAATTTTACTTGCACTTTCATGAAAAGATATCTGGATTCGCTAATGAGGCATTAGTCTCCATTTGCCTTCATTAATTCCAGCAAACCTGATGCACACTCCCACACTACATGATATAATTGTTTGGCTTGCACTCCACCATCCCCTGTTTACACTGTGGCACATCTCCCACTGAACCATGTATTTTTCCTCAATCTCAAACTGAAAAAGCACCTGAACTACTTATACTAAAACAAAAAATAACAATCAGCCTGAAGCAGACACCCAGCATGGAAAGTTTCAGCCCAAAATGTTCTCAATTATAAGCAACTGAAAACATAGTGGAAAGTGTTAGACTACGGTAACTATAGGCATCAGTGCCAAACCCACACATAATAAAACAGATTTCACAAGTATCCTAAGCACTGATTAACGTTCTTTAGTCTCAACATATCTTACACACTTGCCACATGGTAGCATGGAAAGTCTGTTCAACCCTTTCACCAAAATGTTGAGTACGGTACGCCCTCTGAGAGGTTCTTCCCCTTCTAAACACCACTTACGAAGGCTCTTTCTGGTAGTCACAGGAAACTGCCCACTACACTAAGATCTAAGTTTCCATCTGCATTCTTTCAACATAACTACAAAAGGAGTAAGTGAATATTAATAATGCTCCTTATTATTAAAAAGTTAATATTATCAAGATTGGACATCTTTCAAGTTGCAGGGGACACTTCTCAATTGTATCAGTGTTAACAGAGTTCTAATTTTCCTCACTAAAAATAGACTACATAAACCAACCTAAACCATACTTCTGTAAGCCACCCTTCTTAGAAGCTTTCAATTTATATTTTTCCTGATTTTAGTTTCTATTTAATTAGCCAATTTCAAAGCCTCACGTATACAACTGGTTTTACTTACCTGTCTGTGGAATTTGTGTAGCACTAAGCACTGCTGTATTTACTTTTGTTGCTTTTGCTTTTACTTTTACAACATACTTAAGTTTGGCAGACTGCAGAATTATTACTTGAAGATTTTGTTTTAAGAAAATAGAAAACTTCACTTCTCATTATGAAGCAGCATGGTTGGATCGCACCCACTCTGGACATGCCTCTTTTCTGACTGCTGCTAAAACTCTCTTCTCTATTAACTGAACCAATAATTGCATTCCCTATTTGTGTGCCGGTGTTGACTGTTCAGCAGAAACACTGCAAGATTCACATGATGCAGAGGATCTTCATTCAGATCTTCAGGTATAATAAGGAATTTCATTAGCTTTACAAAGGATAACCCCATATTAGTAAATTTGCAAGCACAATGCAATCAACTTGTAGATTTATAGGCATATGTACCAATGACACAAAATTCAACAATTCAAAGTTGTAGAGTAGGAGGTATACATACAGAAAACACAAGCCCTCTGGGTATAAATCTATACATACCCACTTTTGGCACTTCACTGCTACATGCATTCCAAAATGAAACTTGGGTATTCATATCTACTTTGGCTTCCCGTTTTGTCTACGTTTTAATATGGGGAATTTTCTATAAAATTATTTTTCTTTAGCAAAAAGGCTAATTTCTCATACTTTCACTCAGCTCTCAAAAGTATTACCAAAATTAAAGGTTAACACAGTAACACACTGCAGCCTCATAAAATTCAGTTTAACAGGCCACTAGAAAAAAGATGTTCTGTAGTGGTTAAATATGCACACATCTATAGCCAGCGGAAAATTCTCCCATAATCTCAACTGCCAGTCTCTTTTCTTGGTGATCATTTCAGAGGTGTAGAGGCTTAGATAAAGCTTGGTCTGAATTGACCAAGAAGCAAACAAGAACAGCTGATGTGCTCATGCTCATATAATATCATGGTTCATAAAATAAACTACCAAGGCTAAGATTTTTAATCATCTTCAAAGATATACCCAAGAGACAACCAAGTAAGAGCACACTGTAAAGTCATGACTATATTAATAAGTGATCAATGTTTATCTCTTCCCTCCTAGGATAACAGGCCTAAGAGACAACTGAACTACCAAAAAATCCAAGAAACAAAGGTTCAAGAATAACAGAAAGTTGTGTTCTTCTTTGGAAAGGGATAGATTTTCTCCATCCGGCAGAGAGGTGGTTGCAGTATCTGTCATTCATTCTCTGCCATGGATTTCCTTCTGCCAAGCAATGTCAGTCTTGGTTTTTCCACAGTAAACATTACTAATGCTATTTTCTCCAGATGTTTTGTCTTAAGGCCTATCTTAGTTAAACAATATGGACATATGAAATAAAACTTGAGCAATATATCATTGGGATACCAATGACACTGAAAACCAAAATACCCCAGATAGTCCCCAACACTGCTTCGTACAATACATTCTATTCTGCAAGCCCTCTGGTATGAAGTGTTGACCAAGACAATACATACTACACAACACCACTATCAGACACTTCTAAAAGTAATTTTCCAGTAAAGAAACTATCCTCATAGTTTTCCAAACCCTGTATTAAAGTCAACGCTACAGCATGCTCTATTGTATCAAAGATACCTAGTTTAAACTTTACTGATACCTCCAAGATACTCCCAAGAATAATGAACTACTATTAATCTACTTCAAGTTATAGGGCTCCTTTCACTATGGCTTCTCAAAGCCAAACCGTATGTGGCTCAGTAAAGTAGATGACAAGTTTGACAGATAGCAGCACTGCATTTTGAATGTATTTCTGATTGATAAAATAAGAAATAATATTTTTAAAGATACCTATCCTCACGTAAGAATAGATAAAAATAAAACTAAGAGTTTTACTATACGTATTTTTCTTGTCCTTATAAATTATTATTCTAATCCAAGAGGGAAAGTAGTAAAGATATTACGTGATTTGAGACAGTAAATAATGAGACAACTAAATAGAATCATAGAAACATAGAATAGTTATGGTTGGAAAGGACCTTAAGATCATCTACTTCCAACCCCACTGCCATGGGCAGGGACACCACACACTAAACCATGTCGCCCAAGGCTCTGTCCAACCTGGCCTTGAACACTGCCATGGATGGAGCATTCACAACTTCCTTGGGCAACCCATTCCAGTGCCTCACCACCCTCACAGTAAAGAACTTCTTCCTTATATCTAACCTAAACTTCCCCTGTTTAAGTTTTAACCCGTTACCCCTTGTCCTACCACTACAGTCCCTAAGGAAGAGCCCCTCCCCAGCATCCTCATAGGCCCCCTTCAGAAACTGGAAGGCTGCTATGAGGTCTCCACGCAGCCTTCTCTTTTCAAGGCTGAACAGCCCCAATTTGCTCAGCCTGTCTTCACACGGGAGGTGCTCTAGCCCTCTTATCATCCTTGTGGCCCTCCTCTGGACTGGCTCCAACAGCTCCATGTCCTTCTTATGTTGAGGACACCAGAACTGTACACACTACTCCAAGTGAGTTCTCACAAGAGTAGAGGGGCAGAATCACCTCCTTTGACCTGCTGGTCACGCTTCTTTTGATGTAGCCCAGGATACGGTTGGCTTTCTGGGCTGCAACCACACACTGCTGGCTCATGTTAAGTTTCTCATCAACCAACACCCCCAAGTCCTTCTCTGCAGGGCTGCTCTGAATCACTTCTCTGCCCAACCTGTAGCTGTGCCTGGGATTGCCCTGACCCAGGTGCAGGACCTTACACTTGGCTTGGTTAAACTTCATAAGGTTGGCATCGGCCCACCTCACAAGCGTGTCAAGGTCCCTCTGGATGGCATCCCTTCCCTCCAGCATATCAACCGAACCACACAGCTTGGTGTCGTCGGCAAACTTGCTGAGGGCGCACTCAATCCCACTGTCCATGTCGCCGACAAAGATGTTGAACAGGACAGGTCCCAACACCGATCCCTGAGGGACACCACTCGTTACTTTTTTCCAACTGGACATTAAGCCGTTGACCACAACTCTTTGCAAGCGGCCAGCCAGCCAGTTCTTTATTCACTGAGTGGTCCATCTGTCAAATTGATGTCTATCCAATTTAGAGACAAGGATGTCGTGCGGGACAGTGTCGAACGCTTTGCACAAGTCCAGGCAGATGACGTCAACTGCTCTGCCCCTGTCCATCAGTTCCGTAGCCCCATCATAGAACGCCACCAGATTGGTCAGGCAGGACTTCCCCTTAGTAAAACCATGTTGGCTGTCACCAACCACCTCGTTGTTTTTCATGTGCCTTAGCATGCTTTCCAGGAGAATCTGCTCCAAGATTTTGCCAGGCACAGAGGTGAGGCTGACTGGTCTGCAGTTCCCCAGGTCATCCACCTTCCCCTTCTTGAAAATGAGGGTTACATTACCCTTCTTCCAGTCATCGGGAACTTCACCTGACTGCCATGATGTTTCAAATATGATGGACAGTGGCTTAGCAACTTCATTTGCCAGCTCCTTCAGGACCCGCGGATGGATTTCATCAGGTCCCATGGACTTGTGCACATTCAGGTTCTTAAGATGGTCTTGAACCTGATCCTCTCCTACAGTGGGCCCAAGGTCTTCATTCTCACAGTCCCTGCATCTGCCTTCCAAGACTTGGGAGGTGCGGTCAGAGTATTTGCTAGTGAAGACTGAGGCAAAGAAGTCATTGAGAACCTCAGCCTTCTCCAACTCCAGGGTAGCCAGTTCTCGGGTTAGCTTCCAGAGAGGGCCCACCTTGTCCCTAGCCTGTCTTTTAATTGCTACGTACCTATAGAAGCCTTTCCTGTTATCTTTCACATATATGGTAGCAAAATATTAAAATATATTGCTCAGTAGGACTGTCATTCTGTTTGGAATATCAGCCTCTGTAATTTAAATGAAGGTGTTAACTGTAAACAAATTCTACAGTTTGTATTATGCCAGATGCAGAATCTTTTATTTGAAAACAACTGAGTCTGTAAGCACTATCAGGTCCAGGTTTGCATCCAGCCAGAACTCACAGGTTTGCAGAATTCTTTGGATACGTCCTCTGACTAGTATGTTTTCAGCATCACTTGCATAATGGAAATTTACTTTAAAACCAATTTTGTCCAGATGTTAACATCAGGGATTAACAAGTGGCTAGAACTCTATAGCATCAAATTTCCTTTTCCTGTCTCCTGTTACTTCTTTCTGTGTTGATGCCCTCTGGAGAAGAAGAAACAGCCTTCTTACTCTCTCTAGCTTTGGTGTCTTCACAGTTAGAAAGCATAAATTTAATCCTGGATTTAGAATGTGTTTCAAAGACAATGTTGTAGGCAAAATCCTATACTTTGATGAAAAGCATAAATAAAATGGAAGACAATTGCATACATTACCGGTTATGCTGAAAAACTTCTGGGTTTGCAATATGGGTTAGTCAGTGTGAACTGTAAGCCCAGGCATTGAGATTTGACATGGACAGAGTTTTATGTTAGCAAACTCCATTTCAGCACTAGGGTCAAATATGCCCCTTAAAGACTACAGTTCAAAGAGAGCTAGCAAGAATGAATATGAAAACAACTAAAGAGCCAAATCTTTAGATCTGTATTTCCTACTTTATTTCTGGAAACTTGGAATTTATTCAGAGAACCCTAAGGTCTTCAGAGACAGAAATGAAGAACCTATTTAGATACAAAGTAAAACAGCTAACTAGAACTACATGGAGCACAGAAGTTTAGCAATTTCTATTTCTAAAAGTAGCATTTAGCACCCTCCAGAGATTTTTGTCCTTTTAGACTAAGATTGCTTTGGTCAACAAATATTTAGGTAAACATAATTGTACAGAGCCCAGGAAAATAGAAATCTAAATCAAATTAGAGTGTTTGTCCAGCATCCTTAATACTATTGTCTGATAAACAGAAACTTCACACTGCCGTTTTGTAAAATGGTTAGAAATTAAAATATTATGTGTATTCAGTTAAGAAAATGTCAACTCATGTCATTTGTAACCTTAGGCTATTTAAGATGAAGAGAAGATATTAGAAATGTCGACTTTCTGTGTTTTCTAATCACAATGAATTATGAAAAGGATAATCACAGTTCAAAGCCAGGATACTGCAAGTACCTGCTTTGATCACACTGTCAGGACCTACACGTATCTTGACAAAGGTTCTCTTAAAGAAGTTGCAGTAATCAGTTAGAAGAACACTTTCAACATATGAATTACAATATGTGCAAATCTCATACTAAAACACACAAAAGCAGTTCAAATAAAAACAAGTGGCTACTTCAGCCACACAGAAGCTGTACCAAGCTGTTCTTATATAATATAGGTCATCTACTTTGTAAGTAGAGAAAAAGACAGAATTTGCATCTCTCTGTTTATCATAGCATATTTCAGTTTTCTAATTCTATGCCCTGTGGGAATATGGTTTTGATTTTTATATTAATCAATGCAGCCAAACATATTCCTCTGTCAAACACTTCAAATATTTTGAAATAAAAAAAGGCAGTTTAAGATTAAATGTCTCTCAATTATATTCCAGTTCTGCCTCCTTTGGCTTTAAATTCAATCACATTTCTAAACCACAGGGTGCAAGCATTGCACTTGATAAACTAAACTCTGAGATGATTGAAGATGCAGTTGCTGGTTGGTGGAAAGTTACAGAATGTATTTTCAGAATGCATTATTTTGAGGCAACATTTTGTATCCAGACTGCTGAAGTTTTATGCAGCTTTTTGAATTCCAATGGACATTCACTCATAGAATACAATCTGCAAAAACATGTGGCTTCTTCATACTCTTAAAACAGTTCCAGTTGCACATCAGTCCATCTGTCAGGATGTTATTAGTTTAGCGATATGAATGAACTATTCAGTGCCATGTTCAATTTTCTTTTTTGATAGGAAACACAAAAGTACGCCCAGTCTCAACATTTCAAAGAGAAGCCCCTGAAAAATGCCCTCAAACTGTATTTTGTCCTAACAGTACAGTTGTAGCAAGAGTCTGAAACTTGACTCTGTTTTCCTGAGGGGACAACAACAAGAACAATGAAAGTTCTCTACAGACATACGATGCAAATTATGCAAAATTCCAACCCAGGAGCCATACTAAAAAGTATTGACTGGCACTGTGCCCACCAGGGACCACATGCCAACTGGAGCAGGATGCAGTCCAGCTATTCAGCTTCCTATGACAAGCAACCAAGTGCCAAGAATTTGGAGTAATGGCAAAATCAAGCTTTATGCCTTTCTTTTCTTGTATCAGCAGTAATTCCAAATAACCTTAATGCAAAAGAGGAGACAGAAGGTCTTGTGACTGCACCTTTTTATACTAATAAAAATCGACTTTAATTAGCAATTATATCATACGTCATGAGCTGAGATCAATATTAGATGCATTTTGTTTCACAAAGCAAGAAAAAGCCTTTCTTTTTTATTTCAAACTACGTTTTGAAAAGCAAATTACCAAAAACTTGAAAAAACTATTTTATCATGGAAATGTCAAGAACACATTAAGTATTGCCAAACCTCTAGCAATATGCCAATAAAAGCTCTAATCTTCACACATGATTTGAGCCAGTATTTCAAAACTAGCCACAACAGTAAATTCCTCTTGTTCTGATTTTGAAGTTGACCAGAAATCCTGTGTCATGGTCCTGGTGAGTCACTGAGAAATACCTAGAAGTTAAACAGCTTTCCTACCCAGTTGTTTTGAAAGGATGCGTTTACAATGAACCCAACCCCAGCCCAGTTTCAAAAGTCTATACTACAAGCTAGCAGTCATCTACCTCTTAGCAAACACCAAGAAATTGTGGCAACAATGCAGGACGGACTTACTTACTGAATTAAAACTAGGTGCATAGTAAAAAAGGTAGTAATAGACTTTTACTCAGGGCTCTTTGCTAAGTTTAATAATTTAAATAAAGTTGACATTGAATGAGAAGAGAACCTGTCTGGGGAGGAAACACACACATAAAATTACACCGTGAATTATAAAAAGTTCTAATTACAGTTGAATGACTTTTTATTTTGTATTCAGCTGACTGGTTCTTACAAAACCAGTAATGAAGGATTCATCATGCTGTATTTGGGAGCTTAAGTAAAATAATGCGTAGTTGCTACATAGTTCCTTAGTGGTCAGATATGTACACACTACATAAAGCTATGCTACAGGGGAACCATTCCCGTCTTTGATGGCATGCGACAATTCAGAGTCAAGCACTATGAAAACGTTCAGAAACAAGCTTTTGTTCAGAACACAAAGATTTGGTTGTTCAGGGATTTTTCAGGCAAAATAAAGAACATACAGATCAAGAATCATATATAATTGCTACATAAAAATGAAGGATATAAAAGTATAATAGACCTGTTTTATATTAAGCTGAATCCTAGAAGCATGCATAAAAAGACTACTTTGCATACATGTATGCGAAGTAGTATGAGTAGCTCCTGTAGTTTAGAAGGAAAATAAGGAAAAACATTACTTACACATTTGTCATCTGATCCACTGGCTATAAACTGTCCACAAGGAGACACTGCAATTCCACACGGATAGCAGCGGCTACTGTGCCCTTCAAAACGACGTTCACACCTTCAGAGAAATTTCAGTCTTATTAACACCAACTGAAAACTCTCTACTGCCATTTTCATGAAATGCTGCTGAAGTCTCATCCATTTTTCTTAGTCTACAAACTTACCGGGGCAAATTCACAACTTAAGTTTTAAATATCTCTGGAGTAGGATTTTGACAAAACTGAAAGTCACTAAAGAACATTAATGACTAAAAATGAAATGAACACACAAAACTACCCCAGGAAAATGCCCAAAACCATGCTTGGGAATTGTTTTGTTTATAAAGATAGAAAAATCCTTCCTATTTAGAAATGGGAAGCTGTGATGCCTACCATTAAGTTACCACTAGTTAGCCATCACAGCAGGGAAAGCCAAACTCCCCTGCATTAAGTGGAGGGTGTTGTGAAAGCCAGTCTGCTCTGTGACACTTCAGGAATCTCTCTTGAGTAATTTATAATATCAAATGAAAATCCGGTATGTGGAATCATAACATAAATAATTATTGCTTGCTTTTCTTATATCCAAATCTGGATATTTAATCTGTGTTACTCTATTTACATTCCTACTCCATGCACTAATTTATTTTATCTTGTAAATTCAAGAAAGGCACTATACAAATGACAATCAAACTGACAAATCTAGCTATCTACCGTACAGCTGTAGATAACTTCTTGCCTATCTGTGTTAATACAGTCTAAAGGAAGGAATACATTTAAATTTAATGAAAAGAATTAATTTCCTACTTTTCATGTTAATATTGCAAGGTAGTATTGTGGAGTAGGTTCTTGATAGCTGAGCACACTTGGAACATTTAAAAATAATGTTTTTAATAAAATGAAGATTAATATCCATCTAAAAAAATCCATGGTCATAAAGATAGCTTTGTAGTCACTACAAAACTAAGGAAAAAAGTAGTATTTAGAGTTACTTCTATGTTAAAAGACATTTTAATACAAGTTTCAACCACATTCATAATTATCATTTACATATGAATACCTCCTTTCAGAGCTTTATTTTTGTAGCCATGAGATATCATTTCAAAACAGACATAATAATCTGTATTCTTCTTTTGCCTTTATTATGAATGTTATCAACCTGCCCTTCTCCTTACAAAACAAACTGATACACTTCACCATAATGCAGCTGTCACACATTCTTTATGTATGCTAGGTCCAGGAACAAATCTGAAAGAGTAACATCTCCTGCCAACACCTGTGATACACAGTTTTTCCTGGCCAGTGAAATCACAGACACTGTGTTAATTCGATTGACTGAACCCATATGCAGGAATCTCTAAATTTTTATACCATGTTGTTCTGTTTTAGACACACATGTATATGTAAGAATGTACTGAATGCCAAGTTGATTTTGTTCACCCAGGTGAAAAAGGCACACTTCAACAAAAACATTACTTTATGACTGATCCAATGCCTATCATGTAGTAAAGCATAAAAAAAGACACATCATTTTACAGAGTCAATTTACTTTCACTGCTAGTACACATTTGGCTTAATTTCTGTATAACAAAACTACTGATATCAACGGACAATTTGAGTATACAGTATACTTTCATCTCAGACTAGTTCTACACTGAAACTGTTGAAGAGAACACTACAGTTCAGAGAAGTAACTTAAAAAGACAGTCAATTACTGTAATGAAGAAGAAAAAACATTCTTTAACTTCAGTTTGCACATAGCTCTTGCATGAATATTCAGGGACTTGCAATAATCAATGGCTGCATTCGGGCCGTGGAATTACCTACTTCTATTCAAGCTTCCTATTGACACTAAAGGAGGATATTAGCTACCTCAGTCTCCTCTCAAATGCAGCATTCTAACACATACAACTCCAAAGTTTAGGCAATGTATGACGAGCCAGAGAATATATATTTGATTTATACTTTCAAAGAACTATACTTTTTGGATGGTAATTTAAAAGAAAACATGAAGGGTAGCACATGCTTCCCATACCACAGCTTTTAAAAAATCATATAATGATTGAGGTTGGAAGGCACCTCTGGAGGTAACCTTATTCAACCTCCCTCCCGACCTAGACTGTTACTGAGGACTGTGCCTGGACAGGTTTTGAATAACTCCAAGGTGCAAAACTCAACCACCAAACCGGGCAACCTCTGCCTGTGCTCAGTCACTGGAAATGTTTTTCAGAATTAGTTGTTCCATCACCTTCTCAGGGATCAAGGTGAAACTGACCAGTCCATAGTTCCCCAGGATCTTCTTCTTGGCCTTTCTGAAGATAGGAGTGACATCTACTTTCTTTCAGTCTGCAGATACCTCTGATCACCACGATCTTTCGAAGATAATTGAGTGTGGCCTCACAATGACAGCAGCCATCAGTGAGCCGAAGGCAGGTTTTAAACAAGACTGAGCTACGCTCTTTCAGTGGTGCCCAGTGACAGGACAAGGAGCAATGGACAAAAATTGAAATACAGGAGGTCCAGTCTTAGCATCAGGAAACACTTTCGTACTGTGAGGGTAACTGAGCACTGGCAGAGGTTACTCAAAGAGATTGTAGAATCTCTCTCCTTAGAGATATTCAAGGGCTATCTAGATATGGTGGCAGACAACCAGCTGTAGGGAGCCCTGCCTGAGCAGGGAAGTTAGATAAGATGACCTCCAAAGGTGCCTTCCAACCGTCATCATTATGTAATTTTGTGATTAAGCAGCAAAGGTATTACTGCAACTCTGGGCAAGTCTTTCTTTCAAATAACTTAGGCAGAAATAAAAATGAAGCATGATGTGTTTCATCTGTCAGCTATTCCCATTTGTGGTCTGATGTGGCATTGCAAGATTTTGCCCTCAGGCTCCCACCAAATATTCATTGCATAGAGTAGATCTCTCCCACAACTTAGCCTCAATCATATTTTTTTTATTGTCTCTGCCAGAGTCCCAGCTGCACTGTTTGCAAATTTCAGAGTAGCCCCCAAACTAAAGCCCTTTTCAGCGTCTTTTCTCACTGTCACATGTGGACAAATTTCATAGAAATGTTTGAAGGAAAAGTTTCTTTTTAATCTTACGCTTGTAACATTCAATGGCATCCCATGAAAGAAACTTCCTCATAAGAAAAAAAACCAAAATTCATATATCCTCTGTCTCTCCTGCATATGCCTTCAGGATCACCATTAAGTAGAGCACTGGCCAACAGAACTAGTTCTCAGTGTTTAAAACCTTGTTCTCAAGGCCTGTAAAAGCTAACTTTCTCAATGAGGTGTTTCTTATTCACAGAATAGTCGCCCAATAAATCACTGCAAACAACTTCCTTTCACAGGAATTTGACTCCTCCGCATTTCTGACCAATAACTCAATTACTCCACCTAGAAATAGACACGTAAAAACTAACAGGATTCCAGTGCTTTCACTGATCTTTTCTCTGCTATACCACAGCAATATAAAACAATGTCTGAGTGACAGGACAGTGACACTTTTCCTCTGCTAGTATGGCTGTAGTAATAACTAACATCCTGGGTTCTATTTTCTTAATTGTTTTCCTGTTCAACTTTTCCATTATAATCAGGATGTACGTATTTCAAGTATAGCTACAGCCCCACCCCCTCAAAACCCTGCTTTAAAAAGGCATTTAAAAAATTGATTCCAATTAAACTTTCCACAGAATCCAGCAGAAACTTTGTTACGCAATTAACTCCAGATATCTCCAGGATATTTGGAGCAATGGAAAAAAAGTGGATAAAATATCTTAGAATAAATAGATATTATGTATATAATTTTAGCTTATTCTAAGAGTTCTCTTATTTCAAGCTTTTTTTTTTTTCCCCTGTTATTTTTTAAGTAGCAACAGGTGGTGATTGAACTTATTTTGGATTTTGCAAGCTTTACATAGCCAACTGGCATGCTGTCCAGCCTCCTAAGAATGCTTCTCTGGTCAGAGCTTTTCAGGGGTTACCATGACAAACATCTGGTAATTGCATGGGACAGCAAACAGCCAAGTTTTCCCCATGTTCTCCATTGTACAGCTTCTACTCCACATTCCAAAATATGTATCTTTTTATGTTGCAAATAAGTTGCAGAATATTAGAAAAAAGATGTTTTCTGTCTTTGTCCAGAAAAGGATAAAAAAGATACTGGAATGGTGTACATCTTTATAAAACATTCTCACAAATAAGTCTACTTCATTCTACTTGCTGCATTAAAAAAAAATAACTTGACAGCAAACCAAAGTTTTCTCTTTTTTTCAACCAGTTTTCCTTCTATTCTATTGCTTTGTCCTAGCGTTCTGGTAGTTGTTCAGAGACCCTTCAGTACTAGCAGATCCACTGAGGCACTACAAAATCCAATTATAACTTGACAGCTGTAGAAGCTCGTGAAACATACATGTTTAATTTTAAACACACGGCAACCTTTCACATAGGAGATCAGCATGTTTTCACCAATGGCATCCATCGGGGACCACGTGTTCCCCATCCTGTATACTTTCATGCATCCCCAGTCCCAAAACTGGAGGAACTCCAGCCACTGCTTTATTCCTTTTTTGCTCAGAATCCAGATAACAAGACTCAAAGCTCCACGGAAAAAAGAGATACAAATCATGGGATCCTCATGTCCAGAAGAGACCAAGAAGTAATCAAATTCTGAGTATGTATATATGCATATCTTGCTAACGATGATGTCAAGCAGTTAGTTCACAGTGGAGATACAAACTGAAAAGTATCTGAAAATTTAAGAGCCATTCACTCAAACTGCATGTCTGACCCTAAGGCTCTCAAAGGGTAATTCTTAGAAAATGTATGAGATAAGCTCCATGTGGCTGCAGGAATTCTACTAAAATATGTTGCCAGGGAAGCTTATGATCTAGTTGCACAAGATGATAATACTAGTTGGAGATTTTACCTTAATGTCTAAAACTATCTTTATATGATTGGCAAATCTTTTCAGAGTCAGAGAGGGTGAAATTGATTTTCCCTGGGATCATGCATCAAAGCACTATCATGAATCTGAGTTTCTGCAGAAGAAATTCAGTATGTCCAAGTAGCCCAATATTTTTCAAACATGTTCCCTGTGGTCCAATAAGCACCCACTGTCCTTTTTGCAGAAAGAGATAAGGAAGGATTATTTCAGCAGCAAAAAGCATTAGAGCAGCTGAACTTCTATTTCTCAACAGTTCAGAGTGTGTGTCAGAGGGAGGCTGCTTCTGCCACCACAGGTGTTAGTATGGTGGTGGTTGGGAGCTCCTCCCAACACTTTGTCCCTGCCAATCTCATTACTTACACCAGTAATCTAGCAGCTTTCACATCTACCTTCTCACACCTAGTATAGTAGCAGCCCAGACCTCTAAATTGGGCAGTAAGAACTTTTCCCTGCTCTCCCCACCTCTGGGTAGATGACAAGCACATCTGACAGCATGGCATAAATGTCTCATTTCTTCCTTCTAAATTTATTCCCAAATTCATGGAATCATAGAATGGTTTGGATTGGAAGGGACTTTAAAGATCATCCAGTTCCAACCCCCTGCCACAGGCAGGGACATCTTCCACTAGACCAGGCTGCTCAAAGCCCCATTCAACCTGGCCTTGAACACTGCCAGGGATGGGGCAGCCACAGCTTCTCTGGGCAACCTGTGCTAGTGCCTCACCACCCTCACAGTAAAGAATTTCTTCCTGATATCTAATCTAAATCCACCCTCTTCCAGTTTAAAGCCATTCCCCCTTGCCCTATCACTATGTGTCCTTGTAAAAAGTCATTCTCCAGCTTTCTTATAGGCCTCCTTTAGGTACTGGAAGGCTGGTCTAAGGTCTCCCCTGAGCCTTCTCTCAACCTGCTCTCTTACTCAAGATTACATCAGTTCCCCCAGCAAGTTTCCTACCTCTGTATTTCTGTGGCAAGTAGAGAAGAGCAAATGCTAATTTCATAGAATCACAGTGTCATGTTATGGTTGAGGTTGCTAGGCAGCTCCGGAGGTCATCTGATCTAACCTCCCCGCTCACATAGAGCCAGTGTTGCTTCACCAATGCTAAAGAGAGAGGGACCATCACCTCCTTCAACCTGCTGGCAACACTCCTCCTGGTGCAGCCCCGGGCATCATTAGCCTTCTTCGCCACAAGGGCGCATTTCTGACCCATGTTCATTGTGGTGTCTTTTTCTGCTAAGCTGCTTTTCACCTAGTCATGCTCCACCCCCACCCCCCCAGCATATATTGGTGCCTGGGGATTTCACTTGGTGCCATGGGGACTTTGCACTTCCCCTTGCTTAACCCATTTCTCCAGATAGCTGTGGTCCTAGATCGCAGCACAACCCTGCAGTACATCAGACACTCCTCCCAATTTTGTGTCACCAGAAAATTTCTTACTCTCTGCCCCATCATCCACATACTAAATGAAGATGTCAAACAGGATTGGTTAGAACCAGTACTGATCCCAGAGGTACACTGCTAAGTACTGGCCTCCAATTAGACTTCATGCCTTTGAGCAACCCTCTTCAATGTTTGCTCATCCAACCCATACTTCTCAGAGAACAACCCATAGAGAACATCAGGTTCTCTATGAGGATGTTATGGAAGACTGTGAGTGTCTTACTGAAGTCACAGTGAACAATATCCACTGCTCTTCCCTCATCTACATAGCCAGTAGTTTTGTCACAGATGTTTATCTCATTGGCCAAGCATGACTTCCTCTTGGTGAATCCACACTGACTACTCCTGAATCATTCCTTGTTTTTTATGTGCCTGGAAACAGTTTCCAGGATTAACTTCTCCATCCCACCTTCCCAGGAATTGAGGTGAGGCTGAACAGCCTGTAGTTCCTTGCATCATCCTTCTAGGACTCTCTGAAGGGCCTTTTCCTCATAAATTTAAAGAAACTATGTCTTCTTGGCCAGCTGGAGATAGGAACAATTACTGAATAGCTACAGTAAGGCAACATATAAAAAACACCCAAGCTGTAGCTACAAAGACAACTTGTTCCTTGTTTCATCTCATGTTCTGCCAAACACGATGTGTCTTAGGTTAACCAGTCTGCTGTTGATGCAGGTGTTCTTCAAAGGAAAGAAGGAAATGGCTGATAAGAGCAGAGACAGAGTATTTTTTTATGTCTTAAATATGAAAAGACCTGAGCAGCTCTTCATTCACCCAGAAATGTTTCTATGGGATAACCTCTGCAAAATAAGTAAACTTTTCTTCAATTATTCACCTAGCTTGAATGATCAGCATATTCATATGCTGATTGTGCTCACAATCTAGCAAACTCATCAGTTCATGGCTTCCCTGCACAGAGGTATTGACCTTGCATTATCATAGTCTGTTTATAAATAACTTGCAGAGCTGTATATATATTACCTACATTACTATCCCTTTCAGAAGTGGAAGGAATTACTTTCAAGTTAGGAGTAAGCTATAGCTTACAACACTAAACAGCTTTCAGGTTCCAACTTAGTACATGGATCGCATGCTTGACAATTACCAGGACCAACTTATCAGCACTTTTTTGGGGAGCAGAAATGAAAGTAATTTTGCAGACCTATGCACCTTATGTAAGAGATAAATATAGTGGTGAATATGTATGTCAGAGTGCAGCAAGAGCACGGCTGCTACAAGAGGAAAAATGAATGAGAAGCCAGTGGTGGTCATGGCAAAGTCTTGTCACAGACCAGGGCACTATCCCAGCATATCTAAAAAGGGTGGGCAGAGTAACGTACTGATAACAAGGTCCATTGACAGTCCCAGAAAAAGTGAGGTCACAAACAAGGTCCAGGGACCCTCCTGGGAGTCCGGTCAGGAGCAGCAGCAGATGGAGGCAGATACAGGGCTGGAGGCAAGATTGCAACATGGGTCCGCTGGAAACAGAACTTAAGGCAAGCTACTTACAAGATAGATCAATGTCCATGAAGAAAACAAGGCCAGAGGCAGGACCTGGGACAGGTACACTGACAGCATAGTTCGGCAAGGACTAAATATCTAGGCCCAAGCTTAAACGGAGTGCCTGAAGCAAGGAGCAGAGAATGCACATGTGGGGTTCCAGGGCTGATCATGACTATTAAGGCCCAGTAGTGCACTCAGGGCTCTCAGAGTGCAGTCTGTAAAACCAGTAAAGATACATCTGAAAATCTGAGACCGAGGAGGCCATATAATCAGTGTCACAAAGAAGGATGAAGCTTTACTGCACCGTGACTGTAGCCACATTTTACTGATGAGCAAGGAAGGTCCACATCAATGCCTGAAAAGCTTTGCAGAAAGTCTGAAATCTGCCATGGGGAAGAAAAACTTACACTACTACTTCACATTCTAGAACACCTCTTAGGACAGTGGCTCTTTGGAATGAATCATGCAAGGGAAACAGCAAACTACTGCAGAAATCTGGACAGCTGATTTTTCTCAATATCAGCCAGTCATGAAGATGAGGCTATTCATGTAACTTTGCCAGCAAATATGAGGTGGTGCTATAACTAGGTGTTCAGTCAATATTCTAAATGCATTTAACAATGTGAAGAGGACAACACTTTGAATTTATAGTTTCCTCTTAACATAATTAATAAAGAAAACTTCCTTGCTTCTAGATGTTTTAATACACTGAATTATCTGATCAACAAGTAGGAGGAAATGAGAAATTAGAAGGATTCAGACAAAATTAAAAACTGTTATGTGAAATTTAAGTGACATACAAACATATTACAGCAGCTGGTATTTAGTCTAGCCTGCCATTTTGTGCTCTTATGGGTTTACTGTGTAAGGGAATGGAATTTTCCTAATCTCTAAATTTCTACATTCTTTCTATGCATTGGGTTTACAGCACTAGGATGCTGAAATATCTGTCTCTCACTGCCCTACATGTTCATGAACATAGTCAATATAAACAGGCAGTACAGGCTTAGTGTATTGGAAGTTTCTGATATATAGTCTGGGTGATCTATAGGACTCACTAACTTGTGTCATTCCAATCCAGACTTTCCCAAAAGATTAAAATTAATTGGTGGAGACAACTGGTACAGATCCCTATGAATCATTGCTAGATTCCTGACTTCAGGAGTTGTGATGTCTCTAAAAGACAGCAGACAGAGGTAGAATGGTAAAGTTGAAAATTATGGAAAATTGAGAGTCTACAATGATTCATCATACAGAACACAAACTCCTTCAAAACATGTAAGCATGCATCAAGCTTTTGTACCTCCTGTTAATCGAATGTTTGTCTGACTCTTTCTTGGTAATCCTGAAGATGGTAACTAATGATCTCATTCAGTTTTCCATTGCACCTCAATCTAACTCCTGTGTTCTGCTTCCACCTTGGACCCAAGAGAAAGTATTTTCCTTTGTTCTCCAAGTAGCCATTCTTTTAGACAAGACAGACTTAAATTCCTCTTCACAATTTCTTGGAATCTGGTCAAAGGTCATTATCTTACCCTAGTGTATTTATTCATAAAGCCTTATAGTTTATTATCCTAACCTGGAAGAAGAGTAGCCAAAGTTAGTTCTTCTTCCAAAAAGATCTATTCTTCTTGGTTCTTTATTCATAAGTCTGCTTTGTAGATTGTCTGGAGCTTTTCTTAGCTACAGTTATAAATGAGGAGAATGCAGAAGTATAAAAACATTCCAAATCTTCAGATGAACCTTCACAAATTCATGCATTTCAAAGCAAATGAAGCAGGAGTCTGAGTAAATCCAAAAGCCACTAGCAGTGTCCAAGACTCCCTCATTTATTGGCAAGATGACCTGGCTGCATGAGGTTGGCTGACAAGATCAGAACGCTAAAATGCCTTTTCTTGTACCACCTTCAGAGGAATCCATAGGATTTTCTGGCATTCTCTGAAGCAATATTGGAATGCCTCCAGATCATCAATAGTGAAAGAGAGAGACAGATTCACAGCTTTATCCAGTAAGGATGATGAAAATGGAAGTTGCAAAATACTCTTACCAACTTTTATATATATATATATATATACATATAAAAGTTAAATTAATTTTCACTGGAAAAAAAAAAGTAGTTTGATAATACAGACTGAGTGGAAAAATTCTTGCAGAACTCAGAGCAAAAAAAAATCAATATATTCAAAATCTATAAAGCCACAGGCCAGGATAACAAATATGAAGATTTACTCTAAGCAAAGATCAAAAAAGAACCTGAGCATCCTGCTGTGATTCCTGAGTCAATTAAGAGAACAGGAACACATGTCAGAAGAGTAAAAAAAGCAACCATCATCAATGAAATTGAATAAAGAAACAACTAAAGAGTCCCAGGGAAACTAAGCAGTGTTACTCTGAAAATTATTTCCCATGCTTTCAACTGCAGCTTTCAAGAGCACCATGCTGGAGATTTTTTTTCCCTATTTAATCAGAATTTTGTACTTTACAGTATTATTAAATAAAGTAACAATGGATTGAAATCATGAAGGGCAACAAGCAAATTAAACAAAAGCAAAACAATTTTCACTGTGGATGTTTAGGGCAAATATTTAGAACAAAAATCAACAAACAATAAAGTTGAGATCTCGCAGTTAGTGTTATTATCCACAACACTGCAAACAGTATAAATGAGAAGGTGGACTTACCTTTGCTATATTTCAAGAACACTGGACAAACATTTCACTAAACAAGCCCTATTCTGGCAAACCCAAGGCAGAAACAAAAAGAGGTCATTCCAGAGGGACCATTCAAAACACAGTAATGGCTGATGCACCAACTTTACAAATCAACAACTTTAAGAGATTAAAGGTCCCGGCCCACCATAAGATTGTATAGAACTAATCTCCCCTTTAAGCACCCAACAGTGCAAGAGATGGACTGAATTTGATTGGACAAGACTATGAACAAAGAAAGAAAAAAAAAAAGGCAAAAGTTTTCAGCAGTCTGTGTAACTATATAGTAGACCTAACACTTCAGTGGAGACTCATTCCAAGTTCAGATACAGCTTTCCAAACTCAGCCATTTCAATTTTATTTATGTATAAAACACCTGGTGAACGCATTAGGAAAAAGTGAACAGTTTTCTTCCTTCTGAAAACTCAAGAATAGATTTTAAAATACAGAAGACTCAATCTCTGTTCTGAGCAATGAGAGAAAATTTCATTTTAAAATATTTTTTTTCCTGAAAGGTGAAGTGAAAGGGAAAGATAATTATTTATTTTCTCCATTTCTTCTCCACAACAGTTACTCCCACCGGGTAATATGTAACAAACACACACATATACATAATACCCAATACCCTTGAAAAAAGTAATTCAAGTCATTAAGGACTTGAATCACTTTTTTGAAGTTTGGCTAACAGAACTCAGTGGACATTAGAATATACCAACTTTGCCAAATTAAATATAGAGCAAGAACATACATAAATTATGCCTTTCTTCCCAGGACATATTCATATAATTGATTGCCCAGATTTTACACTTTAACTATTTTACCATTCACCTGCTCTACTTATACCAGCATTTAGAAACAAAGAGACAGATAAGTGATCTGTGAAAAGCTTTCTACTTTTTCATTACTCTTCAGCAACACGATTTGAGTGGCTTATTAGAAAAACATAAGAAGGTAACAGATTCCAACTCCAGCAGTCTTTAGTTTCATTGCTTTTTGACATTCAGTGCAGGTAATACAGCAATGCTTTTGGCAAGAACATATATGCCCCCTATAGATTTAATGTATTCTTTCCACAGAAAGATGGAAATAAATGAAATACTCATTAAGCATTTCCTAAAAAAAAAATTCAGTACTGAAAAAAAAGAAATTACATCTTTCAATAAACATGTTTACATACACACAAAGCAAATATAAAATTATTCTTTCAAATATAAACATCCTCCTATCCAAACCCCTTTGCTTTTAAACATACTTAATTCTTTTAGCCTGTGCAACAGAGATTGCCCCAAATATTTCCTTTCCTGAGCAATGTTCCCTTTCCATCACTATCTCCCTTTGTCCCACAGCTTTCCCAAGTACACCACTGAAAGGTTTTTAGCAAGTATAGCACTTTATTCTGAGTTTATGATAATGTATTATGCAAGTTCATAGCACTACATACATGATTTGTCATTATATACAACTACATTTGCATTTTAAAAGCTGGATCATAAATTTTATCTCCTTTAGCAGTAATGACATGTCATTAGCATTCAGTTCAATATGGTATTTTATATATACAATTAGATCTACAAAGGTAGGTAAACATGGGTGATAAATCTTGACCATTTAATGGCACAAAACTAATTACTCTTGAGGGAGCAGCATTTTGTTCGGTCTCTTAAAATTAGTAAATTCCAATTAGCCTTTAATTTTCTTTTATGAAGACCTGACTATAGATTTGATTCCACCTCCAAATTTCTCGTGGTATATCACAGCAAGTATAACAATTCTGAATAAAGCATGGAGTTTTATTCCCAGGTGCCTAATTCAGCCTTACCTCAGAGTTCTTAAATCCCACAGTTTGATGCCATCACCTGCAGCTGTGGTCATGAAAAGATTGTAAGCTTCAGGTTGCTGAGTACTGAAGGATGATCCCTGTAAAAGGTGAAATCAGTTTCAGATTAACTATTCTTGTGGCACTAAATATTTACAGAATCAAAGAATCGTAGAATACCTCAAGGTGGAAGGGACCCACAGGGATCAACAAGTCCAGCTCCCTGCTCCTCACAGGACTATCTAAAACTAAACCATTTGACTACAAGCATCATCCAGACACTCTTTGAAATCTGAAAGGCTCAGTGCTGTGATCACTTCCCTGGGGAGTCTGTTCCAGTGACCAACCACCATCTCAGTGAAGAATTTAGTAAATTTAAAAAATGAACAATAAGTGTTTGTTAGCTTATGTGTAAAAAACTTGACCACCCACACACAAAGGAGCGCAGAAAAAAATTGGCATGTGGAGGAACCCAGTCAGAGAAATGGAGCACTGCCTCGACTCCTTGCAGTGTTGTCCCACGACAGCCATGTGAGCCCTTTGGTCGAGGAGTGACACGCATCATGACAAGTCAACAGGAGAGGCTCTCCAGGTCATCTCATGGACTGATGTGGATTACTAATTACTGGGGCATCCCTTAAAGATCCTTTACGGGATGCACGGGAAGATAATTTTGTGATTGCACAAGACAATATTTATTTAAGGTAGGAAATGAAGGCAGGAAAAGGGAGGGATCAAACAGTAGTCCAACATTTAATTATAAGCCATGTTTAATTTTGGCATAAGTGGGCATACTTTTCATTGACTTCAGTAGCAATTGCATTCATTCATAACAGGACTAATTTTGGCTTCGTATCTTTAAATAATTAAATCCAGTCTATCTTTAAAACTCTGATTTTTTAACATCCACATTGGCAGATCCTGGCCTTTTCACTGGCTACAAACTTGTTTCTCCAGGGAACTAAATATAAACAGTTAGAACTCCTTCTTTCCTTTCCCCACCATTCACATTCTTGTTCTGGCTGAATACATCACAGAAACCTCAAGGCCATTTCCCGCAATCAGTGCTTGACTGCCAGGAATCTTCTATTCGTTATGAAAACTGGCATATAACTGGAAAATGCTTTAGCATTTAGTCAATAGAATTCCCCAAATGGCAAAACAAAGTGGGGCACTCAGCATTAAAAAGACTATAGGAGCTTTCATTTATTTTGCTTAAAGCGGTTTTCCTTCCTAAACTGAGGATTACCACAGCCTGCTCTAACAGATGAACTAAAATGCACCATGCAACAAATTTCCCAACAAAGTCTACATAATTTCACATTAGCTGTAACTATTAAAAAAAAAGAGTAATTGTAAAAGAGAAAGACAGTAGTTGTCCAAAGGATAGTATTCATTAAAAGTTACAGAGCACCCTTTCTTTTTAAAACTTTTGCTCACCATCCCTTTATTCAGTCAGCAATGATCTCTGAGTCCAATACAAAAAGATCTGCAGATACATACACTTTTACTTCATGCACTAGTTGAAAATCACTGGTTGAATTTGATTCTATGATTCTATGAATAAAACAGCTTAAAGCAGTGTCAGCACCAGCCTATCACTGAAAAGTGGGAGATTTCCACCATTTCCCTCAGGCTAGAGAAGAACAATGAACCTCTTTCCCCCAGCTCCTAAGCACACACTTTGAGAATTAAGCTATTACATGAATCTGCAGCAGTATCACCACCACATCTCCACAGGACCATGTATTTAGCCCACCTTCCCAATGAAATTACGCTTACGAAACTGTACTGTCTGCTGATTCCCAGCTTTTAACCTGTTTCACTATTTAAATCCAATCTGAGAGGGCGATAATGGTTTTATGATAATTATGTTTCCACAAGATACATGTAAATGAGTAATTAGCAGACAGAAATTAAAACCAGCATAGCCATTAAGAAAAGTGATTTTCTTTGACAAGCCATTAACCAGCCAACACAAGAGTAATTTAGAACACGCATGGGGTATGGCATGCCTCTCAGTCAGCTAGTAATAAGGACAGCACAAGAAGATAAGGCTGTGATAGGGGAGGAGTCTTTAGGGAACACAGGGAACAAAACTGAAATTGCATGTGGTGGGGAGGTGAAGGTTATAAAGAACACAATAGTCAAGTTTCTGTGACGGATTTGGAAGGAGATATTTAAGAACACAGGATTTAGAAAGGATGCTCAATTAGTTTTGTTACTGCTGCAAGAACCTGCATACAAAGACAGACAAGCTTTGTATCATCATCATATGGTATGTCCTATACTTCAGGGGAAGTTGGTGCCAAAAAGCTTTTTAAGGAAACCAAAATACACTGAGGTTTAGAATAATAAACATTAATATGCTCAATTAGATCAAGATTATAGATGTTCTAAGCAAGCAGCGTAAGGCCTAAAGTTCTGCAAGCAATTTAGTTGTGTAAGTTTTAATCATACATAGAGCTCCAAGGGTTAGGCATGGCTTTCGTGGCTTCCTCTGCTGGACTTCGGTAAACTAAATTGCACTACTGTACATCCAGGATTAAGTGTTCTTTATATATTAAATCCTAAATAGCTGTACTAATCTAAAGTAGATGGCAAATGGGAAGAAATGTGCCACATGTAATAAAAATATATAAACAAAAATCTGGTGGTAAGCACACTACCCAGAACAACTTCTTCCCTAGATGAGGGGGTTTTTGTTACAGTTTTGCCTTGCTTTCTCTTTTCCTTTTACAGATTTATTTTGTCCAATACTTTAGATTTGCCATAGCCTCATAAATGTAAATCTAAAATGGCCTTTTTATAAGTTTCAGAATACCTATCTCCCATCAGAGAGATGCTTGCTGCATTCTTGCTCTGATTTCCCTTCCCTCATGTTGACAAAACAACAAAAATTCACAATGCAAAATACAGTTCTGTAGAATATAAGGAAAGACCTGAAGAAAACATAATCAAGGCACTGAAATACTAATGATGGAAAGGTATAGTCTGAAAATATTTATATATCATTAGCAGACATACATATACAGTGTGTATATATAGACATACATTACTTTCACTGCTGCAATTTAAGGTTTTCAAATTAAACAGGGTAGTATTAAGATATTTGGTTATTCCTACAGTTAACAGAGATACAGAAGGAAGATAAAGTACAGCAACGTATACTTTCCATCATAATGCGATGTCAGTGTACAGATATATTTTCATTGTATTCATTATTCTTCATCTCATTATAAACATGTAACAACATAGCACAGCTTCTCATGCAAATATGAAAGCTACTGATTTTAAAGTTTTACCAGCCAAGATTTTTTTCTTACATTTCTGTCTGCTCTGAGTCACAGTAACAACTCTTTTCCCCCCAGCATCCATGCAATTTTTATAATTTATTTTCAGCATTATACTGTTGGATTTTTTGTTTCTGAAGTAACTCTTTGCATTAAAAGCTGGGTTTAAAAGGAGACTTTCTAACTGTGCTACTGCATTTAATTTAAAGATGTTTGGAATTATTCTTCATACTAAAGCAGAAGTCCCAACCTTCTGTGAGTGAGCTTCACTGATGCTGCTCTCTTTGCTTCCCTGCATCCTTCTCCTCATGGCCATTAGCTTCCTAAACCTAGTTTCTTCCAGTCCTTCTATTTAACAGGAATTAACAAGAATGTCTTGCTCTTCAGCTATGTTTCCAGAATATCTTATTATTTATTTAATAATTTGCTAACAGGATTCTCCCACACTTAATCAGAAGAGATCTTCCTTAGTGTTTTACAAGACCTTCTAAATAGATTTTCCTTTTTTTTGTTTCTTTAAAGAATAAATCTGATCATCCTCACTTACTACTGTTCAGGTAGCAACACAAAGCAGTCTTGGAACACTGGAACTAATTTTCATAAATCTAAACCAGAAAATGCACTTCAAGAATACATATATTGCAATCACCAATGAGCATTCAGTCCACAAGGCAAAATTAAGGCTAGTCCAAAGGAAAGCCTTCATAAATTTTGTTGTGTAGGCACTGGATCTTCAGCATCAACTGTTGCACTCCACAGATTTGCTCCTATTGCACCATCCCTCATGACTAGCTAGCCTTAGACTCCAGTAAGTTTCACACTTTGGACAGAATGTAATTTACACACAGAATTCTGCATATTTTTCAAAGTCTATAAAATTTTTAGGGTATTTTCTTAATGTAAATGCACTGGGTTATATTTACGCTAACAGCTATAAAGTATACAACTAACAAAACAGTTGATGCGTAATTTTCCTATTGACTTACCTAGGGTATTAATTTCATATAACTGAAAAAAAATAGAGAATCTTGATCTATAATTTTCAAAAAAATGGTCAGTTTTCTTTGCTATACCACATACCTCTAGGCTTTTTCCCAAGTGAATACTTGCCCACAGCTTTAAAGTTTTTCTTGATTAAATAACCTGAAGCCACTAAGCTGACCAAGCAAAAAGAAAAGCCAGAACTTCAAGCCTATATGTGTTACAAACAGTACTGAAACAGTTAGCACAATTTTAAGTGTTTTACCAGATCACAACTCTGAGGAAAACCCACAAAGAGTTCTACAAAAGTAGTAATAAGGAATTGTTTTAAACCCACAGAAGCAAAGACTGTCCAACTGGGGATGAGGAACCATATTCAACCAAATCTAACGCAGTATGCATTCCAGTTTGTATGGTACCATAAGACCCCCAAACATTCAAATAAATCTTCAAGCAAGAAAGAAAAAAAAAAAAAGAGCAAGGATGAGGAGTTTTAAGTCATCTGTTCTGGTGCAGTACTAAGCAATTTTTTTCTTTTTGGTTTCTGTTTGTGAAGTTTCAGAGTAAATCAAATGACTTCAGATTCAGCTTTAGAGGAGAACAATTACATTAGGAAAAGTTCCTGCTGAACTACAGTATTACAGTCAAGTAAAGCCAAAGGTAATATACAATCCTCTGATAGCAAGCTTGTTCAGTCATTCTCACTGCTCCCTGCTTTCCATTAGATAACAAATGAGACCTTGCCCATCCTTCCCAACATATAAATACCCTATTACTATGAATAATATTTTTAACCTCCAATTTCTTTGTTGATGGAGTTGTAGTGGTACTACAAAAAAAATTCAATAAAGCATATACCTTATTTTGGCAGATCTGATGGACTGATCTAGTATGAACTTCCGGTATCACTGCTGTGCTGCAGCCTGCATTGAGGTCAAAAACTTCCAGTGCTCGGTTGCTACCAGCTGTAAGTACAATATCTGTACAGTTCTCTGTGTTAAAGTTAATCTGATCTAAAGGTACAAAAGCACAGATAGAAGAAAAGACAGATAAATAGCTATCAAGGCTCTGTTGTATTTACTGCTCTATGAACAGCATCAAAAAATTTAGTCAGAAAAAATTTATGTCCAGGTCTGAAGTTCAATACCACAAAAAAAAATACAGCATTTTTACTCTGATAGAAAAAGAGTAGTAAAGAATCAAATGTTAATTACTTTAACTGAAGTTATTTCCATGTAATTAAGTCCAAAGAATTATAAAGAAAATAAGAAACATAAAGGATACAAGAGTAGAATTCATTTACTGCTGAAAGGCTGGTAATCTCCATTGTTGAAGCCATGGGAAATTTCTGTACCAATTTGCAAACGCTTCTCTGTTTATATCTGCAAAAAATATCCAATGAATGCTAGTGTTAATGAAATAAGTTATGATTTGTGGCCACCAGTAAACTCCTATTGGAATTACAAAGCAAATCAAGATGCTCTCCTTCATTATTAAAAATAAAAGCCACAAACCTTTTGACTTGTTGCTGAACTCTATTAAAAACTTGCTAACAAAACTCATTTGGATGAAAAGAAACATGATATTCATATACATAAGATAGGTCTTCCATCAACATGAAACACTGAAATAATCATGTATGTATATTGAATCTTAAATCCACCAGTTTCAGCTACATAAAAAGGAAAAGAATCACTTCATCTTCTGGAATGCTTCGAATTTATCATAACTGAAAAATATTCTCTCTCTCTTACACCATAGAAGAGAGTGGATGTCATTCAATGACCCTATATAATGAATCTTATATATAGTAAAAGATAAACACCAGAAAATCTGAAGCATTTAGAGATGGTTGCTGTTAGAATCTTGTTAGAATTTGTCTTTTGACTTAAGTACTTCTCATCTAGTTTCCATTCTGTTTCTGATAAAAAACAAAGAGTGTTTAAGTTCTTTGATCTAAATGCTAAAGCTCAAAGGAACCAAGCTTAGAATATTTTTATTACCGTACTGCCAAATCAGGTCTGTATAGCCCACTTGCTTAAAAAGTTTAAACTGGCCTAAAGTGGTTTGGATAAAAATAATTATAATCTTCTTCAACATTAACTTTCCAGAAGTACCTGAAATAATCACTCTCCTATGTATGATTAGCATGCATTTTAAACCCACTTAGCATGGCCTTTGCTCTATCCATCTATAATATGTTCTATTATAGTTTCCCATTTAATCAGCATAGGCATTTTATCACTACTTCCCTTGCTGTATGTATAATTACTGCAATCAGCTGCTAAATATAATGACTTTTAAAGGCATTATTTCTGTTAATGGAACACATTTTCTCCTTTTCAAACTCCTTTCAATTTCCTCATGATAACCTTTAAAACAACATATAAAACTAAAAATGAGGTAACAACCCATATATGTTTTGTTCTGCTCATATTCATACGTGAATTAAAAATAATCAAGAAACAAACAAAAAATAAACAGCACATTATACTTCATATCAGCATGCACAACTGCTGATGAGCATGGAAATTCAATAGTTAGTAATTTTGGAGAATGTAAAGAAAATCATTTAGGTTATGGATAGTTTTCAGATTAATCATAGAAGTAGGATATCTGTATCCTGGATATCAGCATCCTATTCACAGGACTGCAATAAATCTCCTCTGTGGCATTTGTAAATAAGGATATATTTAAATAAGCCTATAAGGAATATAACATTCTTTTTAGTTATTTCCACTTCTCAGTTTCACCTTTAAAACTGAACCAATATTTAACTATTTTATTAAGTTGTTGTGATGCTTAGTTAATTACTACTTATGAGTTCTTTGAAAACTCTGAACAGAGAAACAGTGATTTGTCATGTACTGTCTTCACCTCTGAAATACAGTAGCAATCTATTGGTTAGCCAGACTGCACTGCCATGCTCCTCTAATTAAGATTATAAAACATGCTTTGGCGTTAGAACTAGAATCTTCTTGCATCGGTTCCATTCAAGCATTCTTCCAAACTTAACTCAGAAGGCAGAATGAAAGAGTTGTGGGGGGGGGGGGGGAAAAAAAAAGGAATAATGCAGTGTTCCATAAAAGAAAGAAATACTGGGAAATTAACTGAATTCACAAGAAAATGTCAAAGCAAATTAACCTTTAATACCTTTTTTATAGATAAATATATATAAGGCCTCAAACTGTTTTGTGGGTTTGTTGTAATGCCTACAATTGTGTGTTTGGTATTTTGGCATTACACTAATATCTCAGAGAGTGTAACTGCACTTTTTTGAGTTAATGTTAATACATCAAGAAATACTGAGGGCATGACAACAAAATTCTGCCATAAGTACAACCCTCCATACATACTTTAACAGCTTTAAACCAGGATATTGTATGCTCCTACCAAAGAAATTGGAACAACACAGAACACAGTAGAAGTTCACTGCCCAAGTCCTTGGAAATTACATCAAGTTCCATGCTACCTTAAGTTTCTGAACTAAACAGCTTAAAGCTGGTTCAGACAAGTCTTTCACAACAGTAATTGCAGTATGGATTTTCTTCAGGTTACTGGATACTTTCCCCTGGGAGGTATAGGTATTTGTTAATAAATAAATAAGGCAATATCTAGAGCCTGCACATTATATACTGCAATATCATTTCCTTACTGAAGCCTATGCACCCACAAATACAAGGAAAAAAAATTTTAACTATATCTTAAACACAAAAAATATTCTGATCTCAATGATCAGAATGTGGTTTTCCGTCTTCTTTTTCGAAGTTCTTCCACAATTGCCTCTATAAATTTTAAGAGTTAAAAGTGATATGACAGAAGCAGTTGCCTGCCTCAGTTTTAAATATTACTTGTCTGCACTATGAATATATTTCTAGCAAAACTAGGAAAAGGAACCACTTTTCCTGCCTTCCAGGTTCCTCCTGTACTGTTTGTTACACTTTGCTACAGGGTAAGCATTTCAGAACATGAGAACTCTGTTGAACCAGTTACAAGAAAAGAAAGTAGTCAATGGGAGGAAAAAAAACCAAAACCAAAACCAAACAAAACAAACCAAAACAAAACTTTCAAAAGAACTTGTGTTTATATTTCAGGGTTAGGTTCTGTTGGGGTTTTTTCATTTTATTCTATTAGTTTTATCCTCCTGATGTAATGTATATACTATAAAATCAAAGCAGGAAATTCTGTATTTCTTAGTATTTAGTTTTCTATTCTATTTGCTATATTCCCATTCCAAATAGAGTATATGGCTAAAGTAAGAGCCGCAACACCCCCCTCCATTAAGGACTTTAACCAGAAAAGGAAGATAAAGAATCACAAGTGAGAGTGGATTGACTGAAAAACCAACCAGGTGTCTGAAAACCACAATTAGTTAACCATTTTGAAGAATTTTTAAATAGAACTTAGATCATAATCCATTAGCTACTTTTTCAAATGAAAAGGAATTTCTTTTGTTTAAGAGAGATATTTTAAAGGAGACACAAAATTTGGCATTTTTTCTCCTTTTGTTTTCTGTATGAGCATTTAATGTAAATAAACAGCATAGTAATAGTAAAAAGTGCCTGAATGGTGACTCACAATCAAGAAATACAGGGACAAAATAGGGTAATAAGTAATTAGATATATCAGTTGGAAAGTCAGTGAAAATTACAGAAAAGCGATTACTTTCATTTGACAGAGAAGGAAGAAAAGTGTCAGAGCATGTTGGTGTCTCTGAAAGAAAAAGTATATAGAATATTCTCACAAGAGAAATATTTGCAATAGCTACTCAAACATAACTTCAGACATTAATTCACACTGGGATGTAAACAAGCAGAAGGTAAAGCTCAGAAGTTCCCAAATGGTAACAGTAATAGAAAAACCATATTTGCAGCAGTTAAGGTATGCACTATAAATTTTTTTTTTTTTTTCTATTATAACAGATCAAATATATTTTTACAATTAGCTTTTACTATTTTTTGAGTGGGTTTTTTTTTTAACTTCTTTAATATTCTTGCTCCTCAGCTGATCTCACCACCCAGAAAATCCCAGATCAAACAATACAAGTACTTTCACTGGTCTGTTAATGAGAAATTGTACTCACCTTTTGAGGTCATCCTTGGTTGTATCTGGATGGAAACTTAATACATGAAATTCAGCTCCACAACACAGCAATATAAATGCATCTATAAAATAAAATTGTGCAAAGCGTACAGTCTTATGGAACTTATCTTTGCCCTGAAATGCAAAGAAAATTATTAAGAATGGATTCTATTTTTTTTTTTTTTTCCTGAGATTCCTGGTGTTAAGGCAGTTTCCCTGTTTATCCTGATCATATGCCAGGAGGTTAACCAACTGTGTAGTGGCCCTTCCTATTTCTGACATATGTTAATCTCAAAGTTTTCATTCTACTTAAATTAGTTGACAATAAAGTTACTAGCATCTAGAGTTTATTGAATCTAATACAATCTAGCTTCACACTCAACTTGCATTTGAATTGGGGAGTAGACTACAAAGTCAAGTAGAGATAAGCCAATGAATATAGAATAAACAGAGCAAAAAATAAAACCAAAACTTCCAGACATGCCCTCTAGTTTTGTCCACCAAGGTTGGTTTTTTGTTTTCATAAATTATCATGATAAAAGCTTAATTTGAAGCCAATGAAGACCACCTAGATCATAGTATCAGTTGGAATCACCACCATCCAGTAGCTCTGAAAATGAGACTGCATGTTTCTTCTACAGAGATGCTAAAATGGAAGTAGATGAAAGTGCAAAACAGTGCCCTCTGTGAACTGAACCATGAGAAGTTTCTCATTACCAGAATTAAGGCAGATTCATTATTGCAGACTGACCAGACTCTTAAAGTTCTGTCTTCTGACGCAGAAACTAACCACTTCTTGTCATGACTCCAGCCAACAGAGTTAACTGCACCATCATGACCTAATAAAAATAATAATGGAACTATCATAAAGGTCGTTTCTGGCATTTATATGTTTCTCCAGATTTAATTACATTGTTTTAATATAATTATACACAATAGTAAACCACGTTTTAAATACAGGCTTCAAACGGTTGGATTAAAACTGGTAACAGTAAACCAGTTTTTGATTTTTTTTCTTCCACAAAAAATCATGCAAAAACCTCTCTAGTTAATAATCAAACAATGATAATTCTGACATTTTTCAAAGTTATTGGAAGAGCATTTCCAAGAAACGTCCTTGATATTCCATTTAAGCAAAGATACAGCATTACTTGAAAAGAGAATCTGAGTATTGTATTATAATGAAATTTTATATTAAACATGATCTGGAAACAAGACCTTGCAAATAGTTGCAATACTTTATTTTATTCATCAGGCTTTTATTACTGAGTTGTCTGGTTTTTTAAAAACACAATGAACGTGCCACTACAACAGCTTCTGCAGGACTTTCTCATTAGATTAAAAAATATAAAAATGTAACTGCCAGTTTAAAATAATATTTTAAAATATTATAATCTCCAGTTAATAGCAAAAAGCTTCTACAACAGACTTTTCCAGTTTGGTGTCACACAATTAAAAAAAAGATTAGAAACTTAGAAAGAACTTCAAAAGCCAGAAACATCATCCAGAAGCTAAAATTATTAATGTGATTTAAAATCATATTGATGCTGATCAAAAAGGTCAAAAAGAACAACATATATTAAACAAGTTTAACAAACTTTGGCCCATATTATTCAAATTTGTCTAGATGAAGTCTGATGAATTTCATCTAGCCTTAAAACATTCAAAGTTCTTATGCTGCCCTCTTGTGCACATTTTCTCTTTAGTCAACTTAAGTTTTATATTGCTTTAAATTACAAGAAGGCCAATCGAATTATCTCAGCAATTAAGATCTTCTATGATTATAAATATCTATAAAAAGGCTTATAAATAAGATATATTAATTCCCAGTTACCAAAGTCCTATAGAATTTTCACCAGAATACTTACATATGTACTTATTGAGTACCTATGTAGTTCTATACTTATTTTATTCTCAACATTAACATCTATTTGAAGGCCTTGGTTTTGTAAAACCATCTGGAAGCCTTGAATTATCTGCATTAAAGAAAAAAAAAAAAAAAACAACCAGGGACAACAACAAAAAACCTTTACCAATTGTTTTTATACAAACAATTTTCCAAAGTGGTAAGGAACGTGAGAAACTTTAGGAAAATATGAGATTTGGAAAATTGGAAGAGCTATGCAAAAAAAAAAAAGCTTAAGAATCTCTGCACTCCAGGCCCCCCAATCCCAAAGCACAGACAGGGAGATGCCAGCTGGCTTGCAAGAGGCCAGTAAGCTTCCAAACAGGCATTACTCAGGGTTCCCCAGTCCTGAAGCACATTGAGAAGGACAGCAGCTGGCTTTGTAGAATTCTTCAAAAAGTCCGTACTGGCTGTAACACTTTTAAAGCTGTTCAGCATTACCTGCACTTCACTATAGGGCACAGACACTTGAAGAGCCAACACTGAATACGACTGCAGAACTACTTAAAACTGTAACTGAGCACAGAACAAAACTGAGTAAATTAGGCTTACAGCAAAACTGCTATTGTTATACCACTGCTCTCTGATGGTGCACTATAAAAATTATTTCAATAAACAGCTATATTCAGATCTTAATGCTGCCTTGAAACTGATTTTTTTTAAGAGAATACATATTAGCAATTTCTTGAAAAAAGAAAGTTTTACATTACCACTGATAGCAGCTCTGAATGAGAGTAATGCATTATAGTTTTTAATGAACAAAAAATACATTTATTATGATACTTCAAAGCCAAAAGCATCTGAAGTAGAAAATAAAATAGGTGATTTCATGATAATTTGAACTATACAGAAGAACTACATGAATGAAATAAGCATGTAACTGATGGTTTGCGGTTCCTACTGCCCTACAGAACAGTATCTGACAGAGTCACATTTATGTTGCTTTTGAAAAAAACTATATGCACAGGTTGCACTCTTCTGCTACTTAAAGAGCACAAAGTAGAATTTGGTTTACACCAAATTTATGTTCTACTTAATGTTCAGAGTAGCACTGCTACAACCAAAAAGACAAAGTTCTTGAAAATCATTTACATTTTAGATTCTTCAGATTACTTAAAAAGATGTGTTAATAATCTGAAGAAACAAAAAATTCTTTGGGCACAACTGTTCATCTGTTGTGTGTTGTGTGCATCCTACATTATTAGTTTTACAGATGCTTGTAACAAGCAAGGGAAGGAAATACAGAATTTTGATCTCTTTTGGTTTATTGCATTTTTTTAAAAATTCTGATCTTCTAAAATAATGTTAAATATATTCAAGATATATGGGGTCCCTTTGGATAAAATTACTGCTTTTGTTCCAAGAAAACCTCACGACACTATTCCTGTGTGCCGTTCATATAAATTGCACTATGAACTTGCTCAAATTAGTCTGTGATACATAAAGAAAAATAGCTTAAAATAGTCTAATTCTACAGTTGTTAAGGTCTGCTACTAAATTACAGTCATCTTCCATTATGAAATTCCACTGAAAATTCATTTAGCGGGACTCATTTAAAAACCATAAGATTTACTGTTATTAAAAATTTAACAGAGAGTTCTTGCAGAAATTTAGAATTCATTTTTTAAGGCTTATTTACAATGCTAAGTAATGCAATATACACGAGCATTATCATTACAACTGCCTTTATTATTTCTATTTAATTATTGTAACATACATGCGCAAGGCAGATTGCAATGTATATTGTGATAGATTATTATTTACCTCCCAAAAAATAAGAAATGGGAAAACCTAGTAAGCAGTTTAATTCTAGAACAAAATTAACCAATCACAGAAATTAATTCTACATCTTGAATTAACAGTATCCCCTCTCCCTTGTTCTTCTCAGGGTGATATAAATGGAATCTTTTGGTTACTATGCTATTTTAGGTTAAACTCAATCATATATTAAATAATTTCTTAAATAATACAGTTCATAAATCTACCTGAAAAAACATTATATATATCAGTGAGATTGGAACTGAAGATCAGCACACTTTTGTCAGCCAGGCCGCAAGCCAGCATCTCTCCATCCCCTATAAAGAAGAGTGTCTGATGATTTACATTTGAAAGCAACGAAGACCTACACAATATGCTGTTTCTTTTAATCATAAAAATCACACATCAACAAAATACAAAACAGATACTCATTTCATACATTTAACACCTATTTTGTATGGACATCACAAACTTTTGTTGCAGAATTTGGCAGGAATTCGTAGACAATTCATTTCTTGTCCTGGCATATTCTGAAAACAGTTATCCATCACAAGGCAGAATTTCACTTTTCACCAAAAAAAGGCTACAAAATTTAAGTTCGGTGGTCTTAATAAACCATGTCACACAATTATCTTTTTTCTTTCTGCACACTGACACAATTGTACATTTTATAAAGCCTGTACATACCAGAATACTGAATGCAACAAATCGGGGTTGGTTTACAAGCTACAGATAGCTCCTTCTCGTATTTAATTGGAGGACAAGTTTCCAATGGATATTCTTTATTTTTACTTCAAAGATGGAGAACAGAGAAAAAGAGGAAAAATATTAAGATATCTAAACCCAGTACATTTTCATTTCACTTATGAAATAAATGTGCTTTGGGTGTTATTCTAAGCATCTTTATATATAAGAGGCAGGATTAATTTTAAATCATCGTAATTACATTACTTGTGTTATGAATTCACGAGATTAAGAATTAACATAGATTGGTACATAAAATCAAACTTCTTAATTTGCATACTTCTCTAACAAAAGTATTTAAAGAATGCAAACTCTCCCTTGTTGCGACAATAAGCAATATGAAAATATCTTCCTATGTAAAAATAAGAGTTACATTGACCATTTATTTAATCAAGATACATACTGAAAGAACACCACACAAAACTTAAAATACTAAGTAGCTTAAACTATCACAAAATAGCACAAACCAATCTTGAAATTACCTGAAGTGCTCATCTAAAGTGTGCAAGGACTACAAAAACTTAGTTTTAAGATATTGAGTGGTTTTTAACACAATAATAGGTTTGGTTTTTTTTAAAGAGAATAATGATAGCATTAATTATTCTTTACTTGTATATTTGTAGTACCTGGAACAAAGATTTTATATAATACTAAAGAGAAATTAAAAGTTCTAATGAGACCTTCCAACAGACCTGTATTTATCCTCATTTTAATTTTTTCTTCCTCTAATGGAGTTGCTAGATAACCTACTGTTTACAACTGGTCTTCCACTTTGATAGCTTATTTTTCTTCAGATTATTAACTGGGGAAAACATGGTCATTCTACAAAAAAAGAACACAGATTCTCTTATATGAAACATGAAACATTGTATGAGAGAAATAGTTTATTTCAAACAAAACCCAATCCTGCTTCCTTCTTACTATTCATGTCTACATGTAATGTCAGTAATTAAGATAACGTACACATTGATGACAACATAACTTTCTAATGATTTAATGCTCAAGTTTGCACCTAAGTTTTGTTTTTGGTGTGTTATCTGTTGAATAATGCATTCTAAAGGTCAAAATCCATTGACATAAAGTTCTCAGATATTCCTTTCTGCAAGCTGAAGAAATAAGAGTTTAATCATACGAAAGAGACAGAATGCCTAATACAGATATTGAAAGGAAGTTGAACACTGGCCAGAAGCTGTGAATATTTTATTTTTTTTTTTTTTACAACATACTTTTTAAATTGTTTGATAACATCATATCTGTTTTTCATGGGTGGTGAATTTCACAGTCACAAGACTATGTGTCTCATGACAAAACATCACACACCAATAAACCAGACAAAATAGTAATGCATCTACTCACCGTGGTGCTGCTGTATAACCTGATGACTTAATTTTATTATGGAAAACTAATGGCTGATCTTTCACTGTGCTTTTCGCTCCTATAGTAAAATAATTCAATTTACATTAAAATGGGGGGTTTTAACATCATATTTTTACAGTTATGTAGACAGGCTAGCACAGTAGAAATATCTGATGTCTCCTTACGTTACAAACCATATTTAGTATCAGTCACTCTAAAATAATGATTACTAAGGAAAGGAAAGAAATATGAACTATTACACTGCATAACATCTCTCCTCCAATAATATCAATGAGAAAGAACTTCTAGTACAGGTATCAGTGCTGCATGTCCAAAGCAGCCGAATTCTAGCTAAAACACTGTAGATGCATTCTTGGAATATCATACAACACTAATGATATAAGCTTTGACATTCTACCAGGTCCAACAAGTACAATCAATATAGTAAAAAATTATTTCTACGTGTCTACAGTTATCAGTATTTTTATACCTTTCCTAAAGAAAAGGTGATGATGAAAAAATTATTTTGTAAGTGCTTTTTGGACTTTGCTTAACTGTTGCTAAACAAAAAAGCTACAAGTGCTTCAACAGCAATTGGAAGTCAGATTTGGGGTTTTTTTGGGTTTTTGGTTTTTTTTTTAACAGTAGGATGCTGAGGCAAAAATTAACTTCCTAAACTTGCAGATATTGACAAAGGACTATTCAGGACAATAAAATTAACCATAACAGGTAATCAAAGTTAAGAAAGAAACAACAAATTATACAGAAAAAAATATAGTGCATGCTATGGAAAAAGAACGACTTATGAAAGATTAAACATCCTAAACCCTAACTCTTTTAAAATCCACATAAAGTTCTTAGAGTATTGTTTTTCAAATAAGAAAAATACCTTATTACCATCATTTTCACTACAATTACATATGCAGGCTATGAAACACTGCTAGAAGTATAAAAGTTCTTCCAATTAAAAACATAATGCAATATATATTTAAAACAGAAATCAATATACTAGTTATATTAGGCATCAGCCAGTTGTGAGTCAGTTACTTTTAATTAAAAAAAAGAAAAAATATAACTGTATTTATTAATTTCAAGATTGGTTTATACTTACCAAGTTTTTTACTAGAAGGTTCTTTCATGCTTTTCTTTAAACCTTTACGCAATGGAGAACTTTCCAGTAAAGAACACCTAAGTTATAAAACCAAGCACAAAAATTAATCAATGCAATGGACGAAAGCATCATATTAGGAAAAGGTGTCAAAAATCATTTTTAGTTATTTGTGTGCTTGTGTGTATGTATACGTGTGATACCAGTGAGATTTTCATGAATATGAACAAGACAGTGGATTAGTTATCAGCTCAGATACCCAGCAGCACAGGCAAGCCTTGGCCCCAAGTAGATTCATAGACTAATGCATTTACAAGTCAAATCCCATTTCTGTGACTATTACCTGATGATTTTATTATAAGCACCAAAATCTGCACTTCAATGTATATTGTAGGGTTTTTTATTGTCTTCAAGATGTCAGTATTTTCCTACAAGTCATAAAATAGCCTGGGTTGGAAGGAAGTAGTAGTCAGCATGGATTCACCAAGGGGAAGTCACGCTTGATCAACTTGATATACTTCTATGATAAAATGACTGGCTTGGTAGGCGAGGGGAAAGGGGTGGATATTGTCCACTTTGACTTCAAGAAGGCTTTCCACACTGTCTCACATAAGATCCTCATAGTGAAGCTGATGAAGTATGGGCCAGATGAGCATACAGTGAGGTAGACTGAAAACCAGCTGAACAGCCAGGCCCCAGGTGTCAATACTGGGTCCAATTCTCTTAGTCATCTGCATTAATAATCTGGATGGAGTAGAGTGTACCCTCACCATGTTTGCTGATGACATAAAACTGAGCAGAGTGTCTGATACACCAGAATGTTGTGCCGCCATCCAGAGAGACATCCACAGGCTGGAGAAACGGGCTGGCAGCAACCTCATGAAGTTCAACAAGGGCAAGTGCAAAGTTCTGCACAGGGGGAACAGCCCTAGGCACCAGTACTGGGCTGTAAGGAAGACTCTAGAGCCAGATTCTGTGTTCAGTGAAAGGACAAGAGGCAATGGGCAAAAACTGAAATACAGGAGGTTCTGTCTGAACGCCAGGAAACACTTCTTTACTGTGCGGGTGACTGAGCACTTCCATAGACAGGTTGCGTTGTCTCCCTCCTTGGAGAAATTCAAAATTCATTTGGACATGGTGCTGGGCAACTGACTCCAAGTGGTCCTGATTGAGCCTGGCAGTTGGACAAGATGACCTCCAGACGTGCCTTACAATTTCAACCATTCTCTGACTTCTCCCACTCAATACAACTAAAGCATGACAGAAAAAGTAGTAAAATAAAACCCTGTCAACACATAGCACTGTACAAAACCATTCAATGCACTTCAGCATCAGGAAAACAAATGCATAACACAATTCAGAAGAAAAAAACATTTAGTTATTCTGTACCTGGCAATAACTGATAGACTCTTCTCATTTCCACATGAGAGAAAATCCCTCTGCTGAGTTCTCACCAATGCAGTAAGGTTAACTTCCAACACAGCAATCATATCTTCAAACATTGATGTGACCAGGCATAAAACCTGCAGCAATTATACCATCAAATAACACTCTAATTCATAATTGAAGCTTCAGCACTGAAGTATTTATAATGGAAAATTAAATCGCTTTCTGTCATTTATGAAAATTAGTAAAAAATATCCACAAGTTTTATCTTGCAAAGCATGAAAGAGTAAGAAGTGGTTAATGCTGTCCTTCAAAAATATGCTTATGTTGCTTAAATGTGTCTTAACAGCCTTACCTACGTAAGTCACAGAAATTTCAATACATTCTACAATAGAGATTTCTGCAGTAAGAGTTGTGAGAAAAGCAGCACACATAGAAGAAAGATTGGTTTCAGAGACATGCTGAGAACATGCTGAATTTAAAATAAAATCCTTCTTTAAAACAAAACACTGCTATGTTAAGTATGTAGAAAGGCCTAGATTGAGCTCAGTTCTGTAGGAAAATTGTAACATCAAAAATGGAGTAATCAGACAAAAATGCCTTTCACTTCCTTAAAAGCACTTTTAGTGACTTTTCACAAACATTTTTTCACAACTCAAATAGTTTTCACAGATTTCTTGGAAGGATTCAAAAGCAGTTCATCCTAATATTTGAGAAACAAGGTGTAACAATGCTTGTATCTTTTTTCCCCCTAAAAGATTGCTGCTGCTTCCCCAGTGATCGTTCTTGAAATTCAAGGTACACACTGAACACTATAAAAAACAATACGCCTTTTGCTTATTAATCACTTTAGACAGTGTGTAAATTATGACAGCTTTAAAGCTACACAGCTATTTAAATTAATAGCTCCCATAAAGAAGAATCAACCCTCTCCAGAAAAACTACTGTGTAATTCACATCAAGAAAAAGAAATGTAAAAGTGTACACCAATCTGCAATCAAAATGCATAATTAGTATTTATTGAAAATAATTGAAAATGTAAACATTCATTAAATCGATGTTTACTGTATACTCACCTTTCCGTTAACTGCCTTCCTTGTTAATGCACACGATCTGACAAACTGAATGCTGACGTCACTGAAATCTTTACCAAAAAGACATAGTGCTATAAAACCGTATTTGCATTTCAAAAGAAAAAGCTATCATCTCTAAGACAGGGGGAAAAAAAAAAAACCTCATACTAATTTGACACCATTATAATCCACTATCTTCAGTGTATATCCTTCTAGCTTACTCTCACATTATAAAGTAGTAGAATAACATTCCTTGTGTTTAACACTCACAAACTCCAAAATCAAATAAAAATTCCTTGCTAGCCAATACCAAAATCTAGTGCCAACACATCTTGTGAGACAAGTCAGCAGTGCCAGAAAAACCCAGAAATTAATTAGAATGAACATATAAGGGAAAAAAAAAATTCCACCAAAAAAAAAAAAATAAAAATCCCCCAAAACCCCCCACACCCAGACAGTTTCTACAGTATTCTGCTATTTTGCTATTTTACAAACCAAATTGTTATACTATTTATATCAGGTAACAAAGGAAAGCAATCACATTATGGTATGGTCAGATATTTTATAATCGTACCTTTGTAAGATAAAAAAGCTTCTAATTCAAAGTTTGCCAAATTAAGTATTAACAAGCCAGTAGAGCTTCCTATCCAAAAATAGCTAGTATTCAGGGCAGAACGTCTATTAAGAAAGGAGAAAAAAAAAAATCTGAGCATGATGAAGAAGCTTTCCTTATTACTATACAAGACACAGCAATTCCTTTTTTTAATACTTGTTACTTAGTCCCAGCACGACAATAATAAACACCAAAAATGGTTTTTAAATTTACAGCATTTTTACAAAATCTGTAGCTCAAAATAAAATCTTTCAATGAAAATTGGTGAAGTTTTGAAAACTAAGAACAGGACACAATCCTTGATTTTATGTAAGAGCTCATGGCAAGTCTAAACCAGCATAGGAAATATTTTTCAAAAACTACTATGGTTTGTAACAGTTGGGAGGTGCTATAAAAGCACTGTATACACAAAAAGTAAAATCAAACAAAGAGGCAAGTCTACATATATTCTTACTTTTACCACCAGTGATATGAACACATAAAAATGGTGAAATTTAAGGTGTCTTTGTACATAGTTAAAGTACTAGAGAAAAAAACAGCACAAACTATGGGGAGAAAAAAACAGGCAAGCCTGGAACGTCTGTCTCAGCCTGTGTGTAGTGGCAGTAGTATTGCTGTTTAGTAATGAAACCCAGTCTTCATAAACACCACAGAGTAGACCAACTGGTTACAATTTCGGTCAACACTCTCACAGAAGAAAAATGTTATCGAGCATAAGATGATGATAACAAAATAACAGTTGTCATTCTCAAAAACCAAAAATGTTTTGATGCCACAGTAAATAAAAATTGACAACAACATTTTAATACATTTTCCAAATCAGAGTGAGTAGACTTATCGGTTTCATTTCTAAAGTTAGACCACAAGAGCTGAAGCAAGGGTATGGAAAAATATAAAGCTGAAGCTTGGTGAAAAGACTCACCACAGTGGCTTCTTTTTTTCTTTTTTTTTTTCTTGTATTAAAGAAAAGGGAAAAGAAACAGTGAAATACTTTATAAAGCAGACTGGGAAAGAGTTTCAGTTCTGGTTCGTGATACTTTTATGTGCTCTGTATAGTTTTATCTGTGGTTTGCACTACTTTCATGCACGGCGGTAACAGACTGATTTAATTTGTAAATTCTTCGAATTATTTCAAAGAAGTGGCACTATCAAGTTATTATAAATAATGATATCAAGTGACAGATACAGGAAGCTGATCTCACACCCACTTTAAAATAATAAACGGCCATCCACTGTGATGAAATTACTCAATGTCAAAAAGCTTATGGAACTATAAGACATCATTTTTTGGACACCAGTGTTGCAAAAATGTTTCATTGTTGCATTTCACTTCAGGCAGGAAAAATGGTCAATCAGGGATTTTTCAGTTGTTCAGAAGAATCTGAACCACCTGCTAAAACCAACACATGATAATTTTAAAGGTGAACAGAAAAAGACTTCTAAATACAAAAATATAAAGCCAAAAGATAATGCAACTGGATTAATAATAAGAATGTAATGGTCACGGTTGTTTATAAGCAGAACAAAACCTCCAACTGTGATGCGATAATTGAAAGGGTAAATAGTCCTTAGATATACAATGTTAGGCAGTATCAGGTCAGTATTGGAAATTGATGTTATTTGAACTCAGAAAATTATTTCAGTTAACCTGTTACCAGCGACCCATTTCAGGCAACCCTGTCCAAAAAAAGGCATTGAAAAAGAAATGAGACTGAGTCTCTCAGCCAAAAGTTTGGCTAGAACAGGTTATGTAATTCAGAAGTTGTTTAAATTTAGAAAGCAAACAGACACAGGCACACAGTGACTGCATCAGACATACTTCCACAGGAAAGCAAATTAAAATAAATTCGGCTTTTAAATTCTAATGGGCTTCTCATTATTTTTTTAACTGATATTTCCCTTATCAACCAGCATCAATAGATGCTAAAATGAATATTCCCAATGCCATTTTTATAAAATTACTTTGCAGACAAGAAACCAGTTTTAACTGTGTATCACTTTGTGTATATTATCTGCCTAACAGTAGGCCACCAAAACTTGCAGATCACTAAAAATATTCTTTGATTTTCCTATTGTATGTTTAAAATAGTAAGTTGGGGTGAAAATAATCCAAGAACCAATAGGAACTCCTAGGAATAGATTTCATCCAAATATTTGGTGGTATTTTAAGGGACTTACATGTTTTCTTCATTATGGAAACACACTAAAAAGTCACAGTGTTCAATTAAGAGGATAGGCAATGATGTTTCCACTGATCCTTCTGGTCTCATGGTTTTTGTTTTGCAAAGCTTGGAAGTATTTTGCCCTTCACCTAAGAAATACAATCAACAACACTAGCTATCGAAAAACCATGAAATAAGGGAAACAGGATTTAACAGAGAATTTGAAGTAATAGAGTACTATAAATAAATATAGTACTATAAATAAATAGATAAATGAATTACTATAAATAAAGTTTTAAAGTAATAAGGTAGCATGAACTAACTCTACACTCCAGAAGTTTCTATTTCAATAATTGATATAGCCTAAGACAGCCCTCTTGAAATATCTTACCTCATTATTATGTTATTTTTAGTACAGTCTTCTTTCAGATACCTAGATATAAAAATCTAAAGAGCCTACTTACGGACTGAAAAGGAGTTGGCAGAATTCAGATGTGTCCATATCAAAAAGTGGCTCTGAAAGCCATATTCTAACAACTGTTAAATATGCTGGGTAACTTTCCACTTAGTCTGAAAAATTCCCTTGACCCTAAAGTTATAACATAATCCAAAACCAAGATGGAAAGCCACCTCCGTTTCACCCTCCCAAGAAGTCTCCAATCCATTATGCACACGCAGTTAACACCTAGGAACGACTAGCACTGAATTCATCATTAGGCACAGACACTATATCACCCTCTTTCAAACATCCAAAGATGAAAGTGCCATCCATATATTTTAAAGAATAACAAGAAATGTAGCAGTCTTTCTCATTAGAATTATTGAAGCTGGACCACTAAGGCATCTAAGTGGCACTTAGGCATCTAAGAACACAAGTCATTGAAGCTAGAAAAAGAGCAAGCGAGGGAAACCAGATCTCTCCCTAAAGAAAGCTTCCTCTTGCTTGCCTTTGGGAGGACCTCATCTTGCTTCAGCTGGGATGCAGATAGTCTGAATGCCTCATATGGGAACATGGAATCACCTTGCTGAGGTGACCAAGTGCGGTCTTCTAAGATTTATAAGTACTCTGTGTTATAACACTGGAAATACCACAGCCAGAGAAATATCATATCATGGAGGCACTAGTATGGATTTAAAAAAAAGAAGAAAGAAAGAAAGAAAGATTCCTAGAATTATCAAAGGTAACTGAGAAATGATACTTTAGACACTTAGACAGCAGATTCATTTTTAGGCACCCATTCTGTTCTCACTAAAGTCTTGGCCAATGAATTCAGTAAAAACCAAGTACTTAATAGTTCACATTCTCAATGTCTTATAAGCAGATGCATTAGTCAAGATTTTATTACACGCATACAAGCATAATTCTTTCCAGATATGTCACATAATTCTTTCCAGATATGCCAATACCCAACTTCACATCAGCTTCAGTAAGAATTCCATGCCACAGTCTGAGACTCATAACTCTATCACTTACAATAAATTCTCATTGTATGAAAAGCATACACTCACTAGCCAATAACAACTAGCCTATACCATAAACAGCATTCAAAAAACACTGTGCTACCTATTTCTTTTCCAGATTTCAAGACTTCATTATAGAATTTCTCTTGCTTTTTCTTTAAGTTGATATGTGTTACGCAACGGTAATTATGATCACTGATTAAACTGAAGATCCAAAGCTGCAAGAAAAAGAAAAAGCAATTGCTATAACCTTTTGACAGTAAACATAAAGCTTACATGAATACCAACTAAAGGTCCAATATGTAAAGCTACAAAGCTGTTGAATTTTTGTATCTGGAATCTCATCTTGGACCCAAAATTCACTTACATTCATTTCTAAGATTATTAAAGGATATATTCAATATTAGCAAAAGCAGCCATTATCAATTCGAACAGCACATCTAATTCCCACATTTATGTCTTCGAAAAAAAAGCCTCATAGACTATTTCCCACATTAAAAACCACAAGTAACCTGCATGTAATTGCCCAGTGAGTCATGTACATTAATTTCATTTATACCTCTTTGGTTTTAGGCAGCACTATAGTTAAATCTTTAACTTTCTTCACAATTCACTGAACAATAACACTGAAGGAAAGCAACTGGAAAATCTTATGTAAATATATTCTTAACATTAAATTAAAGAGCAGGTAAAATACATGTTCAAATTTATCACATTTTTATTAGAATTTCAACATGCTGAAATCATAGTCTTTTCCATTTATTGTCATGTGTTTCATTCCTTGGCCAGAACAGAAGAATCCTATTTTTCACCCTTTTTACTTTGAAAGACATATATATAGCCTCACAGTGTACTCTTCTTATATAATCACTGACTGTGCTCTTAAACACTTCCCTGGTTTTCAGGAAAAAGTTTCCATTTTGCAACAGAAGTCTTATATACCATATATGATTTGTGCTTAAAGCATTGAATTATACTTCCTAAAATAACTGTTTTAACAATTCAAAGCAAATATGCAGACTGTGAAGCTTTTTTATCAACAGATACATTAACAATAGATGATTGTTTTGACAGAGTATTTTATGGGTAATTCTCACCTGTCCCTCAGAACATCCAGTGATAATCTGTTTATTTTCTTCATCAACTAGCAGACTTAGCAAAGGAAATGCTGGTTCAAAAAAAGATAAAATTATCTCCAGAGTAGACACAAATCAGATATGCAATTCAAATTGAATCCTCTTATTTATAAAAGTAAGTGGGAAAAAAACCCTTACTGCAATTCTTATGGTTGTACAATACTTTGTATGGCTAAGGGCTTTCCATTTACAGGTCTGCAGCCTGCTGTTCACCCACAATGCCATTTTCTGCAGCCTTTCACCCAAGGTGCTGTGGCATGGTTTTCAGAGCCCCATGCGGCAGTTTTCTCTCATTCTCATGCTGTTACTCTGATGGCCTTGCACCTGCAAACCCTGATTGCAGGTGGGGCAGGTTTTCAAGGGAAGCGACTGCCACAGGCAACCAGGGGAGGAGAATCACTCCTTCTTTTCTCCTTTCCTACCATGTGGTTTTAGCTTTTAGTTTACATGAGACAGTTCAATAATACATATGCACAAAGCCTAACTACCAGTCTCCTCACAGCTCGTGCCCCAAGAGCGTGCTCCAATAACCACTAGTAGCACCACAATCAGGAACAATCAAAGGGGAGTTGAACCAAGTCCCATTGAAAACTATATGTTTCTTATAGGGAAAGTACTATTGGAGGAGGAAGCCCTGCTGCACTTCCTCTTTCTCTTCTCTCCTTTTGCTCTCATCTTGCCGCAAAAGTATCTTTCACCTTTAAAATCAACATATCCCATCAGCTGCAGACACTGCTAATAAATCTACGTATGGCATAGTATTTCTTTCTATGTCATATATAAAACTAGAAAGAAAACAAGCACATAGTACTCAGAGAGTGGAACTGTACCTACAAAACAAGAGCTCCATTTGCTCATCTCAGTAAAATGGCAACAGTTACATGCACACCCTGTACAAAAAGAGCTGTTTACAAAAGTACACTAAAACTATCTAACCAGAAGTACACATTAAAGGAAAATATATTTACTACTGGCTTTAAAGGATATGCTTACTACTACCTAGTCTACTAGACTTATTTGCACTAAATCAGCTAAATACTTCTATAATAATTGTGTGTTATTGTTTAGGGAAAGGAATTTTTTGCTATGAAAAAGTATATATAAAAATAAAGCTTACCTGTTAATACTCCTGACTGATGTATTAACTGGCCGGTAGCATAGTCCCACACCTTTAGAAAAAAAAAATAAATATAGTCAACTACTTAGATCTTTAAGGAAAACAAACGTCAAAAGCCATCATGTGGTGAAAACGGAGAAATGCAGCCACTAAAAGTCATGCGATATGGTAAGGATTTCTTTCAGCTTTTCTAACTACACAGAGCTTTGTTTAATTGATAAATATCCATAGTGAAAAGGTGAAACTCACCTGGTATGGATACACAAAGTACTTAAAATACTTTCCGTCTTTGCTTAGGTGACTGAAGCTAAATTAATGAAAATACATACTTGAACTGGTTCTAAATTTCACACAGGGACCTTGCATAATTTCACAGTTTTCATATTGAGCTCAGGAATAAGAGGTCATTACTAATAATAACAGTAGTTATTATGATCTATAGACCCACATTTAAGTCAGCTTTCATTATTAACATGACTAAGTGATGAATTCTATGCTTAACAGTCAATTAAGAAAGCTAAATAAAACCAATTTTTTCCTCTCATGTTGTTACTTCTATAAGCCGCCTTCCCCACAAATACTTTCCCTACATTATTATAGTTATCACAGCTGGGATTGAAAAAATCACAGCGAGACAGTCCCTGTTTTTTTAAAGCACAACTCTACAATTTCCTTGCCTTAAAGGTTCTGTCTTCTGACACTGATATAAGCATACTTTTCTCCCATGTGCAAAACTCAGCAGCAGTCACTGGAGCCAGGTGGCCATCCAATTCAGCTAGTATAGCTTCCTTCTGTGATAAGTCAAAATAAAAACGGATTATATTTCAAACTAAAAATTACAATTGGTTAAATGTTTTAATAATTAATCACTGTTCTAAAATTTGTCAGATTTGGATCCAAAATATTATTTCAATAGATTTTTCTTATTGAAACTGCAGCCCTGTATATCATCCTGCTGGCAAAACGATCACACATTTACACTTCCTTCTTCAGAATGAATGATACAGGAGTAACTTTTCAGATGTCCTCAGAATGTTTTCTTCTTGTAAGTTACTGTGATACCATTTCATTTCAATTTTTTAATCTAGTCTTCTATCTGGTGTATGATGCATTATGAAGCATTAGTTCATACTTATTGTCATCTATGTGAGAGAAATGAATGCTTTTGCTTAATTATACTAACATTTCTGTATCATGATTTTATTTGAAAGTAAGTTAAAAAAATACCAGCACCATATCTACAAAGAATGGCATCTCACCTTTGCACTTAACATGTAGATCTGATTTCCAGCACATACTGCCACTTGTTGATCATCTGGACTAAATCTTACATGAAGCACCATTCCCAAAAGAGTTCCAATAACAATCCCTCGAGGTGTTAACCCTGCAGCAATTTCATCGTTAATGAGACTCAGTGAAATATAACTCTGATGCAGTGAGATTCTTAGAAACTTTTGTCTAACCACAGTGCTGTCTCAGTGTCTGTCAGGAAGCTTTACAGAACAACCCACAGCTTTATTGTGCCAGCCTATTGGAAAGCAAAGCACAGAACTGTGCCCCAGCAAGATTCCTCCATCTGTCTTGTTGCCTAGACATGATGTGGTACTCTTTGAAACACTAATAATAGGTGTGCCCATCAAATCATACTTCCACAGAAGACTGCCAGGGACAGGAGTTTTGGAGTAGGGTTATGTGCCCAAGGAATCCAGTAGTGCCATGTTCATTTTGAAGGCAAGAAATCCTGACTGGTGTCATCATATAAAATGACTGAAGCCCAGGAAAACAGGAGTTTGAAAAATACTTCTTCCAGGACAATATCCCAGACATTCGGCCATCAAGCAAGGGGGACTTTCCTTCTCCTGGTTTTAATTCCTCTGTGGGATGAAAGAGGAAATACACCACTAAATATCATTACAGGGTCAGATGGTAAGTCTAGCTTTGAGAACAGGCTCATGTTTCATCTCTCTTTTCACAATTTCATTCTGGTTATCTCACTGCTTCAAGCAGCCTGGTTTCTGCAGTTCTCTGTTTGATGATGCTATCTTTAAGAGCGTGAGAAGGTTTTGGACATCTCATTAAATTTTAGGATTTTGTAGGCAACAAATTAACTAGGATACAGGCACAACAGCTATAGGTGTCCTTTTATAGGTTTCATTCTAGATGCTATTGAGTGTTTCTACAGCTGATTAATGTGTCAAGAACTAGCAGAATGGAGAGATGGATCAAACACCTTGATACAGTTGTTAAGAATATGGTCAGAGAAAACATGTCAAGACTGTGCAGAATACAGTCTGGGGGAAAAAAAGACTCTACAGAATCTGCTGAAAAGCTTGCAGACAGAAAAAAGAGAGAAGTCCAGAAGCAGAGAATCTGGCTTTCTAAAGTCTCTGCACTAAAACTACACATGACTCTGGGGGTCTTGCTCCTTTTCTTTGTTTTTCAGTATTCCACTACTTTCCAATCAATTTAAGCTTGAAGCAGGGTTAGCACTGCTCCCTAGAATCTAACTCCATTGGCTGAGGCTCCAAACCAAGACAGTAGTCAGGATACTAGAACTTCTGCTTTCTTTGCATAATGCCATCACAACTCTCACGCGCGCATTCTCCTCCCAAATCCTTGCATTGTTCACACACACACACCAGTGTTCCAGACAGAGGTAGAAGGAGAGGCAAAGCAGGATGTAAAACGCTAGTTCACAGATATTCCCGAAAAGGCAGCATTTGGTTATTCTGGCATTCTATGTTTAGTTACGCAGTGCTACTGTGGTTAACTTTTTTCCCATCCGTGTTATTCCACAGTGGCAGAACTTCTCCCCTGCCTTTTCCCGAGGTCTCCAGCACTCCCTTGCTCCGGCCCAGCACCTCGGCCAGCTTCCGGGGCCGCCCTGGCCCTGCACGGTGTCCACCGTGGGGTTGCACCGCCCATGAGGGCCCTTCCAGACGGTATGGTGAGCAGGCCAGCTGGACCGCTGCCCTGACAGGGCATGGCACTGCCGGAGAGGAGCAGCAGAGAAATAAGCACTCTTTATTGGTGCTAGGGCTGCTGAATCTGAGTGGTTAAGAAGTGCTCCTCAGAAATAACCGTCTTTTTATACAAGTAGTACTGGAAGTAAAGGAGGTGTTGGGGGGTCGTTGCTCAGAGACTGGCTGGGCCTTGGTCTGTTTGTAGGAGGTGGTGAGTGACTGCTTCTGCATGTCTTTTTTATGTATACAACATGTATAGATTATATAAACAGTACTCTACCTTCTTGCACCTTCTGTGTGCATTCATCAAGGTTCCACACTATCACACGTTCACGAGAAGCAGAGCAGATACAAAGTGGGTTGATTTTACTTCCAAATGACAATGCAGAAATTGAGTAATCATGTCCTGACAAAAGTAATGGCTGACAAATGCAGATAAAGAAGAGTTAAGTGAGTCACCTCAAAAAAAGGTTATGACCAATACAAAATGACAAATGGATCATATACATGCAATTAACAAGACAACAACTATTTATTGTTTCAAACCCACTTAATCAGCTGCAGTGTACAGGGTTTGGCTGGGATGGAGTTCACTTTCTCCACAGAAGCTTGCATGGTGCAGTGCTTTGGATTTTGTGATGAAACCTGCTGATAGCCTGAAACAGTGCTTTGGCTGTTGCACAGCATGAAGACTTTATGAAGGCTTTCTCTTTTCCCACACTGTCTCAGCCCCAAACTGCCCCAGTAAATGGGGGAGAGGGAGGGAACATGGCTTTAACAGCTGACCCAAACTGGCAAAGGGATATTCCCCATGATAAGATGTTGTGCTCAGCAATAAAACTGGGGTATTAGATAAAGGTGGTGTTGAGGGCAGGAGGGGAGTTGTCTTCTAGGGCGGCCATTGCTTGAAACCTGTATGGGGATTGGTCTGCCTGTAGGAGGTGGTGAGCGATTGCCTTTGTATCACTTCTTTTTTCCTCTTTCCTTCACTCGTTATACTATCTTCTTTAGTTCATCGTGGGGGCGCATGACTTCTCACTTTTGCCTGCCTGATTCTCCCTCCAAGCCCGCCGGGAAGGAGTGAGCAGGAGACTGGGTGGTGGTTTAGCTGCCAGCCACCACAGTTCACATTATTCTCAACACAAGAACAAAGATTGCAACAAATGCTAGTCTCTTCACAGCATTAGAGTCAAACCCTCACTCCTACACTACCCCCAGATATTTTGTTTATACCTTCCTTAAGAGGAATAAAGAGTCTTCTTCTGAAATAGCCTGTGGAGGGATGTGTTCTGGGTTTACCTGAGCAGTCGCTGTATTCCAGATGCATAACTCATTTCGATTCAAAGGGAAAGCGCTGTGATGGTGGCTACACGCCAGCTGAACGAGGGACTCTGACAGTTCGGACCTGAACAACTGTTTTTCGCAGACAACGTCAGGATCGCAGCTTCCTCCACAAGAACGTCCGTCCCGGTCGCCTTCCATCCTGCGGCTGGAACAGGCGCCGCGGCGGGACACCACACCGGACCGGACTGGCCCCACCGGCTGCGTCCTGACCCCCTGGTAGCGGCACCCTTACGCGGGGAGGCGGAGGGGCCCGCCCCGCTCCGCGCCCCCCCGCACGGCACAAGCAGGCTCCGCCCCACCGGCCCCGCCGCACAACGGTCGGCCCGTAACCAGGGCAGCGGCGCTGCCGACGGGTCGCCGAGCGGGACAAAACCTCCGTCGCCCGCGGAGTTGCCCTTGCCTGGGCAACTGTCCTTTTTACAGCGACACGTAGGGATAGAACAGGGCGGAATGGCTTTAAACTGAAAGAGGGGAGATTTAGATTAGACGTTAGGAAGAAGTTCTTTACTATGAGGGCGGTGAGACACTGGCACAGGGTGCCCAGAGAAGCTGTGGCTGCCCCATCCCTGGCAGTGTTCAAGGCCAGGCTGAACGGGGCTTGGAGCAGCCTGGTCTAGTGGAAGGTCTCTCTGCCTGTGGCAGGGGGTTGGAACTGGATGAGCTTTAAGGTCCCTTCCTACCCAAACCATTGTGTGGTTCTTCGATGCACTCAGTGCAGCATGAACCAGCCCATGACAGTGTGTGGAGCAGCATCACTGAGAAGAAAAACAAACCTCTTGCTCTCAACAAGTTTGTGGGTGATGGGGAGCAGTCACCAAGGTGGTGGGCAGGGCTATCTGACAGAGGGACTCATCGGGCAGGAGAAATTGCTGACAATCTCATGGAGTACAACAAGAGTAAGTGCAGGGTCCTGCATCTGACACAGAGTAACCCCATGCAAGAGGGCAGGCTGGAGGTTGGCTGTCTGGGAAGCAGCTCTGCAGAAAATGATCCAAAGATCCTGCTGGGCAAGCTGAGTATGAGCCACCTCTCAGCCAACTGCATCCTTCAGCCTGGAGAAGAGACCTTACCATTCCCTACAGCTACATAATTCGAGGATGCAGAGAAGTTGGAGCTAGACTCTTTTCAGAGGCACTCAGTGGTAAGACAAGCTGGAACCTGGGAAAATCCAATTAGATGTCAGGAATTTTTATTTATTTATTTTAAATACCATGAGAGTGGTTGACTATTCAAACAAGTTTCTGATAGAGAGGGATCTCTATCCCTGGAGTTGTCCAAGAGTCACATGGACATGGCCTTGAGCAACCTGTTTAATTAGACCTGTTTTGAACAGTAATTACACCTGTTTTTAACAGGAAGTTGGACTGAAGGAATCTGGAGGTCCCTTTCATCCCAAGTTATGATTCTATGATCAAGTTTTTGATCCACCAACTTAAACCATTTTGATGCAGGTCAATCTGCAGACTCAGCATCCACCTCAACTGCATTTCAAACAGATACTTTCTACAGGAATGTCTTTCTTGTGTTTGTCTGTAATTAACAGTACAAGCATTTTTGCACTGTATGACCACCTAATATAATATTATCATTGACAATACAACCTCCTTGTATTAGTTTTGCCTGGAGAAAATACCTGTCCAAATTCTCTTTCACGTGTCCTTATGAATTTGGATAAAAACACTGTACTGAGCACCATCTGCAGAGCAGTAACTCAATGCACTGCATATGACATTGTGTCTTTTCTGAACTGTGACTCATGGATAAGAATACTAGAGAAAAATTAAATTGTAATTTGCTGATGACAGTTTTCATGAGTGATACAGTCATGAATGTGTCATGACAGTTTAGTCATCAGTATAGAAAGATAAATGCTGATATGGAAAAAAAAAGTGTTGTTCAGACAGGCAAACAACCCCTAGGAGTAAAGAGCTTGTTCTGAAACATGCTATGTCTTTGTCCATAATTGTTTCTAGGCAGACTAGTATGCTTCTTCCCAATTCTTTCCACTCTGGTTTATTTTCATGTTGAAAGTATTGTAGCTACACAACCTGCTGTCCATAACAACTTGGGAACTAGCATCCAAAGAAGTATTGGAGATCTTGGGCTGATTTCTTGACTGACCAAACAGGAGTTAGAACACCAACTCCTTTCCTGCAGCTGGACCCTGAGCCAGTAGCATCAATCTGATGGAGACTGATTCAGGTAGGTGCAGACCATCACTGATTCTTTCCCTTCCAATAGGTGCTGTTGCTTCGCAGTGGCTGAGACACCACTCATCCAGTAACGTGACAAGAAGCAGATTTCTGTCCTTTTGGGGCAGGTAACAGCTGTGTGCGAATAGTAGTGACAATGCGAGTGTGCGGTGAGAAATTTATACCACATCCCCATGATGCACACCTCCTGCCACATCCCTTTTCCCTGCAACACGATGCTCAAAGACCTTGGCCCCTGCATGCTCCCACAGCTTGGCTATCCACCCATTTCATATTGGAAATGACAGACATGTGAAAAAAAGGGGCACTTTAGGCAAACAGCAGTTCTTTATCATAGCATGCTTTTGTGTCAAAAAGCGTATTTCTGTTGGTCTCAATATTCTTCAAAGCTCTCTAACTTCATAAACACCATATAACTCATTCTGTTCAATCCTACCTCAAACTAACAGGCTTCATAAACCTGCCAAATGTGGATTCTGTTAAATTCGAGTTTAAATCTTACAAATCAATTTAAATCTTACAAACAGGCTTACCAACTGCTTAATACACATTAAAATATTAAAGCTGATAAATCTCATTAAAGTTATTCTATCACTGGTTACTTGGGGAAAGAGAGCAGCCACATCCTCACTCCATCCTCCTTTCAGGTAGTTGCAGAGAGCGATAAGGTCCCCCCTGAGCCGTCTCTTCTCCAGTTCTTCCCAGTTCCCTCAGCCGTTCCTCTTAAGACTTGTGCTCCAGGCACTTCATCAGCTTCGTTGCCCTTCTCTAGACCCACTCCACCAACTCAGTGTCTGTCTTGTGGCGAGGGTGAACACAGTATTCGAGGTGCAGCCTCACCAGTGCCAAGTACGGAGGGATGATCACGTCCCTGGCCCTGCTGCCACACTGTTCCTGACACAAGCCAGGATGCTCTTGGCCACCTGAGCACAAGCTGCTCATGTTCAGCTGTCAATCAGCACCCCCAGGTCCTTCTCCTTTGCACAGCTTTACAGCCACTCTTCCCCAAGCCTGTAGCGTTGCACCGGGTTGCTGTGGCCCAAGCGCAGGACCCGGCACTTTGCCTTGCTGAACTTCACACCGCTGGCCACAGCCCATCGACCCAGCCTGCCCAGAGCCCTCTGCAGAGCCTTCCTATCCCCGGGCTCCGCCTCGGCTCCGCGCCGAGGGGGCGCAGCCGCATCCCTCCGCTGGGCCGGGAGCGCCCGCTCCTGCGGCCGAGGCCCCGCGGGCTGTGTGTCCGGCACTCCGCGTTGCCGTGGCGACGGCCCCGCCCCGCCGCCCGCTCTCGCGATAGCTAGGCGCGGCCCCCCCGCGGGGAGGAGAGCGGGGCGGGAGCGGTTGGCGGTGGCGGCGGGGAGCGGCGCCGCGTTGGGCTGCGAGGCGGGCGGCGCGGAGGCCCTCCCCCGCCTCCAACCACCCCCCGCCGCTGGCAGCCGCCCGCTCCCGGGCGTGCAGGGGCTGGCCGGGTCCTCGGGGGCGGCCGCGGTGCCCGCTCGCCTCAGCCCGCCCCGGGGAGGGGCTCTCCCGTGGCGCCCCGGCCGCGCTGCGCTGCCCTGCCGCACGTCCGCGGAGCCCGCTGCTGTGCCTCGCCGCGGCCTCGCCGTTGCCGGAGCCCCTTGGCCGCTCGGAGGTGAGACCTGCTCCAGCTGTCGGTCGGCGGCGGGTGGCGGGGGTCAGCGGGGCGGGCGGCTCCCGAAACCGCGGCCCCTCGCAGGTGCTGTTACGGCGCCGGGTGTCCCTTGGTAACTTCATCGCTTGCTGCCCAGGAGCGGACCCGCCCGGTTCCCCCGCTCGGGTATCTCATCGCCGCTGCGGTTTAAAAGTGGCCGAAAGTCGGTCCCTCGGTACGGGGAGGGAGAAAGCAGAAGAGCGGTTTTTAACGTCGCTGTCGAGGGTGTTCTGTTAGCCGGGCAGGTTCTGCGAATGCTGTGAGAATTCTTTCTTTTATGCCGTCTGTGCCCAATTGTAGCCTTGGAGTATAGAGGCCTCTGAGGCAGAAAACCTGGAGCTACAGAAATACTTGTACGTTTTTTCCCTTGATCTGTTTAGCTGTAAAACCTCTTAAGTGACATCTCGGTGCAGTTTGTCTCGATGCCAGCAGGGTAGGAAACAACTTCTAGCTTTCATGTTTAAGGTAACTGTAGTGTCCTCATGGAAGGAATGAAGGGGTGAGAAGCTTCCTCTTAAACCTGGAAGTATGTATGTATGTATACGTGTGGCTGTCGTACTTGAGTGTGGCTGCATGTCACAGTCAGTCAGCTGTGTACTTTGGAAGCCGTCAGCAAGGTTCACAACTTGCGCCTTTGAACAGTTGCGTTAAGGTGGTGCTGCAAAGAGCTGGGCGCTTGTACGGTAACAAGATCTCTAGAAAATGCATTGGTTTTGCACAGATAATGTGCCAAGTTTAGCCCTAGAAATAATCCACACAGCAGAATCATAACTTCAGTTCACTAGATAACTCGGGTTTATTTCTAATTCCATTCCCAGTGCAAGTCAGAATTGCATACTGCTTCATGTGTGTGCTCAGGTTTGCACCTTTACTGCCTGTGGAAGTTAAGATGAGAGGATGGGAGAACAAATAGGGTGCCCTAAACACCTGATGCAGTGTTGAACTTCTTCACACATGCAATAGGATTCTTTTTTAACTTCTTTTTTAACTGTTTTGTTGTTGTTTTTAAACTGAGGCTAAAATCATTATTGGGTTTCATCCCGGTCAAATTTGGCAAGTATGCAGGTAGAGTGAAATTAATGTGTCTCTGTCAGTCCTGGATGACAAACCACCTGCTTGATTAATTCCTGTTTAACTTCATGAAGAAATTCAGGCCATTTTAATCTGTCACAGCTCTGAATCTTAGCAATGAGGTTTTCTTACTATTAAAAAAGTTAATGAACATACTTAATTAAAGTTGCTTAGCTTTGTGTGGACTAGAGGGAATTTATAAAAATTACCAAGTTAAAAAAAACCCATAAATTTGATTCCTTCCAAGAAGGGTATATACTGAAACCTGAATTATGTTTTGTATTCAGAAGGAGGAGACAGGAACGGGAGAAGGGAAGAGTCTGAATATAGCTTCAGACCATGGAGGCATGCTGGAAAAGAATGCTGATCATTTTTGTAGCAGCTCAAGTACTCTTTGTGGTAAGCGCCTTCGAGGAAGAGGATGTGCCTGAAGAGTGGGTCCTTCTCCATGTTGTTCAAGGTCAGATTGGAGCAGGCAACTACAGCTATTTGAGACTAAATCACGAGGGAAAGATCGTGCTCCAGATGCGGAGTTTAAAAGGTGATGCAGACTTGTATGTATCTGACATGACACTTCACCCCAGCTTCGACGAGTATGAGTTGCAGTCTGTAACCTGTGGCCAGGATGTTGTCCACGTACCGGCGCACTTCCGCCGGCCAGTGGGAATAGGGATTTACGGCCACCCCTCTCACCTGGAGAGCGAGTTTGAAATGAAAGTGTACTACGATCGGACAGTTGTACAGTACCCGTTTGGTGAGGCTTCTTACAACCCCGAGGAGATGGAGGCAAACCAGAAATACTCACAGTCTGCAGAAGATGAGTCTCAGGACGAGGAATCTGTTTTCTGGACTATACTGATTGGAATCTTGAAATTAATACTTGAAATTCTTTTTTAAATTGATACACACTGGACTAAGTCACACTTCAGCCTGTGAAATTGAACACGAATGACTTGCTGTGATATTCAATACTTTGTTATGTTTCCTGAAGAGGTATTCAGGTTACTTTTCCTAAACCAGAAAGGAAGTGGGGGAAAAAGCCATATTTAATTTTATATTGTAAATCCTCCCCTATACGTAAAATGAGCAGCGAGCACAGTATTTGCAGTGTTCTTCAGAGATCAGGGCTTGAAAATGAATGTACAGTTGGGATCTCATTAGATTAACTTTAAACAGGTGCTTAGGAAAATCAACTCGGATTCAGTATTTTCTATTCTTTTTTATAAAGACAAGTGAAATCAAGTGCTGCACTTCAGGGCCACTCTCAATCTAGAGCATGGTTAAAAATAAAATCTACTTCTTTTCTGAGCAAGGATCTCCAGTAAAACTAATTAGCAATGGGGCTTCAGTGTATTGAAGCTGAGGAGCCGAGGGCGAAGGAAGGAAAAACCTCTTGATCGTCTAGGGGGGATAGATGATCTATGTTTTGCCTGCTTGTGCTCTACATTACGCCAAGCAGAGGTCTGTCCAGTCACTCATCACCTCTGCAAAGCCACCACCCAAATGGAGTGCGTGTCACTTCTCTGCCGTCACTGTGAGCTGTCAGCTGTTGTTACTTGTCAATATGGTGGTTTTCTTCCTCGTTAAAAGCCACGCACCATAAAGTATGTTGAACTCAGGAGGTGTTTTCTTTCACCTCCCTTGATAGCTTTTTGTGATTGTTTGGTTTTCTTTTCTTAGTAGTACGTCTTTATGAATAAGTCATGAGCTTGCAAAGAAAACTTCTGCTGAGTGTGCAGTCGGGTGTAAGAAGGTCAGGCCGTGCCCACTCTTTGTCGAAAATCGGTTTTGCCAGGAATATTTTTTGCCTTGGTTGAGTCTTTCAAAATAACCAGTTGCTATGCAAATAGTGGGTATTTAAGTTGCTCTGTAATTTTCTTTTCACAGAGCTTACTGATGAGTGCACTGAAATAAAGAAGTACATTACTATAACTTTATGCAAACGGTGCACGTACAATTTAAATTTCATTACCAAAAGCCTTCTCTTTTTGAGTGGGAATTTGGCTTGTCTGTCTCTATCCACACATCTGACAGGACATGACTAGTGACTTGTATCACAAAAAAAGTCATTATATAGACAAAATTGAGAGTTTATTTGGTAAAAAGGAAAAAAAAAAAAATAAAGTGGTATTGTTCCTCTTAGAGTGGTTGGTTAAATAGCACCAAAGTATCACTTCAATTTGTGCAGTTAAGTTTTGGACAGCAAGTTTCTGGGGGGGTTTTAGCCCTCCTTGCTGTTTTTCCCCCTTCTTCCTCCTCTTCTGGGTACAGGAGAGTCTTTCTGACAACAATCACAAATCCAGCGACCTAAAAAAAGAAAGTTATCAATTATTGGGAAACTAACTTTGTTACTCATCCACCTAGTTAAGTAGCTTTCACCACTACTCTTAATCGGTGCTCATCTGTTTGCAGTACCTCCTTCAATGTAAACAGCCAGTGCTTTTCTTTAAAACGTAAACACCTTTGGAGAAGGTGCAGAAAGCAGAGTGAGCAGTGTGCCCTCCCTTGCGGATCCTGATGTGTGACAACTGCCTGCACTGACCTGTGGACCTCAGGAAGCACCAGCACTGCTGAGGAGATGGGTCATTAGGAAAGAACCTGAGGAATGATGCTTGAGTTCGCAAGCTCTGTGAATGACCACAGCCTAAGGTGAATGAACAGCAGCTGGGGAACGTTGCTCTCCTGCTGCAGGTACGAGGTCCTGTTCCTCAAACTAATGCCTGTGATTTGAGTGCAGTCAGGCAGCACAGACAACTGCTGGCAGGGGTTCATCGTCAGACCTTGCTTACACTGAAACTCACTGACCCTCAAAAAGGGTTGAGTGAAGAGCAGAAGCATTTAACTGTTTGTATTACAGCAGCTGGAATCATAAAGGCTGATTTGGTAATTTGCCTGTCTAGTAGGCATATAATCTGTTTTGTTTAGATTCTGCCCTTAGCTCAGCGGAAAGTTAAATGGGCCACAGAACCTGTAGTAAGGTGACAGCTAGTGCCAGTGCTTCCCAAAATGGGAATGTACCACATATTTGAAGCACTGTAGTTACAGGGGATTCTGTTGCTGCGTACTTATTATTTACTTACCATGGATTTAGTATTACACAAAAAGCAACAGTACCACCAGTTATTTTCTTTACACTGCCTTGAGCTTGCCAGCTGACAACGAGTGACCAAGTAATTTAAAGGTACAGGCTGCCTGACATCTAGGTACTGCACTTCCAGCTTTGATGTTTAAGAAAAAAGAAAAGGAAGGGATGGGTTTACAAAGGTGTTTACAAATACTAAATTGAGTGTACTTTTTAATTTAGAAACTGACATGATAGCACAAACACACTGTTAATGTGAAAGCTATACTCCAGCAATATGCAGCAATACAGCCTCTTTACAGGCTTCTTTTATGAAGAGGTAATTATTCTCAGTATTCTGTGGATATGGGGGAAAAAAACCCTCGTTCTGAGTGAGTCTGTTTGGATTCTGTTGTAAAAGCCAGTTCTATTTCCTGTACAGGAATGGCCAGGTTAAACTGTGCACAACCAAATATACAGAAATAAAGCTTATTAAAAAAATGTGTCTTATGGTGTGCTTTCCTACAGCATTTCTTACTCCTACCCTTCACGCTTGTTTTAACTATTCTTTCCAAAGCAAAGTGTATGTTAACTCTAACAGAAAGCCCAGGATTCGGAGAAGGTGGGAACAATTCTTATTACCTGAAGGGATGGCATCAAGTCCCACACAGAAAGTGTGGTAACCACGGTCACATACATCACAGAACATCATTTCTTCTTCATGGTGAGGCTGCCCGCATATAATGCATGTTTTACACTCCATACATTGCCAAGGGTAAGTCTTAATCATAGCAACAAGCTCCGGGGTCATATCAAGGCAAGAAGGGTGGCCTAGATTAAAACCATTATTATTACTTTTATGTCTGAAATGAAATTTAAAATTAGTTAGAATGTTTGCTTTTACAAGAAGTTGAATCTTGGCTCACCTCCTCGTGAGATCCCATAGCACACCAAATGTGCTGCTGCATGTAATATTAACTAGGGATGAAGTCTTAACGAAGGACAGAAAAGGCAGCTGAACCGTTGGCACACAAGCCTAGTACAGTAAGTATTTCCACAAAAAGATCTGCCAAACGCACTCGCTTAGGAATCCGCTTAGTGTATGCACATACTTACCGCTGTTGTCACACTGGGAGCAATGTATAAGAGCTTCAGCTTTTCCTTTCTTGTTGGACTCCTTACCCTTCAGACAAATTCCACATATAGCATTTGGAATGACCTTTGGCTGGAAGGGTAGAAGAGGGCTATAAATTCATTCCACAAGAATTGACAGATTTAACAGGAAATGTCATAGAACTCCTTAACTTAAAATTAATGAACTATCTGTTAGGATGTGTGAACCTCAAAACAGGACAATAATTGACAAGCAGTGGCACTGAAAAAAAACTGTAGATTACGTAAGATTTTGCATTTGGCACATGTGGCAAGTTATATGTAGGTCAGATTGGAGCAAAAGTATGTACCTGCTTCTTCCTATGAATTCATCGTCTAACATTCTCCTCAGTGTAAATTAACTGTGACAGAGGATGAAATTGTCAGTCATTTTTTTCCAATACAGGATACTCCTTTATGAATCTCCATGCAGATTTCCCATTTATGGAGGAAATTAAATACAATTTTCCATTTGCATTACATCTGTCCCTAAATATAGAAAATTAATTGCAAAACCAATAAGCTTGATTTTTCTATCTTTAATTTCAAAATACCTGGTTAGCTCTGCTGCACATGGCTGGCTATCTGTTTTACCATTCTTTCTTGTATCCAGCCATAATCACAGCAAGAAACACAGCCTTGCATTTAACTAGTTTTATATTCATCATCTGTCCAAATGATCACCTGGGGTGTATTTGGGTCCCCGAGACCCATTTAGAAGGTAAGAGAGAAATAGCAGGCTGTTACAGTGAGTAACGGCTGTGTACGCGTTCTGCATGCCAACCCAAGAGATACACCGATGGAGTTTAAAACCCCAACGAGGACCAAGGGAGGAGTAAGGCATTGCAAGTTTTTGAAATGTTTTTCTATTGTTGAGCTCTGCCCACTGCATAATGAAATCAGTGAGAAATGTGGATTAAAATTAACACAGTACTCACTGCTGCTGAATAGACTAGTGCCAGAGTTCTAAAAACCAATGTTGCTGCAAAGACATAGCTAGCAGAGGGAGTTAAAGGCACAACCTGTTCTCTAAGGAACTAAACAGCTTGACAGTAACCAAGAAGAGTCCCAGTCAACTACTAACCATGTGTGGGGAGAAGAATGAGGTTTAATTTTAAAATAAATTTTAGAAATGAAAACAAATATATATATGCACAATATGTATACATGTGTGTGTATATATATATAAAATCACTGAGATCCTCTGCAATACAACTTATCTGTAAGTGTGTCTATTTCCCCAGGCAGTTTTTCTAGCACCTAGCAAGATAATTAGTATCTTGACTCATTTTTAGAGCAGTCAGGATGCACTGCTTTAAGTCCTCTGAAGTTTTCAATCTGCTTTTGAAGTTAAAACATGGCTACAGTCTGCTTCAAATTGTCTGAAGCACTTTATTTAAGAAACCAGAACACCACACCAGATGTTTATAGGTGACTTCCCTCAAAAGATGACAGAGGCATTCATACAGACTTTTTTTTTTGCTTATTTATTTTAAAAAAGCAGAGTCAACCTGTTTTATACATAAATATAATAAAACAATAAGAAAAGTCTAACATTCACAAATGTCTCTACAAAATAATAAATATAATGAAAGCAATACCACACAAACTCTTTTACTGTTAACTATTCTATGTGTCCTACATGTATACCTTTATACCCTGCTCCTCCCAACAAAAGTGGCACATGCTTAAACCTCGTCAGTGTTGCAGCATTTACCCTTCCATTGATTAGGCTACATTCTAATTTTACTGTGGTTTTATCTATTTCTAAGTAAACCAAGCCTTTCTAGAATAGCAAGTGCACTTTTCTAATCAGACTTCTAGTTTGTTATGGATTTATATCTGACTGCCTTTAATATACAGCAGAGTACTCCCTGGTACTCCAGCAAAGCTAAAGTGAGTTGCTTTTCAGTCACTGTTAACCTGCGTTAGGGTATGTGGAGTTAACACTCTGATACACAGAACTCCCAAGTCAGACACTGATACAGATGCATTTATCAACAATGCTTCCATCTAGTCTTACTTCACTTAATTGTGTTCACTAGAAATCGTGCATGTTGGGGGGGTGAGAATCACAGCCTATTAATAATAAAGTTCCAACAGTATGGAAGTATTTTTACAAAAATGGAGAAAAAATTTAAAGGAATGCAAGACTATTCATATTTCAAACCAGTTCAAGTTCTACCACCATAAATGGCTTTTAGAAACACTATGAACAAAGTCTATAAAATCCAAATGGGAAGGTTACAATATCCCATCTGATTAAATTTTGCTTTCCACATCCTCATCTCATTGGGATGAGGAAGGGAGAGAGAATGAATGCAGGGTCAAAGTGACCACTGCCCGCTCTGTAAGTTTTCACTTCCATGCTGCTGTGCTGCAGCTCTCAAAGTAAGCATTCCAACTACACCACTTTTAGAAGGTCCTATTCAGAATGCAAAGTGTTCCATTTTCATATACAGTGACCTGAAACAGAAGTGTTGTAAAATATAGTTTCTCAATACATTTCAGTTTTATGTGCAAAAAATCTCCTGTACTTTCAACAGTACCCTGTGTGTGCAATTGCAGTAGCCAGTCCTGCAGCAACAAAGACTCGCTACCTGTAACATGATAAAATGTAAAACATGCTAACAGTTCTTTGTTAAAGAACTGACAATAAAAATGCCTCCGTATAAAATACATTATTCTTTTACTCCAAAATAACTCAGTGGAAATGTGTGAATCCTATAATACTCATAATGTGGCTATAACTATACATTTGCATGTTGATGCCATAGCAATTATCCTTCAATTTTAACAACATGTAATGAAAAGATTACTGTCCTACAAAAATAGTCAAATATTAGAGAACAATACAGAACAAAAGTATTACAAAGATTTAGAATTCACAGGGACGACATTTTAAATGAGTTAACCCTTCAGCTCAAAGTGCCTTATCATTTAGGCACATATGGTGTATCAGTATCTGGTGTTTTTATAGACAAACAAGAATTTTTCTGTCTTACCAGTTAAAACAGCTCATGTAATTGGGATTACTGACAGCGTTTAAACGTTCCCACAAACAAGAAATCCTCTCACCCTCCCAACACAACATCACCATCTCTGACTTACCAACAGCCTGATGGCTGCTGCAGGCTGGGCATGCCACACTGCAAGATGTGGCGCTGTACGTTTACAGTAACACCTTGTTACTGTAACACTAACACAGCCGCTGATTTTAAACCAATGAGCAAGTGCTACCAGAGCCCATTTTTAAAATGCTATGCTGTATGCTCCCATTACTCTTCTACAATTAGAAGTTCAGAACCTTGCATAAAGTTCTGCTCCACCAGCTCTCTATGCCTTCCTAATGTCAATTAAATACACTGTCAATTAAAACACTCAGGCATCTCACAGCTAAGCGAAACCTCTGTAATAAACCAGTGGCACGCAATCTCTAATGTCAAGTTAATGCTAAAAAATAATTTCAAGCTCCATCTTTGGATTTCATGTTCATGGGAATATTGGTATGCACTCTGTGTCTACAACAATTTGCAAAGTTTCATATAAAAAAATATACATATGGTACCACAGTCTAATCTCCATTTTCGCATATTTCTTAGCAAGTTCCTGAAAAGAGAAAACGCAGCTGGTGCTTTCTCTTGTACAGATATCCTATGCAGAGAAAATTTATCAGATGTGTCCAATTCTTGCTGGAAATTAGCTTCTTAACATAAGTGATAGTTTACTTACTATTAACTTTGTAAATACAGATAGTAAATATTTATGAACATCAAATGCAAGCCATCAACAGCTTACTTTTGCTAAGACAGTTTCTCCATATGTACGATCTTGTCCCTGACAAAGGTGTTCCTTTTCCCATAACCTCTCTTAACAAGCATTCCTGATTGCTAAATACTAAACCCTATCTTAATGTAGTGTTTTCCCTTTTACAAGTTCATTCCTGTTCCCACGTAAGTCAACAGAAAATTCCATTCCTTTCAGTGGAACCAGACTAGGCAATAATGTGCTTTGAAGGTGTTTCATTATATTCAGGTCCTTCCTTAATATGCAGAAAAACAACACATAAATAATGCATGTCAATTCCCATTTCCTCTGAAAATTATTCTTTTACCTTAATTTTTGAAATTATTATACAGTAATACTGAAGATTTGGGCCCTAGGTTTGGCAACCACTGCTTGACAGCTGAAATATCTTAACATCCTCACCAAGTTTTTAGCTTGGATAAAAGCACGTTGCTCACAAATGTTTCTACATAGTGTGAACTACATAGAAAGCTATTTTGCATATATGGTTAAAGTGGTTATGTAGTGTTGCCTATACAACTGTAGTAAGCTTCTTGCCTTCCATCCTATACATAGTAACATCTCAGGATGAAAGGCTGTATTTAAAATGAACATCATAACAATATGTTCAGCCACATAGCTGCACTTTACAGCACTGATCTCTTGGTATGCTGCCATACTAAATAGTAGAAAAAAATAAAATGGATACTGAATGCTAGTTTTGAACTGGCAAGTAATTCTGACTGTTAAGGCAGACAGAAAGATGCAGAGTTCCAGTGATAAACCCACAATGGATTTTTCTGGTGTAACTGCCTGGGAATCCAAGAAGTTCACAGAAACAGAGGCCACTGTATAGCTAGGGTAAAGGAAAGCCCCACATGAAATAAAAGTAAACAGGAAGTAAGGAAGCAAACAGGTGGAGCACACAAGAGAGCAGCTAGTGAAGTACAGCAAGCAGAAGTCCCATATTATTTTAAAAACATATATTTCAGGGAGAAGCTGGTCAGTAAAGAAGTTCCATCACGGGCTTTTTTCTTCTACCTTGTACCCAGGAACTGATTTGGATAATACAGAACGTTTGGAACCATCTTTTCTTGGAGTAGCACTTTTGTCTCTTGTTTTTTGTCTTCCCTGAAAAGAATCCTCCTGGTTCTCTGTGGCGCAATCACCTTCAGATACATTGCCAGACGAATTGTCCTATAATAAAAATACCATAGCTATATTTTTTATTTTTTGGATAGACAGACAAGTCTTTCCTATGCCCCTTAGAGCCAACTAAGGTAAGAGAAGGATACATCTTTCCTTCTGCAAAAGCATGGGGTACATTGCAATCTAGAACACCTTTGCTTATAACCTTCGTTATCTATTTTTTCTTATGCTAAGAGACTGGCATCAGCAGTACCAGTCATGTTTTCCAGTTAGTCTTGATACCAGAGTGGGAGCACATCAGTATAGTTCTTTGAACCGTTTTCCTTTAAAAGTCAGCAAGAAACCAACTATATGTGAGATACCGTTTTCAAAGTAAAGGGCCAGCAAAAAGTTAAAAGTGCCCTTGCCATGCATTTGAAGTGTACTACAAAATAGCACTGCTTTGAATTAAACATGTGAAGGTTTTTTCTGCCACCCTCATCTACTATTTTCACCAGGAGCAATCTAAATATTTAATTTGGATTGCAGCAGCAGAACGCCATCAAAGGCAAAACACAATTCGATATTTAATACAGAACCAAACGACAGAATGTATGAGTTTATGCTGCAGTTAAAGCTTTTTTTTTGTTGTTGTTGTTTTGAGGAATGAGGAGGCAAGAAGGAGGGGCTTGAAAGAGGTTCAAAGAAGGTAAAAGATCAATGTAAGCATAATTAATAGCAGCAGCACAAGATTTTTCTCAGAAAAGTGTTAATAAAGGCCTCCAAGAAGCTCCTGAAGAAAGCAATATAATCAATAACATTTATTACAATAAAAACCAAGAGGCCAAATAACAATGGTGCCCTACAGTAAGAGGCACTCTGTACAAACGTAACAGCAGTCAGCCTATGCCCCAGAGCCTAAAACCAAAACAGACAAAAGAGACACAGGGCAAAGGGAGGAGTATAACACAAAAGCAAAGCAAACTATGTGGCAAGAAGAAATGGTATGTTTCACCATTATTTTAGGGGGTTATTTATGACAGGCCCATTAAAACACTATAGAACAGGCAAATTGCTACCTGACTCTAACAATGGGGTGGGTGAAAAAGGAAAAAGCATAAAGCATATTGTAAGACTCACCAGGGAAATCTGACGAATGGTAGGTAGCCCAAAACTCAGAGGCCTGACAGCTGCCCACTTCTGTGTTCAACAGACATTTTTCCCCAAACAGCATGCCCCAATGACTAGCAGAAAACCCCTGCTCCCATAGTCAAACCCATTCACAGGAATTGCATTTCAAATTTTCCCTACACTTTTCCAACACAAGCACATTTTCCCTTCTGCATTCTGTCACCAAAAACTATGAACTTCTTTGAAAAATGAGAAGACAGTCTGCGTGCTCCAGTTATTTTTCTTTACCACTAAGGGGAATGGAAGTTAGTGGAAAAGGGAACTGGGAAGAAATGGTTAAAGACCAACTGTAAAAAAGCTGGAATGTAATGAGATCAAAATTTTGAGTTGACATTTAGCATGCTAAGTTTATACGATTCCTTTTTCTCCAAAAAACACAAGCAGAAAGGGTGCATTAACACTGATCTCTCCTTTGTTAGCCTACAAGCTGACCCTTTCTTTTCTTCTTCAGTTATGAGTATCTTATGAATATTCAAACAAAATAAATGTTTATATGGCAAAATTTAACATTACGTATACTCACCATCTAAAATGTTTGTGAACTGAACCAGAAACTGTTCAATGCACCAGTGATTTTGCATTCTATTTCTCTTAAAATCAGGGTTAACCTTCTGGAAAGTGGTTTTCACCAACATACTAACTACACCAATAAACCAATGGTTCAGTTGTACTCAGACAGCTCACCTGAAGCTCAGCTGCTCTTGAGCATTTAGGACACTGCCAAGGTATGCACGTGGAAGTTTCTCTTAACTTCCAGCAACAGTTAACTTGGGATTTGCATACACAGAGAGAACACAAACATCTTTTTAAAGATGAGTTGTAAAGCAAAAAAACTAGTGCTTTTCACTTTATCTTTGAATTGGAATAAAATATCCATTTCTGGATTGATTACTTCCTGCTTCTACTTCACAAGAGAAAGTTATCAGGCTAACAATACCTTTGCTTTAGTGACAGATTCTGTAGGACTCCAATAGCAAAATATGCTGTGGCCTGAACTACAAGGTTTACTCCCCTCAGAAATGCCAGCAACTTCCCGTTGGGGAAAAAGACATAACAAAGAGCTGCAGTTGGGAAGGTTCTTCAAGATTTCTTTAAAAAGAAGGCAGAAAGGGCCTGAAATTTCAAATATCTGTTCAATTTACTTTAAAATGGATCAAAACAGAAAGCTGGAGAGCAATGTTATAAAAACAAAAAAAAGTACTAAAACAGGGAGTACACTTTCAGTTTATGATACTTCTTCATTTTGCAAACGTTAAAGATTCTACTGAGAAACTACTGAAACTAATGAAAGTGAAGGGAAAGGATTTTTCTGTTGAAGAATACTTTCAATTTGTCTCACCGAATTGCCTTTGGTTTTCCGTTTCTCATCCCCTCGTCCTTCTTCTGCATCATCTGAGTCTCCATCACTGTCTAATGCAGGCAGCTCTGGATCCAAAGGAGGTTCGTAAAGAGCTGTGTTTAATGGCAAGTAACGAAGCTCATCTGGAGAGTACCTAAAGTTAACAGATAGATAAATAAATTTAATTCATGTGTACTTTACACATAAATGTTAGGTCACACAGCATACAAGGACTTCAATGAGAAAGAGTAAGAAAAGCCCGCTTTTTTTCAGGGAAGCATGTAAAAACATGCAGTTCTGAAAACACAGGAAACATTAACCTTCCAAATGTGGTACCATATAGTATTTGTCCTCTTTGTATAGCAGTTATTTGTGGAATGCAGGAAGAGTATCTCTGCAATATTCCAAACCTACATAACCCTAAAAGGCCATAGAAGACCTAAAAATTTTTAACCAATCCATATTTCTATGCCCAATGATAGGCTTTGTTTATAAATGTACAGCGTCCACATAGCATGTGCACAACAGTTCTAGCCCAGGGCACATGAACAGCTAGGGTCCAAAGCAAGGTAAGTAAAGAATACAGCTATATATCCAAGTTCCTTGATTACTGAAGGAGAACAAAAAGTGCATATAAAAATACAATTTCAGAAGACTGAAGACCTAATCACATTGATTATAGCTAGATACAGCTTAACAGGTGTAATCTACTACTTTTATTTAATCTTAAATACTACAAAAAAATTGAAAGTTCTCTTACTATTAAGGACAGGCATTGTAAGGAATAGGATATTATTTTAATGCATACTTTGAAAAGTGGTGTCCTTCATTAACAAGGATAAGCAGTTCATCTTGCAGCTTATAAGTGCAAAATAAATATCTCTTTAATTCAATTAATTTAATAAAATTCAAGTCCTTCAAGAATGTCCTGTAACATGCAAATTTGGGGTGGGCTGTATGCACACACACTGGAATAAGCAAGGCATTTACAGATAAAGAGCTTCTCTCAAGAAAACCATGCATGTACAGGATGAGTACTGTCTCTGTTGTACAGATGCTAAGACTTGGGCAACAATTTTCAATTCAGTTTGTATTTGTCAAATGGGAGCATACCACTGGAAAAGTCTCAAATTTGTGCAGACACTCAGGTACACATTTTTCATGAAATATAAAGATCCAGCTAGTGATACCTTTCTCACTCACTTACAAATCCAACATTAAACTTAGGCCACAAGATCAATCAATTACTTTTTTTTAGTTAAGAACTTTCTAAATTTTAAAGGACAGCAAGACTGTCACACAGCAAATGTGATCATAAGCCAGCATTACAAAATTCTGATATAGTAACATTAATCTTAGCACTCATGCAGATGATCAGTACACACATGAGGGTGGCAGGAATGAAATCAGTGTTTCCTTTTACCATAGTAAAATCTGAGCAGGCCATATCTCAGGCACCGCAACACATCAGCAGAGACAGCCCTCTTACAGCCAGCACTGTTTTGTTGACAGAAGTTGTCACACTATGCATCCTTTAGACTAGCAAGTGTCTCAAACATAAAAATTCAAAACCTTATAGGAAATACATTGAAATGTTTTCCATCTGCTAGATGCAGAGAAAGTAGATGAGTGCAACAGAATCAGCAGTTAGGATGCTTTTTAAATACCTTTTGTAGTACTCCTGGAACTGGCCGGGTATGAGAGCCACTGGATAAGGACTAACCTTTGTTCTCTCTGTAGGTAAGATTTTGTATTTTCCTTGAGGTACCTGGATAATCTGTATTGTTTAAGACAAAACAAAGACATTTTTGTTTCACATACAAACTTTTGAGCCTTCCTCACTATCTACCCCCAAATATTTTTTAACTAGCCAGTTTTATTGAATCGGAACAGCTACCCGAGTTCTCCCATAGGAAATTAATTCATTAAAATGGTAAGAGATCCCGCTTACAAAATAGTGTTACAGATTAAATCCAATCATTGACTATCTAGTGAACTGAATGAATATTAGTTAAGACTACTTCTAACAATATACTATGTAAAATAACTTGAAAATTAAAATCTAGCAATTGAAACTGTAAACATTACTTTTTTGACTGGCATCTTTAGCATGAATTATCACTGTTGGTCCATACTCGTAGAGGGCAGCAAGAACACATCCATCTAATTCTGAAACCAGACCGTACTATAAAAAAAATCCCACTAATAAAAATGCATAGAAAGGACAAGCCTACACAGATGTCTTCTTCCCTTTAGACAGAAAGAAAAGGAATTATCCACTATCTTGTCTCTAACATGGGTCAGTACCAGAAAAAACAGAACAGATTGCCATGTAATCATTTGCTCTGAGAAGATTTCTACTGTTTTCACATGAGCAGAACAGTCCTGCTCCGAAATGACAGCTATTTATTTTTTTTTAATCAGGCACTGAAACATGAAATCTATCTAATACAAAAATTATATAGCACCTAACAAAAGCAAAAGCATAACAGTGACAGACTCTTAGGGCATAAACAGTTTGCTTTTTTTTCTAGGTATTGTTTAGGCAAAATTTTGGAGGTATTCCAAAACACAATTAGCCATTCCTATGAATAGATACAATAGCAACAGAAGCTTCTTAGTTACCTAAGCCTCCCTCTTAGTTTTGTACTACCAGCAGATGACAACAAAGTTACACTGAAACTTTTAAAGCTTCCCAAGACAAGTATTCTCAAGTTAAGAAAAAAAAAGTTTTTGCATTAAATATGTTTGAAATTATTGCTTTTAGCAGTACTACCCATTTAACAGCAAAGCTGTTTAAGTCCCTACATGACTGAAATAAGACTAATCAAAACCCTTGACAATAACAGTTAAAAATGATATGAAAACCAACTTAACTTAAACAAGCAAGGAGCTACCTACTGAGATTGATAAGAAATTTAAATCTGCCTACATGTGTCTGTAAATCAAAATAGGCTCTTCGTTCTTCCATCCGCTCCCGGTTTAAATTGCTGTTGAATTCTGCAGCTTTCTTGGCAGCTTTTTTAATGTATTCTGGAACTTTACTGGCTTCTACTTTCTGTGTGTTCTGCTGCTGCATTTGCTGGAATAAAAACAATTTTATCAATTCACATACATTTCACTATCAGCCTGAGAACAGCCTTTTCTTATACTGCACGTTACAGATCTAGTTCACTTATATGCTAGCTACTTACAGAGTACTCTTTATAATGATCTGTTATTCGCTGACGCTCTTTCTCTTGCAGTATAACAGAATACTCAGCATGTTTGGCAGGATATTCTTTAATCATAAGATCAATTACTTCATCACTACGCAAAGCTGTTAGACCTAAAATAGATAAAAGCAATAATGATGCTATCTGGCAAAACTATCTGTAGGTTATTTATATCCCACAATGATCAGCTTAACTTTTTGAGCAGCTAGAAACAACCTGCTGTGCACGGTGCTTCTCCTTCTCTAAAGTAGGAGTGAACTTGTGCCATTTACCTCTCAAGGCTGATTAGGGGTTTGCTTCTACCCAAGGAGCCAAGACTCATTTCTTTTCTTCCTTACAGCTACAGACCCTTGAACACTGAGTCGGCCACCTACTGAACTCCCCTGTGAGGCAGAACCTTAGTTCTAGCAGGACCTGGTGAACTGTTAGCTTCTATTTCCAGTATTGGTGAAGTGTTAAGTTTCATTAACTTGCAGAACCTTAACTGAAATTAAGAGGTTTAGATAACCTCTCTATACAAATCAAGGGAGAATCAGTGCGAGGGCAGTTCAGAGCAGCAAACTGCACACAGACTTCTGACTCCAAATTAAATCATTTGAAGTTCAGAAGTCAGAATGCCTCAGTTTGCAGCTACAATGCAGAACTCCTTTAAAGGTTACAACGCAACTAATCTCCAACCATTAACAATAGAATGGAGGATGACTTATGTTACTACCACCAATTGTAAATATAACCTTAAAAAAATCGGGACAGTTAACTCAGCACACATCTCTACTGAATATATGAGGCAGGATACAGCATTTTACTTCTATTGATAAAAACTAAACACTATCCTTTCCCACGTTTAAGAAAAAGAAATAATCAAGAGGGCTGGCAGGTGAGACATAAAGGTGGTATTCCAAAGGTTGTTAGTATATAAAATAACATTACATTTACACAGACCCATGATTTACAGAAAAAAGACGCGACAGGCATCATGTAATCTCTAACATGCTCCCAGGCATGTGTATTAGCAGAGGAAGAAAAAAACACTTCAAGCTCTTTCAATATAAGCCAAATCAATGGCATGATTCCATTTCAAGTACATTAAAGTGCTTTAATACATGCCCTTCTAACTTCAAACATATAAACTGAACCATGTAAGATAAACCAATATTTGCTGGGTTCCAACTAACTCTGCAAAACATGACTGATGTACTTTTCAATTTGAAAAATCATGGTGTTCTCTTTTCTAGAGGAGAATAAGACTCTAAAAGTTAATTTCCAACACAGAAGGGATTTTGCTAAGTAATTAAAATAGATCCAAAACCTATTTCTTCTAATAAATCTGGAACCCTGATACCTTGTGGCTAATTCACGCAAATTAATAATAAAACCAGTTTTCATTTCAGAATTTGGTTTCAGTTAAGAGTGATGCAATTCTTTACCAAACTGAATCACGTTTTCAGTGTGTCATATTTTTAATACGCTAAGAAGGAATCTAACAATTTGCTTTCTTACCTAGTGTGCACTGGGTCTCTGTGATAACATTTAGTTCTCTGAGGTAGAGTTTCTCCTTGTGAGATAGATCTCGTCTTTCTAAATCTCCAAAGAAAACAAAAGAGAACAGTAAAAATGTATGCGGTTACTCAACCTCCCCCATAAACAGTGTCAAAGTATTTGACAATGTTATTTCCAGGCAGTGAAAGTCTGTATTATACTACTATTTCTACAAACATGATAATCTTATAATTTTAAATTAAACATTCACTGTTGGGACATGGTCAGTTTTTCTGAGTATCCTGCCCATTGTTATGATTTCAAGAAATACTGAAGAAAGCTGATACATGAGCTCAGACACAAAAAACATTATCAAGTATTGAAGGGTTTTTTTTTCTTTAAATATGCCTTTTAGAAATAAAGTCCGTAACAGAAGAACCAGATTTGACAATTCTGAATAACGAAAGCTCAAATCCTAAAATGCCCCCATTTAATTGTTGCCACAGTTCAGAAAAGAGACTACAGAGATATAGCTATGTAGTAAGAAATCACCAATAGTTTGACTTGTTTACAGATTTTCAGTAGCAATACCAAGAAGTCTTAAATTATTTGGAAAACCACAGGATACATTTTCAATATGCCAGTAACAAATTATAAAATAAAAATAACAATATAAATAATTCAGACCTGCTTTTGCCAGGGTCTTTTTTTAATCAGTTGGCTCATGCTATAGTCAAGAAGACACAGATTACATCCAAGAAATACAAAGAGTTTTATAAGAACGACTTTTAAAACAAATACCTGGGTATTTTCTTTTAAAGGAAGTCACACCCAAATATTCACTGACTTGTTCTTGAAGCATATAGTATTCTCCTGTTTCATCCGGTGGCCACTTGTATTCTATCAAGTTTTCAGCAGGAAAATAGCTGTATCTAAGAACAATGTTAGAACAAATCAAAGAATCCTTAAGAGGGACACTTGTATTTCTAGAAATCCAGTAATTTCTATTTATATGTCATTTCTACTTATATGAAGTTGGACAAGCACTTTAGAACACTGCATGCTGTTCACCCATTTCAAAGTCACTTTGTTACACCCCACTTCACACACGTTCCTCCAAACCAGCATTCGTCAATATGCTGAGAGACAGAACATGAAGAAAGAGATATCCATGATAGCAGACAGGACACCAGGAAAAGCAACTACTCCAGTGTCAAAATTAATTAACAAATTATGTAACATTTTAAAACACGTAAGCTGTGCCTCTGATTGTAAATTAGATGCAGCACATTTGCAACATTTTACAATAAAATTTCTTAAAATATGCTGAGAGAAAAAGACAACTTGCTACTCACAGGACACTGCCTCAATTCAGAAAGATGTGTGAAGAACAAAGACAAGAAAAGGAAGAACTAATACTTATGCATATCGAACAATACAGTAAGACCAGCAATAAAAAAGTGGGAATTCTTAAAAAAAAAAAAAAAGAAGATATTACCCAAGGTCTTGACTAGAAGTTTCACAGCTCCGAGAACTGTCCCCTGAGCCCATGCGTCGTCTTTTAGATGGCTGGCTGCCATCGTTGGAATTTTCTTCTGTGTCATCCTAAAATGAAAATAAAGATGAACATTAAAATAATTCAGAGTAACCAGCAGATAACGTAAAACATCAGAAAGTACTGCAAGGCAATCCAGATTTTAAATATACCTGAACTACTGAGCTATTGAATAACACTCTTCATGAACAACTCATAGGACAGTTTATGTAGCAAATTATTCTTCGCTATGAGCTAGCTGTATGACACACAGTGGCACAGAAGGAGGACTCGGTAGTTTCTCACCTGTGGCGTAGGTGGAGCACTGAATAGACAGAGCTGTAGCTCTGACCACCAAGTTCACCGTTCTCAATGTAAACTACCTTGGCATTAGCACAGCCAGACAGCTGTAGACACAGCATACTTCCCTCACTGGTGATAGAGACAAGACTAATTCAGTTAATCAGACTAGCTCGCAAAAGCAAGGGCAGAGCAAAAACACCAAGCCTTTGCTGAGAGCTGATGCTTACAAAATCAAGGAAAATATTATGGACACACAGTTAAAATTACAGTATACAGTTTACAAAAAGATATGATTACAGCAAGCAGCAAAGACTTGTCTTTTGTGGGGAAAATATAAATAACAGAAAAATAAAATGAAGTTGTATTGCAACAGATATAGAAGAGAACAAAGCTATTACAGGCAAACATTTAGAATTTAACTTACAGATGTCACTATTCAGATTTCATGAGATCTATATAAAGAAAGAGAATAAAATGACAAAAAACAAAACAAAACAAAACAAGGTGTTCTGTAAAATCAAGCAGACCAGGATTCAGTTAATGATCCTGTGTTTTTTACTGCTTTGTTATCCAGTAACGCTATACAACTCCTACCTACATCATCAACTCCCAAAGCATTTAGTGACTATAATTGAGAAATAGAAGGCAGAAGCGTTCAAGTGAATCACCGGTTGTAACCAGTAGTAGAGCCAAGAACGAGATAGCTCTTTAGGTAATCAAAACTCTGAAGTGGAGTACTATGAAAGAATCCCATTTTGTTACTTCTGAGAAAAGTTTAAGAAAGAATTAACCTACCGGAAATAAATGGCTGAAGCTAAACTATACTTACTTATTAAATAACAACATGAACAATTATTAGGTCTACCTTAGCTAATGTTTTCATTCTAGTATGTTTTACATATTACTTGAAATACAATTTAAAAAGATTACAGCAAATGAGAATACTTTTGATACAGAACATTTCACAGTATTATAACCAAGACAGGGCCTCAGGGAAAAAGCTTTTGTCTCCTCTATTTTTAGTTTATTTAATGTTTTTTCACATTTTTTTTTTCTTTCTTGTGGACTAGCAAGAATGTATTTCATAAATATCTTTCATACAATAACAAAAACCGAAAAGCAAATTTAATGAAGCCACTTTCTTAGTGAAGCTATTCTTAAGTAATCAGGCAAGTAGCATCTCCACCATTATTACTACTAGTACTATTTCCTATTATTGCTGAGAATACCTTGTATAAACTCAATGAGACAAACCAAGCAACCATCCCGAATCAAAACAATATTGCACCAGGGTAACTTGTGACACAGCTATGTCTCATCAGTAGTTCATCCCTACTTCCCACACGGAACACAAATGCATGCCAAACCTTTTCAACCGATAGAGAAAAGCTTGAGCAGGGCCAAAGCCACACTCAAAGCTACCGAGAAACTTCAAAACATCTTTAAAAGAGGTAACCTGACAGTTACGAAGAAGTGCCTCACATCGGTTTCTCCTTTTGCTTTGAAATTTTATTAAATCCGGTACTGTTAGAAAACATGAGCACCCACACCACAGGGGAGAGCAATGTCCTCCCTTTCCACTTTCGGTTTCTCATTTGCTGAAAAATTCAGCAAATTCTATTACACAGGCTCACAAACTAAAACACTCCAGGAAATGAGGCAGTTTGTTGCAGAGGACTTTGCAGAAAAAAGTGAGAACATGCGCACTGCAGTCTAAGTAAGACGCGCTGTACTTCAACCAATGTTACTGTAAACAAAATTAGTAATTAGGTCTGTGACTTTCTTCACGTGGAAAGTCAAACATTGCTAAAAAAACCCTCTTCTTCCCTTGAAAGCGCATGTTTCTGTAAAAATGCCTGTTAGTCCTTACAAAACAAGGCTACATTACGTATTCCTGGTACGCCTATCAACTACAAGATCTACGTAACGACCCCTTATTATGCAATGGGAAAGCCTGAATGACCACGATGTCTTTCAAAAAGTAACCGCCCGTGCGCACCCGAGCAGCAAGCGCTGGGTGCCTCAAGCCCGAGCGGTGCCTGGGGAGCGCGGGCGCGATTCCGCGGGCCCACACACGGGAGCCTGCCACTACACACAAACTTTGCCGGGCGCCGCACCGAGGAAGGTGCCCCAGCACTTTAAGCGCGGCCCCGGGCACCCAGCGGGGCCTTCCCCCACCGTCCCAGCCCGGACCCGCAGCGCAAGTTCGGCCCAGGAGGCCGCCAACCCGCCGACCGGCTCCCCTGGGGGGCGTGAGGTGAGCCCAAGGAAGGGGTCACGGAGCTCGCGCGGGGGTAAGGGTGAGGAGGGCGCAGCTGAGGCCTCCCGCCGAAGCGGCTGTCGCACCGCAGCCCCAGGCCTCCGTGCCGGGCCCGCAGCCCCGCGGCCGCCGCCCGCTCTCACCTTGAGGGACTGTGCGCCGGGCGTGGCCGGGTCGCTGTCGCAAAGGCGCGGGGACAGGACGGCCGCCATGACCGCCGCGGGGCCCGCCGCCGGCTGGGCGAGGAGAAGCGCCGCCGCCCCGCGACCCGGCCTCGCGCCGCGCCCGGCTCCGCCCCCCCTTCCCCTGCGGGGGGTGGCAACGGCCCCTACCGGCCAGCTCGCGCACGAGCGCGGCGGCTCGCGCAGCTCCTGCTCCGCCCCCCTCCGGGCAGCCCGCGGCGACCCCGGCCCGCGCCGCCGGACCGGCACCCGGCCCGACCCGACGCCGCCGCGCGGGCCCAGCGCCGGGGCGCCGCCGCCCGTGGTGGTGGTGCTGCCGCCGCCGCCGCTGCCGCGCCCTCCTCCTCCTCCTGCCGCCGCTCGGGCGGCCGCGCGGCCCGGCCGCGAGCGCGGAGCCGAGCCGCCCCGGTATCGCTTGGGCAGCAGCGCGGGGCGGAGGGGCAGCATCCCCCCGCGGTGGTGAGCGCCGGGCGCCGCCGCTGACCGGCGCGGGAGCTGGCACGCGGCAGGGCTGGGCTGCTCCGCCGCCAGGCTCCCGTCTCCGGGAACGTCAGGCGGGGACGAGCTACGTTTGTGAACCATCAGCCCCCGCAGGAGGGGGGCACGGGGGGCGGGGGGCGCGCTCGCCCCTGCGAGGAGGGCGCTCGCAGCCAGCTCCGCCGCTGCGCGGAAGCGCCGAGCCAGCTGCGCGCCGGGCGGTGCCTCGTCCCGCTCCCGCCGCAGCGGCGGGGCGAAGGCGGAGCGCGGACCACCCCCCCGCCCGCTCCCGGCAGCAAAGACCCCCGTCCTGCCGCCGATCGCGCGCGCACGCGCGCCTTCGGGCTCCGTGGCCGCGCACGGGCCCCCGCTCCGGCGAACAAAGCGCGAAGCCGCTCCCCGGCCGCCGCCCCCACGGGCTCGCCGCGTCCCGGGGCTCGCCCACCCGCCGCCCGCATCTCGGGCGGGCCCCCCTCGCGTTCTGCCGGTACGCGGCCAGACGCCCGCAGGCCAAGGAGTGTTCCGAGGCACCACTGCCCACCGGTGCTCGAACACGCTTGCTTGCAGCTCTTCACAATACAAGGGGTGTGGAAAAGGCACTAGCGCTCTGCTTCTAGCCACGGCAGTTCCAAAAGCAGATGTCTGCACACCAAACAGATCTGCCAAAATCTTATTTTTCAAAATATGGTCACTGCTGTCCTTGCCCATTAAGGCCCAGTTATCAATAACCTTGACACTGACCCCAACCACCCTCCTGCCACCGCCATCAGAAGCCACTGGACCAAAATGACCAAACCCACCTAATTCAGCACTTGGCCACCAGCCCCAATGCAGCTGACACTCGACATGAGTTTCAGGCTGCAGGGAAGCTGATGACTGAACTCACACTTGACGCGAGGCGAACGACTGGAAACGTGCACAAATTTTTAAGTGTGCGAAGCTGCCCTCCCGGTCAGGTTTCTACACAGACTGGCATTTTACCATAGGTACAACTAAGAAAAGACTGAACATGGCCCTTTTTTTTTTTTCCTTCCCCCCCCGCCCTTCCCTCCCCAGAGAGTGCTTTTAAGAATACCAGTACCTGCCATTTATTGCAAACACTCATTATCAACCCTAGGCATGCAAAAGACAAGGAACATACAAAATCTGGCAAAGTCTGGCCTCCCACCAAGCTGCTTCAACTTCCACAGCAGAGCATTCCAGCAGATGAAGCTCATACGTACTCAACCATACACATTTCAAAACCATCCTTTTCTTGCATTTGTTGGGGTTTTTTTTAAACAGAGAAAAATGAGCAAAATTATCACAACTGTATGTCAATTTCAACATACCAAGAGCATTAGGGCAAAAATTAGTACTAAAATAATGACATTCTGGAAATTTTTAAATATACCAAAACCAGCTGTGGCTTTTAGAGTATTACTCGTAATAACAAGCCGCTACCAAAGCCAGAGCAAAAAATGTTTTAGTTTCATACTCAGCTGAAACCCAAGTGTCTCTCTGAACATCCCAGACCCATCTGCTGGCAACCTAAGGGAAAGAAAAGAAAAAGCTATTTGTAAATCTCTATATAGCACAGATTTTATATGTCTTCATAGAACACACAGCATTATATAAATGTTGATACAATTGCATTACGAGACTTACAAGTAGTAACAACAACTGCAAAATTACAGTGAAAATGAACAAGTCCTATTCAATATTAAAATACAAATTCTTCCTTCCACACCAAGAGATCCAAAAATCTCTACACCAAAACTTCAATTCTCTCATGTTCTCTTGTTGGCACTTTAGCATACCATAACAGCACCCCTTCAAAAGCAACGTAAACAGACATCAGTTTGGGCAACAGATGTAACAAAGAAGTCACTTCTCCCACTCCTTCTCCTCCAGCTTACTCCAGTCCACCTCCGACCATTCACTGAGCTCTCAGCTTTTTTGGTAAAATTGTTTTCAAAGCTAAAAGGTGTGAACTGGCTGCTGGAATAAACACATTCCTCAGGAGGAGAAAAAAAAAGGTAACTTGGACCATTTCAGTGACCTGCTCTACCCTACAGCTCCTCAGTCAAAGGACAACTTCAGGGCAGCGCACGCCATGAGACAGTACCAGAAAAATGGGTAGGTTCACTTGTCCTAATGCTGTTAGCTTGTTGAAAAAGCAGGCCCCTCCCAGACTGGCTTTGGTACTGAAGCTGACAACCCTTTGGACACTGTTTCACATAACCCACTAAAACCAGCTATAGTCTCATCAGGTTTCATCAGGTTCAAGAGCTGATGTTGAACACTCCTAAATGGAAGTGCTCTGAAACTCAGCAACATACCTAAAGGTGTTCTGAATGCCAGAAGGAGCTTGCAATACATGTACATTTATATACAAACATATGAATATCTAGAATACTTTTCTTCCGGGTGTGCCAAGTTCAGATCACTAACGTTAACTTGTAATTCCAGGAGCATGTCTGGTGGCATCTACAGTTAAAACAGTTCCCATCCCTTTGCCACCCCTTCCTTTCCTTATCACCCCAAGCTACAACCACACAGCATTTTGTGCTGAATGTGACAACCCAAGTGGAGATCAAACTGGAAAAAGAAATTCACCGCAGTCATGCAATTGCACTGGCACAGCACACAGTGGAAATAACTGCGTGATGGGGAAAAGGACCACGGGCTCCTTATCACTGTTGCTAATCTCAGATTACAACCTCTACAGGGTTAGGCAGAATTGCAGCAGCACCTTAAACTGTCCCCTGGCCTACTGCTCCCCATAAAGAACCCAAAGGCTCCAAGACCACCTCAAACCAGTAAAGCTGCTGAATGTGTATGAATGCCTAGGAGGTAACAACAATTCTAAAAATTATTTCCAATTTGCAAGAGATATTACGAGTAATATGTTTGCTCACTTTCATTGCCTGATTTGCCTTTTCCACAATTAGTATTGATACCACGTACTTATAGCGATCAAAGTTCAATTCCTTCACAGCCTTTAATATTTCTTCTGAGATTGAAGCACACAAGAAGAGACTAGAAGCTCCATCATATTCGTCTTGTTGAAGTTTACTCTATCAAAAACAATTTTGAAAAATCTTAGTTTTTCATCCTGGTAGTCTTTTGCTAAAGAACTTTTACAGTCATTTCTGTTGCAAGAACATTAGAAGAACTAATGAGTACAACAATCAATATAGACAGTGCTCTCAAACAGCAAAGGCTGCACTATTTTTACTGTTAAATGTTTTATCTATTTTTTGAAAGTGACAAACACAGCCAGCCAATTTCCATTGAACAAACAGGAGTGTATGCTCCATCATTTGCACTCGGTTCATTGGAAAATAGTGCTACAAATATCTTATACAAATAGCGTTTCCAAATATCCAAGGCACGTCTTCCAGACAGCAGAATTACAAGAGTTGGGCTTATCTATTCAAGGTATCACTAATGGCTACATATCTCAAGATACTACGTTGTCCTCTGCCACCAGTGGGGTTGAACAACCAAGGACAACATGGAGCTTCAGCAAGGAGGAGCGTCCTTGTTTTGGCCACATTTCTGTTTTTGTCTTTTACTCATGAAAACGCAGAAGACTGAAGCTAAACAGAATTTCACAGCAATTTTTATAGACTCCTAGAAGGACTTAGGGTGGAATGGCTCCCTGGAGGCCCCCAGGCCAACCTCCTGCTCGGAACCAAACTGTTCACAGATCTCACTCACACTGCTCTTCATGTATCCTTTCAATATGTAAATGGGCCTTATAAGGAAGACGGAGAAGACTTTTTTTACCTGGATATGCAGTGACTGGACAAGGAATTACAGTTTTAGACTGAAAGAGGGTAGACTGAGATTGGATATAAGGAAGAAATTTTTTACAGTGAGGGTGGTGAGACATGGGAAGAGGTTTTCTGGAGAAGCTGCGGATGCCCCATCACTAGAAGTATTCAAAAGCAAGGTTGGATGGGGCAACCTGGTCTAGTGGAAAGTGCCCCTGCCCATGGCAGAGGGGTTGGGACCAGGTGATCTTTAAGGTCTCTTCCAACCCAAACCATTCTATGGTGCTGTAACAGATTGTTCTCCTTCATTGTTGCTTAATTTTTCTACATGGCAGTCAGACTGTCAAGGACACCAAGTGTTTTCTGTGGTCATGTGATAGTAGTATAACTAATTGAAGGAGTAGAATCCCACAAATTCAAGGTCAGGATCTTTTGATAACTGGATATTTTGCAGATTAGGGTACTCTGAACTTTGTTGTAGCTCAATTTGATTTACAAATGGCTAAGAGTTTAAGAAGCTTCAGCTCCATCTTAATAGCATGTGCTCGCTCAGTGGTGATCCTGCAGAGGGCCACCTGCGCTTTGCAAAACAGAGTGCATTCACACTATGCTTGTGTGCCAAAACCCAAAGTCTGCATATTTATCCATATGTCTAAGTTTATGCAACTTACACTGTTCCATTAATATAATCTTTGCAAAACACACTACTTTTGCAATAAAATCAGACAATTTAAATAAATACTATACCATTAGTATCTCTTGAGCTTTGTTTCTTACTAAGTAGTCCCGAACTCTATTGTACGGCTCCAGCCTGTAAGTATTAGCATATCTTATCTTTGCCTTATTAGCTTTGGATGCTAGCTTAGCTTTTCCTGGATCACTAGCATGCTCTTCTTCCACTGAAGCCAGACCTGAAACTTCATAATAAGATTGTGCCTTTTTTCCTTTCACCTGTGAAAAATAGAAAAACTCCACATGTCAATGTTTTAGCATTTAACAGTTTAAATAATACTTTATGGTTTACAGTTAAGAGGAAAACACCACCACAGTTTGTCTAGGAACAAGTTACAAAAAAAAGCAAGAAAACTAGAAAATGGGTATCATCTTCTGGCTGTTTTGACACTACTGTTTTGACTGAAAAAAAGAGAACAGTAGTTAATTTCTGCTCAAATTTAAATTCTTTTCAACCAAAATCCAAATGAAGTTTGCATTTAAACTCAATCAGGCACACCATACTAGCACCCTGAATCCACTCCACTTCCCAAGTAAAACCACACAGACATTAACATGTGTCCAAAACTGTAAACCACAACTTCAAGATTTCCATTCAAACAGCCTACACAAAAACCAAAATGTACGCTCGATTTGTCTACCATGTAATTTCATTCTTGTCCTCATTCCTTATGAAGCTACCAAACGCCTTATGTATTAATGATTTAATTTCTCATTAATAAAAATAAAGGGGGCGGAATTATACTCCAATTTGCAAGCTTTGTAATTTTGCTTGGAACCTAAAACCAGAGCAGTTCTTTTTATTTGTCATCAGAACTCTGAAGATCCACTTTTTCTCCCCATCCAGTTTGTGTATGATCATTCCTTTCAACGTACATAATAAAATTTGGCCCTCTGTGAATGCAAGGCTGCAAGTCTGATGATGCACACAAAAGGTGTCACCCGCTGTCCTCCATGGCTGGCTTAAAACAGAACTGTAAAAGGATAACAAAAACAAAAGAGAGAGAAAAGCACACAGAACCTATGAGATCACAATGAATGTTACAGACTGTGGTCTTCCATACCAGCTGCTTCCTAACTAACTGCTTTCAAGTTCTGCTGAGTCTTCAGTCTCTTGCTCCATTACCGGACTACAGCTGGAACTTAGGTGAAAGAAAATCATCACTTCCTTTTCGGAAGAGTAGAAAAGAGTACGGAGGTGATATAACACCACAGTGCAACGCTTACACTAACAGGTATAATAAAAAAATCATATGCTTATGGATAACATAAGGGTCTAGTGAGAATTATTTGAAAAGATGCACTGCTCAGGGGCTCACAAGCCCTTCAATCGGAGTTTGAGAATAAGGGAAGCAATGCAGTTTCTTCTCTGTGAGATCACGTACACGCTGTCACGTACCCTGTCAACACTGTGGACATTACCTACATCTCTCCTCTAGTTCCTTACCATTAGATAATTCTGTTAAAAACTAGTCATGTTGCACCAGGGCTACCAAACTGGCTGCAGGTGTTTGTCGATACCACGCTGACAATGCAAACTCCAAATAGTACTTACGCTACACTAAAAATGCAAGGAGCAAACACATTTGCACTTAGGTTGTGGATACTTGTTGTCCTCTAACTGAAACTCAGATCTGCAAAGACTGTAACCCTTACTTGCTCATCACAGGTCTCCTAACAGAATAAAAACCACCTCAAGTTTGCCAGCTGAGCTGCTCAGATGAGCATCCCAATCCATGTCAGGGGACATGAACCTGTGAAAAAGGTCACAATGCAAACAGCAATTCTTTGCTAACACGGTTCAGCATAAGTCTTACCACCTTCAGGCTGTACCACTACAGACGGAAGAAAATTCATGTCTATAGCACACTACTTCTAACAATGCAGTTACTTACAAGTTTGAGTGCTACTGTTAGTGATAGTAGTCTTCATAATCATTTATTCATGTGCAAGAAGCAATTCATTAGAGACAACCAAAAATGTTACTAATACCTCTACACAAACGGCTTGTAAATAAACCTACCTCTTTATTTCACAATACAAATACTGTTATTCTAAGTTTTAGCACAACGTAGCAATTACATTTATATATATATTTGCATCCTTTGTGAAAGGATTTAAAAAATTTAAGAACTTTACATTTGACTGTACAAAAGCCTGTTCTTATGTTACTGTACTCTACTAGATAGGCTTAACCTTGGACACACGGAAATAAGCATGCCGAGAGAAGAAAGCTTTTGCTATTTGAAAGAAATGCCGTTTGTTGATAAGTCTGTTTTAACAACCAACAGTTGCTTTATAATGAAAGAAACAGTTCTTATTTCTTCAAAAGAGGGCACACTTCCTAATCTAGAGAACCTACAGTAGCACCCCAAGTTGGAAAGACTGCACCACCAAAGGGAGGCCCACTCTTGCCTTCTTTTTACCTTCACAAGCCTTTAACAGCTTTGCCTCCCAATGCCTAAGAAGCATACCCACTGCAAAGTAGACATGAACATGCCATTTGACCAAGTGGAAAGGGGACAAGCTACCCCAAACCGGGTATAAAACGGCAACAACATTTCTAGTACAAGTTTGCACGAAATCACACTCACCTTCTAAACACACACCGAGCCCCACATTCTCTCACTGCATCGTTCCTCCTAAAGGCCCAAGCCCCATCCCTCCCTCCTTCCACCGGCAGCTGAAGCGCTGCAGGCCGAGCCGGCGCCCCGGCCTCAGGCGAGGACCACGGCGGGGCGGGAGGACACGGGCCACCGCACACCCCCCCAGCCCGCGACTGGGCTGCGCGGCGCGGCCGTTATGGCCGGTACCGCTGCCCTCATACCCGTTCCCTTCCCACACAGCTACTGTGCCCCAGCAGCCAGCGGCTTAACCCGCCGGGGCTGCCAGGCGGCCGCTCACGCTGCCTTTATCCACCAAGCCCTGCCGCACCGGAACGTCGAGCTTCGGCGCCTTGGAGCACATCTCTGCGGCTTGCGGCAGACAGCGCCGCTTCCCCCGAGGGGAGGGGGCATGGAGGCCGAGGCCCCCGCTCCGCTCCGCTCCGCTCCTCTCCTCTCCTCCCGGTCCCGGCGCCGCGCGTCAAACCGCCCTCCGCCCGCCGCAGCGTGTAGTAGCCCTGTGCCAAGGCGGGGCTCTTCCCGCGCGAGCTAGGCGTGACGCCGCGCGCCAGCCCAGCGTCATGACGTAGAGCGGGCGCGTACAGCATTAGCGGAGGTAACGGCGGCGCGGCGGCGCGGCGGCACGGCGCCATGGCGGAGTGGGCTCTGCGAGCGAGAGGGGGCGGATCGGGGGCTTTGGGCCCGGCGTTGCTTCCGGCCCGGGGAACGTGCCGGTGCTGCGGGAGGGGGCGCAGGGTGTTAGACACCGGCGGAACCCGGGGCTTGGTTACGCTCCCTCCCCGAAAACGGCAGCTGCCTGCTCCGTGTCGGGTCTGTTCTAGGCGGTAAAGAGCGGCTGTGGTAGCTCAGGTTTTGCCTCCTGTCTGTGACAGTGAAATGGGGAGCGGGACGTAAAGTAAGGCGGAGGACTGAATTATATGTTATGTGAATATTTTAGATTTCTTTCTTTTCTGGTAGTAGATATGATACTCCTGATGGCAGCTAATATCAGTTCCCGGTAGGAACTGTCATGCCTGGTCTGTGCTGTTACCCATATATGTGTAGTCTGGCGTCTCCTTGACGCCATGAATTCAGAAATCATGTACTGTGAGGGTCAATTCCACCACCTAATTAAAGAGGAATTTATTTTTTTTTTTAAAGTTTAATGGGGTCTTTTTATAATTTGTTGTGATATTTTATTTTCAAACAATTTCTTGTCTGTCTTTTCTGTTTAATTAATAAGTGTGGCTCTTTTTTACCAAATCAGAAGCATTTTCCTCCTTTTTAGCATAAGTATTTTTCTATCTTTGCAAATTCTTTAATTTAAATGTGCGCTTCTGTACCAGTCCATCTTTCTGTTTAGAGCAGTGTACAAATAACATTTATGTTTAGATTGTTCTACCAGCTCATATAGAATTCACGTGTCATTTCCCTCTCTCTCCCCTCCCCTCACAATGATTTTGCTGTTCATAAAGACTGAAGATCTTGGTTTTATTTGAAGTAGCATCATTTTCCCTGCAAACTAAGAAGTCACACAGAACAGGTATATATAAACTGGGATCTTTTGCTTCAGTCTATCTGGGCATCAGTTCAGTAGATACAACCATTCAGAAATATACCACCCTGGCCTTGTGCAAGTAGAGCAATTCTTCCCCTCAGTTTTCCATAAGGTGGTTCTGCTCAGAGAGTTTCTTTTATCATATGCATAGATGAAAGTTGCATTGCTAACCTTAACAACTTGTTTACAGATGCCATATTGCTATCTGTATGTCTGTGCTTATGGGTATGCTTTAATGATAATTTTGTTTCATGTACTTTCTTAATGCAAAGACTTATTTTTCTGTGTGTGTGTTCTAGATGGCGTTGTCAGACTCAGTCACTACTTGTCTTTCTCTACCTGTGCATTATCTGATTTGTAAACTTGGATTTGAGAAGACAGATGCCTATGATATTAATAATATTTTATCTGAAAATGGTGAAGTGTGTTGGCACGCTGTTACAGAGCATGTGTGTTACCTTCAATCAGGTTGGTGATACATTTAAGAGTAATGCAAAATCTCAGCACAGTTCATAGCAATCCTAGCTTGGCTATAACATTTTATTACAGTACAGCATTAGTTTTGCTGCAAATTAGAGTACATACAGTTCGTATCTACAGGCGACTTTAAATTTTTCATCCACATTTGGTATTTGGTTATTGCTGGCTCCTAAGATTCACGTAATCTGTGCTACATAAGTACCTGCTCCTTTGCTTCCTCATTCATCTTGGTTCTCAACTGCCTGTGCCTGTGCATAAAGGGTTCAGTTCTGCTTCTCTCCTAGCTCATAATTGCTTTCTTCTGTGTTCTTTATATCCTTTTTCCCCCCCCCCCCAGTATTTCTAAAACACTCTGGGGCCATCAGTATTCCTGCTGTTGATTGTTGGGTTTTTTTTTGTTTCCCCAGCTTTAGCTTGTACAGAAATACCGTTTGGTTTCCCTTCTGTTTGTAGGCCAGTTTATAATTATTTTGTTAATTGTTTTAACCAAAACAAAGTATTTATGCCCTGATGAACTAATTGAATTTTAATTTGCCAAATTGAATCATGCAACCTCTATTATTAGTTTCCAGAGGTGATAAAAATGATACATGTTTTTGCCTCAAGCAATATCTTTCAGTAAATTGAAATAATTTATTGTCCTATAAAAGCTTCCCACCTAAGAGGAGCAGTTAATACCACTCTGTAAGGTACCACATCCATCTGCGTTCTTTAAAGGGCATAGGTGGTGCAACTTGACTGATCCCTCTGAGCCTGCACTAGCTTCCAGCTTGATAAGGTGGAGTTTATGTACTCTAGTAGGTTCTTCCCATTTCAGCAAAATCAGAACATAATAATCCTCTTCCATATTTTCTTCCATTAAGTTTTGGGGTTTTTTGTTGTGGTGGGTTGTTTTGTTTTGTTTTTTAAATTTATTAATTTATTAATTTCTTTGGAGAAGGTACTTGATCTTACCTGGTTTCACACTGCACTTCTACTTTTTTATATCTTATCTCCGCGGTCTTTTGGATAGTAAATTGTACTGTATTAATTGTGCTAAAGTAGTCTGGATAAAATTCTTTGTCCTAAATATGCACACAAGGTTTTACTCCCTGTGAGTTTTAAAATATTGGATCTTTGGCAGGTTTGGTACTCTAATCACCTTCTGTTTTTCAATTTAAGATCAAAGTGTGGATTATGTCAAAAGTATACGATCGTTAGGACCTGTATGTGAATCTGTTAATTTGCACTTCAAATCTCTGACCAAGGAGCAATTTGTAATTAAGTATGCATTGTGGTTCCACTGGACAAACTGCACAGAGGTATGGAGATGTCTCTTGACAATTTGTATTTTGGCACATGAACCCTCTAGGGAAGTTTAATGTAAGAACACAGAAGAGAGATCAATGTATGAAAATGCTTAGAATTTGTAACTAACTGTCATTCTCTGATATGTAGTTGCTTCTGATTTTCCTGACTTTGTAATTAGATTTTATATAAGAGAACTTGAGGTGCTGAGCCTGTTCTAACCAAAGATGGTAGGATTTTGTTTCTCTGACAATCTGTGCTGAGTACCAGGTTTTACTGTGTAAAGTTATTGTTGATAATTTTTATAGATGTAAGGCACTAGATACATTGTGACCTAGGGCGGTTTCTTTCCAGGCATCTACATTTTCATGTTGTTGGCATAGTTTTCTTTCTACACTTGTAGAGCAACTATCACAGAGAAATATTTAATTTTCTCTATGCTTTAGACAATTTAATTGTTCCTTCTATTTAACACAGCATTATTCCTCTCCCCTCTCATACAGTTATTTCTTGAAGTATTTGATGTTCTACAATATACACAAAGTACAGAAGTTGCTCTTGGATTAATGAAGCTAACATCATGCCTAGAACGAGCCTTGGGCAATGTAAGTGCCAGCATGAGGAGTCTATCGCAGATTTGGATTTACAAGATGAGAATAAGCTCTTATATTTAATTGCATGTTGAAAAAGTGAGGTAACACTGTACTCTAGCAGTACTCTAGTAGCCCAGCTGCATTTTAAGTTGGATACATGTTCTTTTCTGGATCCAGTTTTGCAAATGGAAACACCTGGGACTCCCTCACCTGTGCTGGTAGAGTTGCTTGTGTGAGTTTGATTTTAAAAAATCAGGGTTTGCTTAATCAGCATATATATGATAGGTCTTTATTGCTCTGGCTTACTTAACTGAAACAGAGAGCAGCATACGTTTCACAGAAGATCTGATGGTGTAGTAACTTCTGTGAGGTAGGGCAGGAGCAGGCAGCATGGGTGAAATAGTGCAGCACGGGTGAAATAGTCAAGTTGCATGTTTGAAATACAGAGAAGTATACTGAATTACTTATGTTATCTGGTTTGCTTTTGTGGTTTTTTTTTTTTTTTAATAGGTATATTTACTGCTTGGTAAAGATTGTCCTTTCCTTCTAAGAGACTTGCTTGCTTCTGAGCAGCTTGCAGTTGTTTTTGGACAAGCTGTAGTAAGTGCATAGTTTTGAAATAAGTAATAAATACCGAGCTGGTTTTCCTCTTGCCAAATGGCAGGTTTCCAAGCACAGCTTTTACTTTCACTGAAGATGAGTTTACAAATTCTGTAATATATTGTAAAAACTTCCATTTTATACATGTTACAGTCTGGGGATATATGCCAAAAATAGTGAATATTGTAAATTGAAATATTTTAAAGGCAAGCTCCTAAGTTCTTACTTGCTTTTCTACATGAAAAAAACTATGTGTGCAAAAGTTCACATATCTGTCAAGGAGGTGAGCATGCTGCAGAGTTGTCTGCCTCTTTCTGAGTTGCACAGCTTGAAAATACACATTTTGCAGTGTTTCTGACAAGCCACGTTCCCCTTCACCATCACTGTAGTAAGATGCTTTATAAGGTTTACAACACTAAAATGTTTCAAAATAGAGGAAACTAGTTTGTTCATCCCCATGTGCAAAGGCATTATAATAATAAAAAAAATCTATTACATTTACACTCTGTGTAAGCAGAGTAGGTGGTCTTTCACATACAGTTTTGTAAAAGTAAATTCTTTGTTAGGACAAAATATTGAATGTGAACTGTAGAAGCTTGTATTGTTAGCCGCTCTAGCATTGTTATAAGGATTATTTACTAAATTTTCATGCCATGTGGAATAGCTCCATTCTTACAGTTAAAAAATAAAAACAAAGTTTCCCATTTTGTTTGCTAGTGATCTGGGGATGCAGCTTTGAACACATATTCTGGTTTTTTGTTAAATTATGGTGGATTTACACTACAAGAAGTAAGGCCTAAGCTTGATCTTATTTGTTTGCATGCAATAACTCTTCCTGTATTATATTCTATAGCATGTACAATAAAGCTGAAAGATTGTCTTTCAGAGAATATTGGGAATTGCAAATAAAGAGTTGCTATTACTGTGACAAGCTGTGGCCAGTTATCTTGACGGTAGACATTGTAGTTTCTCAGTAACTTCTGAAATTTTCTGTTAGGGAAAGATACAGGTGATAAAGAATAGATTTCTTCAAGCATTAATCATTTTGTTTTATTAATCAGATGAATGTACTCAGGGTATTCATTGGATCTCCATATGGTCTGAATCTTCGTAATGTTTTGTGGCATGGGTTTGCATCCCCAAAAGAAATTCCTGCCAAGTAAGTTACCATAAAGAACCTTATTTTCTTACCAGTCAGACTTGAGAGTGCTTAAAAAGCCACTAATAACGCTTACTGCCTGTACTGAAAAATAAATAAATAAATAGTCTTAAGGCCTCTGGCAGTATCCTGGCACTTTTCCCCTGCTGCTGCTGCTGCTTCGTTCAGAAAGAGATTTCCATAGAATACTTCTGCCATTATAAAGCTGGTCAGTTTTATGTCCTGTGTTTTTTTTACTAACAGGAAAAGCAAGAAAGCTGAAAGCCTTTTTTTGAAACCTGGTCAGGGCCGTCAGGACTAACTCGGAACAAAAGGGAGAGGAATGGGAGAGGAGGAGCAACAGCAGCCAATGTAGAATACAGTGATGCTTTTTTCCTAATTCTACATAGTTTTTTCATTCTTGTGAATGCAATTATATTAACTGTCCCTACTCAAAAGAAATAGGGAGCCTAGGTTTTGGATGTTCTTTGAAAGATTAAAAAAAACCCCAAACTTTACCCTTAACCCAGAAATGTTGATTCTTTATAAAAGATTTAGTTGTATAGGCTTTTCTAATATATTATGGTATTCTCCCTAGATACTGTGCTATGCTGCTTTTTTTAACTGCAGGATTGGGTCAGTTGTTACGGACATATCTTCTGCAAAATAAATGCATTTTAGTACATCGACCTTACGTGATCTTCGTTAGCTTAGAGGAGCTTGATGTATTTCCAGGCGAGTATTGAACCTTTAGCAAGTTTTTGTTATGCTATATTTGCTATTGTTTCATTGTCCAAAAGTGCAGTTGAAAATAATGCATTTTTCACAGTTCTAAGATTGAATTTTAACAAAGATACCTATACCTATGTACACTGGCATTAGACGAATCAGTCATGCTTGTAGGAAACTTTTTAATACGTAGGCAGTTTCACTGACTATTGAATCAAAAAATAGTACATTCTCTACATTCTAAAATAATTGTAACACTTTGAAACGTGTAACGTTACTGCTTCTAAAAGATTTCAACTGTATATTCCAGTTTTTTGACTATGAGAGTTCGTTTCATATAACAGTCATCTAGTTTGCCTTTAGAAAATCTAATTCTTTCCAATATCAGTGGCTTTCAGCTGGAAGGGTCCCAGCAGGAGTGCCCTGCACCTTACTGGGAAGGCAGTGGTGAGACAGAGTAAAAGATGGTGACGCATCTTCAGTACACTGATGCTTTTTTTCAGGGAAGGAACTGAAATGTCAGATTAAAATCTTCTCATCTCCCTGGCTACAGACCTTTTTTGGTTTATTCCTATTATTTTTAAAGCAGTAACAGCATATGAGTAGTCTTGGTGTCAATGGTGGTTGTGGTCAGTTTGTGCTACGTCATCAATTTGCCAGTGGAGTATCTTCTCGCAGAACTGACACAGGGCTTTTGGGAACCAAATCAATCTGATAACATTCCAATCATCATGTAGTATAAATCCTATAGCTGTTGATATGCTTCGAAACAGCACCTACTGCAATCAAGTTGCACTTGCCATTTTAAGCTTTCTTTTGGATAAGATATTTAAAATGTGAATTCATAAATGTGAGTTTCATTATATGGTGGCATTGAAGTGTGAAGTGTGAATTTGTTATGCTGAATGTCAGCACATATATAATTGATAAAGTAGGAACAATGTTCGCATTCAAATGTTCATACTACTGTACTGATTCTTACTGAATTAAAATGATGAATACATTACACTTTTTTAAAGTATTTGAAGTTGGTCGAGAACAACTAACTCAGCAACTGTGTGCAGTTGCTGCATAGTCTTTTAATCTCAGTAAAAAGCAGCCATGACTCTTTAACTGGTTTTACTCTGTCATTTTATATTATCGCTAAAAATGCAATCTTATAAACTCAGGTCCTCATCTTAAATGTGACTACCCATGTATTTGCATAGTTAAAATAAATTGGATAGCTTTCAAGTCTCCCTTTACAAATGCTGAAATAATCTTATATTTTCAGTGAAATATTAAGATTTAATTAGTAAACTGTACTTTGTATGCAGTTTTTCAGTGTTGGTTTGCTAACTTGCAGATCTTAATCATGAAGCAGTTTCCATAGCTGAAGAGCTAGTAAACCTGTCCAGTTTTGTATTAAAACCAATGATACCATTTTGGATGGCTGCTTTAACAGCTTTCAAGCGAAGCAGGTAACAGTGGTTTTATTTTTTTTTTTTTTAATAGAATATAAAAATAATATATTCTATATTTAAATAATAATAGCAGCATTTGTAGATTGCAAAGCTTTATGCTAAATCTGTTGCTTAACAGCATCTAGTTATGCATTGTTGTGGTGGTATCTCAGAAAGTTCACAGACTTTATTTCATGCCAATTAGGATTATAAACTATATTTTGAAACCTAAAAAGAACTACAGCAGATGTAGCCAAAACCTAGAGTTTTACAAAGCAAGTGAAACAAATCTTCAGTTATTAACATTTTGTTTTGTTTTCCTCGCTCATGCTCCACCTTTTTGTAAGTTATTCTCCTCTCTGAACTGGTTTGAGTTTGGTGGTCAGCTTCTCTTGGGCTCAGCTAGTCATTTATTGTTTGTTTACAAAGTAGATTACAAAGGAATTCTGGTCTGGGTTGTTTGGCCTGAGAGTATAACTCTGAGATGGCTCTAATTTCCATTAGGATTGTATTTATAAGGGGGGAAAACCTCTTTGGCTATCTCTGTTATTTTTTCAGGTATGCTGACTGTGTGATTTTCTTACTTCCTCAGCTGGAAGTTGGACTTAGATTGCTCTTCACTACAACTAATAAATGTCCAAATCGATTGCTAACAGCTGAGGTAAAATTTCTGTCTAAAGTCAATTGTAGTTTAGTGCTTAACAATATTTGCAAAATAGTTATTCTAGAAGTATAGCGTCTGAACATTTAGATTCTCCCCCAAAATTTTTTCAGTCAATTATGGAACATTATTTACAAATTTCCAGTGGAGTTTCATGAATGCCTCTTACATTTTTATAAAAATGTCTGCCAGTAAAAGATCTGAAAAAGCACTTGAAGGTTAGTGTTCATAAACAGTAATTTAGGGTGGAAAGTAGATCATGTTATATATATTTTAAGAAACTTGGCACAAAATCCAGAAGTCCCTTTTTTAATTTAATTTTTTCGCTATTCATGCACTTTTGATATTTCATGCAAATGAATAAATACAAGCTTGCTGTACATCTCTACTTAATTGTTTTCATTTGAAAATCAAATAATATTGTCTTTTATTCTAGTCTTCTGCTCTCTACACCACTTTTGATGAGGTATGTGTGTTTTTTTAATTTTTTTTTAATATATATCAATGTCAGAATTTAAGCACGTGCATGTTTCCCATTACTAGAGAACAGAAAGCACTTTATTCTGTTGGGTAAGACATTATTTCTGATTTTTTTTTCTAAATAGAAGATGATGGACAGAAAACGTAAAATTTGGAATCCCCAGAAAATATAAAAATTAATAGAAATTTTAATGAACAGACTTTAGTTTCTTTTAAATATTTTTATCTTGATTTTCTTTATCTCACAGAAACATTCTGTCATTTTTCCTAAGTTCAGTTATTCAAAATAAATGGAAATAAACATTGCAAGCAGAAATCTTCAATTTTACAACTGTCTTGATTTATCTCAAATTGTCTGTCAGTAATAATTAGGCAACTTGATTCTTTAGTGGTGGAAATAATTGCTTAAAATTGGGGAAACCTTTTAACTTGGTGTTTTCTCTTTGAGTGTGTGGCTTTCAATGATAAGCTTCTATTCAAATTACTTTTTTTCTAGATGCTAGTAAAGCATTTGGATAATGAAGAAGTCAACCAGCTCCCTGCAGTTCTCGAGGAGCCTGCCATGGCAAGTGTTTTAAAAGTTTATGGTTTGGCTTTTTGTTGTTTGGTTGGGTTGTTTGGGATTGTTTTTTGGATTTTGTTTTTTGTTTGTTTGTTGGTTGGTTTTTGTTTGGTTTTGTTGTGGCTTTTTTTCTTTTGGGTTCCCCCCCCCCCCTTTTTTTTTTGTTTAATACAAGCATAGTTTGCATTGTTTTTTCTGACTATCTAAATGCTTCTTTCCTATAGACATGATCACATACTTAACTTTCAAAGGTATTTTATGTACTGAATGTATTTTATTCTGTGTGAATATACATGGAATAGAGTTCTATACACTTGGTGTTTCTACAGGAATTTCTTTGGGATTTCTTGAACCACCAGGAGGGTCCACGTATAAGAGATCGTTTAAGCCATGGAGAGATCAATCTAGAAACATTTCCCAGAGAAGTAGCTAATCAGTTAGTTGCATTTGCAATTACTCTTCTCTGCAGGTTCTCAGATGAGGACATGTTTGCTTTTAAGGTAGGATCAGTATGTTCTCAGATGATGGGATTTTTTCGTCTGTTTTGGATACCAAGTCTAATTTCAGAATATCTTATGCCATGTCTTTCATGACAGCAGTTATTTGTGGAAATGACGTATTCCTCCAAGTAAAACGTTACAAAAGTATGTTTTTTCTAGTTTTGTAGTGAAATAAGTACAGAAAGTTCTCCAAAAGATTACTCTTTCTTACTGTATCTTAATTTGTTTACTTAAGCACTCCTTATTCGTATGGTTGGTCCATAAATTATAGTGCTTCCGCTTAATTTTATTTGTCAAATTGTATCAGTATCTAGCCTGTTCATCTGTTGAATTATCTGAAGGGTTTGTAGAACAGCTGTAGCTCGGCCACTGAGGAATGTAATATTTGAGATTTTTTTTTTCTCAGAGACACTATAAATAATGGTGTCTTGCTAATGGAGGTTTGGTTTGTATCCACACTCTATGCTGTGAATTCGTGAGCACTTTTTGTCTAGCAATACATGTTTCTCAACATTAGCAAGTATTATATTTGCTTCCCCCAGTTTCCTGTTAATATTGGGGATTACTTCTTTCAATATCATGCACCAAGCTGTGAAATAAATCTTCCATTTATTAGTTGCAGCTCGGTTTAGTTTCACAAAATATATTGCATGCTGCTGCATTTTGAGAATACTTGGTTGCTTTTCTGTCAGCTGCTGTCAGGTTTCATAGTTAAAATTTGTCAAAGAAATTAAACTTTAAACACTCGCTGTGCTGATTACTGCTTTCAGCCCTCAGACATTTGGAAGTCTTATTGACTTCAGTACTATAGGTGGCTTGCATAAAATTAAGTATAAATATAGGTCTGTGTATGATTAGGACAATTTAAAGAAACCATTGTGTGTTGTCTGTGATTTTGTAAATCAGGAACACATGGTCGTAAAACCACTGATGAACTGTGCAAGTTGCTACTGCTCTCGATTTCATCCAATTGCCCGACTCAAGAAACAGGTATGTACTTCCAACTGTGAAAGCATTTTGGTCATTAAAATTGCTGATCCTTAAGAATGGTCCAATTGTTGTCTTCACGCTTTTGATTGTACCAGAAATTTAAAATCTTACATATTTTTTGGTGATCTTTTTATTTTTATCTTTCGGAATTTACAGTTGCTAAAATGAGATGTAATTAAGCACACTCCTGTTGATGCAATTGATGCCATATTTGTGCTGTAGATCACTGAATAGTTGTATTCTTACCTGAATATTTGCTGTTCTGTAGTTTTCTTAATCTGCTTGTGGTTTCTTATGTCAGGAACATTCTGTGTGGTCATGCCCCTAGGCATCTTGGATTAGGCTATGACTAAGGTTTTTATTGTATGAAAGCCAGCTGATTAAGATTCCGTCACTGGAGCAAAATCTGCTTTGAAGTGCTGTGATAGTTCTCTGCTGATCAGTTTATGAATTATTGAGCTGCTTGAAGATGTTCCTCTAGTGAATTGAGATTGCAGTAGGCATGCTTTGTACTTTTAATTTTTGACAGCGTTCAAACAGTGTTGCAAAATTAACGAGTTTTTATATTTAAAAAAGGGAAGAAACAACAGTAAACCAGTTTATTCAGGTGATGTTTTAGCATAAAATTGTACACCAAGATGTTTTGCCCTAACACAAACCTTAGCAATTGATGTCAGCTTACACAATTATGACTATTGAACAAGTAACTTACTGCCTGTTGCATTTTTTTCTAAGTAGCCATTAAGAAAAGTGAAATATATTGTCCTGTCTGTTAAAGGCTACACTTTATATAACATTTTTCATTATACATTTTTGAGGTACTGGAATGTATGAAGAGCATTCACTTATGGCCTGAATTACCAACAGTGCCTGAGGAGCAAGTTCAAACAGTTAAAGGGTATGTGTATGCTATTAAAAAAAAAAAAAAAGGTAGTTCTCAGAGTAGTTATGAAGAATGGGATTTGAGATGGTGAAATATCTCTTCAAATACTTTACTAGGAAGATGATAGATACCACAGGGGTTGTGAGAAGACCCCTTTGCTCTTTTTAGCTTAATCTGTGCTGTAAACATCGGTACAGATACTATAAAAACTGTCAACAATATGCTAACTTGAAGGGAATGAGAAGACATCTGAAACATACAAAGGTGTTAGTGACTCCATATTCTATTTCTGAGAAGATGCTGAAGAATCTGTTAGGAAGTTAAACTAAAGCTTAAGTGTTTCACAATTTAAAAAAAAATGTTGTGCCGGATGTAAAACAGAAAACAATTGCTGGTTCTGAAAAGGGCTTGGCAACCAAATCAGTGGAAGACTTTACATGAGGTATTACTCATAAAAAGAATGTAATATTCTCTTGTTATTTGAAAAGGAGGAACTCAAGAATAATATCACTGGAGGAAATTATGCTTGTTTAGAGCCGAGAGGAGAAAATTCAGTGTATCTACCACATACTCAGTATGCTGCAGGATTTTGATGAATGGAGTATTAAGAGGGCTTCAGAAGAATGCTGAGACTGAGAAAAGGTTGGATTTAGTTGGAGAAACAATATCATGCTTACAAGGTAGAGGGCAAAGAACCATAATATCAGAGAGTAAGAGTGGACGCTGAATGCTGTCCCCAAAATCTGCATCTTGATCTATGCCATTTAAGAAATAATGAGTACTACACAGTTTTATAATCTCAAATTGTTGTTTTTCCTTTTGTTTTTAAGATTGGAAGGAAATACTGAAGCTAGTACTTTGATTTTGATGATATCTGAAATTCTATCTCAGTTGCAACAATACATGCCCCAGACTTGCTGTAGTTCAGATGATCCGATTAACAGTGTCTTAACTGAGAGGTGAGTTTCACATCCTACTGGTTCCCACTGTCAGCTTCTACACACATCCCAGCACAAGAACTAGCAAACCTAAGTTACTCATTAACCTGTTTTTAGAACAGTGCTTTAAATCCTGCATGCACTTTTCTGATGTTGCTGCCGATTTAATCTAAAAATTTTAAGAATGTGGCTGAACATCATCTTCAAAATGAAAATTGTAGATTTGGGACATTATTACAGTAAAGATTTTACTTGTAAATCTGCATGAGAAAAATAACCATTTTTCTTGCAGACTGGGGAAGCAAAATGTTTTAAATATTTATATACTGACTAGACTTAGTTGGTTTTAATCTGTTTTGTGTGCTAAAACTGCATCAGAAATTAATGTGCTTGGTGTCACAGCTGTGTGTGGCATTTAAAATAATAATATGCCGCTACATAATTCCATTCTTACATGCTTTAGTATCAAGATTCTGAAATAGAAGATACCTTGTTACACTCTTGTCAGACTTGGAGGTATATTAGTTCCCATTATATCCGACTTGGAATAATGATGAAAACACTTTTGTCACTCTTATAGCAGTCTTAAAGAGTCCTATGACTGAATAAATAGATTTGAACAAAACTCTCCTAATCAAACCTATTAGGCATGGATAGGATAGTGCAAAGAAGGCTTTGTCTGTTGCTTTACTTATGTAGCATGTGTGCCTTCTGTTTCCTACTTGCTGTTCTGCACTTATTTATGAAAAGAAGCCTAATTACTAAGGTATTAAACCATTTTTAGTTTTCTCCCTATATCACTTTTAGTCATTAATGTTTTGCTGTCTCAGAGATAATTTGATCATGAGGGAGATTAAGAAACATTTCTTTAACAACAGAGTATTTAAAGTGGTGTGTGACACATTAGGTTAGCAGATCAGAATATGACAGCAGAAAGATATTTGGGAGCTTCAACAAAGCATATTCTCGTGTGGTGTTGATTGAAACAATAGCTTCACCACCTGCATTTTACAAAATGTGAAATCTGCTTCTTGTTCTGCACAAAGACCACACACTAATGGGAGGACTAATTAATGCCATTTGTTTGTGTGAGTTTTATTATGGTAGATGTTAATTCATTGTGAATTGAACTATGGTGGGAGGCTTCAACCACAACCCTGCTGCGATTTGATGTGTTCAGTATATCATTTCAGCCAGGCAGTTTTGTTTATTGTGGTCGTATTTCTTTGATCTGAAAGGGGAAACATATTTATCACCAGCAGTTTTGCATTTATATTCGGTAAAGCGATAGAGAACACAGTCACTACCCCTACTACTTAGATATAGATACTTTCTTTCAGTCATGAGGTAACAGTAACCTGTTTCCAGGTTTTCTGAGTTAAAACATGATTAATCAAACCACACCGAATCTGAAATGTATCTCATGTTAAATCCAGCAAACAAAAGATTGAGATTAACAATTCCTTCCTGTTTTGGAGGCTGTTGATTGAGCTTTGTGATACACGTATTTGCACACTTTATTCTCCACGACCTGTACTGGAAATGCTGGTGGTACTCCGTAAAATAAGCACACAGTGCCATCAAGTGTCTGAACAAGTTATTGCCAGCACCGAGTTGAGATACAAACAGTGGATGAACAAGACTCTGCGTTCTCGCCAGAGGCATAACTATCTACGAATGTTGAACAGGTTGGCTGATGGTTTTTCTTTACTTCGTGGTTAGGTTTATTAGGGAGTGGCTGCATGCTGCTGTTGCTAGCTTTCAGTGCTTTGTCTTAGAAGTTTAAAGTCAACAGTGCATATGTGCTCTTGTTAACCATTTCAGAGTACAGTGTCAACCCAGACGTCTGTTTTGTAGTAATACTGCGATAACAACAAAATCTCAAATTGGAGAATAATTTAGTGGGTATTTTTAACATTGCTAGATTATTTCGCTGTAAATTACAAGTTTTCAAAGAAAAGTATAATTTAAATGCTACAGTGTAATTTTTAGTTGCTAGTTTTTCCTATTTAAGCGTATAAATGCCATTCAAGTTTTATCTGAATATAATAGGTTAAACTGCTTTCAAGACCATGCCTACTTTATTTCTGCTTTTTATCATTATGCCTGGGTCAGCATCTTTATAGATAGAAGAGAGATTGTTTAGTATTCCATTAATTTTGTTCCTATTCAGAAGTATTTTTCAGGGATTTATGAATCTACTTTAAAAAATGGGAAAATTGTTAATATTGTATTCTTGGCCAGGTTATGCTCCTAAAAACGTTAACCATCTTATTAAAGAAACATAGCTTAAACTGACAACTCATGGTACATATTTGCAATTCAGTTGAATTCCACTTAATTATCTATGGATTAATGGGTGCTGGTGAGGTTTCCTTTGGAATATTAACTATATATGTTTTTCTTTTTTTCCTATTTTTGAGGCTTCATCATTTATAGTCTTTGTTTATAGTATTGATATTTGCTCTGCTCATTGCTGAAGGACTTTTCATAGCCATTGCTCCCCCTGTCCCTCGCAATATCCAGCTATTTAGGATGGATGCAGAAACCTGAAGAATTTATTACAGTAATGATTTCTATTTAGTTTGGGTTTAGTTTGGTTTTTTTAAAATATTTTTTCTTATTTCTAGCATTAAATTTTTGTCTCCAGTGTTGCGGCTCATCTTAGTGTTGATGACTGTAGAACTAGTCAACATTCATCTGGTCTGTAAGAAGAATCCTTCTGATTATCAGCAGTATCTAAAGTGAGTATATAAGTACTTTATGAAAATAGGAAATTTTACATGCTCATTTTTGATCTGTAATATAAATTCTGTAGAGAAAAAATAAAAGGAACAGCGTGACTTTTAGTACATTGTCATACTTCCTATTATTGTAGTTATCCTCATATCTCAGACAATATTCATTCAAGAACTAAATGACTTAGCTGAAAACATATGGTCCAGTTATTCACATTTTTAATTTTAACTAGACTCTTCTTTAGTATAGATAGAGAACAATCACTCAAAAAATATTAATACATAAAACCCATATTTAAAATTGTTGGTAATTTTAGTCCTTGTGTGTCAATTAACAGCTGGTTGAATACCATAGGCATTGTGAAATGTGACTGAGAAAGGAAAGGAAGCCATTTGGGGAAAATTCTATCAGACATTTTATCACTGCATTCTTTCTCTGGCAGTGTTTAATTGCAGTTCTGAAAATTCTGAATCGGTACTATGGGAATGAGGGAGTGGTTCTCTTCCAGAAGTAGAAGAAACCTTGAATGTATTAATCATCCTGAGGGAGATTTGGAAATTTGGAGACATTAGCTGCTTTACATCAGGCATTGAGATATTTTTCTTTATTTCTTTTTTCCTTTTAAATCTTTTCTTGAGTTTTTCTTCTTTGGTTTTATTTCTTGTAGGTTTTTGAAGTCAGTCTTGCAGTATACTGAGAACTTGGTGACATACACCAGCCCCGAGAAAAACAAGTGGGATGAAACCCTGGAGCTGACAAACAAGATTTTGATAAAAATAAAGAGAATCAGTGACAGAAAGCTAATGTTAATGCAGCTAACTACATAATGGCTTTAAGGTTGTTTGGACATTGTTATATCTTAAAAGTTATGGAGTCCTCAAATTAGATGAGTCTAATTCAAAGACAGACTTCATGAGTCACTGTCAAATTTTGGATGCAAAATTTAGTCTTTTTATTTGAAGGTGACTGTTGAAACTGGAGTTGTATGATCAAGCTTCTGAAGAACAGACTGTTTGCTAAATCCAGTGAAAAAGATTTACTGAGCTAAATCAGGATGATGCAAGTCCTGCTTTAAGTTTATTATGCATTTTGTAGCTTGGATTTTTTTGTTGGTTAGTTGGTTTTTCCTAGTTTTCTATTATTGTGGTTATTATTGTATTTTTCTACTGAAAATATCCAAGAAAAGAGTGTGAATAAAAACTCTGGAAAATTTTAAATGTTAAAAGTAATTTTTTACTTTAAAATATACTGGAAATTATGTCAGACACTGTGATCAACAGGTCGAGAAATGATGAACGTTTAGCAGAAAGTAGTGCTCACTGGCAGCTGTGCTTGGTGTTAGTTCAAAACAGAGTCAGATCTTGCACTGAGGTAGAGCTGACAACATAGTAACCAGCTGTTGATATACCAGGATTTAAAGGAAGCAGGGTGGAATACCTTTTGCACAATATGTTTCTTTTGTTTAATTTCATCTGCTCAGTCCCAATAAATATCTAGTTAGTTAGTAAGTTAATTTCCTGGAGAATAAATATGAACACTTACATGCATGTAGTCACAGACAGGAATTTATTATGGTTCAAAAAGTTACCCTCTTGTTGCACACAACATTCATTTGAATAACTTGTTTTTTCAAAATAAATTCTCCCCCTTTCTCATCTCCAAAGAGTAGAATTTCAGAGGAATGCATCACTTGAAGAACAGATTCACAGAAGACCACCAATCTCTATCCATTTGCTTTCTCCTGAGGAGAGTAAAACCAGAGGGTAATGTCTGGAGAATGTTTGGCTCTACAAAGGATCACAGATTCAAGTTACATTTTAATAAAATTCTTTGCAATGTTTCTTGACTGGAAATCACAGTGAGAGAAGTACTAGTTTGGTTTATTTGGTGTGGGGGATGGATAGTATCATATTGCTTCCTTTATGTTACTTTTGCAATGTATTGTGTGTGTTTGGAATTCAACTATGTCACTTTCCATGGGGGTTTTTTGTTACTGTGGAAGTAAATGATGTGAAGAAGTGTGAACTAGCAAAGAAAGATAAAAACTGGGAATAGAGAATAGTGAATTAAATGCAGTGAGCCACAGTCTGAAATTTCAGCTCTTTTTAATGTCTGAGTTGACAAATCCTAATTATATTTTTGGAGGCTTACTTTGTACCCGTTGACTGCTCAGACATGTTAACATCTGCTAAGTGTAGCTTGGTAGTGACATTTATGATGACACTTGCTTTGATGGTGGTAAGTGTTGTAAGGCAAAAAATTTAGTTAAGCTTTACATATTTATTGTAGGAAAGAGATCAAGAAATCCACAGAGTTGTGGTTTAAAAGTACATTAACAGTTGACCTGCTCTCTCCTTTTGAAAGTATGTTCATCTACTGAAAAGCACCTTGTAGACCACAGATGTATAGTTTCAACAACATAAATTGTCCTTTTGTTCCTATATTTAAACTTTGCTAAAATGATCTTGTGTGGTGTTCTCTTCATATGCTTCTAGTTAAGATGGAGCACATTTACAGTTTCTCTTTTACTAATTAGTGCCAAGCATGGGAGTTGCTGCTTTAAGTCTGCAGTAAGAAACATGATGGACTTCTGGCAATTTTGTCAAAGATGCTTTTCCAGTTTGTTTTCCTACCTCTGAAGCTCTCTGATGGGAATGCTTTTACCATCTATTGTTAAACAAATCTGGAACAGACTGGGACAATCCAATTTATTCTGACTTAATGCTGTCATTTGCTATTAGAGCTGCATCCAGGACTTATGGTTTCTCCCTGCTGTTAAAAGACTTGCAGAATAGAGCTGCAGAATAAGTGCATATTCTACAATGCGCATTGAAGAGCAAATGGCGAGATACATGGTAAATAAAGATCATGGTGTTTGTCCTTTATCAGTTACTTGAGATGACTTCTCCACTTCAGTTAATTATTTTTGCCATCTGTTTGGAGTCACTTTAGGATATCAGAAAGAATCTTGACTCTGGACACTCAGTGTTCCTGAAAGCAAAAGATGTTTGGAATAAGCAAAGACATCCAGTGGATACACGCATGAGTAATGCTAACAAAAAATGTTTAAATGCAAGTGTTCTGATTTTTTTTTTGTCTCCTAATCAGTATAAATTCTGGAGCTAAGCTGCATAGTCATTCATTAGGCATTCAAGTAGTTGTTCAGTCTTTTTTCAAAATTCAATCTTTCTTGCAATTTCAAATACCTAAAATTGTACCAAAGAATGTTTTCTTACATGGTGTTCTTTCATCCAGGTGTTTGTCTGCATTTTCCTGGAGCTAGTATTCACCCAGTGAATCTATACAGACATAGATGTGGAGTCTGCAGCATCCTCTGAGGAAGGTGGTTGTTATCTTTTGTTTACCTGGATAATGCTGACAAAGGAGTGAGGATTCTTCAGTCCTTCTGAATTCAATTAATCAATTTATGTGTGTATGCATATGTGTTCATTAAAAATAGCTGATATTTGTTCCTAATACTTCATGATCTTACAGGCTAATGTCAGGCATCCCGACTCGAAGAATTTATGACACAAGTTTTGAAAACATGGAAGAAAATCAGGTATCCATCTTTTTGACTAAGTCTTTGGCATTCCTTTGCCTCTTCTTGAATATCCTATCTAAATGAGAAGAGGAGCATCTGTAATCATATTAGCTTTTCAGTAGTGAGATGCAGTTTCTCTGCCTGCCTTCCAGCTCAAGGGGAGTTTTCAGGTAAGAGATTGTATGAAATAAAAATAAATAGAATGCTCTTAATTCAAATTGTAATGGATATAGTTTTCAAGTAAGAGTAGAGATCCTTTGCTACTTATGTACGAACAAGTGAAAATTAATGTTATAAGAAGACCTCTGAGTCCTTTGTCTCCATCATTATATGAATGGGTTTGTTCATATGCATAAACATTTGAAGAAAAGCTGATCTCTGAAAATTATTTTGCAGTTGTGGGAACATTTGTGAGTTTTGGTACCTTCTAGGAATCATCAAGATGAACTAGAAGTTTACTGAGATGGACACTGCATAAATACAGTGAAAAATCAATTATGGTGGGCATCTGGGTGTGGAAACAAAGCTTGTCCGTGATTCTCTTCCTGTCATTCTCTACTCTCTAAGGAGAGCCTTATTGCTCTCCATGATGATGATAGGAGGGGTTACAAACAGAACCACGTGTTCTTATACAGATGTAAAACAAGTAGCTACTTACAACCTTTTTTGAGGTTGTCATCACTATTGCATTATACAGAAACATGTAATAGATAGAGCAACGAATTTGATCTGCTTTATCTTTTAATACCTCTATCATGTAGCTGTTTTCAAGCAGCCTGGTAGTCTTTGAAGTGAACACATGGTGGCAGTGTTTGGCAATTCAAAATAGCATTGCGTCCTGACATTTACTTTCTTACCTCTTGTTAGAATGTGTATGAAGAAATCAAGTTTTCGTCTGATTTCATCAGCTTTGTTATATGTGTCTTTAATTGTGGCCATTGCTTCTGGTGCTTTCTCTCCTCATTTGTTTCAGATCTCTTGAAATTGAACACCTCTGGAAAAAAAAATGTTTTTCAAACATTTTTTTAATTAGATAGAGGTTCGTCACATTCACTGCATTATTTGCTGAGGACTTCTCACATTTTCCAGGAATTCATCAACCGTCCGTCTCCTCAGGTAGCTTAAGAGAATGGATTTCATAAATAGCTTATTTTCACACTGTTTATTACAAAGCATATGAAGGTATTGATAACTTGAGATTGTCCTTTGCTAATCGCTGCGATATCATGAAAAATCTTATCTCAGAAGCAAAATACATCTTTGAACAAAAATAATAATTGTCAAGGAATGTGTTTATTGAGAAAATTGCTTTGAGGTCTCAGCCTTATTGCTGTGTTAATGATTCTTCAGTCTGTTAAAACTGGAATGTGCTATTCATATGCCACCCTGTGAAGAAGATATTAGTGGAGCATTGCTTGTTGGGTGGCCTTTGAAAACCTTGTCCACAGTAGCACTTTCAAACCATGCAGAGAGGTTGCAGTTAAAAAAGATTTTAGTTCGCATGAAGTAATTTTTGTACACTGTGAAATCTTGTGTAGAAATGCTGGAACATCCACAGCAGAGCTTGTTTTTGCCTTATACTACAATAATGCATCTGGTCCGTGTATGGTGTCTCACCTTTTTTTCATAAAGTGGTCTACAGATGCAGAGCAGATTGCTGGCTGGCATAAGCTATTCCTTTCCCATCTTCTTCAGCGCAGATCCTTTACTCCACTAAGGATCTGCGCCATGCTGTTTGGGTTTCCCTTGAAGTGAATTGGTTCCTATCTGTGCTGCTTTTTCAGGCTTGCGTATTTTCAATCGACTGGAAGAAAGAAGTATGTATTTTGGGTAAAATTGCTGTATAGCAAAGCCTAATTAACTTAGTGACTTACTTCACAGGGAAGTGGGGATCATGTGCGAGACTTAACAGCTCTATACCAAATGCTTGATGCTTAAATATTTCTGTGTTTCAGAAAGAACTTCACCTAGACTAGAAATCAGTTTTCTTTTTGAGGCTTTTTCAGGGGCAATGCTATAGGTTGAATCACCTGATTTTTGCTTTTTAAAAATCTTCAAGGATAAATAAAGATCTGTTATTTAAGAAGCCTTTTAAGCCATATAGGTTTTCAGATAGAAATTGACTGAAAGGAAAATGCCCGTTGTTTGCCTTCCCTGGGCCCCAGGCAATAGGATGTAAATATGGGTAGTGAATACTGGGTGAGATCAAACTGGCATTTTTTCTGAAGGTGAGAATCCGAGACAATATATACAATTAAAGCCTACCAAAAGGAGTCCATGCCTTCTGGCATTCTCCACTGAATACCTCCTCTGTTCCTCTCCCATGTATATGCATCTCACAGTTTCTCTAAAAAAAAAAAGAAAAAAGAAAAGCATACTAGAACCAGCCAGCGCCAGTTTGTTTTCCATGTTTTCTTTTCTGTGTAAGGGATTAGTTGTAGTAACAGATTTCATGTGCCAGAAAGTGGGTGAACATTAACTATTTTGTCATGCACTGATCCTTCCCACAGCCCTGCAAAATTTGAAATGCAGGAACGGTTATTCATTAACATTTCTTTGTGTCTACAGGAAGTACATTTACTATGTAAACATGTTTTATATAGAACATACAGCTGTTTTGAACGAGCACTCAATGAGACATAAGAGTACAGTGCCTACACTGCCACTTCAGAAACTCTGAGATACCACAGCATTGTGTTTTGGAAGAGTGAACACACAGAGACATTGCCTGGAAAAATGAATGCTGGAAGTTTCCTTTAAAGCCAAAAATCTTTTCTTTAATTTGTTTGATTTTTTTTTTTTTTTTTTTTACATCTGAAATGTCTGCACACTGAGCTACTGACATGCAGTCAATATTTAGAAGTGGCGTGGCTGGGAGTGTGTTTTTGAAGTTCCTTTTGCTGATTTTAGTAGAGATCCCATTAGAGCAGGAAAATTCAAGCACCATCACATAGTCTATTTTTTAATAAATTGTGGAGTATGTTGCCACCAGAAGAAAAATGTAAAGTGTGGAGAAAATGTGCCTATAGTAGCTAGAAGAATCACAGGCCTCTTGTCCTGAGAATGTCAGTCTCTAATTTGGCAGGATCTTTCCTGGTAATGGTACTACCTTGTGTAATAGGTGGAATTGTGTCTGATACACCTCTCTGCAGGCAATTCCACTAGCTAAACTCCACCTTAACTGCATTTTCTGGAGTGGGATGTTCTCTGAAAAGGCAAGGAACGTTATTGCTTCCTAGAAATGGCAGTCAAGCAGAGTGTTTTGGGTGGGCTGCTGCCTCTAGGTGACTGAAACCCCTTCAGAGCTGTCAGATGGTGCATTTACCAAGGTACTTCTCAAACAGGGTGTACATGGTAGGCTCTCCCATTTACCATTTACCATTCTTAAGGACCACAGGACTGAGTAGCACAATGTGCTGTGGAGAGGGGTCATGAACAGCATACCAAGCCCTTGGACAGCTCTCCACTGCGCAAGGATGTAGATATTGTGGTAGTGAGCTAGCCAGCATTTGGACCACAGGCTGGTATACTGTGGTTTTGTGTTTGGCCTTTATCTTAGATAATCCTTCTTCAGAAAAGCCCAAAATGGGAGAAGGGGGCCTTGGCTGTCTAACCAGTCCTATGTGCATATTCTAGGTGTAACTATTATTAAATGTTAAGGAAGGGGAGGGGTTTTAATTGTTTCAATGGGAAAAAATGATAATACTCTTCAACCAGCAGGACAGTACAATGATAGGAGCAATCATTGTGACAATAATGACCTCATGAATTTTGGACCAATGGCATCTGTGCAAAAGTGGAAGGTTAATTTACGCAATTGGTAAAGAAAAAGTAACCTCAAAAATAAATAAATAAATGAAAAGCTGCAGTTGACCCTTCAGGATATAATGCACTTGTGTCAACATGGACTCTGCCCAGACATTGTTCTGCCGTGGAAGCAGCTGGATGCCCTGCCCTCTGGTTTATATAGCACCAAAGGGAAGGGGTAGGGAGAAATGAGGTGAGGGAAGAGGGAGGGGAAAAAGAGGCAGGAGGAAGATAAAGCAAACCCAGCTCACCTCTTCAACACCACACTCTGAACTGAAAATGTCGTGCAGCTGACCCTCTCAGCACTCATTTCTTGATATTTAGGGACCTGCATCAGCAAAGAAGAAGTGTCTATCCCAAAACCACAGGCATTTTTATGAGGAAGCAATTTTTCTGCTCCCTTACAAATATTTTTCTTTGGAAGGGTAGGTGGGGATGGGAAAGGTGGGGCAGGGAAGAGGGTAATAGCTGTTTCTGTCTGGCCTGTTATATTCAAGGTCTAATTTATAGTATTCCATGTAGCATTATGGTGTCATTTTAATGGTGTATTAACACTGAAGTCTGGAATATTTATTTGGTTGAAAAATGCATCTGATACTAAATACATCTCTGGGGAGATGGCTATGGGATGATTACTGAACTGATGGCCATCAAATTGATAGCATTTCTATGTCCTCCTGAGTCTTCTGCTGTAAAAGTGGGACAGGATGTTTTCTGGGTAAGAATAATGGTCTCTGTGCTGTCCTCAGGGGCAGATGTGGCCCAGCACCTGTGCTCTGCATCCAGGATAGACAGAGCTGCTACACAATTATCTTCCAGTTTGCCGTTAATTTCTATTCAGATTAATCAGTAGTTGCTTGACATGAGGAATCACATTGTGAGATTTAAAGCTTTACCACGCACCATTGTTGCTAATTTATTTACAGTCTATTATTCATGCTAGAAATACTGGCCAATTTAACCTGATCTGTAATTGTTCTCTTAATTTTTTTCCCCTTTTTTCCCCCCCCTTTTTTTTTCTTTTTTTCTTTTTTTTTTTTCCCTGAAGTCTCCCATGTGATTTACATATATATAAATCCAGGGGGGCTTATTGTTGGGTTGGGAGTTTTTTGGTTGACTATCTGTTCCAGGTAATATGAGATAGTGCCCAATAGAAATTCTTAGCATCCCTTACTTCAAACCAGGTTAATGTACTGAAGTAAGAGAGACGTTACCGATCTCAGGAAAGGGACCTTTCCTGAGCATTACAACTGCATTTTGTTTATTATTTGCACTGTGGCTGTGAGTTGATGTCCTAAGTGAGATTATAAATTATCTGAACTGAACTAGATCTCTCAGTCTGTGTGATGTGTGATTTCATCAGTGTATGATGCTGTGTACAGATCAGGAGTGAACAACCACCTCTGCAAATACATCGACTTGTTTTGTGGAGATTAATTTATCATGGACTGCGTCAAATCTATGCTATGGATATTTTGATTAACATATTTTCTTTAACATTCAAGCAAGGTACAGTCCTGTCTGTGGGAAAGACAGGATGCATGATGGAGGGAGCCCTGCATCCCTGCATCTGCAGCACAATGATCTATAGCTGTAGCTTCTGCAGGCTTATAGCAAACAGCACATGAGCATGAGTGCATTGGCCGTGTAGGCTGGTGGGTCTATGACGATGGGGATTCACTTGACAACACCCTTGCTGGATGGCAGGGATTGCAGCTGTTAGCAATCAAGAGGAAGCTATCGTTTCCTTTTGACTTTTACAAACTGGCCTAATATAAGTTCTATTTATTCAGGTGTTTTTATACAAATTTTCCAAAGATCCTGAGTTTGCCCTTTGTATACGTAGTTTCCCCTCCAATTAGTGAAAAGCATTTAGAAATGTCAAGGATGGGACTAGAAGGGGCCTCCTAGGTGCTGTATGCTGTTGTTATAGCCAACCAGATTGCACACTATCTTTTCAGCCGTATCAAATACCAGAAATAATTTGTCTCCTGATCTCCTGTTTACTGTACTGCTGCATCAGAACCTTGTTCAGGTTGCTTAGAAACCCTCTTCTAGTATCCAGGTTTTTTCATGGCCCATTCATATTCATTTGTTCTTATGCCAGCATTGTCCCCTAGTTGGGTAGCTCTTCTGTTTATCTGATGTTTACACATCACTTTGATGTATTTATAATAAGGAGCCATATAGTTTCTCAGTCTTCGTATTTTTAGGCTAGACAAGCCCAGATATTTTAGCGTCCACTCATAAAGAAGGTTTGTTATTTCCTGGATATACCCAGTAGCCTTTCCCTGTACCTGATCTGGTTTCGCTTCCTCATCCATGGGACCGGTCTTGCACAACCCTCCCAGTCTTGCAGAGGTGGTTGCACTGCCATCTAGCATAACAGCAGAAATACCCGCCTGCCTGCCTGCAGTGGCTTTACTTCATGTGCTACACACTAGGACCATATCTACCTTTGCAGCATCTCCTGTTGGTGGGTCCTGCTCGTTCTACGATCATCTAACAAATTAATTTTTTTTTCCTCTTTGTTTTCCTTAAGTAAGCATGTAGGGTTTGTGGGGGTTTTTGTTCTGGAAAAATGCCATGCACTTGTTTAGATCTTCCTTGCTCCTTCCTCACTTGAAATATTAGTTTAAAATGTTGCCACTGATCTTACAGCTTCCCATGATGCTTTTTTTCATGCTCGTACTCAGTTCCTTTCTTAGTTTACAGGTTTCTAGGATGTGGTGGCTTCCATCTTCATAGCTTCCTACCTTTGCTTCCACCTTTTACATCGCCCTTCCCCACAACACCTGGTGGTGAAGCCTTCATCCAGATTTCAGGTCATGCTAGAAGATCTGTGATGTCTTTAACTTCCGAAGATCCTCATTTTCTGTGGTTTTCATTATATTTAATGCCTGATTTTCTTTTTTTACTTTGCCTTGTTGGGTAAGGTTGAGGTGAGATAAACTGGAATAATTTCAACTTTGATGGCACACTTTTTCATCTCTCATGTGACTTCTTCAGAGCCTAATCCAAATTTCCAGTATTTATGTGATTTTTCTTAATTCAGTACTCTTTTTGAGGTGATCATTCATCTACATGGGTTTGACGCTGCACCTACAGAGTTATCCCTTTGGTCAGAGGTTTGACATTTCATATAGATTTTGTCTTGAAGACATTTCAGGTTTCCTCTGAAATATAGGTCAATGAGATTTTCAACTCAGTTCACCACACTAAAACATCTCACTACATTCTCAAATTTAATTAAATTCCCAAATTTAATCCTTATCACTTTATCCCATTGGGCGGTAGCACAAATGACTTTGTGTGGCTACTGTAAAAGCCTCTAAAGCATCTTCAATTTTAGCCCAGCACCCTTCTCGTGGTGAGAATGTAATGTAAATGTGAGTGGGTTATGTAGCTTGTCTGCTGCTGCCATGCGCCGGTGCCCCGAGCCGGGGCAGGTGTTCCCACATGAGCGAGGATGTGCAGATGCAGGGCTGGGTGCTCGCTCAAAGAGGGATGGACACACACCCTTGGCTCCATCCTGCTCCCGCAGCTGCATGTTTGAACAAGAAACAAGAACATGCTCTGTAATGGTGCGACTAAAGTTTTACAAGGAGAGCAGGTGTGCCTGCTTGAAAGTTAAACTCTTCCCCTATGTGATGATAAGATAAATGGTCCAAATCTTGTGATTTAGTTAATGTTTCTGTCTTCAGCCTGCTGTGTACACAGCACCCTGCTGGGTAAGCTGCCCAGAACTGTGTGCCTCTGTATGCACAGAGCTATAATAGTCAATAATATCATTCTCTCACCTGGTGTCCTTAACTAAACAGCCTTTAATCATTACACATCGTTGATACGTGTTCCTTATTGTACGGTGCAGCAGCTACCTTGTATTAAAAAAAGGCCAGTATCAACATTAAAAATAAAAGGCCAGTGCCAACATTAAATAACGTCACTGGCTGTGACTGTAGGATCTTGTTTCACTGCTATTTCAGGCTGTCACGTTTCTCTGGAACAGTATTTAAATTATGCCTGAATTTAGGCAAATGTTTTTTATTCTGTTGCCTTGAGAATTAGAGTTAATCCATCTTTCTCACCAAGGGAAAATTCCTCCAGAGGCATCTTGCTCTTGTTTCACTGCTTATTGATTATCACTCCCAGTTTGCATGTTACTAGCTGTGGTGTTCCAGCTGCATTTGAATAAGCAAAAGAAAAGCCAGCTGGTGCTCTGTTGTTCTGATTTTTATATCAGCATTTTAGTTTCAAAGACATTTATCTAATCTTATTAACTGGCTTTACCAAGAGGATTTCCTCACAGACTTAACTGGGAGAAAACAAATAGGCAATGAGGAGGGGGTGGTGGAGGATGTCTTCTGTTACTCTGCAGAGAAGCACATTCTTACCTACTGGGAGAAAGAAAAAAATCAGATTTGCCATTGACTCAAATGCTGGCATGTTTCAACTAAGGCAAAGCTCCTGAATTTCCCTTATGTGAATGGCCTGTAGGAAGGCAAGGCAATGGGCTTTTTCCTTCCAGACAGGTACAGAGAAAAGGCCATAAGGCACAACCTGGTGCAGAGGGAAAGGTGGGCAGCGGGCCCATGCCCACACTCAGGAAATGTGGCTGGGGGCTGGGGACTGCAGCTGTGTCTCTGGCACCTCCCTGTGCTCCCTTTCTAGTGGGAGCTCGCTTTCTGCATGTGACTAAGAGCTGCATCTATGCTCAGAGTGCAAAAATGGAACAGATTTGGAGAAATTAGTTCAATTGGTGCTCACACGTTTGGGATCGCTGAGGTTGAGGGTAGCAATCCTGCAGCTTAAAGTCCAAATTCCCACTGAGACACTTGCACAGGCCCTGGCATTTATAAATTCAGAGTTTTATATGACACAAAGGAAAAAATCAGTAACATGAACGTATAAACATACCTTTTTTTTTTTTTTTACATAGGGTTCCTTAAAAGTAGTTGCTACTAAAACAGGATTTCTACTACAAGCAAAGAATCTTGTGTTTAGCTGTTCCTTTGTTAATTTGGCACCTTCACCAAATAAGGGCTGAGGCTCAGGAATTCCTCTGGCAAAAGGCACCCCAGAATCTGGAAGATTACCTAATTATGATTTAAAGAAACTTACAGCAAGGATGACTGACTAGAGAGAGAAGTCTCTGAGAGCAGTAAGAAAACAGAAAGAAAGAGCATGTGAGTGAGAGCGAGCTTCATTTTCTCGTGAGTAAAGTGAGGAGAACTATACCTGTCCTTATGTTTTGTGATGGGTGTAGTCAACGTCCCTGGTGTTGGATATGGACTTGCTTGCTTTCCTTCTTTTCTTCTCTTTCTCTCTCTTTCTTTTGCTGTATACAGACTCCATATTTACATGGAAAACTTATGTTGATTCTTAAGGAATCTTTTTAGATTTACATGTGTTAGCCATGAGGGCTCTTAACTTAAAAGCTCTGTTTCGGGTAGCACAGGCAGAGAATAAAGGATGGCTGTTAGTCCTAGGCTGAGCCAGGGGCAGGGAAGATGGCATCTTCTTCTGAGAACAAAAGGTAGGTTCCAGGGAGCCATTGCCATGGAAATTCCACCTAAAGCAAGGTCATCAAGAGCTACTGGCTCTTCCTAGCTCTCTATAGGTGCTGGGAATTGTCCACAGAGGAGACTGTGTTATCGTATCTGGAGGAAATTGTGTGATGATGCATTCCCATCCCATGCCCATCACAGGTATTGCCATCCCTGAGCAGGCACAAGAGTGCGTCCAATTGATTCAGAAATATTTAAGACTAATTGTAGATCAAGCCCGTTCACTCTTCCTCATTTCCATAGGCTCAGCACCTGCCCTCATGGGGAGGCTACTGCAAAATAAGTGAGTCAATGTGAGAGGGTGAATTTAAAACAATGCTCTGAATCAACTCCTTAAATGGATGCCATCAATCATGACAATGAACGCTTTTTGGTCACTCCACTTAACCCACCTCCAGAACTGGCTGAATGTAGGCACCACTCATTAGAAAATGAGCATGTCCAAGTTGGAAGTTGATGCAGTGCAGCCGCTCTGAGCTATTTCCCTATTGCAACCATGTTCTTACATGAGAACAGCTTCTTGATTCTCCGAGTCTTGCATTGTGCACGCGAAGTGGAGGATTTATTTATTGTGTGAACAGATTTGTTTCCTTCTCTAGCCTAATTTAAAACACATTTAATCAAACAGGGGCCCTTTGAAAATCTGGATGTGCAGCTCAGTGATGGCTTTTGATTTTAAGATCTAAATCATTCTTTCCCAAGTGCCCAGGGAAACTTGGAACCCAGGCTGTCAAAAAGGTCTTAACTGTACAGGATGAATAAAGCAGCCAGTGGCCTTTTTTCTCCTGGTAAAATTGAGTTGCCAGTTGGTAAAAATAAAGTTTGCATGTTCAGTAAGTGAAGCTTTGTTTGGGCATCCTCCAAGGGTATGATAGAGACCATGCCAAATTTGTACTTCACCACCGAGTAAGAAGCACAGTTTCCCACCTGTGAGATTTTTTTGTGTGTGTTTGAGATTTAGAGTCAGTCCAAAGTGAGCCAAAATAACCTCTAACCAGAATTTTCTCATAACGGGATCTCACAGTCCAGGATCTCAGGAAGGGGTCTTGTGTTTGCACTGCAAGCTACAGACTGCACGCCCACCCCGTTCCAAAGCTGCATCCTTAGGGGTACTCTGGAGCCACAGACAGACCCAGAACGACCCTACAGAGGCACAGATGGGCTTTGCACCAGATTCTAACATAGTGTTACAAACTACTTAGCAGAACACATGAGACAAAGGTCAGAAGAAATAATAAAGACATTTGTATATCTTTGTCCTATTTATATTTCTCATCCTTCTGAAGAGTTATAAGAGGGTGAAGCTGTCAAAATTATTTAATTTCTTTTTCAAGTTGGTAGTTTTTCATGCCAAGGTAGACGTGTTCTCTCTGTCCTTAGAGGGTTCCATGATTAAACTGAAATTCCTGCAAGAAAGTGTGTCTGTATTTCCTCTTTTTCATATGAAGCTTATTATTTGTTCACTGTTACAGCAGTTTTGCATCCTTCTCCTTGCCAACAGCAGGCTTCTTTGCTTTACTGCTATTAATTCACCCCTGTATATCTGTACCCTGTCGAAATATTTCCTTGCCTAAGCAACCTCTAAGTATTCACACTATTGGATCAGTGCACAGTTAGTAAGTGACTGACTCTCCAGTGGAGAAATGCTTCGGTTTCCACAGTAAAAGAGGGATTCCAGTACATCACAATATTTTATGGCTTCACAAGGCCATCTGAACTGCCTAATTCCTACCATAATTCGTAAATTGCACATAGATAAATAGAAAAGTGTTATCTTGTGCCACCTGCAATGTTAAAATTTATTTCCCTCCGATAAAAACAGATATATGTTATACGTATAAGAATCACACCCACTTACTGGAGATTGGTGCCCATGATAAAGACTTCCCATTTCAAATTGCACTTTGAGAACTATCAGTTAATTTTTAACAAATTTAATCTAAGATCTTTTATCTTGTAGTGTCCTAGTTTCTTAGTTAAAATGCTGTATGGCAGCAGGTGAAATGCTTTGTGGAAGAAATCTGAATCTCCTGTGTTGCTACTTTGCCCTTATTAATCAAATGTGTGGTCCAACAGCTGTTGAGCATCCCCTGTACAATACTTCCACATTTCATCGCGGCAAAATACCTTCCTTCAGGCTTGAAATAACTACAGGAGTCACAGCTTGGAGTGAGTCTTCCGGGTTTGTACACAACACCTATTTCTGTTCTGACTTTTTGTGCATGTTTAATCAATTTTATGCAAGTATACAACCAAGGTGGGTGTAATCCATCTGTAGCGAATTCATCCAAATTTTGCCAGTCACTTGGGAAACAGCCGCAAGATGACTCCACTAGCAATGTTTGGCAGGGATCTGTAGTTTGGAAGAAGCACAAGTTCATGACTGCTTCTTCTTTTCCCATGAAATATTGTATAGGATGATGACTTCATATAGATGAATGCTTATGCACACCTCTACAGCTGGGGTATGAGCAGCTGATTTAATGAATTGTTTTAATTAGTTCAGGTTCTGTGGACTTGAGTGTATATATAGACCACATGTTTCGTGTCATCTAGCAAAGAAGTAATGCCAGAATTCAGGTTGAACTTCACTTTCATAGAAATCTACCTTCGGTTCCAACTTAAATACTAAGTGTTGACTCCCTTCTGAAGTCGACTACTTCTGTGAGTTTGTCTCTAGGCTGTGGATATTAGAGTGCCTGTCCTTTTCTTGAATATCTGTGTCTTAGAGAGACCCCAAACCACCCTTGTTTTTCCAGGTGTGTATTCCTTCCCTTTTCCTTCCCCCTGTTCCCTGTTCCTAACGCTTCTGCCAAGCAGATACCCCGGGAGCATGGGGTGTGGTCTCCACCAGAGGGAGCTAGGGGATGAGCTGGCTCCAGCCCCACAGCAGCCCTCCCCTGGGGCAGGGCTAGTGGAACAATCCCTTCACCCCACTACCCATGCTTCTTTTCAGAATCTAGTTATTGCATTTGTGGGGAAGAAAAAACCTGAAAACCAGCTGGCCCAAGAATATACATTGTTGGATCAAATATTAACAAATAAGGACAGTAAATCTTCCAGAATTTTGCTTGGTTGTATTCCCCATTGCTTCTTTCTGTGTCTTTTTAGAGCTTTGCCTCAACATTTAACCTATTTTTTGATGCAGTTTAAATCATTGTCCTGTCTCCTTCAGTTATTCCTTTGAAATGCCATCAGGTTGTGATGGTCTGAGGACAACTATTTGCCATAGGGTGAGACGAAAGTCATCGCATACAGATGGGTTAAGAGGAGCTCGGTACCTGCCCTTCAGATAGAACCATCCTTATTTCTAAGGTTATAAAATCTTTCAGCTGTGAAGCAGAAGCTGCAATTTTAAGGTGTTTGTTGCAGACAGTTTATCCTGATGCCCACGGGTGATGCTTTTATACTCCTAGACAAGAGGGCGTGGACTGTTATTTCTCTGTGCAGCTCTTGTCCATAATCACTGATATCTGAGCATGAACACTGAGAAACTTGAGCCTATTTTAGTGAAGTATTTGCTTCCTGCTCTGTATTCCCCAGCAGGTGGAAAACCACAGATCCAGCTTTCTTGGAGAAAACATGCAACACCAACCAGCAGTTTTGCATACTAAGGGCCCATAATTTTTGCAGATGACTGGTTGCCTGAACTTGGCTTTACAGGTCACTAAATAAAGATACAAGATAATGTGTGAGGACCCACCTGAAACACAAGTGCATTGTGGATGCATCTGTTTTCTGATTTTGTGTATGGTGATGGATTTGTTGCCTTCTATCTGTGAAGAAAAAGAAGGAAACTGCATCTGTTTACCTATGTGCACTTAGAATTTGTAAGAAACCCAGATGTTAAATCACTTGCATATCCCTGCATAAATAAATAGCAAATAAGGGCAAGGTTTCTGAATTTAGGATGCCTTTTTAGTGCATGTTCTCCAAGGATTTTTCTTTTCTGAGTCTAAAGCGCATTTCTGTTTGGGAGAAAAAAAAAAAAAAGAAAATAAAATCAACATGCACCATAAATGACAACTTGTTATGGATGTAAATATTAATTATACATTGAAATTCTGGAACTGTTTTTACTAGAAGCTTGTTAGCTTGTTAATTATCATAATTATCATACAAGGGGAAAGGGAAGAGAAAGAGGGAGACTGATTAGTGCTGGTAATTTGCCTCGTCCTTTCTGTGCTGTTGCCTTTTTAGTTTTTTTTCATTTTGGGAAAATTAATTCTGTGAAATTATCACTGGGGTGCTGCATGCTCCAGGACACATCTGTATGATGCGGCATTGTGCTGGCAGCATGCAGGCTTAATTCAGGCTTGGCATCTTTCTTGTCCCTCTCCACCTTGCCATGTTTGAGCCCACCACTCTTGGGCAAAGCCATACTGTGCACTGTTCTTCCCTCAAAGTAAAACAGAAGTGAAAATGGGGACAGACACACAGTGCTCCTGAATCCTCAGGCAAATGTGGGCTGACAGAGGAATAAAGGAAAATGGTGGTGTTTTAATTACAATAGAATAGAGGGAAATTACCCCTAGGAGGCATAGAGCTGTTAGTGGATACCACTGGGAACCACAGCCATCCTTAATGTCTTGGAGTGGTCTTGGGGCAAAATTCCTTCTCTTGCTGACCTTAATGGACCTTGTTTCCTCTGCTTGCACCTATATGGGCGGGGGAAAAACAGAAAGGAAAACAAAAGTCCCATATAATGTTTGCTCATAGAAGAGTTTTAATTAACTCTGAGGTAGAAAACAAAAAGTGGGCTTAAATGTCTATGTTTCAAAAGGCAAAAATTTGCCTTTCAGGTTATTTAAGGTTCCATGCTTCCTCCTGGGTTCCTGAGAATATTTATGAAAGATCTGGAAAAAGGTGGCTGCGAATCCACCAAATCTGCAAAGAATACAGAATTAGTCAAATTCTGAACAGGCTGTGAGAAACATCATAGGCACCTAATCCAATGAGATGAATGGGTGACATAGTGTCAGACAAGGTTCAGCTCTGTTCAGACGAAGTGTTGCACACTGAAGGGGAGAAAAAAGTGGATGTGCTCATATGCCTTACAGGGCTCTCAATTACCTGCAGTGGCTTGGGAAAGGCAGCTGAGTGTCACTGTGGACAGCTCAGTGATCATTTGGATGCAGAGCAAAGCTCTAATGTATTGGTCAGGCAAGACGTTAGACTGTGAAAGGAACAGGATGGAGAATAATGTGTAAAATGCAAGCAATTAATAATGTAAGTCAATGATGCATTCACATTTGGAATAACATATTCAGGACTGGTCACCCAGCACTCCCAAGTTCCACAAGAAGCCTGCACCAAAGCAAGACAAAGTTCAGAGAAAGGTGACAGGAATAGGAAAAGACATGTAAAATTTTCCAGGAGAAGAGACTGAAAATATTGAATTGTTGCCTATAAAAAAAGGTGAAAAAGAGGGGATATGGTATAAATACTGTAGATCGAGGTTCTCATATACAGGTTGCAGACAGAAAGCCTGTTTGGCCCTTGTTCCAATTCAGGAGCAAGAGAGGAGTGGGTGAATTGAAAAAGTAGCAATTTCAGAGCTGATTAAGAACAGAAAATGTTGTGCACACGTATCATTGGCCTTGACGCCACCAGACATCAGCTGCTAAGCCTGTAGCAGCAAGTGGTTTGTCATGATAGGAATGGGCTTGTAGAGTGAATGGCTGGTGCTGGGGACCTGGCACCCATGCTATGTGTCCTCAGGGCTTTTACACTGCACAAGTCCTGCTCTGATCCCACAGCCCATCAGCAGCAACTTGTCAGTGGTGCTCCCTGGGTGCGTACTGTGAGTTATTTTCATCCAGTAAATGCACTAGATTGAAATGAACGCTCCACACTGTGAACCAAAGTGTGGGACATGGGGACAATGAGAGAAATGATTCAAAAGCACACCTCATACCCAAACTCAAATGTTAATGTAGATGTATCTTTTGAGCCCAAGAGCACACTAAGACTCAATGTAAGGTTTGACAATTATACTGTAAAAAGAATATCAGACTTATATTAAAGAAACTTGGAAGCTGATACCTGTTTCTTTTTACTTTGTTTTACTTTATGTTTTGGTTTTGGTTTTGGTTTTTTTTTCAATAAGTGAGGATGTAACATTTTGGGTTAAGGACCAAGGAAGACACTTATGACAGAGGCCTCTCATGTCTTTTCATAGCCAGTCAATTATGGCATGAAATGAAATACTCAAGTGTGGTTAATATAAATTATTTGATAAACTTGTGCTTAACATGCATTTATTTATCTGAATTTTTAGGGTGTTTCTTGTGCTGCTCTTTATTGCTCTTGTCCAGAGTGCAGACTCTGGAGTAGCCTTTGAAATGACTACAGTCATATGTTACACGTAATCCAATAGATTAATTGTTTTAAAAAACATTTGAGTGGGAGCAATGTTGTGCATTGAATACCCAGAGCACAACAGGCACCTTGGTGTCTGCACCGTAGGTGGCTCTAACACATTTGAAGACAGGTTCATGGTTGCATTTCAGTTAACCTCAAGAGTATGTGCAGTGACAACTCTTCCAGCCTTAGACTTACCTAACTGGAGGTAGGCATTGCTATTGTTAATGTAAATGGTATCTATTCATTCCTTATTTAGGTTTTGTCTAAATAATACTCTGAAACTATCTACCAACTATCAGCTATCAACCAGTAAATGGGACCAAGGAAAGACAAGAAGTGTCTCAGCTCTAAAAGCCAAGCCAACACAATAATTCAGGTAACAAGAAGTCTTTTTGAAGGTTTTAGACCCATTTTAGGACTCTGCCAGGAAACAAAAGGTTTCCACTTTCTGAAGAGGGCCTGGGAACTCTTGCGCTGCGATCAGCTGGGCAGTGCTGTGGGGATAGGGGACAGAGATGGGACATTGTTGTGACCAAGCTACTAGGTGGTAGGGAGCCCAACAGTGTGTCAGCATTTGTGTGGCAGCAAGGGGAGCATGCTTGGGGCATTCCTTTGTGCATGTCCCAATGCATGCACAGGCACCAAGCGTGGCTCTAGAGGTGCGTGACCCTATTACCGGTATAGATAACAGAAAATGACCCAGCCCCATTAGCTGTAAGGTCAGGGAGGGCAAGTGAAGACCACTGGACTGTTTGTTCCCCAGTGGGTGTCAGCAGTTCCCTTGCAGCCCCTTCCTGCATCCGGCCCACCCCGACAAAAGGTCTTGGGAAATTGCCCTGTGGAGACTGCGATGTGACATCTGGAAGATGCACCTATCTCTGGAGGAGAGTAGCTCTGCTATAATTATTCATGTCTGATAATTAACCAGGATGTAATTAGATATAATCACCCTGACAACAGTGTGCACCTTTTTCAACAGACAAGGAGGAGGCCTTGTTGTCCACCTGTGTCTGATCAAAAGGGATAATAGAGGAGCAAGCCATTAGCGTGCACATGGTAGGAGAGCTGGGCCAGTGCTCCCATTGAAGGCCTGATAAGTGATACAGCCAGCATGGGAGAAAATAATTAATTCATGATTTTTTTTTTTAAACTGCCTTTGCCATCATGATCTCAGTTGTCAGTGGCCAACCTGTTTGAATAATGCTGCATTAGAAGAAAATAATTATATAAAACAAAAATAAAATAGGCCAGAGCAGCTAAAAAAGAGAAACATTTTTTACACTATCAGCAGGATTCAGTGAAATTATTGTGTCCCTTTGTTGCAGCAAACAGCACGGGAACAGCTGAAATGCTTTGTATCCATCTGTGCATGGCACTTACCCAAAACCTGCTTAACACAAACGCGCCAGTGCCCACGACAAGGGCCCTGTCCTCTGCTCATCCAGAAAGACCAGGGTCATGCATGGAAATTCCCAGTCCAGAAAAGCAAGTTTTAAAAATAAGGGTTGGGAGTGCCTGGTGCCTGCCTGAGCCTTGCTCTGAGAGGCAGCAAGGACCCTTTGCTCTAGCCCCAGGGTAGCTGCACGTAGAAAAGAGCAGCAGTGGGGCCATGGAGCTGTGTCAAGGATGCCTCAACACCCAGGGAGGTGTTATTGAATTGCCAAGAGCAGCTGCTTTCCTACATGCCACCACCATCAATGGCAGCCCTCTGCCCTTGCCTACTGTTGAGGCTGTGCCACCTCCCCCAGGGCCTAAATGTGCGGCTTGCCCCTTTCCCAATGGATGGTGTCCCTCCAGCTCCACTGGAGGGAAAACACTTGAGGTTGGGGATAACTCGACTACAAAGAGAGACATTTTGCAGGGTTCCTCTCGGGAGGTCCTGCTGCCAGCCTGCTCACTGAGGCTCGTGCCATCCATCCACAGGGTCCTGGAGAAAAAGCATTTCCCAAAGGGAGACATGCATGCACCTTTGCTGTGCTGGACCACATGCAAAAATATCAGAACGCACCTTTTGCAGGAGAAGATGGACCAGATCCAACCCCCCAAGTACAATGAAGTTCACACTTGGTCCCTAGATATAAAGTCTGAAGTAGAGTCTGTGCTTACACAGGGTGAAAGCAACATTTCTGGCCTTCTGCTTTAGGTCTTAGATTTTCCTCCTGAACACTGTGTGTAACACAGGTTTTCCCCTCAGCAGCTTTGAATGATCTTTCAGGATGCCAAAATGGCACTAGTTAGTACCTGAACCAAGTTTCCTAAAGAGCAAGGTCTCCTAAAGCGCAAACTTTTTCATATCCTTTACATTAGAAATAACTAGAACTTATTACGTTGCAGCAGAAAATGCTGCTAACTGGCTTTGTGATATATTCTGTGTTATGTTCTCAAAGACCTTCACAAAAAAGCCATGCTGGAGTCAGTCAGAACACTGGTATAATTGACATTTGGTGACAAGGAAGTCTAGCCAGAAGTTAGTCTCGTCTAAACCACCCAGCCACTGCACTGTACTTCTTTTTATGCTTCCAGCACTGAACACACGTGTCTTAGTCAGGCTCAGTGATGATACGTGCACCTGTCCATGCTTGATTCACCCTGTACAGGACAAGTTCTGCGTAACCACCAGCTTCCCCCATCTGCGCAGGATGGCACCAAGACAAGCTGTCTACAGCCAGACATCTGCCTTTTGACCAATTAGCTCAAGGTACTCAGTCTTCCTGCATTCCCCTTTGACACAAATCTTTATTTTTCTCATGTATTTATTTTCTATTTCTTTTCCTGTTTCCTCTGGATTCTGCTGGTTTTTCTTCATGGGCAAATCACATTTTTATAAGCCCAAAACAGATGTGTATTTTTGTTGTTAAAATCTTGAGAACCTTTGAAGGGACTATAAACTAGATTTCATTAATTATAACTGAAGATCCCTTACTCCTGTGGTTTTGCAGATTCACCTGCCTCTTTCCAAGTTTTCAGCTTACATTTGCTGTCTGACTGCGGGACTCTGACATGTACATGTGTGGAAGCGCTGCAGGCAAGTATCCACTGGAGAGACTCTCAACACATTCAGCAGAAATGTCTCTACTGGCACAATCAAAGTCTAAAATATTGCTTTTTCCAGAAATTTCCCAGCATTTTACTCTGTTTTGGCAATCAGTGCTGCATCCATAAGAAGCGGGTACTAGAGCAGTGTGGATACAGTTGAAGTCCAAGTGCTTTAAGATGCCATGAACTTGCCATGTCTTTTGGCAGTTTTTGTGAGGTTTTTTTATGTCAACACTTAGGAGTTTGGTTCGATCCTTTCTAGCACTGCTGGGAGGCAGCTTTTTGTGATGCACGCAAGGTGGCTGAGCCAGAGGGAAAAGCTGGGCTGTGCATGCTGGGTGCACTGCAGCAGCCACCCCGTCATGCCAGGACCCCCACTGCTCCCCGTTCCCCTTTCCTGCCTGCCTGCTGCCGGAGCCCTTCCCAGCTCTTTGGGGCAGTGAGGCTCACACTGCCATGGCTCTATACAAAACAGCACTGAAGGGGCCTGTAGGAGCTGTTTTAAGGCAAACATCAGTTTCTTTCCTTCCAGAAGCACTGAGTGAACCAGCCCAGCCTCATCTGGTAGATCTTGTGCTTACCAGAGTTTCCAGATATGGTGCTTCATCATGGATCAGATGCTCATAACATCTTACATTTGTAAGGCATCCTTGCAAAAACATAACACAGCGATTGCAGCTTTGTAGCACGTTGGGCAGAGCACTGGAGGGGAGAGTCATTTCCACTGCTACCTCAGACATCATACAGATGCCTGCTGAAGCAGGGAAGAAAGTGAGGCCAAGGGGAGCCAGCCCAATTAGCGCAGCACCCTGGGCAGGGTGTTTGAGCTGGGCCCTCCATACCGCCCACTGGGACGGGTGCAGATGTGCAAGCAGTGAGTGACAGGCAGAGGAGCTGGGACCTGACTACATTCAAAACCCTTCCCTGAGATTTCCCTGCTTCCTTTTTCTCTTTCTCCCCTTTCACCACGTGAAACGTGCGGTGGGCTGTATATGCAAACACTGACAGATGGTGACACTCGGCTCCAGCTCAGGCAGATTAGAAAGGGAACTCAGTGTTCAAGGGACCAATTACCACTCTGTCCCCTCGGGGAAGAGCATATCAGATGTTTACTGGGGGTTAATAATAAATGAATTGAAAAAAAAATTGCTCTTCGAACACCATATTCTGTGTATTCATGTCAGCAGGTTGTAATTAGCTAATTAAATGCTTGGACTGACAGAACGGCCCCAGTGGGGGTTGCAACATTGCAGACCGCTCCTGAAATATGAGCAGGAAACATCTTGGAATATGTAGGCAGGAGAACAGTTAACACCTCACATTTAATGGGACACTTCTTCCTGCAAAGGTTACTGGGAGAGCTGGGAGGAGGACTTGGACAAGTCCTGCGTCTGCAGAGCTCGCTGCCAAAAAAGCTGGGGACAGAGTGAGGGGGGGCATGCAAGATAAGGAAACAAGCAGTCACAGGCTCTGGGCAGCAAGCAGCCATGGAGGAAAGAAAGGGATAAAGCTTTTGAAACAAGTATACAGTTCAAAATGAATATCAACTAGCTGATAACTCCCGGCTCCTCCTTAAAAGGATAAATTGCTTCGCGGTGGTGAGACAGCTACCGGGAGGCACAATCTACTATAAATATAGGTGTCCAACCATGTATGATTAGTTTGAGTCATCAAAACCAAAGCTACACTTAAGGAAAATGAAAGGCCCACCTTTAACCTCCCAAAGCAGAGGAAATGAGAAAGGCGCATTCAACCTCTTGGCTGCCGTTTGGGTATTAGCTCATGCCGCACACCCCTGCCCTCACTGCTGGCCTTCGGAGATGAGAGCGTTTTGTACCACTGGCATGTCACCACTGCTTGTTTGCTTTCCTGGCTCCTTAGTAGCAGCGGGGTTGGGTTCATGAACAGCAAGGCACCTGGCACACTATACAAATAGGGGAGGAAAATCCATGCCAAATTACAGCACGAATAATGCATCTGCCTGGAATGTATCAAAGGAGGCGTTTGCAGCACTGGCAGTGAAAATGATAGTGTGTCAGGATTTTTCAAGCCCTAGGTTTCTTTGGTCCCACTTTCTAGACACACCGCTTTGGAGGTGAAAAAAACCTCTTACAAGGAAGCAGTCTGGAAGTGTGCAAGCTGTCCTAGCAGGAGTCTCCGCTCACCCTCCGCAGCCACCTTTTGATTGTGCAAAATAACCTGTAGCATCGTGTGCTTGGACCTGCAGCCTGCTAGCATGTTGTAGACACGCAAGACGGCGCTTATCCACCCCATGGTCCTGGGGGGGGTGGAGAGACGATGCAAAGGAAGTTTTCCCTCTTCCCTTCCCTCCCTAGCCCCATTCTGCTCCCAGCACAGCTTGGCTGGATGAGGAGAACTACACAAACTCTTGAAGTTTTGAACAATGATTTCTCAGAGATGAAAGGCTGTGTGGATGAAAGGTGTGAGAAACATATTAAAGATGCCTCCAAAATGTAAACATGAGATATCTACAGAACACAAGAAATCAAAGGGAAACATGCCACTTTACACCTTTCATTCATTACTGCATCAGAATTTCAGGGTATACAAGGCAGCTCGTTTGAAAAGCATTTTGAGATGCTCATTAGACCATATACCAAGGCAGATGAAGAGCCAGCAGATTGGGGCTGCATGCTCGGTGATGTTGGTGCATGCAGGACTCGAAGAGGACCACATTCAGCCAAACCCTGTGAATACGAGGGGTTGCCTGCTTTAGACAGGAGGTGCCATCTAACTTCCAAAAGCAGGAATGCTCTGATGAACTCAGGAGGTCTAACCAAACTTTTCTTTGCTGCAGCTGTGATGTTTTCCTCATGCCCCTGCTAGCACTCTGTGCTCTGTGCTGTAAACATGCCCACCCAAAGAGCCTGAGAGAGGATGGCTGTGATGCATTGCTGCCAGACTGGGATATATATTTGCCCTATGAAAGCTTTCCACCCTCCCCAAATACTTATTATGATTGCAAAGCAAAATCACTGCTGTCCCATGTGTGCCAATCTGAACTGTCCCTGTCCCGTGCCCTTCCAGGGCTGTCCATTCAGCCTCAGGGGTCAGTTTGGTAGGGCAGCTGCAAGGATAACCAGTTTTCTTTTTCTCTTGCCCCTGCATGTGAGGAAATAAGGTAGGTTACTTTGCCCACGATTCATTTTGTTAAGTCTTTCCCTTTGATGAGCCAGCTTCACAAAACTGCAGTCATTCAGGCTCCTGAAAGGGCTTTCTAGCACTGACTTGTTGGGCAGATTATGGAAATAGCCTATTTCATAGTATTTTGGCCAGCTGGGACAAATTCAGCCTTCTTTTCTAGGCCGGTAAGCTCGTGGGTGGCAGAACGGGTGTAATTCAATCAGGTGATGGCAAAAGCTCCATAAATTGAAGGCTCTGTGTGGGGTGTCTCTTCCATGCCAAGCAGAGCCTTATCCATGGGCAGCATTTGCAGCACATGGATGCTCAGAGACAGTGGGGTTTGAGGAAGAGACTCCTTCATGAAGGTGCCCATAGGAAGCCCTGTCTTGATGGGTCCAGATGTGGGTTTGTAATAACCTTCCCAGGCTCTCTTTGCTGTGACCCAAAACGTGGGGAAAAGCATCTGTCCAGAGGTGACTCTGAGCCTGCCCTGACTGGGGTGTACAGCACCTCTGCAGCTGCACACACCTGGCAAGATGCTCTGGTCCCCAGTAAAGCTAACGGACCTGAAACATGTGACATGAGGGCAGCCAGTCACCCGGCTGGTGATTGCTTTAGGAACGGCTCATGAGAGTGCCTCTACCAGAATAACAGAGCTGGCTTTTGGCTTTCAGTTCCCTCTGTGGTCACAGTCAGAGCAACCCTTTGCCCCTTCTGCTGCAGAAGTTTGGGGTGAAGTTTTAAAATCCCCCAGGAGGATCCTTACACCATAAGGACTAGTGAGTAGACAGCCTCAACTGGCTGTGCGGCTGCCCACCCCTGCCCATCACCCTTTGCCACATTCAATCCTGCTGAGATACTCTGCACGATGTCTTCTGGTTTTTAACTTCCTCGGGGCTGGGTTTGGTTTTCTGAATGAGTAGCACCGTTTTCACATACTTACGGGCTCAGGACCTTAAGTAGCACTTTGCAAAACTTTTTTAGACTCTCAGACATCATCCTGCAAATACTTACACTATGCCTACTTCTATACCTATTCCAATGAGGGAACTAATGCCTAAAGTTCAGCATTCTGCTAAGAGCTTTCCCAGATCCTGGCCATATAGCTTGACTCTTTGCAAAAATGATTTCTAGGTACAGGTATGCATTGGCATGGTTGGGATTACAGGCAGTGAGATATTTTCTGTGCAAATATGCAGCAGAGAACTTGCTATTTATGACACCCACTGAGCCCAGCTCATGTTGCCTGTGAGGATAGAAGGAAAGCATACAGTACCCTCCATGGGCAAGAAAGCCCTGGTGAAACTGCCAGCTCCTCGTTAGTGAGCTGTGAGTAGCTAGTGCAATCCTGCTCAACCATAATATTCCAGAACTGAATCATATGACAACATCAGCTATGCTTGTAATTGTCATATCAAAGAACCACATATATTTATTATTTACCAGCACATGCCTTATTGACATTCATTACAAGCTGTTAATGAGGTCCCTGTTTTAATGGCAGCCATGCGGCTAATAACCAGGAGGTGGAAGGATCCTGCCCTTTTGCCAACAGATTTGATTTCTTCACTGGCTTTTGGGCAGCCACATATCGTGTCCACAAATGACAAGCAGCAGGATCATGGGGTCTGCTTCAAGCACATCTGCTGTCACCTCATTTTAGCAGGGTACAAGTAAATGGGAGCCTGGGTGGAGGCCGGCGGCCAAGGAGGAGGTGAAGGGGCAAAAGGTGCTACCCGTGGACACGTCCAAGAGTAACCTGCCCCGCATGGACTGATGCTCACCCAGCAGGCCCCAGCCAGTGTGGGGGGAATGCATGTGGCACGCTGCCCATCCCTGGCAGCCATGGGCTTGTGTGGGGTGCCACTGGCTGCCAGTAACATGGCTGCCCCACACAAGACCCACGCAGGCAGCACTCAGCTGTGGATTGCGATTTGCAGAGTGTTTTGGAGAAACACATATCTCCCCCACCACCACTGCCCCACACAGCAGCCACGTGGGGCATGGGTCCTGGCTGCCTGATGAGGAGGTGATGCTGGGAAGCCAGTCTCCCCGTGCTCATCCTGGCTGCATCAGAGGGATGCCTTCAGCTGGCAGGACACTTTCCAATACAAACTGGAGGCTTGAAGCAAGCCAAGAGAAACTCTTGGCAAAATTCTGGGTGAACCCAGATGGCAGGTTGCGGTGGCTGAGCCTGTGCTGTGGGTGCAGTCCTGCACTCACCCGTTCCCCTGTGCCAGCAGTGCAGCTGCTTTCCCTGCTCATATGCCCCATCCATGGGGCAGGGGATGCAGGATGTTCCCTGAGCTACCCAGCTCCCACCCCTCATGCCCAAAGAGGGAAAAGGGGGGCATCCCAGTGATGCATCCCCTTCACTGCCTTCCAGCCCAGGCCTTCCTCCCCAGGGTGCTGGCAAGGGATGGTGTGCAGGATAAGACCACGCTTGTTGCAGGCACAGGGCGGGTGGCAACGGCTTTGCTAGGCTCACCCTGTCCCTGTCTCTTGTCCCTTTCTTGGGGACACCGGGCGACAGATGCAAGGCAGGCACTAAGAGTGGAGGCTCCCATTATTTTGGCCTTGAGCGCTTTAGGAGCAGTGGCCGCCGTGAGAGTCACCCAGCGTTTGGCCAGATCCCCGATGGCTTTGCACATTCCTTTTCTTTCCCTGAATGAATGGCCTAATCTGGCTGGAGGGCATTGCAAGGCCCAATAGCCAGTTTGCTGCACCTGCTCATCAGGGATTGAAACACCTGCCGTGGTCTGGGCTTAGCATTTAAGTGCTGCTATTTGAAGACAAGTCTTGTCTTTTGTTTCTGCCTGAGCCTCCTCCCAGCTCCCCCTCCCCTTGAAAGAAAACACACACACAGAAAAGAAAAGAGAAAAACACTGTGCTGGGTGGTTTTTCTTGGACAGGGCTCATTTTTCCTCTCATTTCCCACAGAAGCAGCCCTTGCTTTCCATGTTAGGTGCATCACTGGGAAATGTTACTCACACAGGCGAAGCGAAGCATGAGCACTTTCATTTTGCTCACAGCTGCTTAAAAGGTCTGTGCTGATGTTAAAACGTGTGAGTGTTGGGTGGTTACACTCTGAAGCGCTGCTGTATCGTCTTGATACAGGGAATAAATGCTATGCAATATACTGATGCTTTTAATGAGAACAGATGTTCTGCTTCTACACAGCCTCCTACCTACATTTGACCTTTACATGTTTTTCAGGTTGTTTTCTTGTGACAACAAACAAATATTATTGAGTCAATAGCTAATGTGATATTTACTTAATGGGGAATTAGAAGGAAGTTGTGTCATTTGTGCTGGTAAATTAGGAAGTAAAGAAAACAGGTTTTGTACAAGCAATGTGATTTCTCTTTTTTTTTCTTTTTTCTATTAGTGAATGTGTGTATTTGGGTGACTAAGGCACTTGAGCTGTGTAAGAAAGCCTTGGTTTTGCAAGATTTGTTAATGAAGATGCTAGAAAGATATAAAATGCACTAAATGGATTGGACAGAAACCAGCTGATACATCTCCAGAGTTAATAGAAAGCAAAAAACACGTTTGTAGTGGCTCTCAAAGTATGTGTTCTTGAACCAAGTTCTTCAACACTTCTGTCAGTGATCTGGAAGAAAACTAAAAGCCATGTTGTCTACAAAGATTGGCAGAGAGCAACATCTGCAAGGGAGGTAAGTAAGGAAGAACAGACTCCAGGGAAGGGAGCTGGGCAGAGCTACAGGCCTGAGTAAAGAGAAGGGAAACATGTCCATCTCCAGTGTAACAGAAAGGGTTCCCCGCCCTGCCCAAGCACCTACCCTGGGAAAGGAAACCTGGCAATGCACCAGTCCTCAGTCTGCCAAAGTCTAACAAAAACTAGAGCAAGAAGTTGAAATTAGAGAGGTGCAAGCTAAAGGGTAGGTTTGTAACAGAGAATAATGAACCACTGGAATTACTGAGGGCTGTGACAGATTCCCTGTCACTGGAGGCTTTTAAATCACATCTGAATTTCCTCGTATGTTCCCCTACTCTCCCCAGAAAGAGATGCTTTACTTAAATCAGAGGACTTTTACATGCTGGGAAAATCAGGCAGGATGACCACTGTGGTGCTGGCTTTAAAATTTATGAATATGGTTGACCACAATTTTAACAGAAGCTGATTGGAAACAATTTTAACAGAAGCCAAAACCATGAAAATCTCTCACTTATTTTAGTTTCATTTATCAAAAAATATTTGTGGGATAGCTAAGGAATATGGAGGGAGAGCCAGTTTGGAGATATTTCTGGGGCAATTGTAACATCATGTTAAATAAATAGGGAGAAAATTTATGCCCAAAATAAGAAAAGGCTTGTTCATTCAGTGATAATCAGCTAAAAAAGTTCTATACATTGGGGGCAAAATAATCATGTAGTTAATTTTTTTGGGAGCAGTTCCTAATAAAAGAAGAGCAGGAGATCCTGCGTTTATCTGCACGATAAGCTGAACTTGCTTTAGGGCACAGATCAACTGCTAGAAGGCTTAAGAAATTTCTTCTGCAGGTAGCTTAGAAAGCGATATGTCCTCCATGAATGCCTTAAGAGGCAAGAGAAGCTCACTTCAGTTAGCTGGGAGCTTAGCCTAAGCCTGCTTCATGAAAGACACCAGGAGTTTTATCAAGAACTTCAATCAGCTGAGTCCTCATACAGTTTTATGTAGTGGTGCCCTTGATTCCTTTGTGATCCTGGTATTTTTTGTGGCTAAAGGATGAGGGACTGCCCACCGGGAGCAAGGTTTGGGTTGGAGCTTTCTGTTGTTGTCTTTGCCTGGAGCATCTAGTGGGAGGCCGCTGTCGGAGGTACGATGTCAGCTCTGATGTGATCTGGCACAGGCTTCACTGTTACGAATTCCCTTGGCTGTTGCCTCTCAGAGGCTATACCAGCAAAAACATAAAACAAAATACAGATCAGAGACAACTCTGCTTACATGTCCTTAGCAGTACACAGGGAATATCTTCATTATCTTTGCCTCTGAGATTAATCATACAGGACTGTTGTCCTTTCCAATTGCGTGCGAATATAAAATAGTGCTGTCTCATAGAAAATAATTCAAAGGAAAAGAAGTTTCATGTTGTTCTACCTAGAAGTGCCTGTGTCTTTGTCCTCCACATGGTGTAACTCATCTCTTTCCAGCAACATGGCACTGGGTTGTACTCTACATATATACAACTCATAGAACAGCACATAGCACCAGATTGGCACCTCACTGACACCAGCATGAATTTCCAGTGTTACTCAGGTGTGAATTCGAGTTACAATGTATTTATTACAGTGGGAGCCTCAGACTAGGTTAATTCTCAATTAACAGCTAACAAAACCGCCAAGAAAAAGTCGCAGTGGCTTTGAAGGGGAGGATGCTTTTCATGTAATGTACCATAGAGAGTTAATGGTTACAGTGCAGCGGGTGGAAGTAAAGCCACTGCAGGTGTGTTGCTTAATGAGGCGCTAATTGGGCAGGTGCAGAAAAATAGGGGACAGGCAGGCTCCCCAGTTCTGGGGAGGGAAGAGGATTTTGTGCTGTGGAGAGTGATGCTGCAGCAGAAAGAAGGATTCATTTGTTTTTATTTGTGGCATTATCTTCACATAATCAGCAGAACACGAGGTTGTTGGCTGTAGTAATAAGGAAAGAGGTCTGCATGCTGGAGGAGCATATTGGGTAATGGAGGTTTGGGGAGATAAGGTGGTAAGGCAGAGCATGTGGGACCAGAGAGCTCAAGCTTGCCAAAGAATGGAAGTGAGTTATTTGTAGTGATCTCAAAAATAATGTGAGGCTTAATGGTAGAGCTATTTGGCTGTTGGAAGATGTTTTGGGGATGTGCAGTGGCAGCTTTCTTGACAGAGATATTTGTAATACCAAATTAACTGGTGTTTCTTCCCTGTAACAGAAAAGTGCTTCAGGTAAGAGAAACACAGTAGAAAAGAGGGTGTGCTAGAAATAGGATAAGAAAGGGACATACTCCCTGAAGCTTTCAAATAACGTGCTTTTTCCATAGCTAGAGAAGGCGAACCCCTCTAATATTCTCAACTTCACTGTGTACCCCTTAAAGTTCCTTGCTGCTTAGAGGAGACGGCTATTGACAAGAAAAGATGAGTGAGTGTACTGTGACACAGTCTGTTACAATGGATGTTCCAAGAGAAAGGGATGAGTATAAACGCTGTCAAGTACAAAGTTTTTTGTGCTTTGTATTGAAGCAATCCCCTCCACATCCATCCTTCCTCACTAGAAGGATCACTGGTGGACTGTGGTGGCTTTTTTGTTTTTTTGGCTTAAGAGGCAATCTGTAATTAGCTTTCCTCCACCATGTTCCCTCCATGCCAAAACAAACATGTCGATAAAAGTCTGATGTTTAGATGCAAAAAAGATACACATTTAATTAAATGTGAAGCTGATTTGTGAGAATGGAACTTGTGGAGAAGCCACTAAAGAGCGTCACACAGAGTGTGAAGAGCAAGAAGCAAATGTTTGAAGAAAAAGAACAGTGTGAATATTATGATTTCAAGGCACAAACATTGTAGGAGTGAAGCAAATGGTAAAGCAAGCAATTTCTGGATAGTTGAAAAGAATATCTGCTCAAATATCAAAATATCTTGCATCAAATTAAGGCCTGAGAAAAAACTTCATAAAACTTCAGAGCATCGTGCTTGGGACATATGTATGGAGAAGAAAATCTGGTGGATGAGGTCCTGTGGGACTCTGTGCGTGCTGTGTATTATGCGAGGGCTCAGTTTTCAAACCTTTGTTAGTTTTACTAAACAAACACGTGTTCCTATTAAACGTTTCTCCCGAGGTGTCAACTACTGACAGTACATCTTCCTAAAACATATGACAATTGTCAGATGACTAGCCAACAGTTTGTAAAGTTTCCATTATTCTCTAGTTGCTGAAGAAGCTCAAGGGTGCAACGGGAAGCTTGGCATCAGGAGCACTTTAGCAGTTAATTTCTGCACAAAATTTGTTAAGCATAGAATCTGTGCTCAAACATCAGAAGTGTTAATTCAATGGAAGCATGAGTTTGGGGCCTGCTTTTAAACAGCAGTCTGGGGGCATACATGTTCTCTGGGAAAACTGTATGCATCAGCAGCAACTGAGTGTCATAAAAGCTAATGTGAGGAGTCATGTCCATTTGAGCTTGTTGGTGTTTCATGTGCTTTTCATCTCATGATACTGGAGACAGGCAATACTGACTGAGGAAAAAAAACGTTGCTTGTTTCTCTACAATCTTCAAATGTGCAACCGTAAGGCTCTGTGTGGAGGATACTGTTGTGGAACACTTGCATGCAGTCCAGGCGTTGCTCTGACACAGTGTTTTGTTAGGCTGAAATCAGCACAACATGCACACAACAATGATGACAATAAAGGTGATTTTCTTGTTTTGGTAGAATTGTATAAAACATTTGAAAAGTGCTGAAGTTTAAAATCCTCCTCAGAAATGAGAGAAATCATAAAGCAGTCCGTGGGGAAAAAAATAATTTGTTAATAGATGTTATTTACAAAAAATAAATACTAGCAGCCACTACATTCATCTACAGGTGGAGCACCTTAACAAAACCACAGTCAACATCATTGCTGTCTGAAAACACATTTCCCTAATGTTGAGGCAAACTTGTTTTCTGAGGAAAGCAGAATGCGAAGAATAGCATTGAAACATTTTCTCTTTGGTCACATCAACTAAAAATGCTTTTTTTTGAGCAGAGAAACATGCTGAATCATTTAGTTAACTTACTGTCGTTTATAATCAATTGTCTAAGCTGATACAAAGCCATGGGAAGGCTTCCTTTTTGTTTCTTTTCAGGCTGCAAATAAGAGCTGAAAATAAACAGCCTTCAAATCGCCTCTTACTAAGCACAAACAATTACAATAAGATAGACAAATAACAGTGTATGCATGAAAGTAGTTTAATACATGATGAGATATATAATCTGTCAAAGATCGCTGTCTCAACACCATTTTCCATGACAACAAAAAATCGCAAATTTTGTTGTTTACTAAAATACAATACTGATGAAAAACAATAATAACCCAAATATGTGAACTCTGGCTGTTTGTTTTCATTAGTTGTTAATAACTGCCACTGTTCCTGACTGCAGGCACGAAGCCTGCTTTCTAAATTAGCAGGAAAATAAAAATCTTATGCTGAAAACACAAACAGATTTCCAATTTCTTTGTAGGTCTCTTTCAGAGGCACTCACAGGAATGGGTGGCTGTAAGGACCTCCAGGACCCCTGGCTCCTGGCAGGGGACCGCTTCTGCTCCACAAGACTTGCCTGACCCTGTGCTTAGACACTACTAAGGAGGATTTTGTCTCACAAGCTACCCTGCTCCAATGGTGTAACCAATGACATTACCAAACCAAAGTGCCTATTACACCTTCTTAATTATTATGTTTTCATAGAATTGTAGAATCAGCTAGGTTGGAAAAGACCTTAAAGATCAAGTCCAACCTTTACCCCAGGACTGCCAAGCCCAACACTAAACCATGTTGCTAAGGACCTCATCTACATAGTTTTTGAACACTTCCATTTCCCTGGCCTGTTCCAATGCCTGATCACCCTTTAGGTGAAGAAATGTTTCCTAACATCCAACCTAAACCTCCCCTGGCACAACTTGAGGCTGTTACCTCTTGTCCTTTTCCCTCTGCATTACTAGTATCTCCTTTGTTACTTCATAATGCAGTTAATCTTGTCACACTGCCAGAGGAGATGAGGAATAGCTGATCATACTAATTAAAACAACATCCCTTTATGTACTGGGATATGTTCTCCTTATAGCCTGTTTCACTCTCCCTCCTCCCTGTCAAGGCAGACCTGTTTTCTGCCATGAAAGGCAGCCTCTTCCTTCAGCCTTTCATGATTTCTCAACCTCAGTTTTTTGGTCTGCCTTCTATTATCTGTCTTCAGAGCCCGAAGCCAGGCTCACTACCCCAGCTGAGACTTCAGAAGCATTTGAAATATGTATTTTCAATGGCTATCATAGGGCAAGTGCATTGACCAGTTGAAGATGTGTTTTTTTCACTTTCTGAGGTCACTGAAAAGTGACCTCAGTTCGAGGTGCACTGTAACTACCATGTATTTTCAGCAATACTACTGTTTACCTAGCCTGTGCACTTTGATTTTTTTTCTTTTCTGTTTCCAACAGACAATATGACAAGACCATTATGGGAGAGACCCAGCTGAGGCTGGCTGGCTCTCACCTCCTCTTACTCTCCATGTTTTGTGTCCTGATTTGCAATGACACCAGCCGCAGTGGCTCACCATGGCCCTGGTGTTACTGGGAAATCAAGGCTGCCATACAGGATGGGCTGCCTGGGCTGTGGCCACGGCTTCCAGCTCTTGCTGACATTCCGTGCTGCAGAAGCTGTAAGATGTGGAAAGCCTCAGCTGGCCCGTAGCACTGAAGCGGAGTGCGAGGGGTGCACCCTGCTCCTCCCTCACCCAAGCCCATGTCTTGAAGCCTGAAGGCTGTGTACACAGCAGGCACTTGGCTGTGCTGTCCCTGTAACACTTGGCTTTCTCATTGTGTTGCTGTGTGCCGTTTGCCTCTGTTCAAAGACAGTGCTAAGGCATGACCAGCCTGTTTCCTCACTGGTAGCTGCATCTCCAAGCGCAGAGAAGCCACTTTCCTCTCTCATACTGCACCACAGACATGATGCAATGTGGTAAAAGGCGGATACAACCACAACAGACTTTTTTTGTTGTGGTCCATACACTAAACCACAGCTATGAGTGGTTTTACTGCAAGTACTGCAGTTGCCAGGAGATTATGCCATGATGCTGCACTTGTGCTCCTGTCTCCTCACTCAAGCTTTTGAGGTACACATTGCCACACTTCCATAAGTGTGGCTTGCCCCCATTCCTGGGCATCCTTATGCCACATCTGTGGTTACTGCAGGAATTTCAGCAGCAGCCCTGTCCCACCCAGGCAGTCCTGCTGGAGCAACGGCATGATGTTTCGTGGCTGGGAGGAAGCACTGGCTGCAGTTTCAGCCTGCTCAGGAATCACAGAGGTACGTCCTCAAGTGCACCAAGAGACAAGGTGGGCTGCTGCTGAAGACCCGATCTCTACCATATACATGTTTGGGATCTCTGGGACTGCTCTCTGGTGCAAGCTGAAGTGCGGTAAGGAGAGACTGCCACAAAATTCACTTCAGAATTGCACTCCAGATCTGAACTGAAACACAAATGTGAAAGCATCTTAGATTGGTACTGTTATATATTTTTTTGTCAAGAATAAGCTGAAGCTCACAGAAACAGCTGTGAAACCTGGTTCACTACAGCTACCTTGCAAAGGTTATTAGGCATTAGGAATGTGCTCCAACACCACCCAATAGCAAATGCACTTTAAGAAACATTTGCAGTGGCCATACGGACAGTAGGTAGTGGGGAGTACAGGAGTTTTGGGCAAGGTCAGTGGAAAAACAAGTGTTCCATCTGTGGGAAAAATGTGACATGGATGAACCATGAATGAAATGCCAAACTTACTGCCAGTTTTAGTCAGAAAGTGGTTACAGGTTAAATCATGTGTCTTGTGAATATTTGTATTTGTCAGAAATATTAATGTTTTCCTGCAAAATGAATCCTAAAATGCGATTGTTGCTTGGAGTGTCAACATCAACTATCAGTTTGGGATTCACCTGCTTCCTTCAGGTCAGAAGCTTGTGCTCCCTTAGGCAGTTACTTACTTCCAAAAATAATGCAAACATTTTATATGCTTGTCTTCAGGAGTCAGGATTAATGTGTTTGCCTGTTTGGGTGCAAGAAGCTTCTAACAAACTCAGTTCCTCTGGGAATGTCAATGCCAAGTGGCAAGATGTGGTGTTTATCCTCTCAACAGGCTGGCTTGCACCCGAACAACCAGGCAAACACTGCCTGAAAGTGGCAAAGCATTTGCAGTTATGAACAAGCTATTTTAAAAGAGAGTGCATTTCACTGGCTATCAAACTAAAACAGAATAGATATTTCTATATCGTACACTACACCGCTGATTTTGCTACAATAGAAATAGAGAAAACTTTGCTTTCTGCACAACCATGCATAAAATTATATTTCTTACTTTAGACACTGTTTTCCACCCGGTTCAGATGTGCTGCCTTCTCCATTCCTTCTTCATTCCTGCCTAAACCAGCATGAGACATACGGCTTGGCTCAGCAGGAGCCGCAGTGTCACCACCAGCCCAAGCCCCTATGTGAAGAACTGGCAGCAAAGGCCTGATGGCCTCCAGGGTAAGATGCAAAGAGCACAACCAGGCTTTTTGTTTGCCTATTGTTTAGGTGGTACCAAACCCCGCCCTGGCATCAGCAGCCCCAGAGCAAATCCTGCAGCCCTGTGCAGCTAGGAGATGCTGACACTTGTCAACTGAGGGTCTTCATTCTTTTAGTGAATCTTAAACACGCAAAGCTTTTTGTCACCAGTTTGCTATGTTTTAGCATAAATGGATAAACAGGATCTCTTCCCATTGTCCTCTCAGGAAATCATTGTGGACGAATGTGCCAGGTAGCATGAAGGGATACCCCTGTACTCTTACATTGGGGTACTCACAAGCTTACGCTCATCCTCAGGTCTTACCTGCATCCAGAGTGCCCATCTGCTAATGCACAGCTGGTGTGCATCAGGGGTACACCCACCAAAATACCTTGCCTGCAGTAGGGACCAATGTCTGTTAGTACTGTCACTGGTCCCACAACCTGAGAAACCACAAAGCCTAAGTACAACACAGGGCAGTGTTGTGTCATGGGCTGTACCAACAATGGACAACGAGACCATCCCTCCCCCAGAAAAAGCTGAAACTCTAACAAGTAGCAGCTACACTAGCAGAGAGACAAGAGCCAAATGTGAGCTGAGCTCCCCCTCTGCCTCCACCTAAAAAGCTTGCTGAATAATGTTGTAGGGACAGGGAAAGGAATAGCTCCTCAGGGTCTCCAGCAGCCCTCTGCATGGCAATTTTTATAAAGAAATGGTTTAATACTAAAAAGCAAAGAAAGAAGCTGGAACTACGTCTCATTTTCTGTATTTCATGATTGAAAGCTTAAACATTATGAGTGTAATATTTGCCAAACACAGGTCTCAGCTTGGGTAGGTTTTTTCCTGTTCTGCGAAGTAAAATACCTGGAATCTGGTGATCTTGCACTGAGAGCTAATTTTAAAAGCTATGCTTAAACATTAATTTAGAATCCTTTTGGTCTATTTAAACTTAAAGATAGTGCCATTTTAAACAGAAAATTGAGCAAAGCATCAGCAGGAGATTTAGCCTGATTGCTGTGCACGTTTAAAAGAAAATGCTGTGCATGTTTAAAAGAAAAAACACACTTAGGCGTTGTGACATTCAGTTTTTAAGAAACCCAGTTTAATTATATTTTCCCTAATTAAGGATTTCATTATAGGGGATCACATGATTTAATTATATCAATACCCCAAAGACCTGATTGTGAACATAAAATGTGGATTAAAAAGATGCCTCATCACTTAATTACCTGCTAGATTGGAACAGATCCATGTTGTAGGTCAAAAGGGACATAAAATGCAGGCTTCTGCCTCCCTCTTTGTTGTGTGTGAAGGGCTCTGTGCATGGGGAGAGAGGGAGGGGGGGAGTGCTCTTGTGTGTGTAATGGGAGTGATAATTACCTGTGAGCAGTTTTCTAAGCATATATTGAGATAGACAGATATATTTTAATGTATTTATTAATTTATTTTAAAATTTTGGTGAAGTCTGTGGTGGAGTTGAGCTGCTTATTCCAGCTTACAGTCTAGCAGATGCTTGCGTATTTCTTCTCGATATATAAGGTCTTGTCTTTCAGAGGGAAGATGTCAAGTAGTGAGAAATCTTAGGCTGGGGGGTTAGATCCTCCTGAAGTGAGCATATGGGTACCTGGTGCTGTAGCAGTGATTGGAGCTGTTTGGGTACCAAAGCGAGGCAAGAACAAGGTCTTCTGACTACAAGGCAGCTCCCTTGAAACTACTGCTAAAAGCTGATGCTGATATGTCCCTGGTCCTTTCTATGGCTTTTCGAAAGGCACCAGAAGGATAAAGAACTGGATGGTCTAGTCATTTAGGGCTAATCCCAACCAAGACACCTCATCATAGGAATGAGCAAGGCCCGCACCCCACAGCTGAGGCCAGCACCTACCCGTGGACACTGCCACTCTATCCTTCTGCCCTGGACACGGCCACCCTGCCCTGCCTGCCCTATAGACACAGCCACCCCATCCCTCCTCCTCCTTCGCATGGCCACCTCACCCTGCCAGCCCCATGGGCAGACCCTGGAGGAGGCTTTGTGCACACACTGGGGCAATGTGCCTGAGCGATGTGAAGCAAGGGAGCACCCTCAGCTGTTAAACTAACATCTGCAAGTGGCACAATGCTATGGGATGGAGACCTGTTTCTTTGATTTGATCTTCTTTACCTAAGCAGGTAAATGCCCTAGTGACAGCATCATTGCAGATGGCATCACAAAGGCCCGGCTGGCACCAGCTGAGTTGGCACAGTCAGATTATCATGTTCGAGTTTGTGTCTGTCTGTTTTTTCCCTTCTTTGCTGTTCTAACAGCATTTCTATTACTCAGTCAACATCCTCAAAAGGACAGAGACCAACATAAAGAGTAAATTTAGTTATCACTGGCAAAAAAACCTGGGTCACACAAAAAACTAAATGATGCTAGTCTATCTTTTTAATTCTTTCTTTTTTAACTCCTTCCCTCTCCCTCTCTCATCTGGGCTTAAAGGGAGGCTGGAATTGAAGTCGCAGGGTCTCCAGGGCAGTACTGCGGAGCAGTGCTGCTTAATGGGTCAGCTGGTGGAGAGAGCCGAGCACATGTTTCCTTTGCAGTTTTCATCTTCATACTTCACAGGGCCCAGGAACTGATTGATGGAATTCTTTTTTTTAGCATAGCTTTCTTGAGGCCTAGAGCCTGCTTTTCTCAGCCACACTGAACATATGTCCACATATTCCCTTGGGCAGTATTTAAATGTGTGCATCCATGTGGCTGTATTTGTTTAGTGTGTGCTCCTACCGATCTAATGGGACCTTTCCCATGACCCATTGCTTCCCTAAGTTTGCCACTTGCTGCTGTCAGGCGAGGGAGGCTTTAACTTGGATGGCTGTAGCTGTAAATGAATGGGATTTCCCCCACCTCCCCTTTCAGTCCTTTCGACGGCACCCTCTTGCTGATGCATCATCTAATGCAGTTTAGTTGAGAACCCTTCCTCATGCTGTTGAAAAAAGCCAAACCTAAACAGACCCCATCTGTTACAATCCTATGTTGACTTATGTGAATGCAAAATTTGCCAGGCTGCTTTCTGCTTGTAAATAAGCCATCCTCTGAGAACAACATTCATTCCTGGAAAATGCCCAGTAAGATGTGTATTGCTTGCTACAGTGGATACCTGTAATGCTAAACTTTCCTGAGAACAAGAAAAGCAGTGGTTGCACATAGCACACACTGCCCTTGGAGGAGTCACTGTTCAGTTCTGCATGGTATTTAACTTTCCTGAGGTAGGCAGCTCAGTGAGACCCGAACCAGAATAAAACTGTCTTTAAGACATTTCCAGCGTACACCATGAAGCTATTGCAGCTGCATGCAGAAGCCTGATCACATCATACCTATGCTCTGTCTTTCTTTTTCAGCTAAGAGCTTGAAGAATCCCACATGACACAGGTAAAGGAGGTGTTCAAGTGGGTGCAGAAACAGTGGCTGAGTCGATAGAGCTGACAAAGTGCAAAACTATATTAAATCTTCCACATTTGCACACATTTAAGGCTGTGCCAGAAAATACTGTAATGTACACAAAAAATATATACAGTGTAAATTAAGAAAAAAGAGATTAATTATATTGTCTGCAAGAGTTCCTGTTCAAGAGTGGAGCTTTCCTGTCCAGCACTGTCCTGCCCTTCAGCAGTCAAACATCAGAGGGCTGAGAGCTGAGACAAACTGCCCCCATATCCCTACCGAGTTGCACATGGGACACCTCTCCTTTAGTGTCCTGGCAAATGCCCACAGCATTACACCATGACAAATCCTGCTTGGGGTGAGGCTAAGAGCAAACCTTCCATGTCTGTGCTACGGGCATGGGCTCAGCTCCCTCTTCCTGCATTCTCTGCATGGGTTGTGCTGACAGCCAAAAACGGTGTATGGGAATTCACTCTGGACATCCAAATGTCATCTGTGGACCTAGACTTAGCTATGTCTTTTAACTTGACATAGACTGGGGATAAAATCAGCTGAAGAACAGGAATGAATATACAAAATGCAGAGTGTTTGTTAAACGTTACATTTTCTATCAAGTAAAAAACAGTTTTACCAGCAATATCAGTAGGAAATGTGTCAGGGACTGAGAAACAAGACAAGACAACTCAGACATCCTAAGACTAAACTGACTTTTTTGTAGGAGAATTATTGACTAAACAAGAGGACTGCAGCTATATTCCCACACATGGGGCTGACTTCCCCGCACAGCCTCACAACCCTTCCCTCCTTCTGCCTCAGCTCATGTGTCTCTATGGGTCTTGGTACAATGGCAGCCTGACCTGAAAATGACATGAGAAAGTAGCTGCAGCCTGTTAAAAATGGTTCTAGTAACATACTTTTGAACGGATCACACTAAAATTCAAAGTTAGCAGGACCTTTGCAGAAGGCTATTGAAATTAATGGAGGAGGTACTAACAGCCTGAAGTCTCCTGGCCTTTTGCTCTGTATCTGTTACATGTCGTCTTCAGCTTTGCTGTTCCACTTTCCTACCACTCTCCAGCATTACAAGATGGCTTGTCTTGATGCCCTTTCTTCTCTCCCCTTTCATTCTCATTCCCCCAGACTGCACACTTTGCTCACCCCTTCCCCGCTTTCTTTCTAGCCTCCTCTGTTTTACTTTCTCCTTTACTAACATTCCATCTAACAGCATCTGCTCCCACCGCTGTTCCCACAGGGAAGGGCTGACAGGGTGATGCCTTGTGCCAGCCTGTTCCTGAGGATCAGTGCTGCATTCCCTCCCAGGTTGTCCATCCCCACACACGTGCAATGCTGCCGAGTCACAAAAATAATGAAATTAGGGTTTGGGATTCTTGTTGCATCTATACCTCTAAATTAAGTAACTCAAGGTGCAGGTCCACAGAGCACAATCACCTACACTGATAAATATTTAGTGTGTCTCCTGGCCAGCATCTTGCCAGAGTCCAGCCAGGAGTGACAGACAGATCCCAGGCACAGCTCGGGGCTTGGTGGGGCGACATGGGCCGTTCCCAAGGAAGCTTATATGCAACAAGCATATTTTGGCAATTTGAGAGTTTAGCTGCTTGGGCTTTGCTGCATCCCATTAGCTGGCCTCAGGATCAGGGAATGGGCCCTAGCACTGTTGATGGCTAATATAGTGCAGCTATTTGTGGCTTACGGTGTATCAAGCTTGTGCAGTAACAATGTGCATTGTCCAGGTCCGGCACAGTCTGCAAAAAGAGAAGTGATAGCACACAGGTACACCTTTCGTAGAGGTTTTCCCCAAAGTGGTCATTCATTTCTCACCAATGCAGTCACGTTGCCTCCTGCAGGAAGGTTTTAGAAAGCTTTGCACAGCAAGACACTGCTGAGCAAATGCTGAACGCAGCCACTGTATCCAAAGTGCCTTTAATAGTTGGGATGATGAGTACGATTAAAACATCATAATATCAATTTCTAACGCACTCTATATTTATAATGTCACGGTCTGGCTTTTTTATCTCTTTTTTAATGGCAAAAATTCAGAGGAAGCACAGTCACTGCCAAAAGCCTGAGTAACAAAAGCCATCAGGTTACCTCAGGGGCTGACAAATGACAACATGTTATTATACATATGGTAAGTCCTACTGTAGAGATGCTGTCATGTGATCTTGTGCTGGGATATTAATCACTGGTGGTTTTGTCACTCTGAAAAGGAAGCATAAAGTGATGGATTAGCTTATTTATGCCTCCCAAGGAAATTTTTCTTTTCAAGTTGATTTTTAGTCTTACTTTCTTTAATCTACTGAACAGTGCACCTGCTGGAAAATACTCTGGGAACGGGTGACCAGGGTAGCATTCTGATTTTGCTAGACTTTAATGGTTTGGTTTGTTGGCAGTTTTTTTAATTCCTTGTTTCTAGGATACTGGCCCCAGGAGTTCAGCAGGCACTGTTGTACACACAGGGTACCCACCACCACACTGCTGCCTTCAAGGCTTTGAGACTGGCTGGAGATGCCAGTTAGTACATGCACTTTGGAAACTATTAGAAAACTTTAGAGGGGCATCCAAATACAACTATAATGTCCTCATGAGGTAGGAAGAAAAGTTCTGCAGACTATAACTAGCCAAAGAAACAAAGGAGGGTCTCCTGCTGGTTGTAAACCTTCTCAGAATGTGATGAGTTGGTAACATGAAAAAGGAAACAGACTTAAACCCCTCAGTATGTGTCACAGTGATTTCTTCAGTCAAAATGACATCATAAAATGAGGGAAATTAATTACTAATTTCATCAGCACTTTCACACTTGTTGGTCAAATCTGAATGTTTGTTTTAAAGATATCTAATTGGCTACCTAAACTTTGATGTCTAAAAGTTGATTAGTTAGGCTATACCTGTCTCCTATCAGCACATGTTGATTGTGTTAATGACAGTAATGAAGTTTCAGCTCTCGCTTCCATCTTAGATGAACCATTCCCTTATCTTACACCGGGTTATCCAATTTAGACTTTTAATATGGAAGCAGCACGAAGCTCTTTCTCAATACATCAGATTGTTTCCTGTGCATCAAGATTTATTTATAAAAATCAGAAAAAATCAAGTAAAGTGATCCTGGGCCACTCCTTTGACAACTCTTGAGTCTATCTGGGCTTCTAACTGTAGTATCCACTACTGAATATCTTTCTTAATCACTCTTGCAACAGAAAATATTTCTGATTTATAACTTCACATAAGCATGACATCTGGCTTTTTACCAAAATAATTTGCTTTCTAATAACATAAGTTGATGAAAAATGATGCAATTAAAGTTCTAAATTTTGATAAGGGGCATTCTTAATTGCTGGGATCATGAAGGAGAAAATATGTTTTCAGCAGCTAGAGAAACAGTTACCTTTTCCAGTTTAAATAATGTTCACTTCCTCATCTCTGCATCAAAGTGCTTTGTGAGCCTTTTAGTTTGTTAAACAAACTGAATGAATCAACACCATATGCAGCGGGGATGCAGCAGTGCTGGGGGTGCTGGGGGAGCTGATGCTGAGATGAAGAACTGACCCGGTTGTGGACACCTGCATCCCAGACCTTGAGCCCCCACCTGCAATCCACAAGGGACACTCCCATTCTTACAGCCTCTGTGTCAGCCTTGCTTTTCACACAGAGCGTGCTACACTAATGCTTTTGTCAGTATCACATGCCAATCATCTGTTTGTGCTCATCTTTACTGATCCATTAAAAATGTGGTTTCATCACAGTTTTATTGGCTGTTCCTGTATGCATTTCATTCACACTCTTAAAACAATCCAGACTCAGTAATTTTTTCCTCTGCTGATATTGTGAAATCTGTTCTATGGACCTGGACACAGCTGGGATGTGAAAGCACAGGGATCCGCCAGTGCTGCTGGACTCTACATCCGTCTCTGACTGGGGGGGCTTTAACTCTACCACGTTTATTTCCTACAATCATTTCTGTGCAATGGTGGCCAAGACCAGAAATTACCCTTTTTTAGGCATTTGCTTTGGTGCTGAGTGAAATTTATCTTTCCTCGAGTCCATTTCTTCTGGTCCATTTCAGGAATTGGACGTCCTTTGCCGGTAGCTGTTATAAACCCACCATTCCCTGCCCACAGCCATGTCCCCGTTCTCTGCTGGGTTTGCCAGTCATTTTGGCAGCCTTGATTTTTCTTCTCAGATTTATCATTGCTGCCTCTGTCTAAACTGAGGAGGGACTCAGAAACACTACCAGGTCACTGTAGGGCAGGATAGACCCACCTGCCAATCTCACATACTGCTTTCATCAGAAAGTGGCTTGTTAAGAGTTGTGAAGTGCTCAGGACCCTGAAGTAAGCCATAGTAGAGCACTACAATTTATTTCAGATGTAACTGGTATGATCTTCTTTTGGCTTTCTCTAAGGAAACAGTAATTTCTGACACAGAGAAAGCCTGCTTTCCCTTCGGTAGCAGATAATTTTGCCATGTTCTTGCAATGTGAAATAAGTACAATGGCAATGTTGAAAATAATAAGGCAAGCAAAGTACCTTCTCTGTGCTTGAAGGTCTCAGCTGGTGTGCTGTGTCCAGGCTGGGGCACCATGCTTCAAGAGGGATGTGGACCAACTGGAAACAGTCCAGGGGATAATGATGAGAGAGCTCAAAAACATAACCTATGAGGGAAGGCTGAAAGAACTGAGGTTGTTTAGAATAAGGAGAGGACTAAGAGGAGATGCAATAACATAAATGCAGCTATGTAAGTGGTTGCTGCAAAGAGGAAGGAAATAAATTCTTCTCTATATTGGCTGTGGTCAGGACAAGAAAAATGGGCCGTACTGGAGGACTGCAGGAGGATGCAGTCTTGGCTTTCTGGTACAGTGTTGGGCTGAATTTGCAGGAGACAGTCTGAGCAGTGTGGAAAGGAGAAAATGCACAGCTTGGATTGTCCCTCATCAGGGCAGTCCACACCTGTAAAAGTAACGTGTTCGACCCGGAGCAGAGAAGGAGCCTGAGGCTGGAAGAAATGATGACAATCAGGCCAGCTGTAGGGAGAAACAAAATGTTTGTTTGGACAATTTGCATCTGTTGCTTTTCTTAACCGGATAAGAGAGTACACTGTGTAATATACACACACCAGCCTCACTTACCGACAGAGACTTAAAATATTTATATCACAGACAAACAATGCCAAGGAACTCCCCTACAAATGCAGTGATTTAATAAACACAGTACTGCAATGTAGCATTTATCTTTATTATATATAATCAGCTGTTGCTTTTACTTGGGTAGAAATAATGTCAAACTGAGCCAAGGTAAGACAGGAAGGTTGGAAGGTTCCCATTTCCCCAGTCCCAGACATACACACCTTTTTGGCTTTTGCAAGTACATATGGGATCTAAGACTGTGTGAGGCACAGCTAAGCAATTCGTGCTCCAGCCCTACAAAGGACTGTGCATCTCACAGACCTAGTGTGGTCTTCTATAGCAGCGCCTCTGCCTCCAGCAATCAGTTGCTAGAATAAACATCTTCTGTAATACTGCTGAATAAACAACTATGTATGTATCTAGGCAAATGATGCACATTGCTTCCCAAGCAAAGGTCAGCAGGATATCTTGCTGAAAACACAGGTTACCTCTACATTAAGATCTTTCTTCTAGACAACAGGTACCAGGCCTCAGAGAAGCCCAACCCAGTGTTCACAATTCACTACCACACATTATACAACATTAAAATAATAGTGAGGGTGTTACACTGTGACTTCTGTGACTTTAAAGACAGTTAGTTCCTCATCACATGCGAATAATATACAAATCATTTAGGGAATGATTAGTAGAATGAACTATCTATTTCAGATTATTTTTCTCCCTGAACAAAATGCTATTAGTACATGTCTACACACACCCCCCCCAAAACAGGAGAGTTGAAATGATGGGCATTTGTTAAAGGTATTTGTATTCTCTATAAATGTAGGCATTTTTTCATGTGCTTATGAATATGACCCAGTCTGAAGCTTTATTTTATTTTTCTGTAGCAATAGTTCTGTGTTCTTCTACATTCATGTAAAATAGGGAATTGCCCTGAAGAGCATTTTGTCAAGAAACCACAGTTTTTAAATGAAGATTTGCTTCTGAAGAAAGAACTTCACAAATTGCTCCAAGGTCAGAGTAGAAGTTGGCCCATTTGTGCAGACTTGTGAAAACATGATGCCAGCAGGCTCTGAAAGTGGTACAAACAGAAGATGCAAATGGATGTAAATACACAAACATTACACGTACGGAAAATTTACTCCCTGGGCAGCATGATGGCAGAGCTGTGGATGTTAGCAGATTTTGTTCTACATGACTTTATCGCAGCTCACAGTAAACCCTGTGGCCCCCCTCCACCAGGTCCCTGTCACCTCCATACCCACCCCAGCTAGGCCGCATATTGATATACCCAAATTACACTGGCCTGCACACTCTTTAGTGCTTTTAAGCCAAGTTTGGTTTGTTTCTTGTCCTTCTGATTGAATGTTCACCTAGACAGCAAACTGTTTCATGTCAAAGCATGGATAAAGTTGCCTAAATGGTCATCACCAGGAAAGGCTAAATAATGCTGAATGTTTCACAAGTATAGGCGCCAGAGTAATCTCATCACAAATTAACTTAATTGAAAGCAGAATAGCCTCCTTCTGAAGAGTCGTTTACTTGCTCTTACGTGCTCAGTTGGGAAAGTACCTGGCTGTGGTGTCTTCCAGTGCTGGGACAATGAGATCTCTGGAGTGAAGGAAGGGATAGTTTGAACAGTACATGGATTACCTGAAATTACAAAACACTCAGGAGTAGGCGAGCTTCTCAAGGAGACCACTAACAAGTGCTGTCATAGGTTCCCAGACAAAGGTCATAAGTGGTCTTTCTACCAGGCTTCTCTGATTTTTCTGTACTAGCACCTATATGTCACCTGGATCTGGAAGTTGTATGACCATGGGGTATGAAATATGCCCTATGTAACACCTTTGGACAAGTGTCAGGATAGCTTGTCCAGGCTGTGCTGGCAGCGTGGGGCTAATGTGCTTTCTGGAGCACAGCACTGGAGTGGTCCCTCTGTCATTAGGCAGGAGGAAGCGTACACCTGGGTTTTCTTCCAGAGTAGATTCTTCAGGGACAGGGATGAGAGAATGCTGCATGTGGCACCCTGGGGGGGACTCCAGAGCAACCTGCACCACTCTACAGAGATGGGTCTCCTGAGGTTCAGGATGCATTCATGATTCTCCTCAGAGAGGCTGCTTGCAGCAATGTGGAAGTGTCATAACTGCAGCACCAAGCCTTCTCCAAAGCCCAGGTGCTATTCAGCAGTGGAGGAGGTACACAATGCCCTGTTTAAGGATTTCTGTTTCACCCCCAACATCCTGGATACCTGCAAAATCCCTCATGACTCCTGGTGCATGCTCAGAAGGGCTTTGGAACATCCCATGGGGCAACAGGGAAGAAAACAAGGGGCCTCTTTCTCTACAGGGCTGAAGACTAAAGCTGGACACCTTAACCAAGGCAAATCAAGGGCCACTGAACCAGAGGAAAGTCATCCTCTGGCTCACCAGAGGGACAGCTGAGAAGCACCTCCATAACCATTATCCTTGGTCGCAGGCAGGACAGTGCAAGTTGATAGGGCAGCCCTGGGGAATGTCCTTGCTGATACACAGCTTTAACCCCCAGAGCCAGCCATCAGTAAATACCCAGTTCCTCAGCTGCCCTAGCAGGTGGGCACAATTGCCTGAAAGGCACAGTACTCATGCCACAGGGGTGACTGTGCGGTGAGAAGAGGCATGGCCACTGCTTCGCAGAGCAGTGACTCCACAGAAGGGGCGACTTCAAGGCCAGGACACCGAGCAGGTGCTCCCAGGTGCTGGGTAACTCCCAGAGACTAATGAATAAGCCATCTTCTCTCTGCTTTGTGCCCACAGGCATTAGCGTGATAGTGCTGCAGTGGAGCTGTAGCTCCTTAAATCCATGTTTTGATCATGGATGTCAAAGACAGCTAGAATAAAACATGGAGAAAGGAGTGCTGTCAAGGAACTGCAGGATGGAGGAAAAGGATGTGAAGACAGCTGAGGGTGCAGCATAAGCAGAGACAGCTGTCCAAAAGCTTGGTGCCCCCAAGGCACATTCACACAGCAGCAGAACAGAGGCTGGAAATTACAGGACCCCCCCCAAAGAAAAAGCCTTAATTTGCTGCTTTACTGTGATGTCCCATCAAAGTGTGGGCTGTGCCTCATCAAGGCAGAAATGTGTTTCTTCCTCCTTTCTTATTTTGATGTATTTCACTTCCATATAATCTCCAGAGGGATCATTTAGCCTGTTCAAATGCCTTATTGAGGAAGGACTGTATTGTTCTTCCAACCTTCGTGCCGCAATGGAATGTGCTGCTTCCTGTGCACCCCTGTGCATGGCCAGCCCATGATAAAGCAGAGGCGTCTTTTCTCTCATCATTTCATCTTGCCTTTGCCTTTCTCTTCCCAGCTTCATTTGGCCGAATACTAATTTGTGTTTATAACAAGAAGCAGTTCCCGCACCTCCCCTTTGTCGCTTAATTGAAGGGAAACTGAGCAACAGGTGGATCTCAGGAAATATCATTAGTCTCTTTCAATTGTTTTTGGCACTTCTTTGAAAGAAAAGTTCAGCTCAATGCAACTGGCTATTCGCTGTTTCCAGGCTAATTACTGCAGGACCCAAACGAGGAGCATATTTGAATACGTCTAATTTAAAGAAGATGAGCTGTTCGTCCAACTTGGGATTATTTACAGGCTTAGAGTTACACAAGTAGTTAAGGACTTCGATGAAGCCGAGCCATATATCCAAACTCGTAAAGGAAAATTAATCCCTTGAGTATTGCATAGCACAGAAATACTGTTCGTGCACAGAAACAGAGCCAGCCATGAACCATCGTGTTCATGTTTATGTAAGGGCTTCCTTTTAAACTATGCTTTTGTTCACAGAGAATAGAAACAGTGTATAAGGACAAAAGTATTGTTGTATGTTTGATTTTGAGAGGTGCTTGTTAATGGAGCCTGTAACTGGTAAAGAAAAGCTAACCAGAGACTTCTACCTCAGCTCCTTGGCTCACAAAGCTGAAAAGTCACAGAGAAGGGGGAAGGATGCTAAAGAAAACAAGCAGCATGATCCTTCAGCGTGTGGTGTTATCCTAGTAATTCCCGGTAGGACAAAAGCGGCAAGAGCTCACAGTGTGCTCCTTCTATCACTTTGTAGACAAAGCTCCAATTTCTTCTATTTTTAAAACCAGAACCTCGGGGGAATATTTCACCATTTAAAATCAGCCAAATGCATTAACGAACTGCTCCACCTGTTACAAGAATGCAGGCAAAGAGCTGGATGATGGCAACTCCCATTTGATGGCCAGCAATCAGGGTATTCCTTACATGTGATATACAGCGATTACTGATCAGCTGAAAATCCGATCTTCCCATGTGCTTTGTAGTTCAAGGCTTGAACAACTAGGCAAGTCAGAGGAAAAGAAGAGAGGTAACAGCATCTTTTTAATTTCAAGGGTAGGACAGTATGTACACAAAACCTAAGAATGCAGAAAGTCCTTTAAATTTTCTGGCTTAGTGATACTGAGCTCTCATCACCGTCTTCTGAAATGTAGCTGCTTCTTGTTCCTCTCCATTGAGAAACTGGGAAGCTCAGCATAGAAATCTTTGGACACGCAATGTGTCATGGTCTGTTTGGAGCAGGAGTAATCAGAGAGTGTTGACAACAGCAGGGCAAGAAATGGTACAGCAAAAACACACACATACCCAACTACAAAAGCTAAGAAAGCAAAGGATGGTGAAATCATGATTAAATGAGCATTTCTTCCCTTGACAGGGGAACAGGGATGCAAGTAGAAAACTATGGCTTTCCAGAGATGCCTTTATGGGTTTATAACTGTAAAAATACCCTTTTTAAAGGTTGTATGTAGAAAGCTAAATGGTTCCCTTTTTGTGAATGATCTGTTTTACAGGGCTTAAAAATATGTCAAGGTTTGCTGCAGTAAATCCTCCTCATGCTGTAACTGAGTAATGTAAGCAACTTGGGTTGCCGTTTAAACAATTCCCAGTGTGTGGCATGGCCAGTGCAGTTTGAAATGCCTCTGTCTATCTAAACAGAAACAGATGTTTGAACAGCAGAGCTGTGCAGAAGTCATTCTTCAAACAGTAGATTAAAACATCTGTCAGGACCATTGGATGGGACCAGACAAGCAGCAGCAGTATCAGCTGGGCCTGCCAGTCACATCTACCTCACCCTGGAGGTGGAAGGGAAAGGATGGGGGGATTTCGTCTGGTCTCTGCATGTGACATCGTCTTATTTTGCAGTGTTTCTCCAGCCATTCAAAAGATTACAGACCCGGCTGTGTGGAACAACTCACAACTTCTCTCAGTGTTGCCCCCTGTGTCTTCTAGGTTTTCACTTTTCCCGTTAATGCCATTTTCTGCTAGTGCCAGCAGTCGGTATGAAAGCTGTGAAGTGTTGATGGCATGCCAGGTTACAGCATTTTGCAGTTATTTCCATCTGTCCTTCATGTTTCAGCATTAGACCAGTTTAGTGGTGTTGCAAGCAAATTCTTCAGACCTCATTGGGTCAAATATATGACAGCTGACTAATCTCCTGCAACTTGCCCGCAGGAGCTGTGCTACAGGCAGGGTATTCATTTCCAGCTAAGCAAGAGTCCAAACCAAACCCTTGGATTAACACCTCTTTTGCACTCATCCCCAACTCAAAATCAGAGCCAAGAAACTGATACAGAGTCAAGAAATGGTTCCAGTTTTTTTGGTGAATCAAGTTAAAGCTCTGGATCCAAACAGCCCCTGAAGGACACCATTTTTATAGTCTGGGTCTGAAATCTGAGTCTTGAATCCACCCTCTGTTTCCAGCCCAGATTTATTCCTACTTCTTGTTTTAACATCCAGCAGAATAAGCAGGGACAGCCCTACCCTCTGGGCTGCTCATTTTGGGGTGGAGCTGGTACTGCTGCATTCCCAGCCCCTTCCTCTTTTGAGCAAGCTCCTGCCCTGCACATCTGAATTAAGGTCGGGCCAGGTCTGCCACCCTGGCTCCTTGGGCGGTCCCTGGAGAGACCCTCACCACCTCAAGGGGACCGGTGCTGGGGCGGGCAGCATGGGGTCCCCTGTGAACCAGTGGGGCTCTCCCTTCCCTACAGGCGAGCTGCTCTCACGTCTTATGTCCCCTAGCAGCCATTAATTGTGGGCTGTAGCGGCAGCAGATTACCTCACGACAGCCTGGCAGATGTGCTCTCGCTGAATAAATAAACTCATTTATATGGCTGTAATGACTGTTGCTTCTGTGCTCTCATCATGAAAACTCCAGCCTATCTACAGCAGTTTATAAACAAAGCTGCTTTGCCTTTATGGAAAAGCAATTTGTGGCTGAGGAGCCTCGGCAGTGACTCGTGCCAAATAGAGCCGAGGCCATTTCTTGGGGAACAGGTGTCCACATCATTAATGCCACCACCCCCCTTGGCATTAATTGCTGTCCCTGTTGGCACACTGAGAAAAGAGACTGTGGTTTGTCTGGACCACTGAAACCAGCTTCCCCACTCCCTCCCCAAGGTAGCCCCTCTGCCTCCAGCATTGCCAAGGCACGGAGAAAGGCCTGACCCCATCTCTCAAGTGGTACGTGATGGATGGACCTTGCTCCTGAGCGCCCTGGGCAGGGAGCACCAGGAAAAAGTCACTGGCATGGGCTGGTGAAACAGCAATGTTCACAGGGGGGACAGAAGGAAATTGTTTATTAGATGGAGCGAGTTCATTAACTTTACCCTTCCCCTCTGTATTTATTTTAACTGTATCCCTACTTCCCTCTCTTCTCCTTTGTTTCTTCCCTTGCTTCGTTCCGTGTTACATTATTATTTCAAAAGGAAAAAAATCTTCACCCTGTATTTTCTTAGCCTGCTTTCAGCTTTAGAGTAATAGACTGCAACTAAAAAATACGTCGTGCCCCAAAAGGCAGCAAAGCACAGGTATGCAACCTGCAGACATAGAGGGTTGCTGAGCAAAACTCTAAGTTAGGCGGGTTTCTCTCTCCTCCATCTGAATCACTGGAGGTGAGCCCATCTCTCCTGCCTGTCCCCTCTCCTAGGGACTTTCCTCCACCTCTGTGACCCAAATAGCTGCATGAGCCACAAGCACAGAGAGGAGTGGGAAGCTTGAAATTAATGGTACATCTTCCCCACAGACAGTTGTGGTGGTTAGCACCACACACATGGTGCATGCCCCGGGGAGAAGCCCTGCCGCAGAGCTGCCGTGTGGTTGCAGTGACTTCACCCCGCTAATTACGGCAAGGCAGGAACACACTGGTAGCATTTAGGGGGTTTAGGTTATATCCACACTACAAAGTAAACAGGCCATGAGTGATGTTTTAGTTTAAAACCAAAGACAGGATGACTGGCTTGGTTAAATGCACTGGTAGCCTTGAGTTAGGGGATTTTCGACGCAGGTGGAAGCTGGGTTAGAGTAAGCCAGGGTTCGTCCTGAAACACGTTTCTCCTCCAAGAGAAGGCATTGCTCTCTGAGCCGGGTAATTCTCAAATCCACATTAAGCCAGAGAAAGTAATGTTTTCACAAGCAAGAAGGACATTGCTGCTCCAACAAACTCATCCATGAGTGGGAGGCCTGGGGAATGTGACCATGAAGACGCAGGAGCAGCATGGAGCCTTTCCATGGCTGGATCAAGGACAGCCATCCTCGACAGCTGCTGGCCATCCATCCGTGTTGCACCACCCCTGTCCACGCAGCCCCTGCCTGCTCATTAACCATGCTCTGCTGTTTGTCACCTCTGCACTGCACGGCAGCTGCTCAGAGCAAGGATGCCTGGCCAGCTCTGCCTGCACACACTGGTGTGCGGCAGGGGCTCGCAGCCTCCTCCCTGACCTTGCCCACAGGCTGCAGCCATGGCCTATGGCAAGTATTTGTGCAGCTGCCTAAAGCATCAGGGATAATCGCCTCCCTATCCCCACCGCTCCTCTTCAGTACTGGATGCAGCTAGCACTGCTGTGGGCTTGCAGCAAGCCCAGCAGCACCAGTGCACCCACCCAGGGAGAGCTTGCACCAGACCCCCTTGCCTGCTCTTTGGGATTACTAAGGGGCACAGAGGAAAAGAGTTAAGGATTGAATGAGTTTTTAGGGACAAACCCAACAAGCAGTATTTTGTCTTCCACTAACTCTTGCTGGTTTTAGTCTCTGCAGAGTTAATTACAAATCACTTTAATTGTTCTCTCGCTTGATAACTTTCTAATCTCTCAGAAACTTGCTTCACAGCAGGCTGCAAGGTTGTATTTTATCACTTCTCTTTCCATTAACCCCACTGTGTTAGTCTGTGGTCTGCTTCCTCCCTCTCTCCCCCAAACGTTAACAATTAAATTGATTAAAACCAACTTCGTCAATGGCTCCGTTGAGAACCTTCCCTCTGCTCCCCGCCAGCCGCAACGGCTGCCACTCTGTTGGGTCATGAGCAGCGTGGCACCTTCCCTCCCCATCACACCACCAAGCAAGGCAGAAAAACTATGCTGCGGCACACAAGTGTGCAGGGAGGTGAGGAACAGGAATAAAAAATCACTCTGAGGAATGTGTGTGTTGCCTAAAGAAAGAAAAAAAGAAGAAGAAAAAACAAAACCCCTGGCAACTTGAGAGCAAATTATAAAAACACCCCCAGTCTGCCAGGAATTCAATCTTGGATGCCTTCCTACAGCCACCACTGAATGGCATTTTCCCACCACCTCTCCCTTTATGATCAGACTATTCAGTGTAGTATTAATAGTAGCTGCCTCTTTTGCTGCTGCTACAGCCCTACTGGATGTAACACAGAGGTGGGAGGAGAGAAAGAGCTTGGGTCATTTTTTTCCCCTTCCTGGGTTGCACTCGGGTTAAACAGCAGGCAGATCACACTTGCAGGATATAGAGGGCCTGGGAGTGCTGCAGACACTCCCAGGTAGAGTTCAGTCTACTTCCAACAAGAAATGCTAGTGTCTGTATGTAAGAAACACTGATGTTTCTGTATTAAAACAAATACTGCAGTTCTCCCACAAGGTCCTCAAACACAGCGCTGAATCACTGCTCGTTGTTTTGGACCACGCTGGTAGCTCACTGACTGCTCCATGTTCAAATTTGAACATATTTGAATTCAAATTTCAACTCTAGCAAAAAAATTTTCCTCAAAATTTCACCCATGACAGCATTTCTTCCTTGGAAGATTTGGTTGGGTCATCGGAAGGGAGAAATCAGGTACACTGGAAGTATGATGCTGTGGAAATCTTTTGGTTCAACTTTTTGAACAGAATTATTTTCTGGCTTATGCTTTTGTCTCTGATATGATGTGTTCTATATGGTGTGTAGAAGGTAAATACAGGTAGGGCACAATGGAGAGCCATGAAACCCTTGTCCACATTGTCATCACAAAATGTTTGTGCAACAGAAGTTATGGGTCTGATGCAGAAATTAATGTGAAAACTTTTAGTTCTGGAGCGCTCTGTAGAATTTCTTACTAAATGATTGTAATGAACCCTTCAGTTTTCCTTGTCTGTGAGTCTGAAAACATTTTGATGGTTGGCAACTGTGTATGTACGTAGGCTGCAGTAGCTTGCCGATGTTTTTTTCTTTAAAAGCTAGTATGTTATTTTAATCCATGCTTTTCAGTCAAGTAAGTAATTTAAATGGGCATATGGCCTTAGGATATGCCAGATCAAAACTGTCACACACTTTTGGGAAATCTGGAACCAGATCCCAGCCTCATAAGTCATCATGATAATTGTAAAGGATAAAAAACAGACCACTGACGTAATCACTCCTGAAATTTGTAACTATGTTCGGATCTGAACTCTGACTGAGTTTTTCAACAGCGTTAGGTGACTTGTTTTTCAGACAGGCATTTCTCAGCATTTCTGAAAATCAGGCCTGAAATCAGACACCAATTTGACACACAGACACAACTCACACCCCCCGCCCCCCATCCATACTTTCTGAAAATCTTAATATCTACTTCATTATCAAAGCATCAAGGAAGAAGCATTTGCCAACATCCTTATAAACAGAACACTTCATAATAGCAACAATTGTTTTCTTTAATGTCAGCTGTATTTTTTAGAGTGATGCTTTGCTTCTTTCTAGGACTACAAGCTTTTGAAGGAAATTATTATGTAGTTAGTAAATCACAAGGGCCTTCAAAGTCTGTGGAAGGCACTGAATAAAATTGAAAAACTTTTCTTCCATCAGAAAATAATGCACTAGGATTGGCTACTTATCAGCTTGTACCTAACTTTTATATCACATCAAGTAGAGGTATCCACTATGCCCTAGACCACATCTGTGTTTTCACACCTGGGAGACGGTCCCCAATGCAAGTGCAGCACCAAACCCACCTGACTCTTTTGTGGTTGAGATTTGGGCACTAGCTATCCTCCTCTGTCAGGTTACTTCTGCCACCATGCCTCCTGCAGGGCTGGAGGTGGGCAAGACACCAGGGCACATTGTGTTTGCTGCATGTTGAACAGTGGATCTAAATGGGACAATACAGATTAATTCAATGCTTATTGTAAATTACTCATGTGTCTAGTCAATCTAATGGAATAATATTTCATGGATTTGTTCAAAAAGTGTTTTGGGGGATTTTTTGAAATATTGCATTTTTGGTTGGTCTCTGGTGACAGCTTTAGTGACTATGAAGATGAAAACATCAGTTTCCAGTTCTCGTTACTGTTCCAGACAAGGCCATGCTGTATACCAATATCAGCGCAGTTACTGGAAGAATTACTCCTGGGAGCAGTGTGAGACATTTTCTATGCTGCTGAACTCAGCTTTACTTCATCATGTAAACTAGAACCTCTTCAAAAAAAAAACCACCACGAAGTGTCCAAAGTGACCTTTAGTTACCATTCATGGGAGATGAAAATGTAGTAACACATTTATCTGCTAAAAGCTGGATCTCTATTTCACATTTAAAACTGTAATTTCCATCCTAAGTCAGGGACCAGTTTTCATACCTCTGCTCTGACTGCAGAGAATTGTATTATTCTTTAGAATAATCTTGCTGCTATTAAAAAAATGGTGGTGGGTGAAAAATTAAATCCCAGGGGAACTTCTGACATCAAGAACATGGAACTAAGGTGAAGAATACTTGGAAATGGAAGGTGAGGAAGCAAACAGTTGCAGACACCTGGGATGCTGACCATCAACCACACTTTTCTCATTCAGTTTGGACTAAGTGATGATTACGTTTGTTCTGCATTCCAGAGGAGTATATTAATGAGCTGCATGCAGCAGTGCACAGCTGAAACTACTGCCTGACATCCTAAACTTCCAGCTGTTAAAATTTTCTGCGCAGTCTGTATGCCATCCTGTGAGTAAATAACAGAGATTTCAGCATGGAGTTAGCAGCCATGGCATCTACCTTGAGCTCTGGCAGGAATACTCAAGGGAAAAAGTCTGAAAAAACATTTCCAAAAATGTACCTGCATGGAATTGTTTTCTGGGAAAACTGTCTATTTTGGGCTGACTGGCCAATGCAAATATCAGGGAATAAATATTCCTCATGGTGAATATCTAGCCAAGAGCATTTTTGTACTTTCAACTTTTTTTTTTTTTTTTTTTTTTTGGTTTTTTTGGGTTTTTTTGTGGCCACTTCTACTAAAAAGTAGTGGTGCAAGTCCAGAATAACTCTGTAAGTGTCTACTGAGATACACAGATTTAAAACTAAAGTAGCAAAATTGGCATGGTGGTGAGAGAGATGGACAGCACAGCCCTAATGTATTGAAATTGCATGCCCTCCTGTAGCCTCCAGAAACAAAAACTTCATTTATTTTTCATTTCTAGTACATGGGGTGCAAAGTCAGTCCTGGTGCCTGACTTCACCGCCTATCTCATGATAAGGCCTGTAAAAAACAATTGTGTTAGCATAAAGCTATTTTTCTAGTGGGTTATAGGGTGTTTCACTCCACTCTCCCCAGCTTTCAGGGGCTCCCCCCTGAAGATTTTCTGTGCCACGTCATAGTGTGTCCCTCCAGAGTCATCTCTGTTTTAGTGGCTGCTGAAATGATCTCTGTCTACATTTTCTAGCCTATAGACAATTTTGGGGGCGGCAGTGAGGGAGGAGTACAAAGCTCGCTTGGTACCTATTTAGTTTCCTCAGTTGTGACGGTGGAGGGAGAGAAGGGAGCAGAAAAGCTTTGCCTTCCCTTGCCATTTGTCATAATAAGTTTTCCTTGTCTTCGAGGATTACGAACTGAGGGTTGCCTCCTCTCTTTGTGCTCCACATGTGGCTGCTTTTACACAGGTCCGGTTGTGAGCTGATTCCTTTGTAAGTACTCTGTGACGCACAAAAGCCAAAAGGGGAAAGAAAAAATCCCCACCCACTCTGAGACAGTCTATTGAACTTTGTTTTCCAATTACCTAACAAATTGCTGACTAAGGACAGGATAGGGTGGTGGAAATATAAGACCTAAAGGCACTGTACATTCCTCATCTGTAATGACCAGAAAAAGTGGGTGTTTGTTGGTGGTTTTAGCCAATTTGCAATTTATCTTGGTTTTAGCCCAAGCAGGCTTGAAACCAAGACAAACATTCTTTGATGTAATCTAATTGTGACTAAGACCGTTTGCATAAAGGTTTCACAGCTAGGATAGGAAGAGGAAAAAGACCTTGAAAGCATTCCAGTGGAAAAGTCATGTGCACCAGGCTTTCGGCTGCACCAATGGCGCCCAACAGCCCATTGTTTTAGTTGCGGCTTAAATTAATACCTGACAGCAAAGGAATTAAAGCCCTGCTGAAGTCATGTATTCATTTATTCTTGTGTATTTTTTCCAATCATGTTTGTACAGTGATAGCTTCAGGTTAAGAACTAATAGGAAAAATGTCCTTCCCCTGTTTCTATTCCCACTCCCTTCCAAAAATATATTTAATAATCTAGCTTAAAAAGTGCTCCCAAATATATTAGCCAGACCAGGCTAGCTTCACAAGTTAATGAAATTTCACACTGTTGGCGAGGCTGGAAAGAGTCTGGAGAGGACCACAAGAGATCCTGAAGTTGCTCAATTCAGATACAAGCAGGGCCTAATTTTTCTTGCTGCACAGAGCTGTGGGTCTCGCTCTCCTGAGGCTATCCCAAAACCAGAATAGATGACCCCAAATGGACTTAGCAGTGAGATGTGCGTTTTGAAAATTACAGAGGTTCCTCTTCACCAGCTGCCCTTGTCCGACAGTGTGGAGAGACAGGCTTTAAGGTCAGTGAGGAAAAGCAAACCTTAGAGACATTCTGGTCTGGAAAACACTGAAGATACATCAAAGCTGTACCTGCATGAATGCGATTCATAACCTACCTCTGTAGGTGTCCACGTATGTGGCAAGAGTGTCAGGTTTGGATTCTGATTCTCCTTTCTCATCCAACCCATCATCTTTACATTACACCATCACAACTAATATAAGTCAGACCACAGGATTTATTTTTGTGTCACCGGATGAAGAATGCAGTAGCAGATCGCCATTCTACTTGTCACTGTAGCACATTTGCTGCTAATAGTCCATTATGGTTTATTTCTCAGTCTTTCAAACACAGACTTCTCCAAATTCCCACTAGGGATTTTGGCTCCTACAGTTTAATAAGTAATTTCTGCACTAGGTACTGTAATTCAGCTTTCAAATTGGCCTGAAAATTTACCAGCCCAGGCATAAAATCTGCTCATTTGACCTTTATACTTAATGACAGTGAAAACATCCAGTGATATTTTACCCTTCTGCCAAAATACCCTCTCCTCCAGGTCTCTGTTTGAGCCATAATTTGCAAGACAGCAACTGTAATTTCCCTAAGAAAGTATCCATATGTACCTATTACTGCATTATGCTTGCAAAATTAAATTAAAGACTTGAAAAATCAAAACATTAACAGCTTAAATCTCAATCACACTGTTTAGAGGTGGCACCCGTTGTAATGAACACATGGTATTCTGTCTACAGGACAGAAATGCTTCTTAACTTGGTTGCAAAAATCTGCATTTCCGTTTACAGCAAGAGATATAAGTCTTGGATGGTGCCTTCTTCTCTCTGATTTCTTCCATATCCTATGTAATGATCTGATTTTGAATTTCATTCAGAAATTCCTTCTCTTTGCCTTCTTCATGGAGACCCACAGATAAATGAATTACTTTCCCGGGTAGTGGCTTGTTAACCAGATGGCAGTGCAAGGAGGGTGTGTAACAGGATATCGAGATCTCCACATTCTCAGTTCTTAAGTCTTTGCGAAATAAGCCTGTAAAGGGCTCAGTGATTAGTTCAGGAGAATTTCTCTGGAGATCAGTAGATGGCTAATATATACGCTGTGTCCTCTAAGCCAACCAAAGTGATGACTGAGAGAGAGTTATCTTAACAACACTGAACATTACAACCCAAAAGAAACACAACATTAATTAAATCCAATAGATTTTCTAGGTCCTACTGTTCTTGTAACATTCTCAGCAAATTCTGAAAAGCTGCTAGTTTTTGGAATAATGCCTTTATAGATTAATGCTGCTGATTAATAAGAGCTGTTATTTATGGTGAAAATCACACAACTGCTGGGTCTAAAGGCTTCTTTGGGGCTGAAAGCTTTCTGTACAGAAAGTTGTTGTTGGGAAACAAGGGGCTGGTGTGTTACTGTAAAGGATAGGTTGTAAAAGGGATGCTTAAAAGGGGCCCAATATGGTTTGGATTGCAGCCAAGGTCTTGCATAACAGGATGCCTCATAAAAGAAAGGCTTAGAGGGGTATGGTTAAAAGACAGACGTTTCTTTTGAGCAGAGATGTGCCAACGGGAGGATCACTGACAAATCTTTGTTCACTATTATGTGTGCATATAATTAAAAAATGTTGGTGTTTGCAGCCGTTCCCAGATGATGTTGGCTGATTTAGAGAATCATAGTTTAAAAAAAAAGTAGGATAAGAAACAACAAATGTAGATCAGACAGAGGTATTTTTCTGTGGGTAAACTGGTCAGATTTTAATGTCCTTCAAGGAGCAGAAGTAGGAATGTCCCCTGAACCTTGTGATCAGGAGCGCACCATTCAAAGCTAGACATGATTACAAATCTGAGGCAACTGTCTCACAAAGGCACATGGCAGCATGATATCAAAGCCTGGGCAGTCAGACAGGAGTTTAAGGGCAGCCATTTGCATCTAACAGGCAAGCCAGGAAACTACTACATTGGTAGCAGAAATTTCATTGAAAGCTAGAGAAAATTATCTTTGTAATGACAACAGAGGGGAACTTTTAACTCCTGCCTAATTGCCTGGCAAGCATTTGCATATTCCTGCTTTACATTTAGAATCCACTAGTAGTATTTCAGAGGAAGCTGTGTAAAAACACCATTTCTGGCTCCTTTCCATTTCTAGAGGCAATACTTAGTGTCGTTCTCCAGAAACCACCCAACGCTGACCATTAGCACTAGCAAGAGGGCTCAGGAGCTGAAGGATGACCACCCCAGTGGAAATGTTAACACAGCCTCTTTATGATTTCTTCCCACCACCATTATAATACTTAATCTTGAATCTACTGCTGATGTTAGTGGAATGTATTCAGGCTTCCTTCAGCACCTTTAGGGAAAAGGTCCTCTGCCAAAGCCCTGCCCAGATCCTTTCAGTAGCTCCAGAACCAGAATCAAGCCACTAGCCCTGTATGAGAGCCACAAAGCAGGGCTCTTTTCCCTTGGCAGCTATGGTATAAGCTGCTTTCCAAGTGTCTCAAACCTTTTAGTCAATACATGCTTTGCTACATCCTGTTGAAAAATGCCTACACTTGGCAAAGATGGTTCTCTGAAACAGGTTTGGTCACCAGCCTTTCCTCTGATCTCTGCTGCTGGAGACGAGCAGCCATAGCTCGTCACAGCAGTTCATACACACAGGAGGAGGGGTGGCCTTGTTCATAGTTTTTACTAAGAATAAAACACTGATTATGAAAATACAATTGGCCACTGCTCTCTGTAAAGATTCCTGTTCCTTGAGTTTTAGAAACAGATCAAAAGGGTGGGGCTACTTGGATTTCACTCGGATCACAAATAAAACCTCTGCAGCTGCTACTATTAAAATGATGATGGCTTAAAAGAAGAAATAAAATATGCTATGTGACACATCAAGTACTTTTTTTTCCAAAAGAAAACATATGTGTTACATAAAAAGCCCAGGAGATAATAGAGCAAGTGCCTGACCTCTCCCAGTACCTGGGACACTAGCCACAAGCTCTGTGGTTAAACTCTTCACTGATCAGGAATAAATACAGACATGAGTACATATAGCTGAGACATGGCTTGCTCACTCCATCAAAGAAACAATGGTTTTAACTCTGCCACAGACAAAGTAGTTAAGGAGACATAGCAGTTTCACATCCTGCACTCAGCCTTAATCTGGGACATTTTACAACTTGCATTTTCCAAGTCAAATGAGCCTGGTGAGCAAAATAGTCAACAGCATTGCCATTTTCCATCACATTTCCTGCTTAATAGAGATGGTGGGACAAATGACTGCGTAATGTGGCTGCAGGCTGACTATTTCCTCATTCACTGGCCAGGTCAGAACTCACTGAAGGAGCTGGGGAAGGGCAAGTGTTCTTGAGAAGAGCAACACCAGCAACAAAAGAACGTACCTACAGTCAGCTTCTGGGCTATACCTCCCACTGCTGTGGGAACCTTCTGCTCCCTTCAAACTACTGAGCATTGTTTGACATCTCTTTGAGGAGCATGTTAAAAACTCATCAACATTGTGTTTACTTCAGCTCTCTGAGAAGTCAGCTTTGAGCCTAATTAAAAGAAATCATCATACACGTCCAAGGTTCATGCTCAGCATGGTTCTTCTGCATTTCAGTGTAACATGGAGACAGCACAAGATCTCCATTGGGACAATTCCTTTCTCAGATGTAGTGTTGCAAATATAACCAGGTAGATGTTCTTTCAGCAACCTGCTTTACATTTACACTGTCAAGAATGAGACAATTAGTTGACGTGTCTCAGTTCCCAGTGTGTTGTCATGAAATAAATATATAATTGCAATTTTGCAAAAGCTCATTTTTTTGCTTGCGTGTTACTGGGGTGCAGTAAGGAGAGGGAAAGATAGGGCCACAGCTTTAGATTGCGGTGAGAAGTTTCCTGAGCTGCTGCAAAGAAGCAAGAAGAAATCAAGCGGGTTATTGCCCTCTGGTGCCCATTTGATGTTGTGGTTCTGGTTCTGGAAGCAGAAAATGTTCCTCTGAGCTCCAGGAAGCAGTGGCAGCCCTTTGGTAGAGTAAATCAGTATTTAACAATTAATGAAAAATTCTCTCCATATGTTGTGCAATCAAGAATAACATGAATCCAGTATTTTAAGCACTGTCTTCTTTAATATCAGCTTTCTGTTCAACCATGGAAATGCTTAGAAATACAATTGCTTAAATATAAACATAGAATGCAAAACACACTTTCTCTACACACAACAGCTCCCAAATGGTGTGCTTCAGTGCAATAGCTTGTGGGGTGATGTTTTTTTTACTGAACAGCCAACCCTGTGATAAACTGATGAAATAACAATATGTGATGGATAGAAAAGGTTTATTGGGCCACTGCAGTGAGGAGAAGAAAGCCCGCTAGCTGAGTAGTCAGATCTGATAGAAAGATTGAGAGCCAGATAGCCTCCAATAAACACTTTCAGACCCAGCTATGAGTCCTCTTCAGTTAGACATCTGAACACAGATCTAAACCAGGCCTGGATCCACACAGTGTAATAACCCACCTTGTGCAAAGTAATTGCACACTGCAATTACCCCACCTTTAATACATTGGGGCCTGAAGCTAATCTTACTGATGTCTCATTTCATTGAATGCAATAGTTTCAAATCCCAGATTAAAAAGAATTAAACAAAACAAACCCAAACAACAAAACAAAAAGCAAAAGTGGAACTTGTGATGAATAACAAGAGGAGAAGAAGTTTATGTCAGCAGAATCAGAGATTAAAATGTTATCACTCAAAATATCTGCCAATGTTTTGATCTAGCCATGCTATTGTATACCACCAGTTTCATTCCACAAGAGACATTGAAAATAAAATAAAATCAAAACTTGCCCCAACACAGAACGTAACTAAAATTCTGGCATCACTATATGCTTCTTTTTTACTTTTTATGTATATATTTGTGTATAGTTTGGAAAGTAACCATAGCATATTCTAGCTGGAGTCAGACAGGTCAATCTCTGTGAATTCAAGATAAAGTTGCATGCCTTGAAAAAAGAGCCAGGTCTGGAGACCAGGCTTGAGATAAACAGCCATCTGAAAGATAATAGATTTGCCTGACATTGTTGTGTCCAGTAAATCATAACAAAACTTCAGAATACTGGAGAAAGGCCAGGAATTGGTGACTTATGTTATTGTTTTATTATCACATTTTGGAAAGGTAGAACTAATAGTGCTGTTTACTTTAACTAATATTAACTAATCCTTAACTCGTGGCTGCCCAAAATTATCCTGCTTCAGACCACAACGTCCTCACTTTCCAGCTATGCTAAGAAAATGGCCTGCCAGCTGTGTCGAAGGGAAAGGGAGCTGGAGTAGAAGGCAAACGGCATTTGGGAGGGCAACATGCACCTGCTTGGGCTGCATTTCAAGATCACTTGTCTTTGTTTTTTTCCTGTAATGAAGTGACTCCCGTAGAAGCTTTTTGCCTTGTTAAAGATGAATATAAATAATGCTGCAAGGAAAACAAAAAAGGCAAGTATTTTCATAGCCGTATTTCAGAACCTTTTCTATTACAGAGCTGTGTTTCCCAAAGGCTTTTTCCCAACATGCGTGTGGTGAACACATGCAAAATCTACAGTGGTTAATGTGAAGTGGTGAGTGCATGTGCAGGAATGAAGTTCAAGCTGTGATATACAGCACCGGTTCCCGGGACAGAGGCAGACAGAGACTGCCTGTGGCTTCTGGTTTGCTTGCTCAGTTTCTCTGCAGACATTGAGCAGCCTGGAGAGTGGGCCACTGAGTGCATTTGGTGCATGTGCAAGTGATATGGAAAGCAGAGCCTTGGACAGATATGGTGTCCATGTGGAAGGCCTCCAACTGATTACTTCTGCTGTCAACCCACTCCCAGTTCAGCCACCTTCAAGAAGTAACTCCATAAAAAGGGAACAAAGGCAACTTGCTGGGTTGTGTGGATGTCCTGCCACAGCAGACACCTACTTAGAAGGATTCAGACCATTCACATAACACTGCCTGGGATGCTAGTGAGGTGGGACCTCTGCATCTCTGACCAAGCTACCCCTATGGTTAAATATACCTTCTCCACAGCAAATATCAGAGAAGAACACTATTCTCTTGAATCCATTGCATAATGGGAAAAGGAAGAGTGACTAATTCTCAAGTGCTGATATTAGTGTGTATCTAAACTCCAACAAGCAGACTGTAAATAGGTCTAGTAGGTTTGTATCTAAACTCCTAATGAGCAGACTATAAATATTTGCTTAGAGTTTCTTGCTTTGCAGGGATAGACAAAACTCTCTGCAAACCACTTAGTTTTTACCATACTTTTGTTCTAGTATCTTGTTTTAAAACATTTTCATCAAAGAGATACTAGAAGGGTTTGAAGGAAGCCGTTAGTTCACAGGGTCATATACAGAGGTGAGCTCTGTGTTAACTCTCCAAAGCTCAGATCTCGACAGAGCAGTTAACAGCTTCTCTCACTGTGCTGAAGGAGGTCTGCAAAAAGGCAGGACTGAACCCTGTACACCTTCCTCACTAATGGGACATGGACCAGCATAGACACAGACCCAGTTAGGACAGGATTCTGTGAAGAACACACTAGTTCTGCCCATTTCATCACCAAACTCATACCACATTGAGCCTTTTAGAAAGTTCCCATTTGACCCTGTTTTCCTGGAATACTCTCTCTCATTTTGAGCTCTCTATGCTTCTGCTTTTGACTTGATGAAAGAGTGCTAATGCCAGGAAAAAAAAAGTTATTCTCACAAAATTTCAAACCTAAGAGCAATGTTTTGGAAGTCTTACAAAACATTCTTGTGAGAGTCCTGGCTTGCACAATTGGAGCAGATTATAATTTATGTTAATTCAATGAAGTAAATGTGTTTTTGTCTGCTTAATATTTGTGAGATGAAAAGAAGAAGGTGGTGTATGTTGGACTCAATGATCTTAAGTGTCTTTTCCAAACTAAATAATTCTATGTGTTTCTCATTACAAAACTTTGGTGTGTTGTTACCTGGATTTCCAGTGGGCAATGACTCAGTTCTGGGTTTCTCTCTTCTTTAGAAACTTGGCCCTTTATGAGGCAATTCCTTTCCCTGGAGCACCTTACTAAGGGTGGACCTGGCCTCAGAAAAGCAACAGAAATCTCAGACCACAACTATAGAAAACTTAACTTTGCTATCTGGACAGACCCAGACTTCACACTAAAAGTACTTGCCTTGCACACAATTGCATCCAACAAGTGTGGACATGGTTGCTTTCCAGCTTAGGGGATCACAGGACCCAGAGCCTCAATGGAGGACTTCAGAGTCACTTTTGTACTCCTGTTGAATATTCCTATATGAAAGATGGGGACAAACTTTTTAGCAGGGCCTGTTCCAACAGGGCAAGGGGTTATGGTTTTACACTAAAAAAGGGGAGATATAAGGAAGAAAATTTTAATAATGAGAGTGGTGAGACAGGGAAACAGGTTGCACAGTGAGGTGGTAGATGTCTCATCCCTGGAGTTAAAATTGGTACAGCCAATGACTCAAAGAGAGCTAATGTAATTTTCACAACTGAGCATATGGCACATTGTGCCAAATTAGTTATAGTCTTGATGTAAGTGGGCTGAAGGCCATGTCTGAATTTCCTCTGGACTGCTGCTGGCTGTGTGGGATGAAATGCTCTGATCATGGTCACTGTGAAGAGCCTAAAGCCTCTGGTAGGGATGAACGTCCTGCAGCAATAGGGGTATACAGTAACATCACATGGAGGTAAGCACTCACAACAGGCTTGACTACAGTTTTCCTGAAGCAGTGTTAGGGTAGGAGAGATTCAGCCACACGCTGTTATATGCATTGCTAATGGCAAACAAAATGATGTGCCTGTACAAAAATAGAGCCCTGTGTAAGCAGCAGTGTTCCTTGAACAGGTTTACATTGAAATGAACTGAGAAATCCAGCCTTTATTCAGGAGGATAAGAGGGTAGGTGATGAATTAAAATCCTACTTTATGTCTTTGGGTAAAAAATAAGCAAGTAAGCTGGGCTACGCAGACACTTAGTCCAACAAGTCTTTCAGGGATTTCACTTGAAGTGAATTGCAGATTTTCACTCTTCACCCCAATTCCCCTTGTGCTTTTATCTGAAGTCAAGTCTGCATCACTCTTACAAGACACAGTCATTTCAGCTTCCAAATAAGGTGTTTCTTGCAGTAGGTAGAGAAGTTATTTCCAAGATGTTTGTGTGCACTCTCTACGGCTCTATTGCCATGAGCTGAAAGGAAATCTCACGGAGATCTCCTGTAGACTTTCCTCCTCCTTTGACTTGGCAGTGAAGGACAGTGGCCCACAGGATGGCGTGCCTCAGGCTGGTCCCATTTCTAGAGGGATGCTGGTGTCAGGGGTGGCCTGAGGTGGGAGGTCAAACATTGTCCTGCTCCTTCCTTTGCACCCTAGACTCCTCAGGCCTCTCTGGCTACCATCAGGACTCCGTGCTGGGAAAAGCACCATTATGCGTACAGGATAAAACTTCTCTTGGGTATATCCACACTTAGAGATTTTTGAGGTAAAATGCAGATTTCTTAAAAATTCCACAAGTACCCCCTGTTCTTTACAGTGTGTGTATGTGCACCTGTGCATGTGTGTGCTTGTGTATATATTCACCTGCACAAATGCCCTGCTTCTTCATAGGCTATGCTTGAAGATATTCACATGCTGAAACTATCGATACCATCTGATCCCATGAGGCAATCTGGACTTCTGAAGATTTCTGCCCCGTTAAAAGTAAGAATGGCCATTTTTTTGACATGTCCCGTGCTCCTAAACTGACTGATAATGCTGAAACCCTAGCTGCCTCCTCAACTCCAAAAGGGAGCTAGAAGATCTGCATGAATTCTGTACCTTTTCTTTTCCAGGGAGTGTGAGGGTCCATTGAGTGGGGTAGGTTAACAATTGACTCAGCTGCAAACACGCTGGTTGCTTTTGTTGACATAAGCCATTGTGACACAGATTTTGGTGTGAAAGTGATTACTGGATGCAGAGCGCTCCCATGCAGGGCATTCTTATTGGTGTCTGGGTAATGCTGGACTTGAGAATCAATTAGTCACTGAATCTGTCCTGAATTACAATTATATTCAGTGACTAATTGTGTGTGCTTTGGTCATCCTTCCTCTCCATTAATGTGTTCCTGCTAATTAAGGACCCTGAGAAGATCTCTTTCAGCCTATTATATGAATGCAGGTGGGAAGGAAGGTGCTTATGCAGTAGTGAAGGGAGAGGGAGAGGGAGTTTGTAGCACAGCTAATTTTTAGCATTTGTTTAATCTGTTACTAAGGGTCATTTGTCAAACTGTGGCTGCTGTTCCTGCCCCTCCTTCTCTTGTTCACAGTAATGAACAGCCTGGGAAAAAATTATTCCTCTTCCAAAGGATCAGCAAAGAGGAAGAGTTGATGATAATGGTCCTGAGAAGTGAGGGAGTTGTGCATGGATCACTTCCCAGGACACAAAGGCTGTCTGCACACTCTGCACCCAGGAAATGAGCTTTATCAACACCTGCTCACAAGGACAGTGAAACGATCTTCCTGATGATGATGGTGAGACTAGGGTCTTTGCTGTTTGTTTTCTGAGACAAGCGGTGGGCACCAACACCCAAGCAATGTGGTGAGTGGCTGTCTCCCCAAGACTTTGTCCAAAGTTGGTGGGAGAGTTGGTCCTCCAAGGAATGAGGACTTTGGCCTTGTATTGTTTGATACAAAACTGGCTTGTTAGACAGTCAAGGGGCAGAAACAAGGCAAACAAAGTGACAACATTACATAAAAACTGGATGACATGCTCATGGTAGAAACTTCAAGTGGTGCGGAATGTGGTCTGTGGGACCTCTTGCTGAGAAAATGAATGCACTTTCTAGCTAGTTTGATGGCAAAGTAAACGGTGCTGTATGAGATATTTGAGGGTTAGTAGCCTGTCTGGCAGTTTTGGACAAGCTAGAAAACAGCTTTGCAAATTCAATTTGATCAACACAATTTGGATCTAATTATTTTATCAGTACAAGCAAACAGGTCCATCATTTTGGAAAGAATACAGTGACACTGCCTGCAGCTGGATAAGGGATGTGACACATTAAATTTCAGTAGTCAAACTCTACTTTTTAGAAGACCTTTCATTTTTATCTGGTTTTCAATTTTTTTTGGCATTTTCAATTGACACAGTAGAAGTTGTTACAGTTTTCTTTATGTATAGCAAACCAGTATATGTGATTAAGGAGCTTTTACAGTGACAGGCTAAAAATCAAGTCAGGAAATAGAACAAACACTTCAGGAGTGATGTGGTGTCTGTAAAAGGAAGTACTCTTCAAAGAGGAGAAGTTGTACCAGTGTGCTAGTCAAAGGATCAGAGCTCTCCTACGGTCCTGCGGACGCTTGTAAGGATTGCAGTCAGGTGTTCAGTTTAATAATCAACAGTAGTTTAATTAACTAAAGATTAGTTATTTAGCTGTTGGAATGATTATCTCTCAGTGTGTCTGGCTTTGTGATAACAAGGTGTGCTTAGGGAGGTCTTGACTTTTAATGTGTGTGAAGTGTGGGGTATTTAAATATCTTCTAAATATAGAAAATAGAGGAGTGTTAACTGATAGAAACATAAAGGGTGACTTTCTGAGCATGCTGCTCCAGTCCTCTGGTATCACGAGGGGGACCTAGGTGAGGGTGCACTCTGTAGTATTGACTAAATTCTTAGTACCCTGAATATCCAGGAAAGAAACCTGATTGAGGCATGTTGTGCCATCACCCTTCCTGCTTTGCCCTCCACTGCTGGCCTCACACTCCTTGTTGATGTGAAAAGGGACGCAAGGAGACAAGACAAAGAGGTTATTCACCTGAATATCAACCTAACATGGAAGAAGTCCCAAGCCATGCTTAGCCATGGCCATAGGCTGAATCCTCTTATTCCCTTTCAGGAACTAGTTAAACTGCTTCTTAAAAGTACTTTGGTATCATGCTTGCATTTCTTCTATTTGAAAGGTCCTTCCTTCCTTCATTGTTTGGATTATTGGCAACCTGCTTCTACTTTTCCTAATTTTATTCATGGACAGTTAGCATTCGTTTGTTCATGTGCCAAGGTTACATTTTAGCTTTAATAGCTCTTTTCACCTCCCTCAGGTTTACTGCTCCTTGATGTATTCAGACTCAGCAGTCACATCCCTTGACAGCCATTGTTTTGTCAAGCAAAAATAGCTTATTTCTTAAGCTCTCTTGTAAAATTAATTTTTTTGTAAGAATACCAAGTTACAGAGTAACAGTCATAGATAATTGCTTGCTCTTGCAGTCAGAGCTAACCACAGAATTTTCCTGTGCTAAAAAAGGAGGTAGAACACACTTTGGCTCATAAGCAAGGCCAGCATTCTGAAATACAGAGACTTAAGTACTTATCTCTTGTAACGCATGTAAATAAATGGTCTCATACTAATGTGATGAGCACTTCTATTGCCCATTGACTTCAATGTCTAAATAAATTTCTTATTAACTGATCTCTTGAAATGCTAAGCATAAGCACCAGTATTGGACAATGTTGCCCTAATTGCTAGTATTTTGTATTGAATCTCATTAGATCCAGAATGTCTGTTCAGAAGCAACCACATGTCATCAAAGTTCTTACAGTCCTGACGCCTATCTGGAGTAAATAAATGTTATTTCTATCTCCATATGTACTAACTGGAATCAAAGAGGATGTATCAATTCCCCAGGGTCAGAGGAAGCTAGAGGAAGACACTGGCAATGACCAGCCAAGTATACAGACCCCTGCCCCCCTCTAGAGATCTTGCTCTATCCCATGTGAAATTAGAAAAGGAAGAAGATCAGAAAAGTAGTTGGAATGTTTTGGTAGGTGGTTACTGATTAAGAGGTGTGGTGATGAGGTTATGTTTAAGATTGCTTTCCCCCTTTTGTTTCTGTACCTGTTTTATCCAGATAAAACATTTGAACACTCTGGATATGCTTTGGAGGGTACAGTTTAGCCTTTCTTTGATTTTGTAAGGTTGTACACCAAAGGAACAGGAAATGTCTATCTTTCTTGTCTCATTAATCATTTTGGTTTTCATAATTTTCAGTAATTGGCATTGGACTAGTGGTTGTCTGGGAAAGAAATGACCTTTGTTTAATTTTGTCTGTAAATGGCCTACTGCAGTCCTTCTTTGTGATTCTTAAGTCTTCCCCTCTATAAATAATATTGGGGTGCAATGTCCTACATCTTCTCTCTTGGCTTCTTAACTTCCTTCCTGTCAATGTCTTTCCCTAATTCTGTCTTCCTTTTTACTAATTTTTAGTAAGTAAGATCAGAATGTACTTGCCCTTTGCTTGCTGAAATGCTCTGGCTTCAGCTTCTTCAATCTGCTTTTATATTTTGGGTTAATCTATCGTGTTAACAGGAACTCTTAAAATTACCCACATTTATCTACTGATTTAGATTTACTGTGAATGCCCTGCACTGAGTTCTGTGAGCACTGGTCTTAGTCTATCAGTCCTGGCTTCTCCAGTTACACAGGCAAAAATGTAAAAAATTCCTTAATTTATTGCAGAGTTTTTAGGTTGTCTTTCAAGTGGCTTCTCCTCAAATTTCAGAGAATGCAACAAAAATCAGATGCATTTAAACAGAAGATTTCAAGTGACGGCAAGTCCTTAAAATTGGATTAAGAATTAAATGACAGACCTTATTAGTTGTAACTGTACAATTTTGCAAAGGTCTGACCTCTTATTTGCTCTGGTTGCTAAGTCTTCAGATCTAAAACACCTATTTACGGCATAGACTTCCATCTATCCAAAGCTTTTTCTGCAAAAACTCTTTCTCTCCCCATTAGTCCCCATTCCTCTTCTCAGGAGGCATATTTCTTGCCTTCTAAGGAAATATGTCTTCTTCATACCTGGCCATTGTTTGCAGCCTTTTGTTGCCTTGACTTGAATGTTGACTTGCTACAGAAGTTAATCATAGAGAAAGACAACATATGGGCACTTTTGCTGAACTCATTGGTTATAGTTTAATAAGGACAGAAGGTCAAACTTTCAGCTGAGGTTACTTGCTCCATTTCTGCTGACTTCCAAGAGACTCCAAAATCTATGCTGAGCTTGTCTGTGTTACTCTTGTATAGAAGAATATTTCACTCACCAGAAACATTGCAGCATGCAGTGGGACTTGAAGTGCTGCTTGGAGTTAGATGACTATGAATTGATCCTGAACATCCAAGAGAGTGTGTGGAGATAAGTGCTTTGGCTCCCCATAGCCTTCTTTATACCCCTGGCATGGCAGCGTGATGATGATGCCTAAGCACCTTCTTACCTTCTGGATGCGTTGCTCTGCACTGGACCTACCCACACTTCCATCTTTCCCCATCCTCATGCCCATATCCTCACCAGTAGGCCAGCAGGCCTTGGGGCCACTGACATGCTGATGGCTAGCTCTGTCCATGTTTGAGCTGAGAAAACCAGGATGTGGACTCTGCTTCTTCCACTCCTTATTTAGAGCAAACCCTTGCAGTATTGCATATTTTCACAGCAATAGGAGAGCTGGTCAAAGAAAGGTTTGGAAGAACTGGTAATTAAAACTAGAACCTTGAAAGAAATTTGAGAAAGCAGTAGAACAAGCTTGAGAACTCGTTTGCTTTGAAGAAGCACCCTAGCAAGGTGATGCGAGTTCACAGTGGGAATGTGCTGTTCCTTCACAAGGCAAGTAAAATTAGTTCCCAGTGGGTCATCAGCCAGACATCTTTTGGGTGACATATTGTAATTAGTGTTCATTAGCTGGTCCTCTTGAAGCTAATGGGTATTCTGCAAACTGCACCAGTTTGTAGGTAGATAGCACACAGCTACTCAAATCTTAGCCAAAGACTAAGAAATTCCGTCTTCTTGTTCTGGGAGATACAAGTTTTCCCTCCAGTGCTTTGGCAAAAGTAGCAGGCATCAGACAAATGGGGTGAGATCCTTCAAGTCTTGTGAGGAAAAAAGAAGCTGAACCTGTATCTTCCTCTGGTTTCACTATGTCCATGGAGCACAGCAGTAAGAAGCATTACTATAATGAAATGAAATAGGACGTGTCTTAGTTCAAAACCATAGAGTGGAGCTCCCTGGGATTCGTGCTCCCAGAATAGTGGGGACACTTCAGACCACTTGGTGTCTAACCAGTCTACCTCTCCCTCTGTCTGCTTGGGGTTCCTCTTACATAAATATTTATCTGTCTCTTCCCTAGACTTTTATGGAAAAAATAACCCCTGCTGAGAATAATCCCAAACATGGAAAAGATCTCTTTATTCAGGTCTGGATTCTGCTTCTAGGTTAATGTAAAAATGCCACTGAGACATAATCAGGACCCTCTTAAGGCCTGTGTCCTGGAGGGAAAAATCAAGATGTTATTTCCCAGATTTTTTTGTAGTGGGAATATTGGTCCCACTTTGAGTGTACATGCACACACTGGAGTTGTAATGTGCAGGTGAATGAATTACAGCAGGGTAAACTTTATAAAAATTTGTAAATATATGAGTATTTAAAAGCCTTTCATAAAGGCTTCTAAAAATACTTTCTTGAAGTTTCTTGCTTCTCCTAAAATTAATTTTAATTTCTTACAGCAAAGTGAGCAAAGTTTTGCCACAAGGATGGAGTTTTGCTAGGTGGAGGCTTTCACCCCAGATCAAATTGGGTTCCTAAACTTCTGAAACATGTAATGAATCTGTCCCAAGTTTACAGTTTATATCGTTACCTGATACTGTAAAAATTACACTTGACTTCATTGTGGAAGGTAGCTCAAGGCTTAATTTTTAAGCTGAAAAGACAGAAATTGACAGCAAAGTTGATGGTATTACATAGACACTAAGCCCATACTTGTGATTCAAAACGTGCTGGGCCATTCATCTCCAAAGCACCAAAGCAGTTCTCCTTCTTTGGTACTTAAAGAGCTTACAAATAGCATCAAGGAGATCACAAACAGGTTTAAAATTATTCATGGTTTAGTCCATTGCTGAATCTAGGATCAACTAAGCATGCCAGTGTATGAAATCCAACCATGAATGATGGTATCTTTTATTTTTGATGTAATTACATGTGAGGAATTTAGACCTTACATACTTGACAGAGTGTAAGTGAAAGACTGTATTCCCAATATGAAAGTTAAAGGCACAATAAGGGGCCTTGGCATAAAATAGGAGGATGTCCACAATCAGTCTGAAAGACACACAGTAGGTTTGGCAGTCCTCTGTCAGAGAACTGTGTGTTTTCAGGCCTCAGATTTCATTGGCCTCAGTTGTGCTACTGTTTTATATGAATTCCAGACTAAGGAACCTAAACCCAAATGCTCACCCAGAAATTTTAGTTTAGTTCTTTCATGCAATATCCTTGTCATTCATGGGGCAATGGAAAGAATGAAAGGGGAGTTAATACTCAAGAAATTCATTAAAAGAAAGTAAATAGGTGTTCTAAAATGTCTGTGGCACCCCAGCCTGCCAGGGATTCTTGGACAATTTGTTTAGCAATATGTCTGCTACTAATTTAACAGCCTAAACTCTTTTCCCATGCCCTACTTTTTGGAGACTTAAGAGCGTTCACTCATGCAGAGGAAAAGACACGCTCACAGCTGTACATAGTTTCCAATCAGATTTTGATGTTTCATGTGCCACTCTGAAGTCTACTTTTAAAAGAAGAATATTGTCCACATTTGTTTGCCCTCTGACCCATGGAGAGGTCTGACTCACAAATCTTTGCTCCCTATGGTGCATTTCCCAGCAGAAGAAATGGAGCAGCAGGTCTTATGGGCCTGGCATTGCTCTGTTCAAATAATACAAAAATCCAGTCATGGGATACATAGGAAGCAGGTCAAGCTTTTAATCTTGCCAAAGAGCAAAGGGCTGAGCAAAGCATCTATAAGTCATTAAATCTTGAATTTTCTGCCTTTCCTTGAGGCTTCCCCTCATTCCCCTTGGGACTGCCAGGGAAACCAGACTTCCTTCAAATGCTTCATACATGTGGAGTGGAAAAACTGCTACAGGAAGGGCAACAAACCCCTGGAATAAATCCTCCTCTCAGCCAGGTAAAACTCACTGGGAGCCATAAGTCTCACTGCAAGGTGGCTTCTCAGTGCCATGGTAAAGACCAAGTGTCCTGGGTTCAGTTACAGCAGTCATTTTTTCTCCTTCTTAGTAGCTGGTGCAGTGCTGTGTTTTTGACTTTCAGCCTGGAAACAACGCTGATAACACCGATGTTTTTAGTTGTTGCTAAGTAATGTTTACTTCCACTAAGGACTTTCTTGGTCTCATGCTTTGCCAGGGAGGAGGGGAAGCCGGGACGAAGCAGGGACAGGACACCTGACCCAAACTAGCCAAAGAGGTACACCAAGGCAAAGCCACCACCCATGCCAGTGTCACAACCATGGTGCCCCAGGGTGCAATACCTCCTGCAGCAGACTCTGCTTCTTCCTGTGGTGTCTGCCCATCACCCACATGATGGCTGTAGCTCTCAAAGACACATCCTAGCAAACTTCAAGCCCTTTGAGCACTGCAGTACAGCCACGCCAGGAGGCAGCTCACTTAACTCCCCACACATTTACACTTGGTCCCACCCACCGCATTAGCTATTTTGGGCATAACAAAGAAGAAGCCAGTCACAGATGGAGAGTAACCCACCTGTAATATGGTCTTGGAGACCACTGTTCTGCCCTGACCTGCTGGACCAAGCCTCTTTGCACCCTTGGCCAGCCTCTGCTGCTGCTCGTCAGCAGTCCCATGGCGGTCAGGTTCAGGAGGAGGAGGAGCTGAGACACCAGTGAAGGGAGAAGTGTGAAGACTAAAAGAAGCCCAAATGATAAAGTAGGCTGGAAACCCTCTTGCTGGCAGTGCAGAGTTGGTAAGGGGCGAGCCGGTTGAAACAAAGCATTGCCTTCTTCTCCTGCACCTGCTCTCATTAGGATTGTGCTGTACCTGGTAGCTCTTCATCAGAGGGGGTACAGTCTTCTGCCAAGAAACTGCATGATACCAATGGTCTGCTATTAAAACAAAAATACCCTGCATTTTGGAGGGTGCATGCAGAGAGGGGAGACTGCTCTGCTACTGTGCGTGCAGCAGATTTGGCTGGGAGACACCCCCTTTTTGGCCATTCATCTCAGTATTTCATTTTAGGACACAAGTTTCACTTCCTGAGGTCTTTACATTCTCTGGGATCTCGTCTTCCTCTTACTGCTTCTTGGCAGCACCATCTTTGCTTCTGTTTTTTGAGTTCCTTGTCGACTTGGCTTTTGATCCTCTGTTTATTCCTCTGCCTTCTACAAGGTGACTTCAGTTACACCTTGGACTGCAGAAGCAATCCTGTGTTGAGCAACTTACCCCTCTGTCCTCGTTTGTCGATTTGTATCGTACTCAACATTTCTGCCTGTTCTTCGCCCTCCCATCTGGCCATGCAAAGCCAGAACTACAGGCACTGAACGCTCTCCTTTACAATACTCCATTTGCCTTTCTCACTGATGTTAACTTCCCTGACATCTCCTTTTGCATCTCCACTGTCAGATTTTATTTCTCTCTCTCCTTCCTTTTCATCACCCTTGCTTGTTGCTGGAAACTGATGAGTATTTTCTTCCTTTCCAACACTTTATTTGTTTTTCTTCCTGTGCTTCCTGCAATGTCCTTTGCCCCGGCAATTATTAACTCTTGCTTTTCTCTTCGCCTCTCTCTGCTTTCTGCTCTGAAAGGACTTCACACAGACTGCCTCTACCAGCACCATCTTTCCCTTATCCTTAGACACGTCACATGTGAATCTCCCAGACTCTCACTGGCACCCCAGGGATAAGGTCAAGTCTCTTTTGCCTCTCTCTTTGAAGCTCCACACAGCTCCCCTCCAGCCAACTTCCTTGCTTTTGCTTTGTCTCATTCCTTGTCCCATTTGAATACCTCAGGGCTGGTTTCTCATGGCTGTCCTGATGCGCAGTATGTTCTTCAACACCTAATGTATTTAAGGAGCATTCAGGATTCGTGTATTCAAATTTCTTTCTGGTCTTAAGGCTTGTAAGCTTACCTTCAAAAAGAAGTCTAATATCCCTACTTGTTAATACTGCTTCAGGAGAGGGACCTTTAGGGAAGATGTACCTTTAAGAAAAACACAGATGACTTAGATGACTAGTATGACTTACGCTGTAAATGCCAAACATTCAAAACCACAATTTTGCCATATTGAAGGTCCATACCATTTTGGTTTTGCCTCAGACACTGGGTAAGAACATGGTTAAACCTCCACTTTGTACCCACTTTGTGCTGCAAATAATTCATGAGAGAAACATTGCTGTGCTTCCTGTACCTTCACCCCAGATGCTAGCATAGCCATCTCCATTGCCCTCGCAGGAAAAAGGCCCCCTGCTACAACTAACAATTGCTGTTTCTTAATGGCAAATACTATTTAGCTAAACCAGAAGCCTGAGGAAAAGCAATTTTAGGTTCACTTCCTAGATAAGAAAGAAAATTCCTTCCTGTTACTGATTCCATAAAGGAGAATGAGCTAACCTGCAGAGTCTGATAAAGTCAGCACTCTATATCAGCTTTGGCTGTGGGCTATGTTAGCACAGAAGACAGGCAGCTCACAAGGGTTTAATGCAAGAGACACAGAAGAAAGAAAATGATTTGGTTCTCCCCTGAGGGGAACCATCTTTGTTTTCCAGTACTGAGACTGCAGTGATGCTCTTGATGATACCCCTGCAAAGATTGTAATTCATAACTTGCTGGGTAAGTCACTTGGGAGCAAAAGCATCACAGATTTCAGGTTCTCCTGGCCAGCCCTAAGGTCTTTTTTATCACTCATCAGTGTTCCCACAGCCATAGATTTTTTTATCAGGGAAGAAAGTGGAGACTGTGATTCATCCCTCCACTAGAACAGCACAGTGGTCCCTCTCAGCTGGGCATGCAGACCAGGGTGGCTCCTGATGCTTTGTCTGCCTGGCTGTGCTGGTATGTACAAGTTGAAGGTCTGGGTTTGACAAATGAGCTACAATATTAACTCACATCTAAACTTGCAAGATCGTAGGCATAAATGTCGCTCTCTGAGCATCCTCCTGGGTCCCATCATAAATATTCTTGGAAAGCATGTATTCTGCTCCCTTGCTATCACTGATGCTTGTGTCACTGTTTGTTTTACTTTGCTTTGAGCTTAATAACTGGCAAATCCTGGAGTGGCAGCTGGACTAATTCGCCATGCGCCCAGGCAGCAGGGGGGATGCTGCTGAACAGCAGTATGCTGCTGTCAGGGTGACAGCTTGCTTGAAAGGTGATGACAAGTGGTACAAGAGTGGGAAATGTGTTTTCCAGATACCTAGATTTAACCACTTTCCCTGCTTTCTGTTTCAGGTTTTCCTTCCTCATAGGTAAGCTGTGTACATCAATACACACAAACTCAAATAGAGCGAGTGTCTTTGTTCGCCAGCCTTTGCACAGACAAACCCCCAGGTCATTCTTTTTCTTATTACGTTTTTCTTTCACAGAGATGAAGGAAGAATGTTCCCATGTATGGATTTTGCAGGAAACGGGAAGTGGGTGCCAGCGACCAGGGCTGTGACCTGGCAGACCTCGACATCTAATGTAACACGATCTCATGGCACTTGGGAGAAAAAAGGGAAGAGAAGTCTGGCCCTGGGATTGCAAATCACAGGCTGTGATGACAAGAGGGGGCCTAATAAAACTCAGCACCCTTCACTTTTAAATGAAATGACTGGGGAGGGTGAGTGGGGAAAGGATAATTTGCTGCCTAGAGATATCCTGGGGTATCACTTTTCTAGAAATGCCTTTCACTGGCCTGTAGAGCTTCAGTGATGGAAAATGTGAATACAGCTTTGAGCAGTTAAGGTCTTTATTTGAATTAATTATAACAGCTATATCAACAAGATTTAAGCAGTGGAGGATGGGGAAAAGAAGGCCTTGCATTGCCCCCCATCCTGTTTTGTCACATCATCCCCCAACTGCCACCTTCCTGAAGGACATCAGTGCTGCCAGAAAGGAAAGGCTGGGATGTCCAGGTGGCTGGGATGACATGGATGGCATAAGTACATGATGCTGAGGAAACATGCCATCACTCTAGGTCTCCTCTGACCACTGATTTCAGACTTTGTGTTGAGGAAGCCACAGGAACAAGTGAATTTTACTGAACAATGCTGCTATTTGTTCGCAGATTGGTCTGGTTTTGCAGTGACTGTGATCAAAATAAATTGGCTTTAAGACAGGTACCTGCAGGGATGGATACTTGCTAAATGAACTCATTTGATGGGAATGGGTGCAGAGTCCAAGAGCAATTTGGCATGCCAGGACATGCCAAGGCCCAGGGGCACTGCTGGCTCCCTCTTGGAGGAGTTGTTTGGTCACTTCCATTTTCATTGTTTCGTTTTGTTGGGTTTTGGAGGTTTCTACTATAATTTTTAAACAAAAACAATCCCACAGTAATAGAAAAACTTTGGGAGAAATTTTGCTGATATAGGCAGATACTGTATATAGATGTACAGATGTACTGACATCACTTTGCAACTGGGAAAACAATTTACAAGCCACAAAATCACAAGTCCCCACACAAGACTATGTACAAACTTCTTTCTAGTTGAGCTGGAAATGGATGTCTTTTCCAGAGGATTTCAATAGCTCGACTTCTAGAATATTTTTAGTTAAATTAAATAGAAGGGAAGACAGAAAGGAAAATTAAGAGTTGTTTTGTTTGTTTGATCTTACTAGATTGTTAAATTCAATTTTTACTGAATCTTTCGGCAGACATTCTGGTTTGTTTAATCTATCTGTCTGCTTATTATTATATTTCTGGTAGGGTGAACACCAAAGAATAAATGAAAGATGATGAAATAAACAGAGCCAAGTGTGGCTGTGCCCTAGAGCTGTCCCATCTCAATATATGAGTCTGTGTTTCATCTCTGCAAAGCAGAGATCTTGGGACTCAGCTGGCACCAATAAAGAGGTATCACACTGGGAGAGAGAGCTGTGGCTCTGCTGGGTTCCTGTCTGCCCCCAGCCCACAGCACAGGGGTGCGGGAGGAGATTGCATCTCTGTGGATCATTTACATCCTGGATGCATCCAGTATAAACCCACTCACCGTGTCCCATTGAAGTGAGGCTGCAGACCTTTTTGCGTGCCTCAGGAAAAAAAGCTGGCTAGTTTTAGGGCTGTGTTTGGTACAGCAAGCAGGGCAGCTGTTAAAAGCACAACTGGTTTCTAAAGCACCTGTTAAAATTAGCCTCAGGAAGCTAGAGCACCACTGCTGCCACTGGTGCTTCCTCTCCCACATGGTTGCACCTCTCCTCCTCCTTCTCACTCACCTCTGCAGTGCCCCATAAGCCCATTCCCAGCCCTCCCTGGACCTGCCTCCCAGTCAGCACATGAGCCAGGTAGTCCCATGGTAGGAAATATCTATCTGTACATACATCTCGCAGTCGTGTGGAAGTGGGAATCTTGCTTGTCCCCTCAACCCATCCTGTTGTGACAAGTGACACTTGGTTGGGTTGCTTCTGCCTTCTATGACTGGCAGCCTCTGCTCATGGGAATGGGAAAAGCCCAGGGAACGGGAAAGCAGAGGTGTTCAGCCTGCCAGAGCTTCCCTCTGCACTCTTTGTGGTTCACAAAACAAGCTGCCTCTGCTTGTGCGGCTGTTCACAGCACCTTTGCACTGTGCCTAAGCAGATCTGAGTGTAGCTTTCTGTGCACAGTTTAGCCAAGGAAAAGTGCTGTGGACTTTTCCTTCAAAATCAAATTGAGGCAAAAGGGTTCAGGACTTTCACACTCTAAAAGAGTTCAGCTCAAACTGAGCCGAAGTTTTCAAAATGACACCTTTGCAGATTTTGTTCTCTACATCAAATATGGATCTTGTGGTTTTTTGTGCTGCTGCTGCAGTCTAAAAATAATATTTTCTTTCGACTCCATGCACACTAATTCTTAATGTACATTTTTCCCCACAAAATTCCTGAGAAGCAGTGGCAGAGTGTGTTGCATGCATTTCACAAATGGAAAAATGGATGCCATCTGGTCCCCGATAGCCTTGATCCAGCACTGTAGTTGTCATAATAACTTTCCCATCCCCCATGTAACTTAGTTATATGTGAAGAAAATCCTACTTCTCCCCAGATGAAAAGCACATTAATTTTAGCCAAAAGCCAACCTCACATCTGGTATCCTCCTGATACCAGCCAAAAAGAATAGAGAGATAATGTTGTCTGTTGTCCTGCTTACTGATAGGGGGTATTCAGGGTTAGGGGAATCATGGATATCTAAACAGAGAGAGAGAAGGAAGCAACAAGGTTAAAGAATATATTTTCAGCATACCAAAAAGTAAAAGGCAATAGGGAACTGACCTGGCAAATGCTTGCTCATGGAGTGAATGTGATCAGGGTGGGATGCAGCCTGGAAGAGTCCCCATGAAAGACCAGTTTTCTTCAGTGGATACTGCCCTTGTTGCAATAGATACGTTAAGAGAAAGTATTTCAGTGTAGCGAGCAGTGAATAACAAGAGATTCATATTCTCAGAGGATGAGCACCCAAGTATGTGCCTAACAGGAGTTCATTGAATTATTCAAACATCTCCTAAATCTGTGATATTATACCAGAAATCACATGAGCCCAAGATCTTTTACAAGATCATCAGCACATCCTGTTTTGGGCTGGGACTTTAAAAATACCTGGAAAACAGCCCCTCACACAAGCTTTTTGCTTTCTCATTCTGGCTGTAATCCAAAAGGGTAGCAGCCACTTTATGTTTGAACACTCAAAGTAAACTGGACCAAAGCAGAGGTCCTCGGCAGTCTGGGTTTGTGTTGATTGCCTGGGTTGGTGCTATTGGTGAACAGGGTGGTATTTCTGGAACATAAGTTTCTATTTCATACTATATTAGTATGAATCTTCTTTGAAAATTAGCAGGATTCTTCCTGTCTGGTATTCTACCACCATCGATATTTAGTGTTGAAAGGGCTCTTTGGAAATGTTGTTATTATTATATTTTTTCAAGCACTTAATCCCATACATTGCATAGGGGAACATATCCCTTTTTCCTTCTGGATATCCATGCTCTACAGTGGAAATACCAGAGCTGCTCAGAAATGCAAGGCACCTGCAGATCTGTTCAAGGGGTGGTATCCAAGTGCTGCCAGGGTGGAGTTAACATCTAGTTGAACATTAACCTATGGCTTGGTTCCATCATTTTATAATGTGTAACCTGCTGCGAGTAAATGATAAACTGTTCTGGGTGCAGCCCTGGTTGCCAGATACTTATATTTCATGTTGTTACTGTTCAGAGGAAAAGCAAATAACTGTCATTTGAAAACAGGTAAGCAGAAGAGATGCTGCATACTGATTTCTTGCTCTCCTAAAAAAGGCAAGACGATAGTCATTGCACTGGAAACTACCTTGTCCAGTTCAGTATTTTCTATATGTTTTTAAGACAACAGCACAAGGTGAGATGGGATAAAGCTACATGCCATTGTAGGACAGAGCCTGTAAGGCACTACTTCTCATTCCTTTCCCCTTCTCATCCTTCTCCCTGCTTGCCCCTCAGCCCCCAGTACCAAGTGTTATAAACTTGAGCACAGAGCCTAGAGCTGCCTGCGGCTGGGGCTGGCCAACCCGAAGTGCCAGGCTCCCAGCCCCACCACCTATCTGTCCTGCTCACAGAGCAGCCAGGCATGCTGGGTGCCACTGGGCTGCCGCACCACACTGCACTGGGAGCAGTCCATGCGTGTTTGGGCTTGATGCACTGGTCCATCAAACGTGCTATGTTATGATGCACTGTGGTAACTGACTTCCTACACCCTCGCGGAGTCCCTGACTTGGTGGAGGCAGAGGGCAAAGGAAGCCTGGCTTCTGTTTGTCCTTTTGAGTGAAAAAGTGTAATGAGATTCAGGAAAAGGTTAAATACAGAGAGAAGGCATTTTGCAGTTATGCTGACCAGGACAGATGCTGCAATAGCCATTAATCTCCATGTTCCAGGCTGGAAGCTCATCATGTGCTGAAGTCACTGTCTGGCCTCCCTGAGCCCTGTGGAGGATTGTGCAATCATCATCCGCGTTCATCATCTGAGGTGAGAGGGGAGGGCGTCACCTTCCTCTGAAGCATCCGGCACCAGCTCCCGTCAGCGGCAGGATGCTGGCCACAGTGGACATGGATATGCTCCAGTATGGCAAGAGTTACACACCCTCCACTGAGTTAAAACAGCAGATGCAGCCAGATGCCACCTCTAGCCAGGCTTACCCCTTTCACGTGCACATGTGCCACGCTTACCAACACCCATCTCCTTCCCCAGCCCCTGAGAAGTCTCATCTTTAGATAGTTTCTTCCCAATCGGGGAGCCCTACCCTGCTTCCTGCGGTCATCAGTGTGTATTTGCCGTCATTATATCCCATGAGTTTGTGATTCTCAGTATTCAGAGACTTTAAGATGCAAGGTCAGGCAAGAGGATATAGTGGCTGCAAAGCTGCAGAAAATAGTACATGATTCAGCACTGCTGACAGGTGCTTGCTTTCTCACCTAAATTTTAAATGACTTCATCACTTTTTAATATTAAGAGGTTTTATGCACCTCATTATTAGGGTTCTTCCTTTTTTATCTTTGTGTGTGTGTGTGTGCACATTTCAGTTGTCCTCTCCCACCACAGTTCCTCTCTCTACCTCACATTAGTGTACACTGCAGACATCCTCTGGCACTTTTATTAGCTGCCAAAAGGGAAGTGACCTGGTTACACGTCCAGCTCTGCAAGCTGCCTCAGCAATGCTTTTCCTCCCTCTCTGCAGCAGCCCTGGGGAAGCAGAATGTCCTCAGCCTGTCAGTGCATTTGAAGGGTACGGTCTGCACCCTGAAGGTACAGGGAAGGTATGGTCTGCACCACAGTTCACCACCACAGTTCACAGAGGTGACGTCTGCATTCAGTGATTTGTGACAACCCTGTTACAAAGCACGTAGTCACTGACTTCTGGCAGAAGCCATGGAATAAGATTATATTATTATTACTACTGATATTGTTATTGTTGTTGTTGTTATTATTATTGCAGTAAGTGTGAGCTGCTGACAGTAGATGCCTCTCCGGAAATAACTCATCAATCATGAGAGCTGCCCACAGGAGGAGCCGCCCAGAGCCCTGATCCGACAGCACTTACGCAGCAGGATGCCCGTGTTATCAGTGAGGAAATCCATGCGCTTGACTCTACATACGCAAGTATCCTCACTGGTTCCTGAAGGCAGCAAAAAGAGAAAGTCCTACCGACCCTCATTCAGTTCACTGCAGTAAGATATTGCTTGTTTGTTTCTGCCCTTCTAAATAGTGAGTCAACTTGCCCTCACTGAGATTCAAAATGACCCTCCAGCAGTCTCTCTCAAAACGTTATTTTCTTTATCTTTTTTATTTTCAAATGTTTTGGGTATATAAATACCTGTAATAAATTATACTACTGGATCCTTATGGTTGCAAAGACTTTAACGTAACAGTTAAGATTTTAGGAGATTTCTTGCCACCACCCTCTTATCTTGGATGTTAGAAAAATAAAAGCTTATCATCCAGTCTGTTCCTTTGACTGATGTACGATTTTATTTCTATGACGAGTCTAGGTCTAACCACCTGAAGGTTAATAGAAGTATCACTTGGGAAGACTGCCTGATACAGTAAAAATGCAATGATCATTCTTTCTGGATTTGTACCTAAGTTTTCCACTGTTCTATTTTATTTCCATGCCTTCCAATATTCTTATCACTTTTTTTCCAGATTTATAGCAAGGAGCTAGTCAGACGCATCTCAGGGAAGTCCAACTTCAGAACTCAGAGATAAAATAGAGAAAGCTTTATGATTATCCTATTTTTATAAGGTCCTTGTTCCATGTTAGAAGAAAAGTAGTTCCAAATATTGCTTGTTGGTTTATGAGATGCTTGCAGAAGCAGACTCACTTTCAGCCACTACAAATGGTAAAATACCTCCAAAGTGCCAACAGATCTAGAAGGCTTCTGGGATTGTATCCTAACTGGGCAGCATCAGCACTGTGCCACCAGTGAAACCAGAGACACTTCATATGGCCTCAGGATTCATTGGAGAAGTGTATGAAGCTCAATAGAGATGGTAAAGTATAAAGCAACCTCATTTCCTCAGGCAAAGGGAAATACCAGTGAAAATTATCTGCCTGTGGGGAGGAACAAGATAAGAAAGAGGACCATTTTCTAGCATTAAATATTTCACTCCCAAGTAAAATACAGGAATATGAACAGGCATATGTTTATGAAATCAAGTATGGAAATTTCTGTAGATATAATCCAAACCTGAGTGTAGACAGATGGGGTCTTTCTGGGTCAACAGGCTCTGCAAGCAATTGCTGGGGAGAGGCTGCTGGAGCATCCCTGATCACTCGCACAGTTTTATGGGCTCACTGCTGTCCATCCGTGCATGCACAGAGGTGCCCCCACATCTGGATGGAATGTTGCATGCCGATCTCTGGCTTTGCTGAGAGAAAATCCCCTCTGATGGCATACAGCCCAAGCCAGAGGTTCGTTGCCATACAGATAAACCCTTGGAATTAACTTCCCTTCCTTCTCCCTGCCCACTTGGCTAACCTGTCCTTTCAAAAAAGTTGCTGTCCCTCCATGTCCCATTTGGGAGCAAAGCCTTTAGCTGCTTCACAGTGTGGGGTGTGATGAACATGTTGGTGTTGTGGGACATGTGCCTATCTCTGTTTGACTGTGGGAAGGAAGGAGGAGAGAGAAGGTGTTAGCAAGCAAAGAAAGTTTTTCTGTGTTGGGAAGCAGATAAACATAACTAGGGGCATGTTGGATTTGTTATTAATTCCTTTTTAAGAGAGGAGGCTCTCTGCACACGTTTGCCTGGTCCGACTTGCTCTTTTGACCATGGGTTTACAGAGTGACTTTGAAAAGCATACGAGCTTTCTATTTCCTGAGCAGTAGTGAAGAACCGTACTGCCCACCTGCTTCTCTGCCGCTACTAGCTTTTGAACTGAAAGCAGGAAGAAGCAGCAGGGGGACCATCAGGCCAAGCACCGGGGTGGAAGTGTCCACCTTGGGCCACAGGTCATGATGGACACCAGCCTGCCCCTCATCCCCTGCTCCTGGTCCCTTGTGCCTGTCTAAGCTCCTTCCCCTGTCTCCCAGAACCACTCTTCTTCTGGCTTATTTACAGTCCTTGAGGACAGAGGCTTTGTCCTGTGGTCTGTAATAAAGCTGGGTTTATTGTTCTTTCTCAGTTCTGCATTACAATTTTCTCTGACCCTTTGGCAGCCACACTCATTCCCTAGAGGTCTTTGCACGTTATATTGGAAGTTTACAAGCCAATATGATTTTTTTCTTTCTTTTGAATAAGGTAGATGCTATCTACTGACTACAGACATTGATATAGTCCTCTCTAAATACCATCAAGTTATAATTTCCAGCAGTAATGCACATCTAGTTAATCCACATTGATATCACTTTTTCAGTGTGAAGGCTATTTTGTGTAGTAAATGTTGCAAATGTTGTTGTTACCTTTGATGATTAAATCCACGCACTGTTCAACTCAGCTTTTCCTTTCAGGGGTTTGATTTTCCATGGCTAAGTTTTCCTCTCCTTGGCATTTACATCCTATCACTGATTGAGCTCAGTGGGAACGGGAGGTGCTGCCTCACCCACAGCACAAAGTGCTCACTTGGTCTGCAGATTGTCATTATTGAAGTTACTATAAATATCCTATCAGTTTCCCGGTTTGCTACACACTATGGTTGCCCTGGCTTGAATATGCAGAGTATATGATCCCACATTCTAGATGATACTAGAAAAAGCAGACAAGATAAATTTTTATATATATATATTAGACCCTTTACTTAATATAGGATCTTTTCTGGAGAAGTAATAATGAGACTGACAAGCAAGTAGAATATTTGAGATTATAAAGAGTTTTATTTAGGGACTTGAATTTCTCCCAGTAGGATTCTTCCAGCATCCTTTCCCAAGCAACTTCTAATTAGCTAAAGTCCCCCACTACAACTAGTTCTAGAGCTGTGGATAATTTTGGCAGTTGCTAACAAATTTGTCTATGTGATTTTCCTTGCTAGCAGCAATATTAATCTTTCACTGTGGCCGTGCCTGATACTTTTCACCATCAGCCACCATTTAGATACTTTCGTCACTGAGCTGAGTATGCAGCTCCATAGACACAGTTACAAATGAAGCCTGGTTCCATAGATTCACAGAGTTTTTTATGTGGGAAGAGATATTTGGAGGTCCCTACTCTAACTGCCTGGGCCAAGCAGGGCTTACTTGAAGGCCAGTCCAAGCCCTCAGGGCATCTAGCTGAGTATTGAAACCCTCTGTGGATGGAGCGCAGCATCCGTGCTTGCCCGCTCCCTCTATGAATTGTTTTTCCTCAGACCTGTTTGTGATGATTGTTTGAAACTGGTGATTAGGAATGTATCAGCTGCAAACAAAGCTTTCCCAGTGCTTGGGGCCAGGATAAGGCCTTCCTTCCACTCCCACTCTCTCTCCTGGCTTCTCTGAAGCCTGCTGAGACATGAGGTCACATTATGGGTGTTTTCTCCATCAAATCACTTATGGGAGTCACATGCTGGGTCTCCCTTGGGCTGTACACTGTTCTACTGAAGTGTAGATGAAACTTACTGTCACAGTCACCTTTGTTATTTTACCTCTCTGCTAAATTTTGTTCCAGTAGAACAGTGGCTTCACAGACTACCAAGGGCAACACACATCTGTACACACACTCAAACACATTCACAAGTGCATGCGTGCATAGAAATCTCTGCAGAAAACAATCTTTTAAAATTTTCCTACGATTTCAGGATAAAAATTATTAACATATATTTTTAAGCACAGTCTTATGTGCTTATTTATTAGCTGTTTGTGTTCATTATATTTGCTTTAGTGGGCCTCATTATTTTTCACCTGGAGACAGGGAGCAACCTGGCAGGCAGAAGATTGCTGGCAAGACATCTCAGCATCCCCACTTGCAGCAGCATAGTCCTGTCACCAGATGAGATAAGTTCACTCAGGGCAGCATAGAGATGGTTTGATGCCACTGACAAGCAAAACCCCAGGAGGAGCAGGGCAGGGGGCAGCCCTTGGAGCAGAGCTTGCTCCCTGCTGAGGCCAGCAGCACTGCATGCCATGAAGAGCTGTCAGTTTAGTGTAGCTCCCAGCTTGACCCTAGAAGAGAGCTGAGCAGAACAACATCTTTGCACTCAGCTTGCTCACCTGTACAGGGAAAACACATGGGTGGAGGGGTCTGCCCTCGCCACCAAAACACAAGTAACATGTAGGCTGAGCGCTGCTGAGGAAAGGAGACTTATTTTTCTGCTCAGCAGAGCAAAACCAGGGCACAAACTAGCTCTCTGCAAGCAGAGACAGGCACTGAATTCACTGGATAATCTGCTGCAAATTTTTTGCCTAGCTCTATTAATTAATGTTTGTGAAGCACTTCGAGGGTTAAATGCCCTTGAGCTGTCGTTCACCTAAGCTTTGCCCCCAAACTGACATCAATGAAAAATCCCTAATGGAGGTGGTAGTAGCAGCAGCAGCACTGAGCTTTCAAACCCTCCTGAGGCAAGAAAACATTATTTTCCCTTCATTTTATGGTCTGTTGAATCTTCTGGTTTTCTTCTTTTATAGCAGGAGTAATGTTCGTAGCCTTGGAGTATTCTTGTGGTTCTCCAAATGCCTCAGATTTAATTTGGCATCTTCCACACACAAAAAATTTATTGCCTCGTATACTCCTTCGCTGTGAATGTTGTCCCTTCCCTAGTTCTGTGGAGGGGTCCTGGAGCCTAACAATGGTCCCACAGAGTTGTTTCTCAGCTGGTGAGCAGCCCTGCCTTGTGCCTTGGCAGGCAGGGATGGCACAAGTAGACAGCCCCTGATGGGGAGAAGAGGTCAGCCGGGACGTTTAACATTGGCCTGAGATCCAATCACCCATCTAAGAAAATAAAGAAGAAAACATAATAAGCTGCACACAGGCTCTTTGTTACCAAGTCCAAAACCCAACATGTAAGAATAAGCTTTGTGAACAGCGAGGTCTCCACAGTGAAAGACGCTCTAGGGCAGGCGGCAGGGACCAGAATTGTTCTGGCTGATGGTGCTCACTCTCTGGCTGGGGCTCTTTAGAATGCCCTGGCATCAGGTCTTCGTATTTTGGGTTACCAGCTCTCCAAATAGAAAGTGCTTGTATTGTACAGAAAAAAAAAAAAAAAAGAAATATTCAGGCTGTTCCAGATGTAGAGGCTCCTGCCTGACACCCTGATGGACTGAGATTCAGATCCCTGAATTCAATTTCCCTCTGTAGAAACTACATTCTGCAGTTTCAGGGCTGGAATAGCCCTCATCTAAATGGAGAAGGCTTATCACTGTGTCTTGTCCACGCAAGCACATGCCAGTTTGCATGGAGAAAGGGGATAGTAAAGGCATCCCCCATTAAATCTGCACTTGACACTCAGGCTGCCACTCCTTGCAGATTCCATGTGGGTTATCACAGTACCTATGGCCAGGGGACCACATGAATTGCAACTTCAGGGTGCTCTGAAGCCAAAGGGCAGAGCCACAGCAGCCCATTTTCTCCTTGCACAGCTGCTGCAAAATGTCTGTAGATCATCCTGTTGCCATTGCTATTTCTTGCACAGAAGTATGTGGAGGCTGTGGCTGTTTGACTACCACACATCATGCCAATGCTTCCTTCTAATTTGCAGTCAAAATGCTTGAAACATGAAATGGGTGAAAAGAACATCTGTGGGACCAAATGAGGAATAACCTGTCCAATGCGCTGCCATGTCTGGGATAGTACCAGAGCTGCAACCTTGAAGTCCCAGGCCTTGTTTACAGGAACACCTTGAAGGTCCATAGTCCTAATGGAGCTCATGACATACTTCTGTGCATGAAGCCCATGCTTCAAAGCCCTTTTGGATGCTCCAAAGACCGGAGGGTTATCCATAGCATCATACAATCCTTCATGTAAAGGCCATTGCCCTAGACTGCATTAACACACTGCAGAGTAGAAAAGATCTGGTCTGCAACATCTTCACAGCAGAAAGAAATTATGGCACTGAGCTAAATGGTAGATTGAGTCAAGGCACAAGTCTGTAGGAAGACAGTGAACAGCCTTCTGTCATATGGCACAACAGTGTGTGATATAGGTCACTGATATATCTATATCAATTCCCAAACATACCTGAAGACACTGCAGGTTTTTTATGTTTTAGTTTACTTTCTTATTAAGCATCTGAAATTAAGGGAGCTGCATAACTCTGCAAGTGTTTTGCATTAGGCAATTCCATTTGGGCAGCTTGCGAAGAGGAAGAACTGAGATGATTCTATTTCCAGATTGGGATCAGGTCAGATAACTATCGCCTCCCTTCCTCTGCCTGACCTGTAATTCCCAGCCCCAGCATCAGCTCTTGCAGCAACAGGCAGTGTCCTTCACATGTTGCTGAGCCATGTGAAACAGCAGGGGAAACGCTTCCTGCAATGGACTCGATTTCCATTTCCAGGTGCAGTACCCGGCACTGAGGATGCAGGAGGGCACACCACACCTTGCCTTTCCTAAGCTCCCCGCCCAAGGTCGCTGCTGCCAAACTCTTGTGCTCTCATCGGATACGTGAAGGGAAAACTGGCCTCTTCCTGACCTCTGGCCACATGGACACTAACTGCAACCCAGGGCTGTACCTGGAGGTGCAAGTGTTCATGAAACAGCCAGGGAGCAAAGCCCAGCATCTGTACTGTCCACTGCTGGCTCCAGGCTGGGAGCAAAGGGGGCTTATGAGGTTTCCCAGGATGGAGCAGAGCATCACTGAACTGTGTGTGTGGCGATGGGTGAAATCACCAGGAAACACCAGGAAACTGAGGGCAGTCAGAGGGAGTGGAGGGATGAGACCCTGGAGAGACCATCCGTCTCCGTGGGTCAGGCAGGCCATCTACTGCTGCTCCTGTTCATGTCTCAGCTGGGCGAAGGGCAAAGGGTGCACCTGGGAGGCAATCATGTTAATCAAGACATGTCCTGTCTTGGAGGCAAATTACAGGTGTGGAAGTGAGAAAGGAAAATAGTGGCTATGAACAGTGCTAATGGCCAGTGATTTCTCCAGAAGTCCCTAAATGGTTCATCAGTCCCTGTACTGGTGGAAAACTGCAGTGAGGGTTTCTGTCTCCATCCAGATCCTATGCTTTATAAAGGACTCAGCTGAGCCCTTTCTTGCCTCAAGGGCACCAAGTTCAGCCCTGCACCGAGGCTGCTCTGAGCCTGGGCTGATGTCTGACCCAGGAGGTACAGTGATATGTGCTGTGGGTGCATCCACACACCACATTTGCTTTGTGTTGTGACTCAGGATGCTTATCACAGGCAGCTGCTGCCAGATGGCTTGTGTTACCACCATGGATTACTGCAGAGGGTTATTTCTCTCTGGCCTATTCTCCATTCAGATGTCCAAAGCTAACACCCACTGGGCACGGACCTCTCCAGTATGCACAGGCTGCCAGTGTATCCTCATGTCCTTCTGATGGGAGTGTCAGATGAAGACACACCAGAAATAGCATCTCAGAAGCTGATGTGACCACTCTGCTTCATGGACCTTCATTTCTATTTCACGAAAAACGTCCCTTCCGCTAACCGCTTCCCTTAAAGGTCCATCTTCCAGTATCCTCTTTATCCTGTAGCCTTATGTAGTCAGAAACGTGCTTTCCTAACACTTCTGCCTTTTTGCTCTGCAGAGCCAGAATGGTCAACATCAACTGCGGTGCAAAGGTGAAGTATAGCAGAGTCATCTCAGGGCTGAAGGGGCACAGCCTGTGATCCATCAGGCTCAGCAGCAGCAGTGTCACAGCTACATCCCTCCTCTAACCTGGCAGTATTCTCACCTGGGCACCATAAGCCCTAACAGCCCAGCCAGAAGCCTCAGCCCTCCTCTTCCCTGAGCAAATACAACTAGAAAAGGAAGAGAGCAGTCTGAACAACCTTACTCTCCTCTTGTCTGCACACAAAGCTGGTGAGTGTGTACATGTGTGTGTGTTAGTTCAAGGAATGGATTGATTAATTGAGAGATGATGGGTGCAAGAATGCTCTCAGGGCTCTGGGCCTGCCCCCTGCCAGATTTTACTGGCATTTTCTGAACATTTCTATTAGCTCAGTGGGCACAGCTTGTATGCAAACAAGTACAATAATGCTCAGTTATTGTTTGGTATGATGGGAGCCTGGGATTCTTTCTTTTTTTTTTTTTGCAAGTATTGTTTCTATTTGTCATTAAGGCTCACTTTCTAATCTATCTTTGTAGGAGGTTGGTCTTTTTTGATATTGTCATTTGCATGCAGCCAGAGCTTTCTGGCCTGAAGAGGCATTTAAGGCCAACTGGATTTTTTGTGTTTGCTCTTATGTTTTGATTTTTCTTTTCAGACAAGACAACCAGAAAAGACAAGGGAGAAAAGCACTTGCAAAGAAAGATAAACATATAATTAGCAAAAATAAATACATCATTATTTGATGGTTTTCATGCGTGTTACTGTTTCAACTGCTCATGAATTGTTTCATCCAGATTGTAAAATATTCATATTTATATGTTACTCAGAAAGAGATGTGATGCCCTGGAGAGGCTAATTCTTGGTTTGCAGATTGTTTACAAGCTGTCAATTGCAATTTGAATATATTTGCAATTCATAGGGCTGATAAATAACGTAAGTCACATGGCGTAGTTTCTGCTCCTGAGCTGTAGTACATCCCTGTGTAAGTAACACCAAGGTAGGCAAGCATTTGTCTCCCCATCTGCCTCTCAAATCACACATTTAATGGAGCAAGCAAACATAATACCCAAGAGTACCTCTGGGATCTCGTAATAATATTCTGCCCTGCCTGACTCCCTGGAAAGCTCTGATCTCATGGCATTGTGTGTGGCCACCTTTTGCTGAATCCTGTCTCAGTTATGGCTCACACATGAGCAGGACGTGTATTCTGTATGTTTTCTCTGTATGGCACCTAGCATGCTGTGGGACAGCCAGCCAGAAAGGGATAAAAGGAAAACTATGCCACAGTGACTGCACGCTTTGCCTGGGTGTGGGTGACTGAGAACTCGGGAGGCTCTGGCTCATTATTCCACCATGTGGGGGTGACTCTGTCCTCTGAGGGATGATTAATACAATTATCAATACAATACAATGTGCAAATTGCATTTTACAGTAAAAATGCCAAATTCAGCATTTACTTCTGGCTTCTATTTTTTTTTCCCTCCGTATTTGAAATGAACTTTTGTAAGTGCTTTCACAAATGAAGAGAGAATCTCTGAATATTCGTAGCTGGTAAGGTTGTAATTTCAAGCAGTATGGCTGCTTTTCATTTTGTTTCTCCTTGGTATAAATTTTTTTTGATGGAATTGACCCCATTACTCACAGGGAATTATGCTAGAAAGTCCTTTCATTTCATGTCCTGGTGGAAACAAAATGCTGTCTCTTGTTTTTCTCCTAAAAACATGGATACTAAATTGCATTGTGTGTGGCTTGCATGGTCATAAATACATGTAGCCACTCCGAGCATCGTAAATCAGTATTTTCAAATGGATGAATTTCTCCACCTTTACAATAGTTTAAGGTGATTCTCTGTCTTTACAATTTTTCCTGATTTTGAATACAAACCTCTTCTTCACAGTTCACCCTCATTACTTCCTATACCCTTGCACCATAAAACAAAAATCATACCCTCTGTGGCAGCCTCTTAAGACTTCTCAGCTGTTACTGAGTCTCCCCTCATTTTGGCTGATCTTTCCTGCTAGATGACATTTCTTTCCAAGGATGTTCTTGTTATTTTCTAGACTGTTTTTTGATGGTTCACATCTTCCTTCAAGTCTAGTCCACAAGACCTGACTGTATCAGTCAGGACCTGGATAGATTGCAACTGTGTCCTAATGTATTTCAGATGTCATTTTCAACTTCATCTGTTCCTGTTAAGACATTTAATATTTACACGTCTGACACTACCAAATAATTTTTGTTTGTGTTATGCTGTATACAGTGTCTTTCACTATAGAGATGTTTTCCTTCAGCTTGCATTTGTGCAGATGATTCCTTTCAAATGACAATTACTTGCCTTTGTGTTTACTGAGCTGCAACTATTTTTTTTTCGGATTATTTAGCCAATTTCTTAAGGCTAGTTTTAGGAGAAACTGACAGGGAAGACTCATTGATTGCTTTTCCGGGGTACCTGTATGGATCATATAGTTTTTTGTTACTCTCATAAATCTTCTCTGGTTGGACTTGCTGGCCTGTATGTGGTCTTGGGCATCAATCAGGCTAAGACAGGCTGGGGGGGTCGTGATCTGGGGGTAAGCTGGAGACACCCTCCCTGTGTCAAAAGGGTGGGATGGCAAACAGCAAACACAGCTGAAGCCAAGGGTCTCTGGGCGCTGAAAGCAGGGGTGGGAGAGTAACAGAAAGGGGACTATCCAAATCCTGAGGCTGACAAACTGTCTAAAATGGGAGACATTCCTGTCATAGGAACACTTACTTACTGCAGTTTGTGATGCCAAATCACTTGTTCTAATAAGTGTTCTGTGTGGACACAAAGTATTTTTACAATAAGTAACCGGTTTGATACAATATCTCCATGCAGACCATCCCCAAGTCTTTCCCACTCTCATTATGTGAAGCTCTTTGAACTGTGTCAACCTACTATTAGAATTTGCCATGTGTACAGAGACAATTGTTACCCTGAGGAATGGGATAGATGATGACATGCTTAGATAGTAATGCTTTAAATTAAGATTCCTGAATATGCCTCTGATGTACAGAGGTTAATTAAGAAGCTATTGTGAGCTGAATCAATACCATTTGCTTATTGAAAACATAAGCCATGAGAATTAACAACGAAGTCATAAATATATTTCCCTAAGGGCCAGATCCTTCAGCTCTTCCTCATCTGAGCAATCCTTACTGATGTGAGTAGTCCCATTGAATTAATTGAGACTACATGTATGAGTTCATTTATCTATATTACTAAGAAGTTGCATAGTTGGGTCCCACACAAGCATTAATCTAAAATGAATATGTTTTTAATGATAAATTGGTATTTAGATGGACTATAATGATTGTTTACATCCAAACCTTGTTTTAATAAGGCTGGTTTAGCCTGCCAAGAAAATAAATCCAGCTTTTTATTAATAATCAAGTGACAGAGAAATAACAATTATGGATTAAAAGCAGAATTCTGACATAGACAAAAAGCAAGTGTGAGGTTTCATTAGGTCCATTACAATACATGCTTTTTTGCTGATAGCTGGATGGAAAGCTGATACATTTTCAACACTGAATTGAGTATCATGATCCCTGAGCTAGTTCTGAGCGAGTTTGCTGCAGAACCAAAAGCAGGAAAGCCATGTGGGTGAGAGCAGGGATGCTTAGACAGCAGGGCAACAACTCAGCTCATCCTGCTGTTGCAACCCAAGATACTCATGCTATGTAGTATTGCACTCTGCCATGTAAAAATGCTACCTCCCACCCTGTTGGATTAGGGTTCTCCTGCTCTGCTACAACACCTTTATATTGTAGGCATGCTAAGAGGCAGTGAACTCCCCTAAAGCACATCCTGGCAGCAGCAAAGTTGTCCTCTTCCTCTGACATTGTGAACAGGAAGAGATCACTCCACTGTGGCTGTTTTATCTTGAGTCTGTTGGCCAGCATCGAACCATACAATATTGAGTGCACGAGAGGGAACAGAGGTCTCAATCTTCTATAAGATTGCTTGGACCAACCTGCCTCCATCTGGTCCCCTGACAAAAAGCCTCAGTGTGGAGAATTCCAAATGGTGCAAAAAGAGGTGCTGTTCCCTTCTCTGTGGATTGAGTCATGCATGAGATGCAACCTCCGCTCACAGTCAGAGGCCAGGGCTTAGTGACTCCTAAGCATAAGAGTAGTTATGGCATTACCTGATCCTAAAATGTCCCATGGGACCTCTCTGGCTGGGGCCAGACACAGCACAGCTTCCTTTGTACCTCTAGTTGCACATGTGCATGACTTCAGTGGACATTCTTTTGGTAAGAAAAAATAGTGGGAGTTTCTTTTTCCAGACTTTAGCCTGGTCTATGTGGTGGAGAGGGAGAAAAAACCTACTGGCTGTTGACAGAAACAGTTCAAGTGGATGTCAACACCAGAAGGTTTTGCTTTCTGCCCCCCACTTCTCCCTGACTAACTGCATTTTCCCAAATTTCATGTTGCACTCCTCCTGCATCCCCTTTTCAGTGCTTAAGAACTGCCCAAGGATGCACAGGGAAAGGTTGTCCTTTTCAGTGCTTAAGAACTGCCCAAGGATGCACAGGGAAAGGTTGTCCTTACACCATGTCCTCCAGACTAGAAGGAAGCGCTATAATGAGTGCTTTCAGAGACTGTCCCTCCTTCAAGACTTCCAGCTCAGGGTTGGGTTTTTTGGAAGATCAAGTTGCTGTACAAAATAAAAATAATGCCTCATTTAATGACCAAAAGAAACCAAAGCAAACCAAACTCAAGCTTTTAGTAATTTAACCACTTGAAACTGGTATTAACGCACACTTTGACATTTGATTTTCCACATTCGGAAAGTAAATATCATTTATCACTGCACATTTTGATTCTCTGACGTCCTTTAAATCCCTGAAACTCATGTCACTTACCTAAGGGATACAAACTCAATAGTAAGTGAAACTTAAGTAATTCCTGCCCTGATTTATAAGCATCTGTGATAAAAGGGAAGGTTGTGATCTGGGAGAGACTGCTTACTATTGGCCCTTTCTGACATTTATTTACTCATCCCACTAGTTACTTATACTGCAAACACTTTCTTTCCCCATCCCACGTCAGAGGTATGTAATAAAAGTAACAATTCAATATAGCAAATTAAATAACAGTAATAAAAGCTTCCTAACTGGCCTGGGAAGCTCCATTATGGTCTAGGATTTGGTATTTATTTTAAAGACCATAATTTTTTTTCTTTTTTTTTTTTTTTTTTTTTTTTTTAACTGAACTCAGCTGTCACTTGTGAAAATTTGGACCTTCAGAGACCATATCCTGCCTGGTCCAGTCTCTCCCTGGGTTCCCATGCCCGTTTCCACAGTGAAGAGAGAAGCGAGGAGAAGAAGAAGTTCCACAGGGGAGAGAAGCGAGGATGCGGATGCCACTCAGCACGTGTGGTCTGGGGCCATGCCTGGTGATGGAGCCCCACGCATGCATGGCAGTAGGATCAGGGACACTCATGTGTTCCTTTGCAAAGATCTCTTCCACTTTTAGTGGAGAAGCAGCAAGGAAAGGAAGGGGCAGAAAGAACAGATGGGGGGCGATGATAGCAAAAAGAGGAGGAAAAAGCCATGGGAGGAGCATAATGAGTCAGAGAGGCTTTGTAGTCTACTTTTACAAGGAAAATGGTCATACAACAAGACAAGATGGGCCATAAATGTTGGCATCTGCATTTATCTGTGAGTTTAGTGCTAAGCAAAGGGTCTACTGGAGAGGCTGGACTGTTGGGAAATACTGTGGGAGCCAGGGCCTTTCTCTGCACGGCTCCGGAGCCCTTTTAATGCCCTCCTAGGGTTTGCACCTCCTTCTGGAAGCTGACAGGGTAGAAGTTAATGACAACAGTTAACACGTTAGATCACCAGGTCATGCTGCCTTTGCTGCCCCTTCAAGCCCCTTCACAGCAAGTAAACAGACAGGGCCTTAGACTGGAAATGTGTCCTCTGGTACTTCCGCAACACAAACAGTGCAGTAATGGAAAAACAGTCTGTTTATCCTCAGAGTGTTAGCAGATGGCAGATCCTTCCCACTCCCTCTCTCTGCTGCAAGCTAAGCTTCCCAGCGAGTCCCCGAGGCCATTGCTGGATACAGACATTCTCCAAAGCCCTTCAGTGGGGTGTGCACCAGGCACAAATGAAGGTGAATCCCACACACTTTTAGGGGCATGTGCAGGACTACAAGGGAAAGGCTGCATAGGTAGATACACCTGCTCTAGCTAGATTATTGTACAGATGCAACATGCTGCTGCGAAAAGGAGCACTCTGGACTTCCTTTACACGAAGCCAGCAACAGGTGTGTCCTTGTCCTGTTACAACTGCCCCAGAAGGCAGAGGGAAAATGGAGGAGCTCATACCAACTCTGTGGGCCCCCACATCCCAGCTGGCACCAAATGCCCACCCAGGGACCACAGTTAGCACAGCCAGTCTCCCCTGCTAGACAACAGGCAGCTCCATTTCAGATGTTTCTGCGAAGAGACAAGAGGACAAGAGGTGGTCATGGCTTTCCTTCTGCCCCTTTACTGCATCTCTAGTGCCCATAGGTGCATGGCCTCTTCCCAATCCGAGTTAGCTGCAAACCCCTCCCTGGACACATGGTGCCCCTCTCTTGTCAGGGACTACAGCCCACCTCTCAGCTAGGCTGTTTGTGGGAGCACTTCTCCACCCAGTGCATGCAAAATGCTGGTTTCCACATCTTCAGTTGTAACCAGAATTAGACAGGGCTCACACCAGCCCCAGTTGAGCGGTCTGAGAGGCCACAGTGAGATTCATGTCACCTTACTCCAGACATCCCATCTTCCTCCAAGAGCAGTCACTCCTTTTACAGTCAAAGGAGGGAAACATGCATTTCTACAAGGTGACTCATCTAACCTACTTTAGACACCTCCTTTAGGAAGAGGTGGGTTGCACTGTGGGTCTTGGCACAGAAAGTAGGTACCTGGTTGTGTTGCAGACAAGACAGCTCTGCACACTTTGCTAGCTGTCCTGAGTCAGGCATCAAAAAACAATGCATACTTCAGAAAGGTTGTTCTTACTTTTTGTCCATCTGTGCTGTTGTGCAAAGGTCATCAGGATTTGCAAAGTGCTTGGGTAGCACAGTTTGTAAACAGCAGTGTCTAGAAGGGGGTTAATTCCTCTATATTCAGACCAGGGCTTGGATGTCATCAGCAATATAGAACCCACAGCTCTAAGTTGAGTAGTGGCCATAAGAAGGAATACTGGCTAGTCTCCATTTGCTGCCACATCTTCAGGGCTGCAGTCACTAGTGTATGGTAGGGAATGAGCTTGTATCCTGTGCAGGGGTGGTGATGGTGGGTGCATTCTCCTTACCTTCTCTAGTAAATATACATTCAGTATCATCAGCCAACACCAGAGCTGTTTGGGATACGTAACAGCCTCTGCACCTTTGGAGCAGTACAATCCGATGTCCATGTGTCCCCAGGCAGCCTGGAGACACAGGGACACCCAGTTACTTCCGGCTGCCCTCTTTGCAACTCCCCTGGTGCTGAAGCTACCAAAACCTCTCAGAGGCAGTTGTACCTCAATTGGTATGGATCGCACTGTTTTAGTCAAAGCTAATTTAGACTTCTGCTTTGAGACACATCCAAGGATAGGCACACATCTGAAAAGCACCTGAAAAATTAAAATGTTCGGCTAGCTTCTAGCTGCTGCAAAGAACCCACAGCCTCTTCCCAGACTATCTTGCTGCTGCTCATCACCACCTGTTTCTTTTAGCCTTCCAGTCACTGAACAGGCCTTCTTCCTCAAAAGGCACTGGCGTTAGGAATAGCCTCTGAGTAGTAGCAGTCAACACAAGAAGAAAGGTAATGCCACTGGCCACACAGAGAAGAGAGAAAAGGGCACCAGTAGAGACATGCTTTCGGTTGCCCCTCATGCTGTTGTTTCAGCCATGAAAATTTGTCTTTTCACCTCTGCTCCCCTCTCTGTCTGCAGCTGGGATGGGCACATCCCTCATTCCTGTGGCTGCCTTCCTGCTACATGGCCTTCCTGCTGCTCTTCAGAGATACTGTGGAAAGAAGAATGAATGAAATGAAACTGATGCCAAGCCCACCTATGTGGTTTACCTAATCCTAACAAGTCACAACAGAATTTGGGGGCTGCATCTTTACCCAAGAGGAAGTGATGGCTCCTGAAAACCATGTATAATTCTTCAGGAGGTTTATTTGCTTTTCACTGTCAAAGTCACAATTACTCATTCAGACGACAGCAACAATGTATCACCCCTCAGTAATGCAGGTATGCAACTTCCTCTTAATGCTTGGAGGGTATCTTGCCCTGCTTTTGGCTCCCTACAGCACATCTGACTGTGCTGCAACGAGTCTGCATCTGTTCTCTGTCTCACCACCCTGTCAAAGGAAAGCAGCATAAAATCCCTCGCAGGCATATTTTAGATGTGTAATACCGATATGCTTCATAAAACATATCAGCACATTTTGAAAGTTATTTCTAAAATTTAAGTCCATGAGTCAAACAATACCAGGGAGTGGAAAGTGTCCCACATGCCAAACAAGAACCAGCACAGAGCTGAAAGCCAGTGAAAGAAATGGGCAGCAGCCAGTGATAAAGGAGCTGATTTTCCCCTGTCCTGTCAGGGATTCCAATGCTTGTGAAACCCTTGTGAAGAAATTTAACAAACATCAGTTTGTTCAGCTCAGTGTAGTATACAGTATGTTGAAGAATCCTGTGTTTCCTTGCTAACCTTCCAAAATCAAGTCAAACATTAGAGGAGACAGAGAGCACTAGCAGCAGCACACTTCATGAGGGCAGTAGAGACATAAACTAACATAAAGAATAGTTTAAATCAATCAAAATGTTTGCATAAATTAGGTTGGGGTTTTTTTGCAAACCTGTGAATAACAAGAGCCAACTAGAAGTAGATCAGCAGTAGAAGTCCTTTGGATTTTTCCCTAAAAATCCAAAGAAATCTCTTTCTCTTAAGGCTATCAAATATGAATGACTTACTGGAGCCAAGGCTTTGGGGGTGATCAAAGCTCTGTGGACATCCACATTTAGCACAGGGAAGAATGTGATACCAAGACATATTCAGAGTAGGAGACATGCGGCTGTAAAAGATACAGAGGTGATTGATTGCTAAGTAAAGAGATTTCCCTTGCCACTTTGCAGTAGCTCATGTGGATGAACCCTACAGATTCACTTCACAGAATCACACAGTACAGCTGAAAGAGGGAAGGGACTCTTGGAGACTGTCAGGAGCTTCTTGGTCATCCACGCAGGCCTCCTGCCACATTTGCTTGATTTCCTGCATGTTATCATGGACCATTCCTGAGCCTGGAGGAGATGATCTCCTGGGACCCCTCTTTTCTGTAGGGCTGTCTCCCATGGGATTATTCCCAGCAGATCTCTGAAGAGGCCAAAGTCTGTTCTCCTAAAGCCCAGGGTGATGATCTTGCTTCTTGTCCTGCTCTTTCCCCTCCAGAATCATGGAATATAAGCATGAGTGCATTCACTGGATTAAGGCCCTTGATTCTGACAGAAGGTGGGGAAGCAAAATAACAGTGTTGCTTATTTCTTGAGTGTTAATCAATCTGTAGCACCTTTGAGAAACAAACACACAGAGTAATTCTCATTTTACAGTTTAATTCCTATTTCTTCATGTTTAAGGAAAGAGAGATAGGGAAGCTGGATGACTTGCAAGAACAGGTATTAGCATGTGAGAGTTACTGGCAATTCATTCAAGGCTCGTCTCAGATCACACTCCTGTCTGTGTAGGTTTCCAGAAACCCAATTATACCTGGCAGAGATGATAGTTTTTAAAATCTAATTACAATGGAAGGAACGTGGTACCGTGGATACATTATCTTAAGCCATTTGACACCTTGCCTCATAAAACTAGCCACAGAAGTGAAATTCAAATTTATTTCAGCCTAGATAAACCCACCAAAAATCTAGGAATTGGCTGGATGCAATCAGCAGGTAACCAGAAACAACAATGTCCTGAGCTGGGATTTGGTCCAGTGGGGTGCCACCAGGACTGGATGAGATAAACAGTGCAGGTTATATTCAGTTTGTGGTGACACAAACATCAGTGAAGGCAGAGGAGAAAAAACCAAAGGTGAACTGCAAGAGTCTAAAATGCGTGAAGTGCATAATGAAATGGAATCCAAATTGCATTAAATACACACTGAACATTTAGAGGAGCAGATATTGAACAGAAGAGACACAAAAAGCAGAAACATCAGCAGGACCTAATAAACACTTAACAGCAATATCAAACAGTAAAACCATTATGTTTTGGCAGCACAAAAGAATGACAAACAAAACTTATGTTAGATGGATTGTATGCAGAAGACCCATAGAGTCATAGAGTTAGGCATAGTGGAAGGTGAGAATCCCTTCCTGTGCAGCGTGCATATACTGCTAACATCCACCTTCAAGTATAAATTCAAAATAGGAATAATCCATACTGACACAGGAAGGATTAAAGAAGGATGTTATGAAACTGAGTGAAAGCAAGTATTTGTGATGAAAATCCGGCAAAATGTTCTAACATTGGATCCTGTGACACTGCTAAAAAGTTTGTCATGGGCTTGCTGGAAACGTTTAGAGAGTCAGAAAAAGCATGAAGGAAGGAAGGAAGGACGCTCAGGACACATTATACAGGAAGGACACTCAGGGAGGTTTCTTTATGCAATTAAAGATGCATTATGCATTTCTCTGCCATAGGCTGGATTGGGAGAGTAACTCGCTCGTCACAGCTCAGTAGAAGATGGATGCTCCAGAAAACATAGGATTTTATAACCATCTAGGTAGTGGCCAGCAAGATGAGTTATTGCTGGAAAATGAAGGGCGTCTTTCATAAACTTTCAAGAGGAACAGGCTGCCAAGACAGCTGCGAATTGGGGTTGCCTCTGTGGAAGCCATCATCCCCCAATGAGGAAAGCAAGGGAGCAGCTCCAGGGGTCGGAGGTAGGTACTCCTTTCCTGGGTGACCTCCACTTGAGCTCACAAGGATGGCAGAGCTCATCCTTCATGTGTTGTCTTCATTCAAATAGGGCTGGTGTGGCTGGGGAGCTGCAAGAACATCCAGTCAGCAACAGGCAACAACATGAGACCCTGGTGACAGCTGGACAAGACATGGCAAAGAGGGGAGAGAAAGCAGCTTCACATCAAAGCCTTGCCTCCATCACTGGAAGCACAGCAGGCACTGGAGCTGAAATGTAGACCAGCAGAAGGAATTGGCCATCAAGCCTGACAGATGGCCAACAAACTAATATTGAATGTACGCATGAAAAGCAGCCATAAACCAGCATTACAACAGTTGTGAACCTATATCCTACCTCATTTTTCCCACCCACCTTCCCAAACAGCTTTCTTCTTCCCATTGGCCTTCTGAAATGAACAGTGCTCAGAGTGTTAATTGTGTCGCTGGTATTTATCTGGAAGAATGATATCATGACCTAGATTCCTTTTCCCAAGCCTTCCTCCACAACAAAGGACAGAAAAAGCAGTATTTGATACAGAGACAGGCACAATTGCAGCCTGGTGCCTTTCATCAGACAACTGACCAAACACTGAAGCTCATTAACCCAAGGTGACTACCAGAAATATTTTCATCCTAGAAGTTTCTTATTAGCAGAAAGACTGGTGAGTAAATTCTACATACTTCACAGTAGCAGAAATGTGGCTTTATCACTTCACTTCCTTCCTGCAATCCAAAGCCCAGAATGCAGGTGAAGGCATTTTAAGAACAGCCAGAACTCCAACTTGTGGAGTTGCAGATGTGGGTGGTTAACCTAACAGTAATGTGCCTGTGAAGCAAGAAGTTTTATTCCAAAACACTGCTGGAGGCTCTGCTGGACCTACCTTGCCATGAACTTCTGTTAGTTACATATAAAAATCGTACTTTCTTCGTTGACCTTCTCCAGAAACCCAGCCTCAAAGGTTCAGTATTAGACCAGCTCTGAGCATGACTGCAACAGGAGGAAACATGCACAAGAGAGACCAGAAAAGTGGCAGAAGGCAGGATTCAGGATTTCAATGGCGTGCTAAGTTTCACACTGGCATTTTGTACATACTTACCAGATGACAGAACTCGCTTGATCCACACAAGAATCTCTGCTCCAGAAGATTCATACTCAAGTCATTAACCACCTCTCAAACTTGCTCCAGCAATTTGCTGATTCTTCAACTAATGTTGTGTTTGGCTTCCCCCTCAACCTCAAACTTATGTTAAAAATACTCAGCTCCTCCTTCCTTTTGTATGCAACCTGGCCGGGATTCTTTGAAACTCCCTCCACCCCCCTCTCAGCCTTGCTTGAACTTTCCTAAAGTAAAAACATATTTACACAAGGGCTTAATTTGACAACAAAGGATTTTGCTGTTAAATTTACTTTGGGAACTGGTCCCAGACAACACTGTAAAAAAAATGTGCTTGGACATTCATTTTACAGAGTTTTGATTCTTGTGGATATTTTGTTTTGCTTTGAATTGTTGAAATAAGACTGTTTCAGTGATGGGTTCTGCCCATTCCAGCCAGGTGAGTAACAGAGGAAAGTCAAGGTGTTTCACTTCCTCTATTCCTCTGTGCTGGAGCTGGGTAAAAGAAGCTGAGCTCCAGGCTTGTGGGAGGCTGAGTGCTGGCACATAGCATCTCACCTGCCTGCAATTAGAAGAAACCATCATTCATTTCTTGGATTTGTTACACCAGTAACAAAAAGAACAAATTAATTAATCCAGCCTTAGCAGGGTGACATTAAGCAATATAACCACTGATTAAACCCCATTTTTCAGTGTAGATTTTAGCCTAAAGTCACAGTCTTGTAACAAAAGCTAACCACAAAGCAGGGACCAAAAATGGTTTTTCTTTTGTAATGTACTAAGACTGCATTAAATTATATTTCTGAAATGAAAATCGTGAACGTAGGTTTGCATGTGAGACCGTTAAACTTTAACACCTGTTAAAGCATGGGTTTAACCTGATCCTCTGCTTTTGTACTTCTGCATAGTGTAAGAAAACGGGATGTAAGAAAGGAAACTTCTGCAAAGAGACGTTGACAAATATGTAACAACCATTGCAGGAGCAGCAATATGTTTTCTTGCAAAAGTTCAGTGAGTGGTGACTTCAGACCAGAGTCCTGAAGCAAACAGCCCTCACGTAGGACTGTTCATTTACCAAACACATGCTTTAACCAAGCTACCTTGAAGTGGTTGGGGGAACACAGAGGAGGTGTCTGGTTCACAGGCAACTTTGCCAAACTGTATTCCTGTAGTGGATGTGCTGAGAAGTCTGGAGAATTTCAAGAAAAGGTCAGTTTCACATCTGTTGGACAGAGTTTGGAAGAGACATGGGCTCCCCGACAGGAGGGGCAGGCCTGCTCTGACATGTCCTTATCCGCAAAGATAATGACAATGAGGAGAGGTCCGTCAAAATAGATGGAAACCCCACTAGACTTGCAGTGAAACTTCTGCTGGTGCGCTAGACTAAGGAAGGCAACGAACTAGGAAATAAAGTGTAGTTTCGTGAGTGCTTACACACCCTGAAGCTGAGCTAATTCTTCTAAATAATTTTTTTTTCCCCCAACCCATTTTTTTTTTTGAGATAGTCTTATGCGTCTCCTTCCAGATACATGAAGTTGCTTCTTTAAAACTAAAGAATCCCAAACTTTTGCAAAATTTTATGCAGAAATTATTTCAGCTGTAGCAGTAATCTGAAAATCTGTATGTATTAAACAGCTGTGGCTAGGATTATTCTTAAACTTGACATTTTGCTTTGTAAAGCTGCTTTTATTTAAGTAAAAGTTCTTCATAAGCTAAATGCTAGCAATATTTGAAATAGTATCTGTCGACAATTAGAGATGGAGGCAGGACAGATGATGATCATGATTAAAGCCTGAGATAAGTATTATTTCTAAATTTTCAATGGGGAGTTATATATCTCTGTAAGGACTACAATTTTAACACTGAATCAGGAAAACAAGATCTAGCCTCTAAAAGGGGCTAGAATGAACAACAAATTTATTTTGGATCAGGAAAATCAGCAATATCTGCCATACAAACTGCTGAAGCTTATGTAGAATTTCCATTTACATGAGGTGGACTATTAAGTATAAGGCCTGAGTAATACTCAATATGATTTATAAGAATAAGACCTTTAAAAAGTCTTTAGGTCCTAAGAAAGGTGGAAATAATTAAAAACCTGGGCAAAAGCTGCAAAAGCAGCAGAAGTATATTGCTTCTGGTTAATACATGCCTTTCATACAGATCCTTGACCATGAGAGGAAATTAAATGTTGTTGTTTTTCAAGATTCACCTACAGTTAAATCACACATCTTGGAAGAAATAGATCTTTGTGTCTCACCAACAATACATTAGTTCCTCTTTCACTGAGAAAACAATTACGGACTTGATTAAGAGTGTACTTTCTTCCTCTGTTATTACTGTTGTCTTATATTAAGGTTATTTGATGTTTGCTATACACTGCTACAAGGCAAATAATTCCCTGACTCCTTGGTTATTTTCTAAGCAGAATAAACTGCCTTAGAAATATTTGAAAGTATGAGACAAACAGGTTGTACTTTTGGAAGTGCATTTTTTTTGCCTCAGTATCCTCAGCTGAGAAGCTGATGCCAGCTTCAAAGTACACACAAAGTTAATAGAAATAAATTGGTGGAAATTTGTTTCCAAACAGAAGTGTGAGTATTTCCTTACAGTTAATCAATCAACTTGTGCCTGAAGGAATACAACAAAATATGCAAAAGATAAGTTATCACTTGTTCTTTATGGTCATTAGCCAATATTTTAGTTTTCTTCCTCCATCAGAAAAAAATCATGACTATATGGGACATTTAATTTAGTCAGTCTTGAACTTATGTAAAATTCTGAGTCCTTCAAGTCTCAAGTACTCATCCATGTAGTGAAAGAATGTTGAAATAGTGTTGAACTATTGAGTTATATTTCTACAGTAGACTCTTTAGCTGGAAATTTTAAGTTCTGTAAGGATAATGTATAATGAAGATCAAAAGAATTACTATATTATCTGTAGGGGTCTTTTACATTATGATAAAAGTTATTTCTAAATAAATGCTTAAATTTAGAACAAAGATCTGTTTATAACATGACACTTTCATCCAAAGATAAGTTACAAGCAAGCATGCTGGCAATGCCTGTGGTCATTAAAGTAACTCTCTCCTAAAAACGTGTAACACCAAAGCAGAAGAACAGGAAAGGAATTTTGCTCCATAGCCTCCCATCTTATTTGACCTTTCAGTTTCAAAGACAAAATTGTCTTACCTTGATTCAGGTTTTTTTTTTTGTTGTTGAAAGAATGCCAAGTTTCTGAACCATTTTAAAAATTATTAGTAAGCTGAGAATTGCAGAATGTAGTGGGGTTTGTCTGGATCAGAAGAAATATCAGATACCAGGATATTTAGCAAAGTGTTTGTGCACACTCAGAGGACAAATATTAGAAAATGATCTAATATTTTATCTTCAAATTGTCATTATATCTCATATTCATTAAGCCTGTGGTACTTACTGTGTTTATTCTTACCTCAAATACACTAATGAAAGAATATTTCCCTTGTGTGAACAAGGTTTAAATACATTAAGATAAATTGCAAAATATTGAGATTGCTGAGGTTTAGTTTCATATTGAAGCTAGCTTCAACTGGGGACAGTAAGCATTTCATGAACTGATTTAAAACCAAATTTCAAATTTATGATAACCACCACCTTAAATAATAAATTTGTTCTTACATAAATAATTTTTTAAATTCAACAGCTGTAGAAACAAATGCATGCCATGCTGAGAGCCATAGCATTTCTTTGAATGTCCCTGAAAACATTGCTTTTGTTTTTTACGAGGATTTCTCTTATTTTCATGTATGAAAGATGGTACTCACAACTATTTCAGCTTCTTAAGAAAAGCAGCCCTTGCTTCTTCCACTGCTCCATGTAATGTGGAAGTAGGCACTCTGTCCTATTAACAGTAACATGGTCAACAACTTTTGACGTAGCATAATGTAACACTGCATTCTAACCCCACATCAAAGGTAGGAAAAAATTGCAGTGAAGCATATAGTATTCAAATTTTTTTTAACACCTCTAGGTGTTCTATAATTTATCAGCAAGAATCCTCGGTTTAATTCTACAGTGTCTCAGATACCCATGCGTGATTTTTGGTTAGGATTTTCTGCAAGGAGATGAGGGCTGCGCAGCATGCTTTTCTCTCTTGCCATTTCACAGGCAGTAACCAGTGGATTGGTTAAAGGGGATTCCTAAAACCATGGAGCCTCAAGCCAGGAGGACACAGCCATAGTGGTGACAGGCTGGAGAGTTGTGCCACATGTGTTGGGCCAGTGCTGAGTTGTGAGTACAAGAAAAGACATTCAGGTAAGAGGATGGCACCAAAACGTGACATTTCTTCCAGAAAAACCTGCTGTGGTCTAGCTGGGATGTGAGGGAGTCAGTCCTGAGTTGTGCTTCCCCTCTGCCTCACAAACTGTTTCCTGTAAAAGTAATGAAACTGCTTCTTTTCTTTCAGCAGTTTGTCACAGTTGCAAGCTCCGGCTCCACCAAAGGTTGCAATAGACCAGCAAATGACAGTGAATGTTTTATTATTCTTGTGGTCTCAGTCGAAGGAGGGATTCCATCCATTGCAGCACTCTTGGGCTCCTTTGTGCTCCAAGGGGTTTACCCCAGGTCAACCAACACATGGTCCATAATTACTTATAGCACCTCATTTTCTCTCAACAACATGTTGCTCAAGATCTCTGTGTAGAAAAGACTGTTCTTCTAACTGTTCTCCAGCCAGATGTCTCTAACTGGACTCCTTCTCAGTACAGCTGGTCACCAGTAGCCAGCAGATGTTGCTACTGAGCAGCAGAAAGGCCAACACACCCCCTTCATCCAAAGCTGAAAGTAACTTGTAGCTTGGTCTGTGTCTATATGGAGGGGAAAAAATCCATCCACAATGTCAAACTCGAGTAATCTGCGGTTAGAGGTGCATAAAGGGAGCAGGGAATCCTGAACCCATTGAGGAATGGAGAAGCTGAATGAACAGCAAAGTAGATCTTGGAGCAGAAAATTCTCTCCAGTATTAGGAATTTTTTGATAGTTTGAGGCTTTAAAATTTGTTACGTCACATTAGTGCTAGACCACTGACTTCAGCTAATATTCCTCAGCTTTACAACAGTGTCCAATCAGTATGCTTAAATCTGTCAGATATTCAAAACCAAATGCTTGTTTAGGCATTTGGGGCAGCATTTTAGGCACTGTTTCAAGCAATGCCCTAAAGCAGTCCATGAAGGGTCCATCTATAAATTGTGCCACTCAGACAGGGAACATCACCAAGAAATTACAGTTGCTCTAGAGATCGTCTTTTCTTGTGGAGTATGTTGTAAGGGAAGCTTGAGGAAGTAAATTCAGAGGGACTTTCTTAACTTTTACTCTTCCGGAGTTTTATATTGTTCTTGTTAGCAATGATAATGATGATTTGCATAACAAATTGTTCTTGTTTCAAGCTGGGAGGGTTGCAGTGCAGAGATTGTGCAGGTAGCTGCACCAGGGGAATTTCCAGCTGCTGTGGAAGGGGTCAATACCATAAGATGACATCTTTATAAAGGGAAGTGATTGTGCAGACTCAATGGCTTCAATGTGAACCTTGGCCTATTTTGCAAATACAGTGTCAGGGGTGGGGAGGGGAGGAGAGGTCAAGTTTCCTAGGGAATTTTTTTGTTTGTTTTCTATTGCTTATTTCTGCTAAAAGCCATTGATCTGGCATTTTTTGAGGAGGAACAGGAAACTGACACTGCAATGCAAAAAATATTCCTGGAAAATCGAAACTTCAAAATGTAGCTCTGCCTTTTTTTTTTTTTTTTTAATTTCCTTCACATTAGTTATTCAAAAATTCCCCTGAGACTCCGTCAGGGGAGCAAAATACCTGAAAAAAAAAATCTCATTATTTAACTCCATTGCTGCTTCACCATTTGTCAGCTCTCAGGATGATATTCATGTTTCCTTATTTAGGCCTGTCACTGACATATGGATTCAGAGGAGAAAGTACCTCATTTAACAAGAAACCTTGGATAACTTTGGACTAGGAAGCTCATCTCCCTTCACTGTAATGTGTGGACAGAAATCACTTCCCTATTACTTACTCTGTCTCCCAGATAAAGACTTACTTACCTTGAGAAAACTGTGCTCCAGACATGAAATATCATTCTGCTTGAAAACCTGACTCCTTCCCCTGAATAATAGAATCATAGATCATTTAGGTTGGAAAAGACCTTTGAGATCATCAAGTCCGACCATTAACATAACATTGAGTCCACCACTGAACCATGTCGCTAACCACCACATCTACGTATCTTTCAAATACCTCCAGGGATGGTGACTCAACCACTTCCCTGGGCAGCCTGTTCCGATGCTTGACAACCCTTTTAGTGAAGAAATGTTTCCTAATATCCAGTCTAAAACCCCTGGTGCAACTTGAGGCCATTTCCAATTGTCCTATTGCTTCTTAAGTGGGAGAAGAGACCAACACCCAACTTGCTACAATCTCCTTTCAGGTGATTGTAGAAAGTGATAAGGTTTTCCCTAAGCCCCCTTTTCTCCAGGCTAAACAACCCCAGTTCCCTCAGTTGTTCCTCACAACAGTTGTGCTCCAGAACTTCACCAGCTTTGTTGCCCTTCTCTGGACCCACTCCAGCACCTTAATGTCTATTTTGTAGTGAGGGTCCCAGAAGCGAACACAGTGCCGAGTGCAGGGGGATGATCACCTCCCTAGTCCTGCTGGCCACACTATTTATGATACAAGACAGGATGCCTGGCTTCACATCACATCACTTGTGACTGTCCCAACTGGATTTAGATCCACTCTCCACCACTCTTTGGGCTCGGCCACCCAGCCAGTTTTACCCAGTGTACAGTACACGCGTCCGAGCTGTGAGCAGCCAGTTTCTCCAGAAGAATGATGTGGGAAACGGTGCCAAAGGCTTTACTAAGGTCTACGAAGACAACATCCACAGACATTCTCTCATCCACTAAGCAGGCCACCTTGTCATAAAAGGAGATCAGGTTAGGCAAGCAGGACCCGCCTTTCATAAACCCATGCCGATTAGGCCTAATAGCCTGGTTGCTCTGTATGTGCCATGTGATGGTACTCAAAATGATCTGCTCCATAACCTTCCCCACCACTAAGGTCAGACCGACAGGCCTGTAGTTCCCCAGATCCTACTTCCAACCTTCTGGTAGATGAGTATCACATTTGCTAACTTCCATTCAACTGGGACCTCACCAGTTAGCCAGGACTGCTGATACATGATTGAAAGTGGCTTGGTGAGTACTTCTGCCAGCTCCTTCAGTACCCTTGCGTGGATCCCATCCAGCCCATAGACTTGTGTGTATGTGATGTAGCAGGTCACTAACCATTTCCCCTTAGATTACAAGGACTTCATTCTGCTCCCTGTCCCTGTCTTCCAGCTCAGGGGGCTGGGTACTCAGAGAAAATCTGGTCTTACTATTAAAAACTGAGGCATTAAGGTGGCATTAAGGACCTCAGCATTTTTCTCATGCTTTGTCACTCCTGCATTCAATATAGGATGGAGATTCTCCTTAGCCGTCCTTTTGTTGCTAATGTATTTATAGAAACATTTTTAAATGTCTTATGAAGCTCCCTTCTGGAGCTGATGGGAAAAAATGTGGCAGAGTTGGTTTTGAGTTGTCTTTTTTCCATCAGGAAATGGCAAAATCTAAAGTTTTCCTACAGAAATAGCCCATTCCTTATCCTCCTGAAACAACCTGTCTCCTGTGAGACCGCCAGTCCATAGGATACAAGAAATATGGGTAAGAGGTAGTATCTCACCTCATATCTGCAGCAAGTCTTACAGGAGTGTCATTTCCAGCCATAGGTATAATAGAGATACTGTTTTGTCCATTTTTTAGATAAATGACCTTGCTTATTTTATTGCTAAATATTGCAGCATGATTCTAGAGAGGCCAAACAAGAAACAAAAGTAAATAGGATACACATAATTTGTAAAAGGTTCATCTATCTTCTTCACTGTTTAGACATATATAGATTACTATCTCTCTAACAAGCTTATTTGCTAAGTAAGTATATTGATATCCTGCTCGAATTGTCAGATAAACTAAAACCCAACAGATACATGTATTCAGAGAAAAACTAAGACACATTGCATCATGGAATATTGCAACACTTACAACACCATTACCAACAATGTTAAGAGCATAACATTTACATTCAATATCTCATTATTTTTTCTAATTCAGCCAAGGCTTGAGACAAGAGCCTAGTGAAATCCTACAGAAAAAAAACAAGGATTGCTGATGCCATGTCTCCATGGCAGCACAGCTAATTTGGCAGAACAACCAAGCACACAGAAAGAAAAAGAGGTTATTTACAAAGATATCTTTGATAAAAGGGGCTTTGGGAACAGGAAAATGGTCCAGGGGAAAAAAAAAAAAAGTCACAGAAATGTTCTAAACCTTTAAATTAAATTCCTTAAATGAGTGAGAGAAAATAAATTGAAGAAAAAATTTCTTGAGTCAGTAATCACAGTAAGTTTCATCTTTGTTTGTTGTTGTACAATGCCATAAACCACCCTGAATGGCCCAGAATAACATTAGTGGTTCTGTGTATTGTAACCACTTCAATCAAGGCCTTTTGTTTTGAATCACCTGCCTTGCCTGCATTGAAGCCCCTTTTATAGCCCAGTTGCAGCACAGAGATCTAATTTAGTTCCACATACAAAAAGGATCGAGGAAGAAAAATATACTCATCTCTTACTGCTCCTTGCTTGAATCGACAAGAGAAAAACTGGGACAACAAATGGAGTGAAATGCTTTAGAGAATATTTTAAAATTCCTCAGCCTACATCCCCCAAGCAATCTGTAAATGTTATTGTTATAGCATTCCCGGAGGATGCAGATGCCCAGCTGGACACAGGTGAATTGGTGTCCTCGGGCAGTGGGCATGCCTCCCGTGCTCCCATGAAGAGTAGAGGGAGAAGGGCAAACTGTGAGGAGATCTCACCCTGAAGCACACATAGCAAGAGGCATAAATCTGTTATTAGCTCCCATGGAGAGCTGAAGGGCATAAGCACCTCAGAGTATTCAGTATGGTTAGCCTTCTCTAGCAGGAAGCTCTCTTGAAGTTGCAGGCAATGGGCTGAGACCCTGCCCAGGGCCATACTTCAAGCTGTTTTCAGTTGCCTTCTATGTTTTGCCTGTAAAAACAGCTTTGTGCAAAGGCCTGTAGTGATTAGTAAAGCAGCACAGCAGCCTTTCTGTTAAATATAAACCCTGGCAGACAACAAAGTGCTGGTTTCACGTTGTGAGACCTCAGACCAAAGGATGAACCATATCTTGCATGCACAGCATCCATGATTATTTTGCTTTTAGCTTGCCTGAGAAAAAGGTGATTTTTCTCTCCCACCAGTTGCCTGGCAGGGAATTCGTCTCAGCCAGAGGCTGAGCACCCTGAGCTTTTGATCCACACAAAGACTGCATGTGGGAGCCCAAAGTCTCAGGCTGGCCAGGCTCCCTTATAATGCCATCAGCTAGAGACTGCAGCATCTAACCAGGCAACTGTCTTTCCAGCAAGAGGTTATGCCCAACATGTGCTGGGGGCATGTCTTTTAGTACCACCAGTACGATTCTTTCTGTTTTGTGTCCTTGTTATTACAGAAAGTAAATGTGAGTTTGCTCTAACGGCAGTGTGATTGTAGTGCCTACCCTACAGATACACATATAAATGCAAGGCTGATGCTAGTGAAAATAGTCATACAAGTGTGTGTGTATGTATGTGAACCCTTTAGGTTCAGGGTACAAATTACCTAAACACAACTATAATCTTCAAAATATACACTCATGAAGCATAAGCATGAGCTCCCATTTATGGAACCTTCTCAGCATCCTTGCCTTGATTGAACCTCTCACCTGGAGGAAATTATTTTCCATCTATAAACAAAGAGAAGAAAAGTGTTTTCCAAGTCGCTTATCTAGATCTCCTGATTAATTTTAAGTGTGATGTTACCACTTACTAAAATTCCACTTGTTTTCAGTCTGCTTGCTACTTTCTACTATGAATGATTAATACATTAGAAAATTAACTTGCAGATGAAACAAAAGAGCAGCCTGTGGAAGTTGAATAATGACCTTATTTTAAAAATTTCCCTTGAGTAACCCCCACTGTTACCTCTTACACAAAGGGAGGAAAAAATTATATGCACACATCTTTAATGTCTTTTTTGAATGCTGATGAAATGATTAGTCTTATGGAGAAGTCTGTGCAGATGAAACAACAGCAGCAGGAGTAGCTAGAGACTGCGATCTGGGAGCTGCTGTTCTGCAGTTCAGAAAGAGAGAAAATAGCAAGTTAGATTATAATTAATAACCTAGAAGCAAATTAAGATAATACGGAGTGGGTTCTGGAAACAAATGAGCTTAACAAGTTTAGAAAACACAGCCTTCTTCCAAAGTTGGAAGCAATTGCTCATTGCACGTTGGTACCTTATGCACTTACCCAACAAACAGGTGATAATGTTTAATATCTAGTTGCTGAGGAGATCAAAGAGGTCTTATTACTGCATTTCACAAGGGGGAGCCTTTCTGCTTTAGTAAATTAATTCTCCGGGTCCTCTCTTACTCCCCTAGTACCAGGTTGTCCTACTCTTGCACTTGGATTTTGCTGAGTATCTTTAGCACTGTCTACGAATATCTCTACAAAAGCCTCCTCTGATGAAACAGAAAGCCAGCAGAAGACAACTCTGTGGGATGTGGGTGCTTGCCAGGGTGTGGGACGACCACTACTGCCTGCTTCAACAACAGATTTCACATACATCTTTAGACAATTTGTTTTGTTTGTCACCCTGCTGTTTAGAACTTGTATAAATATTGCAGAAACTATATTAAATGTAATGTAATACATGTTTTGTTTTAGTAGTAACCAGTGCTTTTATTTCAGTTTCTTGAGTAAAATGCAGATTTCATGGATCTGAAGGCTTGGAAAGTCACATAGCTGCTAATGCCCTATCACCTGTGAATGGGCACATGACTACTGACCTTCCAGGGAACAGTCAAGAGTCATCATTCAGTAATTCTTGCACAGGGAAAGGGGACGACAATCCTTTCTGCTCCTTTTTATGTCCTGCCCAAAGACAAGGAAGAGTCATGATCAATGTATGTGGGAAATGAAAATATTGCTCCCTCTATGAATCACCTCAAAAACACCACAGTCACTTTCCCAAGTTCCCCTGAGCTTGCCTTGGTGTTTCATAGACTGCAAGGAGGATACATGCCTCTCTCCAAAAGCAACATTTCCAGGTGTGCCATGCACGGTAGGAAACCTGCTGTGAATGTTGTTGCCTTCTGGACTAGGTTGCCTTGAACTTCTGAATTACTGTGATCTGCCCTCAAGGTGGGCAAAGAACTGCACACCCAAGCCTGGCCCGCCATCAAGAAAGATTCCATGACACTTTTCTTATGATGAAAGAGAGTTGGATTTTGTGTTTCAGATAATTCCTCCTTTAACATCTGCAAACGAAAATTGGAAGTGAAAGACTTGACTTTATAACTGGACTTTCTTTTTTTCACTCTTTGACATTCAGCAATTCAGCTTTTCTGTGTCATTTTTTTTCCTATATACTTTGATATTGATACCTGGACAATATAATTTACTTGATGGGGGCGTGTGATTATTTCAGAGACAATGCCAAAAAGCAAATGCAATCTCAGCTACACTGATTTGAGACAAATTTTCAGTTTACAGACAAATAACTTCAAGCTGAATTTCTAAAGTGTAGCTTCAGATGGTCTGTAAATACAAGATACTCAGTTATATCTAAGCTGAGGGCTAAAGCAAGTCTGTATGAATGAATGAAATCAAAAGTCAATAAACACATTCCCTTGACATGCTGTCTTACTCCATAAAGATATCTCCCCTTTTCCTAAAATGGTATGTCTGGCTGCAAAATTAAACAACCTGTTGGTCCTGTAACCTACCTCTGGTGGGGTATTTTTTTCCGTGCTATTGACCATGTCTGACTGACATCTTCATCAGGACTTGTTTCTAAACACTAATGCAGCACAGAAAGAATATGAAAAGTTAATGAATAAGAGGAAAGGGATGATGTATGAGGCACCAGAAGAGGATTCAGCAGGCTGTAATCATTCTATGATTCTATGATATAGATTGGATTTCAGGCTTTGTCATGGGTTTCCCACAAAATCCTGAGGAAAAATTGGCCTATGCAAATGGTAACTAAAATAAGGCCAGGGCAAGAACTCAAGTACTGGTCCACAATTGTCTACACTGTTTAATTGTTAACACATTCTTTCTCATGGCTTTGGCCCATGCCGACTTGATTTCCCCCAGACAATGTCAATGCATGGTTCAGAGGACAGCATGTGCCAGAGACTGCCCCAGTGGGTAGCTTGGATGGAGTTCCCCCTTCCGCAGTCACCGTTGGGGAGTGTTTAGCCATGTGGACACAAATGGCACCATGACTGGCCTGAAGGGCCAGAGAACAGGCCCTCTCCTATTTTATTTACTTGTATAGATGTAGTCTTCTTTCCTGCTTCACTTTGTCTGCCCTATTTAGACTGTAAATTCTTTGGAATGAGGCAACCTTTTAATATGTATTTGAATGATGCCTGAGACAATGAGATGCCAGCCTTTGCTGGGAGTTGCCTTTGCTACTGAAAGGCCTATTAAAGGGAAGGAAATAAAAAAGGAAAAAAAAATAAGGAAGACTATTCAGCTCTCAAAACAGCTCTCAGTTTTTCTTCTTTTTAATCCGTCCATGTCAACAGCATATCTTCATCCTACAGTGGGGCTTTACAGCTGTCAGAATTTGCAGTCTCAGGACTGCAGCACATGTTAACTCTCACAGAAATATGCATTTTGTTTGAATACGCAGCAACAGGGACTGAGAAGACAAGGAAATTGTCCCTGGTGATCTCCCACCACCACCAGGAGCATCCTCTTGGCTCAGTCTTTCAACTGTCCTACACCATGTAGCTCTCACAGGGCTCTTGGTGGTGGCCTCACACCACCAGCAGCCCAAAAAGATCCACATGCAGAGGAAAACCTAAAGGCCTTTGCTTGCCACCAAGCTGTTCCTGTTGCTGAAGTCAGGTCAGGACAGCACACAGTTAATGTCCTAGTAGAAAGGCAGTGTGAAAAACAGGCATTTACTACTTGCCTCGAATTGCCTGTCATATTGCTGCTTAGCCAACCTCAGAAATAGTTCATCAAGACATTCACTTGGAGGATGGAGAAATTAAAAATGTAGAGAAAAGGACTCTATCACTAGCAAAAAGACAAACAGCAGGTCAAGACTGGCCTTTTCCAACCCTGTTCTTAAACAGATTGATTTTCAGTGTCGCTGTTATTGACTGTCTCCCCTCAAATTCACCTGTCTCAGGACAGAGACTTAGACTCCTTGTTACTCAAGTGCCTTGCTAGAGAGGCAAAGGGAAAAACCACTGTTTCTTCATTGCCCATTCCTCATCAGTCTAGCTCTCCCAACCATAGATATCTAGAGGTGGGCCCAGTCTCTAGAAGTGCCTTTTATCCTGAGGCAAGATATTACAGATGTCATCCTATATATATGCACCCTGCCTAGGAGACAGCCCGCTGCTGACCCTCTACAATACGTGTGCTGGTGGATGATAGTGGTAGGTAAGCACAGCCTTTAGGTAGAGCTGCAGCAAGGGACCACAGGCCATCTCAAAGGCAGATAAGAGCTAAAAGCCTTGTTGGGCAGCAAGAAGCAGCAGCTCTATATCATGCATGGAGGAGCAGTACCTGTTGCCCAGCATAGACATGGTGGAAGTTTTCCACAATACCTCAGAGCAGGTATGGTCAGGGGTCTTCCGCCCTCATCCGGACCTCTGATGTACTCTCAGAATGATCTCATGTGACAGTGCAGGCATGGCTTTGGAGAACCTGAAAGACTTGTTTGCATTTTTAGCCAGAGCTGCCAATCCACCTGGATACCACTCATCAGCTGCAGAGTGTCTATCAGCTCCAGATCAGAGAGTTCCTTGTCACTGCCTATTATATTGCTCTTCTGTTTTCATTAATCACATTAAAATGCCAAACTTCCACCCTGTTTGCAAACTCTCTGCTGCATAAATCAGTTTATCTGCAGAGAATCTCCCCCCGTCACACACTGGCAAAGCTAAAGCAAACAGCCTGTACTTTTTACCTCAGATGCTGTTCTTCCATACCTGTACTTAGCCGAAAAAATCCTGAGTTGCCCTAGGAGATTTTGAAAGGAGCCTGAAGAGTTGTGTATAACTCCTGATGTTCAGATTGCTTTGATATGTTTTCCAAACAAAATAATATTCTCAGAGTAAGATAGTTTTGCCCAATAGGTGCCAGCAAGTTTTAAGTAACGCAGCACTATTACTTTCTATAGGCTATGATATATCTGATGCTCTCCAGACGAACTTGTTTAGGAGCTCTAGGGTCAACCACGCAAAATGCAGATTCCCATGAGAAGCCCCAAGCTCTGCAATAGCAGATCCTAAGAACAATCTTTGGATGCTAAATTGTGCTTTGACAAAGTCTAATATCTAATTCCAGCACAGCAGCAATACAGCAACAGCCAGTGCTCATGAAAAGGCTATGTTTTCTTGCTGAGCAATGCTATGTTGGATCACACTGGGAGACCAATGAATTAATATGGCACTGAGCCATATTAACCTCTCCCTCTAAAAAATTTTGTGGACGGGAAACTCCAACATGTTTCAACATGTCAAAACCCAATGTAGCTTTAAAAGCAAATTCAGGGCACCTGTAATCATAAAAGGGAAATGCAAACTCCTGGCAGCTGGCGATGGTCAGCTATGGAGGAGTGTGCACTGCTTTTCTCCACACTGAGGCATTCCAGGCCTTTTCTCCACATCCTGCTCTGTGCTATGGCCTCTCTGCTCCACAGACTGTACCTGATCCTCATTACTTTAAGAGATCTCGTGTGCTAGACTCTCACCCCATGTTTTAACTGTTGTTGCCAGTCTTAGCAATATCTCATTTACCTGTTGTTGTCTTCAGGCTCCTCTCTATGCACACTGCTTCTTCTTGCCCTATGCCTCACTGTTATGTGAGGAAGTGTTACATCTCTCCCATTGTACCTCTTATTTGCTGCCTGGTAAGCTCCCCCAGAAAACAAATTTGCGGGGAAAATGGCAAAGCTGTTTTCTTAGGGACAATGTGGGCTTAATGGGTGCCAAGAATGCCTCATGATGCCCTCAAGGGGCACCATGTCCTGGACGTCTTTGCCATGGAGCTTATGAGAGCAGTCTCGTCACAAGAGTGAAAAGAGTAGGGAAACTTGGGCTTTCAAAATGTCATCAAGAGTTAGGCAGCTCTTTGGCTGGTGGACTTAGATCACTCCACAAACCTGCCAGCAACACATAGCCCTCTCTATGGCTGTGAGCACTCAGACTCCTTTCTTCCCACTCCCTCCAGCCCCTGTTTTCCTTAGCAAGCACAAACATTGCCCATAGCACATCTACAAACACAAATTATGCGGCTAGAAAAAAGAAATATTGTGTTTATATTCTTGCTTGAAACTGGTGGCCAGGCGCTGTCAAAGTATGAAATCCACAGATTAACACTGAAAGAATCTTTCTTTTTTTTTTTTTTTTTTTTAATTACCTGGGATACTTTGTTGTTGGCATCTGTTTGAAACAATTCTCTCAAGCATGTAACCATAGCCGGTTTTTCTGACTGCCTGCACATTAGGGTGATTAAGGAAGAAACAAACACAGGGTATATTTCATACCTCTTCTTTCCTATCTTTCTTTACTGCAAGCAACTTTCTTTGCAATTCACTCTGTGAACTTTTGGACAGGCTGATAAACAAGCAGCCAGGATAAAACACCATATGGCTTGAAGTGCTTTACATTGCAGTTCTGGATACTTTTCAGGTGGATGAGATCCTTTTTCTTCAATGGTGAATGAAGAGCTTCATTCACTCCACTGGCTGCAGCTTCCCATTGTATCTACATTCATTTAATTCATTTTCTCTCATCATCCCACATACATTATACACACTGGGGATGACCTGAGCGCATGCTAGTCCTGTTGACCTCAGGTGGAGCTGCTAAACTCTTCCCACTGTAGTGCTAATGTGCTGAATGGCTCCAGCTACAATTAAATCCCAAAGTATACTCCACCATGCTGGTGGAATAGCAACATCCTCAGGCTGGGGACATAGGTCAGGACCTACTTGCTCATGATGCATGTGAAAGGTGCACCAGGACCCAGCCAAAGAGAATACGTTATTTTCTTCTCAGGTCTCTACAGCAGCAGGCCTGCTCAAAGTGCCATGATCAAAGACAGTGTCTTGTCAAACAGAGTGCACATGCTGTTGCTTCTGCTACAATGTCTGACAGATTCTTGTACCATATCAAGCTTGTGCCATTGCCTGGGTTTGCAGAGCTCTGAGCTGGGCTGTTGGTTTATTTGGGGAAGTATGATGGCTTTGGAGGCTTGGGTGTCCTGCTCATCTGATGTGTTTCTATAGCTTAGTGGCAGCCCTTGCTGAAGAACAAGTGATTTATGGCATTTCTTAACTACTTTATACCCAGAAAAAAGCACCTCTTAATAGCATAAGATGCACTTGACGCTCCTATCTCTTGCTTAACTCTGCATTACTCTCATACTCTCTCTGTTCACAGCACAATTTACTGCTAAGGTTCCTCTCCACATCCCACATCAAATCTTGCTTCCATCTGATCTTAACTTCACCTAACATTAATAATCTGGGCTAAATCATTTGTGTGTTCTGTATGTCCATCTTATCTTGTATAGAGTATTTATTTTTCTGTTCAAAACATTTTAAACCAACTCACCATTTTCTAAGAAGGAATCTAGGAATATAGTTTCATTCCTGATTTGGGGCTGAGACTTCAGCCTCTTGGAGACAGAGGATGGAGAGGTAAGCAGTTTGTTAGTAATCCCCATAAAAAACTGCCCAAAGTTGATTGCCTCTTAGCAAAGCAGCAATTTAATTCCAGCAGAGGTTTCTTCAGTTTTATCAGTTATGTTCCCCAAAGACCTGGCACCAGCTCATCCTAGGGAAGCTTAGCTGGAGGCAGAGCAAGACCATTCACAGCACTGCAGCTCAGCACCAGCTGCAGTTTGAGCATTTGAAATAAGAATGAAGGAAGAAAACTTCTTCCATCTGTTCTCCAAACAACCCAACTGCTGGATCCAGCCTGCCTAGAGAAGACTAATTTATCATCAAACAGGATAAAAATTAGACCTAAGGGTATAAACTGGACCAAGGTCTGTAGGAAGGGATGAGAAGACTAGCATGAACAGATATTGGTAAGGAAAGTGTACAAAGACTAGCTGGGATGTTTGAGAGACTAGTGTTGCAGAAAGGAAGATTAAAGCTTCATTCTCCACCAGAACAGTAGGGGCTAACAACTTGTCTTCCCAGATGTGCTTATATATATTTTATATATATACGTTACTACCTGCTCCCAAACTCCTCTTGGGTTGTTCAGGACTTCTCCTGGGGCATAGGGCATATCACTGCTAAACAGTGAGAAATCCTTCTCTCTCCTCTTGGCCCATGCTGAGACATCTCCCTCCAGGGCTCTCTTAAATGCCGCAAGATCAGAAGCTGATGGACGAGAGTCATCAGCCAAGGCTACCTGGAGTCAGTGATAGCTGGTATGCATCAGCCTACCTACTGTCTGGAAACAGTTCCCTATGGCAGCCAGGAACCATCTGAAAATCACTGCACTTGCAAATCTTCTAAAGTAATCTCTGCTATAATTTTCATGTCTCCATAATGAACTGTAAGATCCTACCTTTATTCTCCTCTGTTCCTCATAAGCCATTTTCTTGCAGGTTTGCCTAGATATTTGACCAAAAAGATACTCTACCCAATAAGAAAAAATACACAAGTGTATTTAAATCCATCAGAACAGCCTCTTTTCTCCGTGACTCTAGTGCTCATTCAAGAAGAACAGACTTGAGAGATGTCGACTCAGTTTTTAATGGCCAGGTTTTCCGGTGTGCCCTCCTAGTAATAGGGTACACAATGCTGTGGTTTCAGAGCAGCTGGCAACAAAGACAAGATCTTCTGTACAGACAATCAGCAATAATTACTTTAAAGTTACGCAGCAGTGACTACAGACATGACAGCTGTTATCTTAGATAAACTTTCTTGATATTTGCTAATTTCAGATCAAAATATCTGACAATAAGATTTTCTGGATGAGTCATATGGAGGTAAAAGACATTGGTCTTATCTCAAAGTCTTCTACACATTGTGGTTAAAAACTGTGTCCCAGTAACACCTTTAATAAATCCCACAAAACGGGTAAACTTCAGAGCCTTCCTTCAGTACAATGATATTTAACTAGACGACAATCATACTGGGCCTATTAAAAATGTCTTTTATTTTTTCTGGTAAGTCTGACCCCTGTTGTATATATGGGAAAATATTTCTCACAAACACTGGATTTTACAGCCATGTGAGACCTCAGTTAAAATTGGCATGGATGCTCTGGTGCCAGGAAATGTCACTTCCCTGAAAGCAGTTGAGGTGGAAAGGGACCTCTGGAGATCATCTCGTCCAGTGCCCATGCTCAAGCAGGGTCAGCTAGCGCACGTCACCCAGGACTGTGTACAGTCAGGTTTTGAATATTTCTAACCCTGGAGACTCCATAACCTGCCTGGGCAAGCTGTGCCAATGCTTAGTCACCCTCACAGTAAAAGAGTGTTTCCTGATGTTCAGATGGGACCTACAATTCAGTTTGTGCCCATTACCGCTGGCCCTGTCACTGGGCACCACTGAGGAAAGTCTGGCTCTACCTTCTTTCCTACACCCATCAGATATTTATACATACTGATGAAATTACCCCAAGCCTTCTGTTCTTCAGACTGAATACTTCCAGTTCTCTCAGCATTTCATAGAATCATAATGTCATATAACGGTTTGGGTTGGAAGGGACCTTAAAGATTATCTAGTTCCAACCCCCTGCCATGTGCATTTCCTAATATATCAGATGCTCTACATCCATAACCATCTTAGTGGAACTTCACTAGTCTCCCACTGGTATGTTCATGTCTCTCTTGTACTGGAGAGTTCAGATTTGAACCCAGCACTCCAGGTGTGGCCTCACCACTGCTGAGAAGAGGTGAAGGATTGCCTCCCTCGATGTGCCGATAACACTCTTCCTCTTCAGTTGTCATAAAAGACAATGACTGACAGTTGCCACTATTACTATAACTGATAATATGGTAGCTAGCATGATATCCTGTCCTGCAGGCTGTCAGTCTACAGTTTGGCCATTTGGATGTCCCATATCTTAGATGAGAATGTATGTAATGGGTATGCTGAGTAGCCTCCATTTAAATGTGTTTGTCAAATGCATCACACAATGGTATAGTGTAGAGACACCACCAGCACGAGTTGTGAGGAGCTGGGGAAACCAAGAATGTAATTTGCTTTTGGCATAAAGTTCTTGGATTCAGTCCCTGGACAGTTTTTTTGAGTTCTTTTCCCGCTGTGGTCTCTGCCAGCCTGCAGCTATGACAGGCAGTACTTTTTCTTTCCTCTTCTTTCCTCTTTGGATGACCCAGGTGAGGGATGCTGTTAACAAGAGCTGATGGACCAAACCTTCTATGAGCCAGAAAGAAATGAGATAGCAGGACAGAGAAAGGTTCTTTGATCATAGAAAAAGAGGTTTCCCTTACTGAGGGAAAAGGTGTGCACCTTTTACATGCATGTCTTTGTATAAGATTTTGTTTATTGGCTGCTGATGGAGGGACAAACAATCGCATCCCCCTAAATCATCAGAAAACACAAGTGGGCAGGATCTGGCAGTGAGGTAGTCTTCTTTCTGAAACCAGAGAGGAAAGTATGGCATTTTAGAAAGGAGGATTCATTGTGATTTTCAACAGTAGATATTTTCATATTCCTCTGGGTGGGCAGCAGTTCTGGACTTTTGGAAGGGCAGAAAGGAGGACCGATGTAGCAAGAGCTGGCACCAGTGCCCAGAGGTGGGACATGCTGTGCCCCAAAGCAGCACAAAGCAGGCAGTAAGAGGGGAGATCTCGAGATTTTGCCAACAGAGGGCAATGGTGGCCCTGGGCTGGCTGCCCAGGATGGCACACGGTGGAGATATCACTGTGCACCCACCAGGAATCTGGCTGTCAAAACAGGGTGGTTCAGCCACCTCTCACTCTCTCTAGCATAAAAAAAGGCTTCTTGGAAATGCCATCATGGGGAGGACCATATTACCCTGACACAGAACTGCACATATTGATGTCCAAGCTGAATTTGAGCACATAGGTAGCATGTACCACCTCCAACCAGCAGCATGTACCACCTTCATCCTGCATGTAACCGGTAGGGCATAGGGCTGGTGAAACTTGCATCAGCTTGGCAAAGCCTGCAGGAGACGGGATTTTCTGCGTCCAACTGCACAGCAGGGTCACCCCAGGAAGCCACCCAACCACCACCTACTCAGCGCACAAACTCCCAAGGAAGCTTCCTACCAGATAGTTATATCCCACAGTGCCATGTGAGCCTGGCAATGGAAATTCTCAGATGGTTGCCCATCATGGGGCTGAGGTCAGAGGGTTTAGCACAGTTCAGCATTTTCTGGATGTGGTGGTGTAACCCCAGACAATAACTAAGTACCACGCAGCCACTGGCTCACTCTTCCCACCCCAACTGACTTGCTTAGTATCCCTTACAAACTATGGAGCTGAGGATTAGCACAGGAGAGACATAAGCTCAGAGCATCAAATCCTGACCACGGCTCTCAGCAGACATGAAGAGCAGTCAAACACCTCTGTCTTTGTTAGGCCCTTCAACCAGCAGGCACCATGTGAGCCATGAGCCTTGTTACCACTTGTTGGCAGCTTCGTAGCTGCCCAGTTGCACTACCTGGGTGCAAAGCACAAAGCAACAGGACTTTCTTTTGGCATAGTGAATGAAGGCGAATGGTAGCTGGTGTACTGAAGATACCAGCACGCTAGTGAATATTTCAGATGAGCCATGCCTTTAAAAGCAGCTATGCAGCCAGAGGTGAATGACAAAAAAAATCAAATGCCAGTGAAATCAACCTCCTTGCTGGGCCTGGCATCCTAGAACAGAAGTAAATTTCAGAGGCTATGGAAAGACTTAAAGTCTAGAAAAGAAGGGAGACTTCATCATTCTGTACTATGCAAGTGAGAGGACTCCAGTCTCTGGCCCTGTTAGGATGAAGCAACCAGAGCCGGATCCTCTTCCAGGAGAGGTTTTCCGGTCTGATGACTAAGGCACAGCAAAGAGAGGTATCCTGGTGACTCTACCCAGCTTTGATGCAGATTTGGGTGTAACAGTGTAATCGAGAAGGAGGAAATAATGTTCCTCTGTGGAATACTTTGCGTTCTACTGATATCAAAATCCAAGAACTGTAATTAGGATCCACCTCAGAGAAATCTTTTACATATGTTGCCCACATAAGCCAGCATGATAACATCCTGTTATTCTGCACTGTTATTTCATTTCAGGTGATGGAGTGACGGCAGTTGGAGAATTCATTATTTAAAAATGATTGACACCTCTTTTCTCCTTCTCCTCAGCTTCACATTTTCTATTTGTACTTCCCTAGTCTTAGAAAGCAGAGCTGTCTGAAGAAGCTTCTCCACTTCGCATTTACCCATGGAGACAGCTGACCCACAGAGCAGAATTCATGCTCCCATTCAGCCCACCCAAAACATCCCATTAAGCAAAGGGATTTCTTCTGCCTTCAGGCCAGTTCAGACTTTGCTGTTGGGGCACCCACAATATAGCCTGTCATGGTAAACTAGCTTTTACCATTTATGTAAATGCTCTCTGGTGAAGATTGGTGCAATACATACCTGCAAAGTGCCATAGTGCAAATGGGCATTTATGCTTCCTCCATAGGACTAATTCCAGTCTCTTGTCCTAGTAGTATCTGTCTTGGTCATTTCCTGCAGTAAACAAAAGAGCAGAGACCGATGGATCTAGCTTCTTCATTTAACTCTCTGACTTTTGATATGGAGAACCTTGACACTTCCATTTTTGCTGCTTTATAAAAAGGTTTGTGGTCCCAAATTCACACTGTGAGCACTGAAAGTGTGGGGTACATTTGTGTGCCTTCCTCACTGAACAGGGAAGCCATGTCCGAATGATGGGAGTGGGCACCTTCTGTTTACATGGCTGGCAGAACTGGGATTTCTGAGTGACAGAGCCCTACCTCAAATGGAAATTACCTGGAATACTGAGTTATGTGTGGAGGCTGCAAAACTTGTCTCCTGTCACCAAATAAACTAAATGAGTCACAATCTGGGCATTACATGGCTGGCTTCTCAGAGGGCTGCGTTTAGGGCACAAGTCACATTATAAGACATTGAGATCACAGGATCAGAGCCTGAGGTCCATCACATGAAGTCTCCTGGATGAAACCATGAGGTTGTGTAAATTAGGGACACTCCACTGTGTACTGTTTCCTGGACTCACAGAGCACCTCTGGTCCCTAAACTCTCCCTGCTGTCTTTACTGGGAGGACAAAAAAAAAAAAAGAGGGACTCTGGGGACCAGCATGTTTTCAGAATGGAAGTGCCCCAAAACAGCTACTCAGACAATACTTCCTGTGCAGCTGGGCATCACATACACTATGCAAGTAGAGGAAGGATGATCTTCCCTGAATCTGTTTTTTTTTTTTGTGAATAGGGGATTTTTTCCACCCCAAGAGCCTGTAGAAAGATGATTGCTGCAGCTACGTCCACTCCACAGTGTAAAACAGACCAAAGACTCTTCTCTGATGCTGAGGCACATTTCCATGGCTGAATTGCTGAAACTTCTGGTCGCTCTCCAACTCCCCACTTTGGATGGGTGGCCACATCCAAACTAACCTCTGGGAACAGCCTTTTTCAGATATCATCCAGGGAGGCTGGTAGCTTCCACAATTGGAAAGTGTGTAGGAATCCATGGAGTCAGACCTTCCACCTGTGCCTTGTCCCCGTTTGTTGGAGCAGGCACAGGCTGTGGCTCTCTGCTCTCCCAGCCTTGGGACTAGCAGGGAATCATGCGCTGTATTCAGGCAGTTTACTCTGGGCTCTCCAGTAGACTTCCATACCTGGCACGGGCATCCTAAGTCCAAAAGTGTAAAGCAGTGGTTGTTCAGCTACATGAAGTTTACCCCAATATCTCTCCATGCCCACAAGGGATAGGGCTGGCAGTTTCACTCAGGTGGATGGACCACCTGTGACCCCACAGCCCTCCTACAGGTAGCTTTTATTCCCTGATGTATTTTTTGAAAGAAAGAATAAAAAAATAATTAACGTAAGTAAAATCCTCATCCTTGTCCCAATATCTGAAACTCCCAGGAAACATTTTCCTAGAGTCTAAAGAGAAAATAAAAGGTTATAAACCTTTAAATCTGAGTTTTGACTGTAAGGAGACCAAAAGATAGCCAGGCTCAAGCAGTTGGGAAGCCCTGCAGCCTTTAGAGAAAACAACACAAAGCTCACATTCCCTCTACTGTACCGGAGCTGCCTTTTGACACTGTTTTCGGGAACTTGCCAGCTCATTTTCTTACTTGTTTGTGAGACATCAACAGCCTCAAATTACAGCAGTCTGAACAGCCCAGTAAATATTTACACAAACCTGCTGGTGATGGTTTGAGCTGACATGCGTTACCTTTTGTGTTGGGGGGAGGCTATATTTACAGCCAACCAGCTAATGAACATGATCCCAGCCATGGTTTAATACAGATGGCTCTTTCAGCATTTGCGGCTTTCAAGTTACAGGGAGCACAAACTTCAATAGCCTTCGTTAGAAGGCTCCGTCTCAGCTCTCTCTGTTTTGTTTACAACCAGTCTCTCTTTGTACAGTCAGGGGTTGACTAACATTCAGCTGTTTGCATCTAGCAATGCGTTTGTGTAGGACAGGGCTTGTTTCTCATCCTTTTTTTTCTTTATTTTCTTTTTTTCTTTTTTCTTTTTTTTTTTTTTTTTTTTTTTTTTTTTTTTTTTTTGACACTGATGGTTTTTATTTTGAGTTTACAATACAGGCAATTTTTGCAATGCAGATTTATTTTTGTTTGAGTGGCATTTCTCCAGGCTGTCTCACAGAGACCTCCCTCTGTGGAAAGAGAGAGGAAGCAGCACCCATCCATGAGGTATGGCTTTGGGCTGTGGGACTTGGTGGAGGGCACAGTGTCCTGCTCCAGCCATTGTTTAGACCAGTCACCCACCCCTTCCCAGGGCCACCCCTCAGATACGCCTTTTATCAGCATCCAGGTCTCACCAGCAGCTCTGGATAGATTCCAGGCTGCCCGAAGGAAGATGGCAGAGAAGCATGTATTTATGCTATTGATAGTTATTGTAACAGTACAGGTTTTATAGTTTCTTTATTAGCCATCATCTAAACCATTGGATGAAGATCCCTCAGATTTTTACAGATCCACATCAAAGACACATTTTAGATAAATGAAATGGAAAAATGGGAGCGTGAGGAAACTAATGAAGGAAATTTAGACTCTTATTCTGGCAAATAATTTGCTATGGTTGGTGATGGTGGAAGCACAGGAAACTTTCTCTTCCCTGACATCACACCTATAAAACCACAGACTATGACGAACTCACTGAATCAAGACTGCCTGTACTCAGAGAGTCAGCACTGCCCAGTAGCAGGCAAGGTTGACAAATTTTGTGTGGTTGAGAGAAGTTAATTTCAGACCAGATCACACAATGTCACTGTATTAGACCTACACTCCTCTAGAAGTAATGCAGATGAGGAATTCCGACTGATGTGACAAAGCAGGTCTTAGAAAAATTTCTTGTATTGTGCAGGGATATTATGTGCTGATGAAATCCAATGTGGCAGACAAAATCCCACCAAACCAAAGATAAAAGTCAGTTTTCAAATCACAGTGTTCATATGCAGACCTCTCTTCGCAGTAAGTCTGATGAAGCTTAGAATATCCATTTGATCCAAATATCTCTCCTGGGGCAGAACAAAGGTACCAGCACCCTAAAGATATGGTATCTGGCCTTTGCAAGCTTGGGAATGGAAGTTCCCTCACAAATCTTGTGAAAATACAACAAACAGGCAGCTTGGGCAGATCTGGGATCACGTATAGCTGATCTGGAACCATTAATGGAAAAGACAGTCTTTCCTGCAGGAGAAGAAATGGCCAATTCTTAAATGAGTAGCTGTTCTTCACCTCCAAAACAGGAAGATCTTCACATTTAAAATATCACCATTTCATTGGTATCATGGAGTGGGAGCACCTGGTTCTGCCAGCGGTGGAGCAGGAGCCCATAGTATTGACAAGTGGTCTCCGGTTCCAGAGGAAAGACATAGAAAAGGAAGGTGACACAGAGGCTGGAGTAGGAACTGCCCTTTCTGATAAAGGTCAGGTCTGTTCTTTTAAGCTCCACACTGGACCAGACTGCAATATCTATACTGAACTTTTTGCTCCACCAAATCTCTTCCAGGGTGATTACATAGGATGAGTATTACACCCCATGGAAGCTGCATCATTTTGTTAATGACTGCAAAGAAGAACAGCCTTGGAAACAGCAGAACTGTTTAGTAGTCTTTTGACAAAACAATTGTTACCAGAACAGTTTGTCAAGAGCTGTTCACAACATAACACAGCTGCTAGAATATATACTAAAGCTAAGTTTTTGAGGGGAAATCTTTATAAATTAATATATTTTAAGTGAAAGAACTGGAGTTTAATATTCTGGTAAATTTACAGAAATGAAAAAAAAAAAAATTACCAAATGTTGTAAGGAAACAATTGGTCCCAAATGGAGTTGGTTATTTTTTTCCATCTTTGCTTGCTCGCAAATGTTCATCTTCATGTTTTCATTTACCTTGGTTAGGAAACAACAATCTTGAGATCTCTCATGGAATAAGAAGCATGACTTTTGGCCAGGCCTCCTATAGCTACATGTGCCTGTGTACGAGACTGCCTGCTTCACATTTCCCTCTGCCCTTGGTGTGTTATTTGTCTGCTTCAATTATAGATCCTCTCAGATAGACAACTTATCACTGTGTACATCTGCCTGACACCTGCCACACTCTTTTCCTTGCCTCTGGATGTTATTCCCTAACAGTAATTATTTAACGAGACATGAGAATAAAGTATCTCTGAAAAGAAAGTATGTGGTCCTGGCAGACCATGTGACTTATGCTCACTTCTGTTTGCCAAAAGGAATCAATTGCTGGTTTTGGAAGGAAGGTGGTGATTGTGGCTGCTCATCTGAATTTGGGATGGATGCAGAGGGATCTCCTGGAAGCAGGCTTCAAAATGTTTTTGTCCAGTGAGACACTGGCACATATGGGTGCTACAGAGAGAAGAGCAGGGCTGCGGTGGGAAGACAGGACTGCACTCACTCTACTGTTGTTTTTCCCCTTTGGTTGATGGCGTAACTGGATGAGAACTCCCCACTGTGCTTGATTTTCTCAGATTTTGCTTTTCTGAAGAAATGTCCCATTTTGTGAAATCTCTAACTTGCTGACTTTCTCCCACCTCTGGGGTTGTACCAGAGGGTCTCTGGTCACTCCATATGAGACAACATCCTCCCCTAGGCTCTCTTTGCCATGGATTTTTTGTTGGCCACCCAGGTAGTCTAGGGCATGCATGGGAGATGTGTACCTGAGTGTTCATCCAAACTGTACCCAGACATGTCACTCAGATGTGTTGATTTTAGAATTACCGAAGGAACCCCTTGTGAACTGGAAAGTCCCCTCTCAGTCTTTGGGAAGAGCCCTGTGTCACCAGGCAAGCAGTTCCTGGCATGAGACTAAGTAGGGATTTCCTGGTTTGGGACAATTCTAATACATCATTCTAATGACATTGGACCCCGTGCCCTAGGTCTTCAGGTGTCTCGGAAAGTGGTCAAATATCATAAAGGAGATGATGCATCTCCTTCAAGGACCTGTGCAAGGACCAGCCTCAGCCAGCACAGGTCTGGTATGGAAGCCATAAGCCGTTTCTGTCCCTGGGACGTGACCCAGAGTTGATGCACTGGGTCTACTCTGTTAGCCAGGTCTGGCAGAAGAAAAGGGAAAGAAATCAGAGCTTAAAGCAGCCCTAAGAGCCCTACTGAGCCAGGCCAAAGTCCAGTCTGTCCCACATGATAGAAAACAGAAAGGCCTGGTGACTGAGCATCACACTTTTTCCACAGAATTGAATGTTTGTGCAGAGTTTCAGCATATTATAAACTTGTGGAGTAATCTAGGGTAGAATTCCACTCATTTGAGTAAACCAAAATATAATTCAAGTATAATCAACGCATTGGCACAAAGATAAAACTCATACAAGGGTAGAACAGGATGTTAATACATGTTATCCTATAAATAGAGCGGCATCAATTAAAATTCAAGGATATTTTGGCATTTGTTTTTATTCCTCTATATAATCTTCTTCTACAGAATCTGGACAGAACTGCTCCAAATTTTTTACCAACTCTTTAACTCATCTTCCTCACCGTGTACAAAACAAGCCACTGAAGAAGGAATGTACTGAACCACAGCAATGACAATTCTGCTTTGGCTGAGCTGAAATGGACAACATGCCTGTCCCAGATGGCTTCAAAAAGAATATGTTCTGATTAAGGAGCAGTGGGAACATTTTCCAAGGACATTTGGGTGCCTTTTATAGATTTATAAGGCAGATGCTGCTCCTTAAAAGCATCTGCCTCCCAGACCTCTTTTTTTCCCCCTGTACTGAGTCATACAGTAGAGATTAAACTTCTGTGAAATGGTGTCTCCCTCGTGCTAAGCCCAGTTTTACCACCTTCACAATGAGCGATACTCTTGCTGAAGAGATTAAAGAGGAGGGGCTGACTCCTCACCTCACAGAGGATCTGGGAATGGGAGGATGCCAGTGAAGAGTGAGATCTGGCAGGCAGGACTCTCCTGTAGTCATAAATAGTACCTAGGGGCCATGTATTGACGGGAGAGGGACTACTCAAAGTTCCCTACCACTGTAGCAGGATTGCTGTTTCATACTATATAAGATCCATTATCTTCTGTATCTGATTGGGCTGTGTCCTTAGTTAGAGGTTAAGTAACTATCCATCTAGCCAGCTAACTAGCTATTGAAATGTGTGGGTATTAAATGTTGCTGCAGAGTGTCTGGAGAAAGGTCTGCTGTGCATCAGCAAGTACCCTGTTGAGGCCACTTCCTGCATGCAGACCATGTGACTGGAGTTGTTCCTCAGAGGCTGTTCAGTACAGTGGCCTTGAGGGAACCTCTAAGCAATGATGGTAAGCCAAGTCATCCTCTCATGAATACACTTAACTCACGTATACCACAGTACATCTGTAGCTGCTATAAGCACGTAAATGTTGTTTCTGTGTTCTTTGGGCACATCAAGTTTTTGTTGTCTGGGGATTTACATTGCAGTGCAAATCCGTGTGGATTAGCCAGGAGTCCAAGATAACTAGCAATGCCTCGTGAGCCCTGCAGGATCAGGGTGCAGTGGGAACCAGCTTGCAGGGACAGCCACAGGATAAGCAGGGATGCAACTACCCATTGTACAGCCCAAAGCAGCTCGCAGAGCTCTCACTTGTGATGGAAGAGCAAGGTTTGGGTCCTTCTTGATGCCAGAGCAGAGCTTGGGGCAGAATATGCCAAGCGAGAAAACGTCTCATCTCTGGGGTGACCAAAGGGCTGGTGGGCAACGCGAGAGCATCACAGGAGTCAGCATCACAGCACGCTCCAGTTAAGGTGGTAGGAACCAAAGCACAAAGAATGCAGAGTCACAAAGGTCAGTTTGGAAGATGGATTAAAGAGTTCCTATCCTGCCCATCAAGGCACATTGCCTTCCCATTTGTGTGTTTTAACTGGGAAAGCACCGCTTGTGGGGCCCATCATTTGCAGTGCAGTATGCACCAGCCTTTCATCTCCAGAACATGGCTGCGCTTACTGAGACTGCTGAGAACCCAAGACTCCGTGACGACAGCTTCCCGAGGGCACTTATCAGGCACAGGCACAGTGCTGTGTATTTATGGACACAATTGTGGGTCTCGGCTCAAGAAGTACCCAGAACTGGTGTGGTGGGCAGGCAAAGTGCTTGGCAGAGTGCGTCAGGGAGACTGAAATAGTATCTGTTGGTGACAGATTCTGCCCGGCTGGGGTGATTTAGCAATCGCTCCTGTTCTGAACATCAGGCACACTCACAGACCCTTGGATTTCAATTAGACACTGGGAGTGTCAATTCTCTCAAAAGAAGAAAGTGCTGTAAATATAATAGTCTTTCTGCTCTAAAAGTCGCACAGAAAACCATGCAAGCATCTGTATTTAATCTGCACGTCAGTTTGACAGATTGATTAAAACAAAAATAAAATAAAGCTCTAAAATGAATACCACTGCTTTGCCTGAAGAATATTCATATGATCAAAGAGTGGATGTTTAAGTCAAGTGCAGGAATCAAATGGTATCAAATTCCAGAGTACAATTGGCAGCTTGGGATGATCCAGCTTTACTTCTCCAGGAAAACTTTGTTCCTTTCCCAGTATCACTACCCAACCAGCAGAAAAAGATGTGCAGCTCCTCTCAGTGCTTCTTTTCTCAGCAAGAGAGAAAATTTATCTGTTTGATCCAGCAGCAGAACTACTGGGTTCATTCCCACTTCTGCAGAGACCTCCCCTGTGAGTTTACGTATTCCAGTTGGGCTCCACAGCTGCCGGGAATGGTGCTCCACCACGGTGAAATGCCATGTTTTAGAAAGGCTGCATCCCATTCAGGAGCAGCAGGGCTGATTATGCCACACAGATGTTGCTCTAGCACTCCCTGCGCTCTGTGGTACCAGCTCCAATTTATCTGTGCTACAAGCACAAAACAGGTCACAGGGATGTTCCTCAGAATAAGGCATAGCTCCACAGGAGAGCAAACTGATGACCTTACCCTGAACACCACTGTTTTCTACTTCTAAAAACCAGGTGTGTTTATACTTTCATGTCCCAAGGTGTCTCTGGAACATTTTCTGAGCTGGTTCTTGGCTCTGAATGGGTCATTTCTGAATGGTCCATTTTTTATATATACATATATAAAAATATAAATAAATAAATAGAATATATATAAAATATATATAATAGGACAGGAATGCACTCTTATACTTTGCACAGCATTGGGCAACACTGGGCCAGGCCTCCTGGGACAGCTGTCTGCAGTGCAACACAAATAATGGAGGTTTCATTACCAGGACAAGAAGACAGAGTTTTGCTCTGAGCGTTCAGGGTCTCAGGTCTGGTGTTGTGATGCCCAGCTCAGAGCTGTGGATGAAGCAGACCATCTAACTCCCACTGAAGACAAGAGGACTGTCTCCACAGATGACAGGAGCAGCAGGAGCTTGCTGAGTCCAGGGGATTCCCTTCCCTTCCTGGATCCCCCACCCTTCCTTTGTCCCGGCAGCAGTAATGCATTTTTACGAATTGGAAAAGTCCCAGGGCAGCCCAGTCTCCATCCCCTGCTGTCCCTGTGGCTCAGCATACCGTACGGAGGAGGAAGGAGGCCACAGAGGGGAGGGCGCTGTGGACATGAAGCGATGCAAATTTCCATCTGCCCGGGGCTCGCCCAAAGGAACTGCCCGAACCGGGAAGTTGAGCAATGTGTGGAAACGCGCTTCCTCTCCCTCCATGCTTCTGAATAGAGTTGTCACAACTTTTCTGTTATTTAAAGCCCTTCATTTTCTCCCTGATCTGTCCAACGCACCCTGTCCACTCCAGGGGAAGGATAGCAAGGTGTGTGGGAACTCTGCAACCAGAATAGGCTGAAATCAGGAAATTCAGTCATCCCTCTCCTGAAGGATGCAGAGCAAAGAACTGAGCCTCCAGGCACTGCTCAGGACCCTTCCTACAGCACGGCTGCTATTTCCAGTAAGCTACTCTTAGCAGGTACAGTCAAGCCGCTGTCCCTTAACGGCTAGAGTGAACTGTTTCACGCCAGCTTTTAACATTTGTCTTCCATCTGCCCTGGAACAAGAGCAGTATTTTTCCCAAGTGTCTGCGGGAGCAGGAACAGGGAAAGGTCTGGTCAGAGTTGCAGAAACCCAGATTCATATTCCTGTGCTGCTGGGTCTGGGGAGAAGTTTTTTTCTTAGAACACTCCTGACTGGAGAAATCAGGGATTTGTACCTGGACTTCCTGCTACCACCACCATCATCATAACTGACCACAAACCAAAAAATGAGTGGCTCGAGGCTCCCCATACTCCCTGCCACTATCACAGTGTCACAAAGCTTCAGGGATGGGAAAATTCCCATCTGAAGGTATTTTACAGATGAGGAAAGACAAGAGGTTGAAAAGGGAATGATAACCTGAGCCTTCTTGGTTAGTTGTGCCGTACTGGATGCCTCTTCCCAGAGGACTAGGGGGCAGGATGGTTCCACTCCTGGAAGAAGACCAGGAACAGAAAACTAGCAGGAGAAATAGGCTGCTTTCAAGAGCATCAGCTGGCAAGGTTTAAAAATGAACATGGACCTCGTGTCCCTCAAAACCTTCGGGAACCTCTCCTACCTTCCCCCCCAGACCTCAGCCCCTGCCCTCCAGAACATCCCCAGCAAACAACTGAGCTTTCCTGTGCAGTGAGTCACGGGATGGAGCACAATAGGGAATGCAAAGCAATGGATCAGGAAATGTTTCATGTAAGATGGGGGGAGGAGGAAAGCAGGGCAAACGTGAGCGGAAGGTAGAGAGAAAAGCATCAAGTAGTGCAGAGAAACACTGGCTCAGCTGGAGAGAGAACTCAAGAGCCTGTACAGCGGTAACAGAGAGCAATGGAAATGCAGCAGGAAGTGTTGAGGTGCTGCGATGAAGTGACAGAGGACAGTGGAACAGCAGCAATAAAATGGTGTGAGGTCTTTGTAAGCAGAGTGAAGGCACTCGGTGCAGATACAGGGTGGAGTAGGGCTTGTTAGATGAGCCCTTGCCAGGGTAACAGGGCAGCTCACTGGCTGGTGTGAAGTATCAGGCATCTTCCTTGGTAGTGATTTGGCTGAGCAATACCCACAGCAAGGACGAGTATTTTTAATGAATGCTTCCAAAAGCAGTGACTCCACTTCAGACAATGATGGATGCTGTCAAAGGGGATCAGAAGCCTGAGAAACAGAACTGTAGCCAGCAAAGTCAAAGTACCCCACATGAAGCTAGCTGTCCTTAGCATGTGCATTACACAGTTATTTACACCTGTTCAAAGGGGCAGCAAACATTACCAAACTCAAACAATACTTAGAACTGGTCACATTTTACGTACATCACACGTACCCACTTTGAGCTGGCACAGATGACAACCTCAGAGGGTGCACAATGGAGGATTAGAAGATCCCTGCTGGTTCCCAAAGTTGAGTGTCCTCAGGATGAGAATCCTCCAGACATACCTGCACATGAGAGAGGGACTTTTCATTAAGTCGGGAAAAGCAGTGACCCATTTAACACCAACTTGGTGTTGGCCAAGCAAGCAGCAAGCTGGCCAATGTGCCTTTCTGCCCAGCACTGCTGTCTCATCCTCCCAAATCACGTTTGCTACATCGCGTGTGCCTGTGTGCTTTAGCTGCCTGGTGTGTCTGGTTTCCAACAGCTAGACCTTCAGCCACAGCAAATCAGTACCGTTTTGCTGAAATCCATGGGCCTACAAAGCTATTCCAGTTCACCCAGGACATGGCCTCTGGAGTGCAAACTGCTGAAAGGAAGGGATGTCTTTGTTCCATATCTGTATCCTGATTAGTACACTCTGACCTGACCCCTGACTCGGTCTCTAAATGCAGCTGAAGTACAAATAATAGTGTTGTTGGATTGGTTATCAGCAGTTCACTCGGGGATGCACAAAAGTCTTCTGGACTTTGCCCTTTTGCTTTAAAACAAATATGTGTCAAGCAGGGATCACCGATAACTACAGTGTTGCTGCTACTGTGCTGGTGTACAGTCACTGCAGCACCATCATCGTGAAAAAACAACCTCACACAATTTTAGTCGCATCATGCAAAAAAGTGGCAGAATAAACCCAAGGAAAACAACAACTTTTAGAAGTTACAAGTAAAAAATAGTACAGCCCCGTACTGTAAACTCTCCAAATTATCTCTTTCTCGTTTGTAGTTTTTCTAAAAAAAAAAAAAACCACAACACAAATTCAAAAACACAATTTGTCAAATTTTAGCAAGTAATTACATTTGTGGATATCAGCTTTTAAGACCAGGTTTGCTGCATGGTTTTTATGCCTAGTTTGTACCAAGGTAGGTCCAGTGACACACAGGGAGCCGCTGTCATCTCACACCAGGACATCTCAAGTAGAGACCACATCCTTCTGGATCACCCAGGGTGGTGCTAGCTTTTGCATCAACACAGCAGCACACAAAGAATCGACAAGTGTGTAAAACTAGGACTGCGGGTGGTGAGTCTGGCAGTAAGAGGTGAACAACCTCAACTCACCTAACTTTGGCCTTGCTATAGCACTTGGAGCCATTCTCTGGTTGCCCTCAGGACCACAGGCTGCTCCTCAGCAAATCTCCACTCAACCCCGACCAGGAATTTGTGGTCCTTTGTGCTAAGACCTGATTCCCTCACTGCTGTTCGGAGACTGATGGCTTTCCACAAGGCCAAAATGGAGGAAAAGGAGAGAAGATCCCAAGCAGAACCATGTTTAATTTATAAATCTGGCTCCATATTACTCTGAGTGAAGGTATTTGGAACCGGGAGTTGTGGTTCAAGACCATCTCTAATTCCCTTACAAATACGTGACATAATCTGATGAGTCTTTTATGTTAAACACTAGTCTAAGGGCTTTCATTTAATGGCTTTTCTTTCCCGCTCACAGCTCCCTCTCATCTCTGCAGCTTTTCACTGTGCAGTGCCAGAGCCATAAAGATCTTACTATAAAGGGGCCCCCCAGCCTTTATCTTGCATATCACGACATCATGATTCAAATGTTACAGCGCTGCAACACAAATGTAACATCAATGTACATCCCATAACAGGCACTAATCCATCCCAGATTTGGTTCAGTGCTCACTTGCTCAGATCTCCATGGACCACACATTGTGTGCCACTGTTTGTATTCAGCATAAACGAAGCATCAGTGTGGAAATCTCATCAGAACAACAGCAGTATGGTCAGATCAAGAGGAGCTAGCAGGAAGCCACTCTGCATCTTTCCAGAAGACCTGCCAATGAGCGTATTTTGTACATACGGTACCTACCTCTTAGGCACTGGAACTAGGTTGGGAAATGCATTGGCTGCACCTCCAGGCCAGTCCAAGCACATGGCACAATGGTGGCTCTGCCCCCAGCTGCCACTGAGGGATGCCAAGCCTCGTGTGGGGTGGCCAGGTCATGCCACCAGCCTCAGTGGCCTCCAGCAGTTCTCATAGCCTTGGCCTGAGCTGACCCTGCTGCTGCTTCAGCCACTGCAAGCCCTGGGCTGGAACCATCCCTGCCAAGCAGCAGCAGGCACCTTGAGGCCCAGTGCTGCCTTCCCGGGTGCCTGGGAGGCACCCTCTATTCATCTGCCATCTGAACCCCTTTTCCAAACTGTGCAGGTTGCTAAATGGCTCTTTGACAGGTTAAGAAAATGAGGGCTGTTCAGCCTGGAGAAGAGAAGCTGCGTGGAGACCTCATAGCAGCCTTCCAGTATCTGAAGGGGGACTACAAGGATGTTGGGGAGGGACTCTTCATTAGGGACTGTAGTAATAGGTCAAGGGTAATGGCTTCAAACTTAAACAGGGGAAGTTTGGGCTGGATATAAGGAGGAAGTTCTTTACTGTGAGGGCGGTGGGGCACTGGAACAGGTTGCCCAAGGAAGCTGTGAATGCCCCATCCCTGGCAGTGTTCAAGGCCAGGGTGGACAGGGCCTTGAGCAACCTAGTCTAGTGGGACGTGTCCCTGCCTGTGGCAGGGGCATTGGAACTAGGTGATCTTAAGGCCCTTTCCAATCTTAACCATTCTATGATTCTATGACATGATATGTGATTCTAATAACTGAGAGTCTTATCCAAGTGAACTCTTTCTTGTCCTTACCTTTTTTGTAAATTTTAAGGAAACCAATAACAATCAGGACATCCCCCTTCTGCATTCTTATGTACTGTTCATTTTATTGGGAAAAAACCTCATTCTGTGCAAAATATCACAAAGACAAGATGAACATCAGGTCTATATTAATATTTAAATCAACGAGTATTACAGAGCAAGGAAATAAAATGAAAAAACAAAACAACAAACCCTCTAAACCATCTTGATCACAGCTGCTATGAAAGCCACTCAGCAGTGCTGGAAAACTTCCTCCCATCCAAGTATTGATTGCTGGAAACATTCCCTGCTCATGACATTCAGTATTGAAAGGCCAAATGCTTTGAAAATACAATAGACTGAACATTTTTTGTTTCTTTTCTTCTTCCCCCATTTGGGCTAAATAGAGTTTGAAAGATTTTTTTTTTTATTTAAACAACATGAAGTCCACAGTATAGCTATATGTTGTAACATACAGTCATATACGTGGTCCCACCCTGCACATTTAGTACTCAGGCAATATACAGTATTACTAAGATAAATCTAGGACAACCATATTATTCTCCTGTGGCTTTGAGATGACATTGTATGTGGTTTGCTCCATCTAACAAGAGAAGCAAACCATGTGTTTGAGCAACAACATGCTGAATCAGGGAGACATGTTATTGTTATGAATAAGAAATCGTGTTGTGAAAATGCCGCCTGGAGACCCTCATTCCTTCCTGGTAGTTTCTTGCATACTACTCACTTGTATAACTCCTTGTCTTAAAGCATTCTATGTGTGATCCTGAAGGCTCAAAATCTCTGGGGCCAACACAGGCTTGCAATGTTGGTTTTGTAAACATCATGCAAAGCTGGCAGCTTAGTATGTTTTTGACACAAAACTGGATAAAACAAACAGTTTATCTGATGTCGGGTATTAGCAGAATAACTACATTTTATTCAGAGCTTAGCTGTCTGTGTGGTAAGCTCATTGGCCATGTTTAAACGTGAGGTTCACTCGTGAAAAATTCATAGTGAGATCCACAAAGTGAATGATCACACACATCTGTGAATAACACTTTGAACATGGGATGTAAGAGGGGAAGAACTTTGTCTTTATGAACAAAAAGCCACGAAATCTCTCAGCCTATCAATTAGGTACCACTGCCTGGGACGCTGAACAAGGAGAACTGCCTGCTGCATTGGCAGTAAGGGCTGAAGAGAACATCCGTGGGCCGCCAGGAACATCTGGTATGTCAGTTAGCATCAGCATTTGGGCCTGCCAAATGTTACTGTGCGTATACAATTGCCTGTGGAGAAGGAAGAGAGCCAAATGTTCATGGCTAATTCCACCTGCTGGTTGTCCTCTACTTTTCACATTGTCGTGTCTTTCGCATTCATTACCTGTTTCACAGCTCCAGGTCCTCTTGCCTGTGACTTGGTTTCTTAGAGAAATTTAAATACTTAACCTCTTTGGAATAGAAGTTTTGTTTTTCAGGTATCACTTTCAAAACACCATACCTTGCTAAAGGTGTTAATCTGACTAGTTCAGCTAACCAGATACAGAAATCTCGGTTCCTTTGGCCACCATGCACACCTAGAAGAGCATCAGAGCTGGAGTCAGGCTGGTTGGCTCAAGTGAGGGCTGAGGCCACTGATGCCAGGGTGAGCATTTCCTTTGGTGGTGTCCGTGCTTCTCTCGGCAATGCAAGCAGAGCCCTTGACTAGAGCAGTCACGTCACTAAGTCCAAGTGGTGGCAGTTTCTGAGCAAGGAACACTGAAGCTCTCTCTACCACCATCTTCAAAGAGAAGTGCCTCTGTTTGTTTTTCAGATATGGGTTTTTGATAAACCCTTGAGAAGCATGTATATGAAATTAGATATATGAAATCCTTTGATTTCTTTTTAAAGTCTCCTGCCAATTTTAGGTTACACTGTCCTCTTTTTCCCTCTAGCAGAAGCATTACTCTCTCCTTCCACAACTCTATGAGGACCAACGCTCATTTTCCAAAAGGGTACTTCAGCCCCAGTTGGGCTTTAATGCTATCTAAGTAATTGGGACACCAGTTCACTAGCTCAAAAATAATTATTTTGTGCTCCACAAAAATTTAAAGTTTCCATTTTCTGAGAAAATTAAAACGAAGTTGTCCTTAGGCTATAGGCGATGGGGGTAGCCCATTGAATGTTATCGAAACTCTTGAAGGAAAGCATCGTTTCCAACTGAAAATTCAAATGTCTCCTTTCAAAAAGATCACAGGGACATATTCTATAACAAATATGTACAGATTAATTGAATTCAAGTTCAGTAATGGGTCCAGACCCCACCTTCCAGCACAGCTGTCTCCATGGCTATTTTCCTGTCATCTGAAGTCTTTTGCTCTTCATCATGCAATCCACACTGGAGAATGTGTTGATATACGTTGGTTGGAGATTCATGTGTTTTGCTGTAATTCACTTGCCAGCTCCATGATTTACTGCCTGCATGAACTCCCCATCTCTCTCCAACGGCTCCCAGTCTGATCTTGCCACTGTGGACTGGGCAGCTCCCTGTCACCTCTCTACCACCATTTTGGTTACCTATCCTGTTTTCCCATTGGGTTGAGGCTGTAAGTGCTAGACTTGGGGAACAGCTAAGGAGAAGGTATGGGCTCTGCAATCGTAAAGGAGCTGAAGGTCTCCCTTGAGCTTCTCAAGCTCACATGTCAGAAAAAAGGGCCATCTGTGGGTTTTGGCACATATTGAGTTCGGGCCCTGATTCCTTTCTGCATGGAGGTTTTTATCTAACCTGGTGCAATAAATAACTGTCAGATTAAGCATGGCCGTGCAAATGTTACTGTACTCACATTGTAAAAGCTCCCTTTCATGTGGGCATGCTCTGAAACAAGGCAATCCTTCCCCAGCCCTCGGTTACGCTCGGCCCTGCTCTAATCACCCTGTGTTAGATGTGCAGCTTGCTGTGAAAGACAAATGACTTAAGCTATTAAACCCCACCTTGTTGTGAGTGTGCCCAGTGGTAATATTGTAATGGATATTACATTACAGATGGGACAGCGTTTTGCTTGGGACCAAAGGCTGGGAAAGAACAGACACTCTCATTGATAGCACCATGAACCCGGAACCTGCAGCTCAGCCTTGGCCACCTTTCAAACAGGTCTGTGAAGCAGTGCAGGTATGCAAGCTGGGGCTCTCCAGTGCTCATGCCATACGATGTTGAAGGGGAGCCCTGGGAAGAGACAAGAGGCACCCACAGCTGAAACAACCCTTTGGTTCATGGAGCTGAGTCACGGTGCAGCTGGTGGGCAAAGGCAGGGAGGGAGACACAGCTCCCCTTCCTCCCCACAACGCATCCATCGCTGCCATGGGTTGGGTACGGGTATGGCCCGCAGGGAGGGCAGGAGAACCAGGCTGGATCAGCCATACAGGAGATACAGTGGCTCTTTTGGCAGCATCTGAATCACATTTTGTGCAGTGGCCACTGCCCTCTGAATGCGCATTGCACTGTGACTGCTCCACTCTGCTCTCCCTGTGCCAGCGAAGTGAGAGCTTCTGCAGGCACACAGGGGCATGTCCAGGCTGGGTGTGCAAAGCTGCTGAAAGGATGCCTAGTTTCCATTACATCCCTTTCAGTTGTCTCTGAAAAGGTTTTTCTTTCTGAAAAGAAGGCTTCTGTGTTGGCAAGGTGTTAGCAGAAATTCTTGAGCAAGAATAAATAAATGCTGCCAGGAACTGTAAATTAAAGGTGATAATTGGAAGTGATATATTGGAGCATGCGTGCCACATGGCTGCTTGCTCATCTGCTCTGCATTCACACAGTTCAACATCCCAGACTCTACTAGGAAAGAAAAAAAAAGATAAAATGCTTTTTAGTCTCCACTCTCAGGCCCCTGCCTGAATCTTGGATGCTGCGTGATTCAAGGTGCTAATCACAACACAGTCGGAGTAAACCAAGGGCAGCCATTGTGGCGGGTGAGTGCCTCATTCCCAGGCACACTGAACCACATACTCTCCCTGCACCACATCCCACCGGGCACTGAGAGCACCCTCACAGAGCCTGATCCCCTTCTGCTCCCACTGCCAGGGCTGCAGCCGATGTATACAACACACCATGTGCATTCATCTTGGGTTCACTACAGGGACTCATATTTAATCTGAGGAAGTCCTTGGCTTCTGACTGTCATGAGTGTCAAGGTTGCTGCTGCCACAGAGATGGATGCAGGTGAGCGATCTCTGTGATGGGGCTGAATAAATAAAATAATGGGAGTCTAGTATCCAAAAAAAACCCAAGGAAAATAAAGTACAGGCTAGCTTTTATAAAGGTCATGGGTTTGCAATAAGGCTGTTTCCAGAATGGCTGTATGGATCTTAGTAAGCATTCAATAGGGTTTGGAAAAGAAATAAATTAAATCATTTTTGGCTCACTGTAGGGTGAATTGGTGTAAATCTGGACATGGCAAATCTTTCCATGATATAGAGCCACTACGCAGTGATTCACAGGGCTGAATATGCATTGACCATTGGCAGGTTTCATTTATAAACTACTTGAAGGCAGAACTTAACAGCTATGTTTATTTATACACCAAATGAGAATCTGCTTTTTGCCTGACTTCTCTGCAGAGAATAATTTGATATTAAAAAAAGCAATATACCTCACTTTTTTAGAAAGGGGACTGTTTATACACATAATGAAAGAGAGAATGCAAATGCTTAGCAAAACAGATGGATAGATATCAGCAAAAGATAATAGCAGGGATTATACATGAAAACTATGAAAAATATTAATTAGATAATTTTCTCAACAAAAGACATCAAATGTACCAATATGGGGAGTGTATGGAGGTAATCATTTGCACTGTGATACGATCACAGTGTCCCAGAAAGGGATTAGGGCTTCACTGTGTCAGTGCTGCAAACGCCTATCTTTGAGAAGCAGCTTCAGATCTCCTAATGAGAGGAGCTATGCAGTGATAAATGGCATTATGTGCTTGCAAGGTTATTGTTACCTCAAGGTCACCGTTGTCACTTCCCTCTCACTGTTATTATGAAAGCCAGTGCTATTAGAACTTAATCACATTAATAGCGAGGGAGCTTGCTAGCACACAAATGCATCTTAGAGACCCTTTGCGGGGGTAAAGCCAGGATTAAGATTTTAACTTCACAAGATTTTGTCTGTGAACACCGTGGCAATCATACACAGCCATGTCTCCCCTTAAAAATTTGCCACTGGATGGCTGCACGTTTCACACATGTGGCAGAGCATCTTGGAGATGATTTCCCCCGAACATGCCACGCCATCTATGCTGATGTCTATCTGCTCGTGGGCTCCAGCCAGCAGGTCATGGGGGCTTTGTGCTGACCCCAGCTAGGTGAGCCATTCAGAGGTGAGCACACCTTCAGGCACCATGGGCCTCAGACACCTGGTCAGGCACATGGGGATGCTCAATGGTTCAGCCACAGCCGGTGTCAGTTCAAAGCCAGGAAACCCATGTGGATCTGATGGACACTCTCCCGTTAGAGGTCTCGTCACTGTGCTTCCAGCATGTTCTCCTGATTTCTGGTTTTCTGCTGGCAAAATTTCCAGCTCCTGTTTTCCTGGGTCACCACACATTTGACTGTTTCCTGAGACATGTGGATCTGATCCTGCCATGGCTACACCAGGCCAGGTAATGTTGGAGTAAACAGGGTACAGCAGGAATCTGCAGCCCAAAGCTGGAGAAAGCCTGTACTCTGTCTGGAATTAAAGCATTGAGAGCCTTCAGAAAATTGCAGCTAATTAAAATTTAACATTAGTTGACAATTTGACAGATACTGACACATGGATCTCAAATTAGGAAGTTATTTTCAGTCATTTGTGTATTTGAATGCAAGGGGCTGCATTCTCCATGTAATATGCTAACTAGAAAATCTGATTAATTGAATGGTAGTAATTGAGTCTGGAAAATGAAGGCATTTATCAACAAATCTCAAGTATTTATTGTTGCACAAAGGCAGCACAAAGACAGCTATGCATTACTGATCAATATTCTAGCCATACATTTTGTACTGAAATGGACTACAAAATGCTCTTTTTCTGTTAGTCTGCTTATGCTATTAGGACAAGCAGTTTGGAGCAGCCAGATGTGTTTTACTGGAATTCAAAGTCATAAAATTGCATAACATGAAAATCAGAGGCTGTGGACCAAAATTTTGCTCATGAAAATTGTAGCTGCTGACTGAAATCAGGCGGGAATTTGGTCCTTTGTTAACAGCTGGACAGAGAAGAAATTACTGCCTGGTGGTTGCTGCAAATGTGAGTACAAATAGTTCTCACACACCTGAGGCGTGTATCTTACATTCTTGCCCATTCTTGTGAAAGAGGAACCCTTTCATAAAAGCACAGATCTGGAGGCCTTCGTAGCATCAATTACTTTTGTGGCTCTTTAATTCTGAGGAGGTGTGCCCCAGCTGCCCAGCTGCTCCCTGTTGGTAAGGAGAGATCCAGCACAACCTCTCCAGAGCCAAGGATGCTTACAGGCTCAGAATGAACCAACACACACACAGGTAAGGGAGTGAGAGATGAATTGTTTTGCTGAAATCAGTTCTAAATCTAGCGACCCTTGGCTTCCGATCACCACTACCACACATGCAATAAAACAGACACCAAAATTCAGAACCCGGTCTCATTCCCTCTGCTCTGCTGCCGGTGACCTCTGTTCAGAACTTGCAAGGATTTTGTCATATTTTTACAGAAAAGAAAGCAAACAGTAGTCTTCAGTTTTCCCTATGTCAGAAAAAGCAAAAAAGTATTTTGATAACCATTGCTAGTTCAAAATCTTGAGGTGCTCTTTGTGCCATTAAAAAATGAATGGAGAGATAGGTAGCAGACGTTACAGAAAAAATACATGTTGTCTGCAACTCTCCTTCAGATATGCACAGTACCAGTACCTGAGTGTTAGAGTTCTCAAAAAGAGAAGGTTGTATGTATCTAATCAAGCACACTGCAACAAACAGGTATAGCAGGAAAGGAAAGGGAAGACAGACTGGCAACACCTGTGCAGGTCTGTAGCAAAGTGTTTGTGGCCAGACCTTGAAGAACCTCTGCACAAAAGGTTTCATGACACCATCTCTTCTCTTTACACGAGAGATGAAGAGAAAAGTGTTTTAAAAATATGGAAATCAAATGCAATGGAGACCACTGGGCCTTTAGATAGACACATAATATAGATACCAGAACATTGCTACTTAATATTTAAAACTATTTACATGGTTATAGCAGAATTTATGAGTGATACAGTCAGCTGTCAGTGTGCATAAACCTGTATTGATTAAAATAAAATCTAAAATTCACTATGGATGTGCAGTCTTATCCCTGGGGATTAATAACCATGTGAAAGGCACTGATGGCTCAAGGTGCAGTCAAAGACCATTAACCCCACTTTGTCATTAATCCCCAGAAAATGTCCTGTACCAAGGTCATTATTACTGCTATAAGCTCTAAATGAAAAATAACATAGGTGTATGGATTTTTTGTTATAGCTGACGCAGACTCAATTGGTGTGTACAAAGCATGACTTAAGCAATAAGAGCCTGTCCTGCACAGGAGCCTATCAGGTTTGCTCAAACCATTTCTCAGCATTTCACTTTGGCTTTAATTAACTGCACGCTTCAGCCTCGTTTCTCTATTCGTGTCATGCCCAAGTGAAAGGAGCATTTGTTAACAGCAGCCAAAACCTAAAAAAAAAAAATTTCTTACTGTATTGAAGGTGAGATAAATTTTCAGTATTCTTTTGAAAGAAAAATCTGTTGAAAACACCTTAGTTTATTTCTTTTCAGATGCCCATGTCCCAATTTAAGTGCTCTTCTGTTGCTTTGCATCACAGAGAGGTGCATATTTTGCTAGCAGGAAGGATAGGGTAGTCACAGCCTGCTAGCAAAATATACACCTCTTTAACAGGGAAGGCTAAATTTAAGAAACAACGGATGTTTTTTTCCAAGGCAGGATATAAGCAAACAAACAGAAAAATGGTTCAAAACCAACTACAAATATTAAAGAGGATGTAACAGATTCCACAGCATTCTTAGCAGATTATCCCAAGAGAAAAGATGAAGCTTGTACTTACAGCTGTGTGCATGTCTGTGTTACTCTGTCTGTGGAGTACATTTAATGTACACATAAGAATAATATTCTATGGAGGTTTCCTTAGTAACTGCATAGCTGAAGCTTCATTCAGATTTTAGACAACCCAGCATTTAAATCTTTTTGTTAAGGATGCAAACAAATGCTGACTGGCACCCAAAATCACCATTTATTCCTGCACTAAATTTGGTTTTCTTCAAGATATGATGTAATCTAGGTGTAAGCCTCTAATTTAGGTTCGCATATCAAAGGATTTTACTCTTTTTTAAAGATCTGAGTGTAATGTTTATATTTAATATTTCATTTTTAATTTACTGTAAGAGAGGAACTGGATCCTTTATTTTGGATTACGTGCACACATCACTAGGATGCCCCATGACGTCTGCAGAGGGAGGGAGGCAGATATGTATCATAAATGTCTGCCTGTCCTGCTTGCCCAGCCGTTTATACTTGCATTACTGTGAGGAGCTGGAAAGACTGCTGCTCTCCAGAATTGAATGCCTGACTTTTCTGGGTGCTTCACTGCTCAGAAAAATTATCAACAGTCCTTGTCAAATTAGAAGGGAGAAAAGAAAGCTATTGTTCAAGGGGCTGTTCTGGGATGGCCTTAATTCCTTCATTGTTAAGAATACACTTCAAAAATTTCAAAGACCACAGATCTGAGAAGATCTCCAACATGTTGCAGAATTGAAATTAGAAATGCAAACAAAAGGAAACTAGAGGAGTGGGCTCCATCAACTGAATGTCACTAAGGTGAAAGCCAAGTGCCATTCTGAGGGTGAAGGGGAGTCTCAGTGTGCCCAGCAGCAGTGCTGGAGAAGAGGGCTGGGAGCAGCAGGCAGCCTACAAGCCAAGCATGAGTTGAAAAGATGATGGCACCACAAGAAGGGTGGGTCTTGCTAAGGGGGACATCCTTTATATGACACACTGTATGATCATCGTCATCTACCACATGGCAGCTACAGCTGGAGCAACAACGCTTTGCAGAAGATGAAGGCAAAGTGGAAAGAATACAGAGGAACAGGTAGGAAGATGAAAGTTTAGCAAACACAATCAAATTTACAACTTAGACTCAAATTTAATATTTATGGAAACTTTTGAATAATAAGTGTATACCATGCTACTTGGATTTTTTTTTTATCTCCCACACTGGCATCTTTTTCAAGTAGAGATCACCATCTGTCAAGACCGATTTTCCTTTGGGCTGTTCCCAGAGCAGGAAAGTGGACTTCGCAACTTCTCAGGGTCCTTCAAGTCCTGCTCCCCTGCAGCTCCCTAACTTCATGACAGCAAAGCCAAAACTTCCTTTTCGAGAGTGACAGATGCAGACTGGTGGCTGTATCAGTGCAAGCCAGCTAGACATAAACTATAAACAAAGGTAAGACTGAGAATCAGCTACTACCATGCGTTGTCAAAAAATGCTCTAAGATTTCAGAGAGCTGCCTGATTCATAAAGGAAAAATATTGTCCTTCTATCTAAGCTTTTCTCTCCCTTTCCCTCAATCTAAGCTTGATTTCAGCCTGTAGGCCTACATGAAATACTGTAGGTTAAGTGGTTTCAAATCCATCCCTTGTCAACAGTAAAGGCCATGCTACAAATCAGCCACATTCATGCAGCTTCTCTCTGGTGATATTGCTGACCTTAAGAAAACATCATCTGGTGCACAGCTTATGGTCTGAAGCAAAGACAGAGGAACTGTTTCTTGAAGGTAAGTTTCAGTACTAATGTTATTTAACATAACTTTGCAATTGCCAAAACAGTTTGGTCTGTGGTCCGTGTTTGCAGACCTACAAGTTTTCTCTAGAAAGTTTTCATGCTGTGTCCCTTTCCCATTGCCTTAAATATTGTGTTTCTTATGGTAGCTGATGATGGCTTAGTTTAAACTTACACAATTATTATTGCAGTGAATAAAAAAGTAATTCATCTATAATAGTTGCCAGTAGTATTTACATAAGTGTCACTTTCATGGAATTGTGACAAATACGCATGTGGTCCAGTTATCATGTGTCTGCTTTGGTTTCAATATATCATATTCAAGGGCTTGGACAGACATACCTTGGTGTCTGCCAGAAAATTATTCCCTGCTAGTTAAATAGTACAAGGCAGTTTGGCATCTCAAGAGGACAGCTTTCTAAATAGGTTTTAGATGCGGACTACTTTAAAAAAAAAATAAAAAGCTGACCTTCCTAAAAGCAAAGCGAGATGCTGGGGTCATGAATGCACTTAGTACATGGGAATGCAATTAATTTAACATGTATCTTACATATATGCCAGGGAAATACCTAATTCATCATTTTTAATGGCCTATCTGCTTTCCCCCAGGGTTAGAATTTGGTTACTTCCCTTGCAACTAAGATCTTGGGACCTTGAAAAATCCTGCACCTTGCCTCAACCATGTTTAGTTGTTATTGTTACTTTTATTATCAGTAACATATATTACCTTGGGAAATAGCGTAGAGACGCGTCACACAACATGTGCCGGATACAGAAGTCAAACCACAAACATCAAGAGGGGTTTGGGTGATGTCTATGGCATCTTTTGGAGAAAGAGAAAGTGGATGATTTAATCACTGTCACTGTTACCTGACCTCAGATCTCCCCCTGTGTGGCACACAGTGGGTACACAGAGCCTGTGCTGTTTACCGATGGTCTGGCAGAACTGGGGTGAAAAGCAGAGCTATTTATGTAGTAAAAATGTTCCAGATAGAAGTCCTGCCTGAAGCCACACAGAGGCCATCTCTGTTCTGCTTGCAGTCGTTCTACAACTGAAACTTCAGCAGTTCACAGAGGCAGGATAATGTGCCTTAGTAACTCTGCTAGCCTTGGGGCCAGATAAGGACAGCATTAGGAGATTCCACCCCATTTACTCACATGCTTCTATCACCTTTTGCTACACTGCAGCTGGCACAAGCCTGATGATGAGTCTGCCCTGCAGACCCTGTGGCCAGTTTCCTCTGCTGACCTGCTGCAGACAGGCAGCCTCGCACCCTCACCCTCGGCTGTGGGATCAGTCGGAGAGCCAGGGGAGACAGCAGAAGCATCCCCTCCGACTTCTGGGATGCAGTCTGGGCTTCATGAACTGGGAAAAAAAAAAAAAAGAGAAAGAAAAGAATATCAAATCCATCAGGAGCCACTGGTTGAAGGTAGTCCCCAAGCAGGGTTCCAGCTCTGGTCCTGGGAAAGCACCGGCATTGAGCTCTCCCAAATGACTGTCTCACTTCAATTCAAATATCAGGTTTCCATTCAGCAAAGTTCTCATACAGTTGGACCTTGATTTATTTGGTTGGGTTATTTGCCTGAAAGGAATAATCTCACATCTTCTAACAGTTGTGATTTGTCTGCTTCGTTGATTAAAACACCTCTTTTCCGCTATTTTCTCTCCAGCCACACACCCCACCCCCACTAATTAAATAGCTCCAACCCTCACAGCCGTAAGACTTCAATGGCTCAATAACATCCTGAGTCAATGTGTTGCAAAGCTGCTTTTTAATTCATTCTTCATGCAAATGATATACAATTAGACCTGGTTAATCTGCATTCCTTCTGCAAACGCTATTGTTAATAGGATTTAAAAAAAAAAAAGCTTCAGCTTAACAAATCAATGGCACATACAGACTATCAGATCAGTTACTCCTTAAACCTTTTGGATGGCCAGACATATGGGGAAAGCAAGCAATGATTATAACAAGGCCTTGCGAGAGTACTTTGCGGTGCTTGGGATGTCTGACTTCAGAAGCTTTCCATCCCGTTTTTTCTCCCAGCACTGCTGTCTCCTTGGGTGAGGAAAGAGGAGGGGGGATCCCAGAGGAAAAGGTCAGACCTTTAGGACCTTTGTTAGGGGCTGCCAAGAGCCTGGGGTTCCCCAAGGCTTTTTTTTCTAATTTGAGCTGAATTTTCCAACAAGGGCTGAGTCCTTACAACAGGTTTTTACCTGCTAACAAAGAGCATTGACAAGACAGAGGAAAAAAACAGTGTCTGCTCAGGCACACCAGGTTATCATGGAGGGCTGCTGCTTTCTGTCTTGCTGGGAAAATTATGGATACGCTGACAGACATTTCCAAGTTTCACTTCCAATTCAGGTGTCCTGGTAAGCCTCCCAAAAGGGAAAATGTATTTCTTCTTGCCCTTGACCCAAGGTGAAACATGGATGCCTGGGGTCTCCAGGCACAAGGTCTGCTGTCCTCAGGAGGCAGGGGAGGATTGCATGGCCTTTGCTTGCAGGTTAGGTGCATGGGGAAGGGCTATATGTGTTACCTGTGAGAAAAGATGCCCCCAGTGGTCTCACAGCCCTTTGGTAGCCTGCAAAGCGGCAGGGCTGGAGAAGGATTGCCAAGGTAGGAAGGATCCCAGGGCAGGAATAAGTTCAGTCTCACATACATGTTGTTGTTACCTTTCTCTTCAGCATTGAGGTGCCCATTGTTTGTACAATGTAGCACATCAATAAAGCTGAGGAATTAAAATTCTCCATCCACAAGACATCAGCGAAGCAAGGTACTCAGTCCTTCTCTGTGCCGAATCTCTCCTTTCATTCAGCTTTGGCTCCCCAGTCAATAAGGGCACCAACTGTGATGAGGGCCCCAGTCCATCTGGAACTATTCATTTGGGTCACCAGATGATATGGACTTTCAATCCCTGCCAAACTTGTCCTGATTTGCACAAGGGACCAGATGCAAAAAGGCTCTGCATCCCAAGACAAATCCCCTCTTGTCACAACCATACCAAATACACTCTCAGGCATCTCACATTGGGATATTGTAACCTTCTGCAGCCAGAAAATATTATGCTTCATTATGCATATACCTTCCAGTACAAACACAACAACTACTGATGTGCCTTGACAGCTCTCCACTCTTTCCTTCTCCCCTGATGTGACACCGAGCAAAGAGAAGCAGGCTCTCGGGGAAAAGTTTGCATGAAAAGTGATAACATGAAAATATGTCAGCATCCCTCAAAAGTATTCGGGCGGTGTCAGTCAACAGAACTGCCTGAAGGCTTAAAAAAAAGCATGCAGCACTCCTCAGACCTCACAGCCTGGCAACTGCATCTCAATTGCACAGGGAAGCAGTTGTCTCACAGGACCCAGCTGGTTTCCTTTTTCCAGCTAGGAAGTATGCAGGAGAAGAGGACTAGTAGGGCATTTCTGGTACCATTGGAGAGGAAAATTCCTGGCATATTTCTTTAGTTTTTTGCCAGCCTTCAGAGCAGAGGAGAGTCTCATTCCACCCCTCATGGCTGCCAGCAGCAGTCCCGCATATCTCCTGCTGAGGCACGGCAGGCTCCCCCTGAATGAAGGCAGAGCCGTCCCACCCCGGCAGAGCTGACCCCTCTCACCTACCCTCACCCAGAGCTCATAAGGCTGATTGTCTTCATCCTCTCAGTCTGGAAAATGTACAGGCTAAATGGACAAGACAAATGGACAGGCAGAAGACATAGTGGTGGTGGGTTTTGTAGGAGCACCAGCGAGAAAACAATAGTACCTCTTCATCCTCCAGCACTGGTATCATCATGTTACCACACCACATTACTTCTCAATAGACTTCAGGGCTTCCTCACTCCTCCCTGCCATCCCTTTGGCCAATCTCTCACTTCCTTTCACTATCCATATTTATTTGCAAGAAATGCTTGCTGATTCAGTGGGTGGTTTACATCTCCATGGTGTGGCTAAACTGTCCTGGCAGGGTTGCTGTTTTAAAGTTTGCTGTGGTGGATTCACAGTGCCCTCGGGCACAGCATCTGGCATTACAACATCCGCTAGAGCAACTCGCCCCAGGCTTCTGCCATTGTGTTATAAAGAAGAAATCATAATGAAATCATGACTAGCAGAATCTGTGAACCCAACAGTGTCCTGTTCGTACGCAGTCCTGCACTCCCCTTTGGAGCCAGGAGTGTGCTAATGACAATTGTATCCAAACAGATAGCTATAATAACTAATCCTCTCCAGATCACAAAGGGCCTGCTCTAATTACAAAACCTAAGTGCAAACTCCAAGCAATTCCACTAACCTGAATTGAATAACCCTGATTTTTCCTGGTGAAAATGGCTGCAGGATTTGCCTCCAAAGTCCTTTTTTGCTCTTCTCATTGCAGCCACAAGGCAAATGCTCCAGAATTTCAATCCTCATAGCAAAGAAGTGATGTCTGAGGACATATTAAAAGAGGCCAAATTATCTGAACAGCACTAATGCAGAGCTCAGGGAGGAGTGTCCATGCAACCGAGAGGTACCAGGTTATGTAGGTGCTCATATCCCTTGGGGCACTTGGAAATATACCAGTATTTTTGAAGCTGACATCTCTCTCTCCTGCTGCTTCAGGGCAGGAGGAGCTCTGTGTGCTTTACCAAAACTACTGCTACAGAGATGTCCTTTTTGTTCTGTTTGTACGGCAGCAAGGGGCAGGAGCTTCCCGTCACCACATCATTACAGTCTGAGAAGTGTGTTCTAGCTGGCTGTTGAAACACCTCTATCCTCTCTAGGTGGAAAGAAAGGAAAATTCCTCTGAAGAATCTATGCACTTTTAATCCATGATTGTTAGAGGTGATGCTACTGCTTCTCTCTTTTGATGGATAATGTCAGATAAGCATTTCAATTAAGATAACTTAAATGAATCACATCACCAAAGCAGAAGCACAGAGTCTAATAGCAAGAGAAAGATATGTGTATAATAAACAATGGTCCATTGTTGATCAAAAGCTGAACAGAGACTCATTTGAAATAAGGGGCTTCTATTTCATAAACTCTTCTAACTATCACAGGTCTGCAAAATGGGTCTCAATATCCTACAAAAATATTTTTTCTTCCAGTTTTGTCTATTTATACAACAAACATATTGAGGTACTTTTCCTCCTTTGCACCTTCCTGCACTCATCTCCCCAGGCTTGTGTCCAGTTTTATTTCTTCTTTTTTTCTTCTTACAATCATGTTGCTTCCAAACATCTCCATGTCCTTGTAGTTAAGGCTGTAAACAACAGCTCTAAATATGGGTGTTACACTGACAGTCTGGCAATATATTCAGGCAATTCTAGCCCATTCTATCCAAATTTTCAGTGGGAACAGCCTTCATTATTGACATCATACTACTGAGTAAATACTGAGTAAATACTGGAAAAACATCAGATACAAAGCTACCTTGAAAATATTGTGCTTCTTATCTCTGGTTCTAGCCAGGATTCTTCAGGGGAAAAAAAAAAAAAGAAAAAAAAAAAGAGAACAAATAATTCTTTTGAAAATAATGCAACAAAACCTTTGAATTTGACACCTTGGAAACGCTAGCATTGGTTTTACCTGTCACAGGTCACTTACATAAATTTTTTCCTGAGGCCGGTCTGCCAGCTGTGCTGAAGGTGACATGTATGGCATCACAAGGTGGTTCAATGATCCACTGTGGTACCCATGGTCCTGCTGCAGGCTCTAGACACTCTCTGTGGTTCCAGGCTCTGCTCTTCATTCATCCATGACCTGCAGCCCTCATGTCAATGAAACTTACTGTCCCCCATGGGATTCTTTTCCTCTACAGGAAAAAAAAGCAGAGGATCTGGCCCAAATTGTGACAAAGCACATCATAAGCTAAAAGATGGGAGGCCTAGAAATAGGTCATTAGTGGAAACCAATCTTGGAGCCAGAAGTGACCTGAAATCACTCTTGTATGGGAATGTCTCCCCCAGCCCATCTCCTGCAATGTGTCCTCCATGCATGTCATCAGCTCTGTCACTTTCCTGCAGGGAATTACTAATGGGTTGGGATCTCTTCTTCTCCCCCCTCTGCCCTTTCAAGCCGGTCATGGCCATCCTCATAAATCTGCCAGGACGCTGACAGCCAGACTGCAGCTCACAGGGGCTCAGGGGACTTTGAGTGATATTCCTTCTGTTTCAGTTCTTTCCAAGACAGCCATTGATTTAGGAGGTTGAGTTTCCTTTTACATGCTCAAATAAAATTAAAAAAGAAAGAAAAAAAGGAAAAAGAAAAAGCAACCCAGGGAGAGGGAAAAGGGAATAGGAAAAAAAGTGGCACCATGGTCTTCTGTACTGAAGCAACTGCAACTGCAGAAGGTGTCTCTGGAGAAACAGGCTTTCCAGGCAGTGAAAGGAGCAAACAAAGAGCAGCAAAAAATGGACCAGGGAACTCGACTATTTGCCTGTGGATTTGATAGAGTGCTACACATGCTTTATCTCTACCCAATGTCTTGTTAGTGAAAAGCCATTTATTTATTTTAGAACATGTTGATAATGAATGCTCCTAGGAGATAACATAGTCTCAAACCAAAACAAGGTTTTCTGTTAACTCTAATCCCCTCGGTTTTATTTCAGCAAAGACAATCTGTAGTATTCTTTTACCTTCTTTACCAGTGAGCTGCTGCCAACTCTAATCACTCTGGCTCACACCAGACATGATTTCTATTATCTGGGTGATTCTAAACAACCCTGTCTTCGGCATTGAAAGGCAGCTTGATGTTATCTGAGGGACCACGAAAAGCCTACACACACAAAGGCAGGCTGAGCAAAAGCCCTGTGTGCCACTAAGGGCTCATCGCATGAAAGCAGCTTGGAAATCAGTATATAGATCTCTTGGAAATCAGTATATAGATCAGTATATAGATCTCTGGTTCTGATGTGAGTGTAGATCATTGCTGCGTCACTTATAGTAAATGCTGTGATGGATGGATCTCTGAAGGCTTGGAGGCTACATGTGGGTGAATTCTCATATGCTGGCCTCTATCCAAGTGTTTTCTGAGGGTGCAGAACTGAAATGAAAACCTCATGGAAATAGAATCATAGAATCAGCTAGGTTGGAAAAGACCGTTAAGATCATCGAGCTCAACTGTTACCCCAGGACTGTCAAGCCCACCACTAACCCATGTCACTAAGGGCAAACCAATCCCCCCTCATGGCTGCCCTTCATGATTTCCAGTCACAGTCACCCCTCATTGGCCCCTTCATAGTGGCCCACACTATATAGCTGCTGCCTCTATCCCTCATGGCCCCTAGAGGCCCCTGATCTCACCTCATAATCTCCCCTCACAACCACCCTAGCACTCCACTCATGATCTTCCCTCATGGCCCCCCCTGCTCTCTCCTTACAATCTCCCCTCGCCCCTCATGGCTGCCCCTCCCCTCATCCCTCACAGCCACCCCTGCTCTCCCCTCACCCCTCATGGCCACCCCATTTGTCCCCTCACGATTTCCCCTCATGGTCACTCCTCCTGTCCCCTCATGATCTCCCCTCACAACTGCCCCACCACTCCCCTCATGGCTGCCCTTGCTCTCCCCTCATGATCTCCCCTCACCCCTCATGGCCACCCTTCCTGTCCCCTCATGATTTCCACTCATGGCTGCCCCTCCTGCCCCCTCACTATCTCCCCTCACAACCGCCCTACCTCACGCCTCATGATCTTCTCTCATGGCTGCCCCTGCTCTTCCCTCATGATCTCCCCGCACCCCTCATGGCCGTCCCTGCCCTCCCCTCATGACAAGTGTGAATTCCTGCATACATGGAATAGCCCTACGGAAATACATGGAGTTGGCACTGACTGGCGAGGAAGCAGCTTTGCTGCAAAAGACCAGAGGGTTCTGGTGAATCAAAGTGGGAAACACGAGTCAGTTGTATGCCCCTGTGGTACAGAAAAATGACTGCACATGGGCTGTATTAGCAAGCGTAGCCAGCGGGCTTATGGAATTTATTATTTCCCTCTATCTAGAATTTCTGGCAACATTTCTAGAATATTGTGCCAATCATCTTAAATGACAAGATATGAAGCATGAGGGGAGCTATTTTGTGACTCTGACAAATTATTGGTTTGGACAGGGAACAGGAAAACCGGCTGTGTAAGTACCTGTCTGTAACACATGAATATATGGGACAACGTGAATGCAACAGAGCCAAGTTCTCTGGACAGAGATTCTAAACCAGCCTTTGCGTTTTTAAGGGCCAATATTTTAACTCAAAGAGTGATACATTTAACAGGGGGATTTTTTTTTGTCTGGAGCTCCTCTTGACAGATAGAGGAGAACTGGGAACTGAAGAGATTGTTTAGACAAAAACAACAGTGATTGAGCTAGCCTGGTTTTATGCAAACAACAAGAAGCCCAACACAATAATATTGATACTTGATATTTTAAAGGGAACATTTCTCAACATTGACAATGGTTATGAACCCAGCTGACTTGCAGAAAGAATTGAAACACAAAACTGTTAAAAATAATCAGGAAGCACTTGAGGGTATTGGTTCCAGAAGCTGCAGTCAACAGGGAAGGTTCTACTACTTAAAAAAACCCCAACAATCTTTCAGAAGGGAAGTGAAAGCAGGTAGAGATAAAGATAGATGTGTGTATAAACTAGCTACATATAAATTAAAGACTAGAAATGGCAGAAAATTATCAAGGAAGCAGACTGTCTATCACAGTTGAGGGTATTGGGAAGAAACAAAGGCAATATTTAAAGCTTGCATTTAAAATACGGGATCCTCAATCCAGAGAAGAAATAACTCCATAAAAGACCTACAATGAGATCTGTAACCAACTGAATATCTGTTCCTATTTCAGGACTGGGAAAAGAACAGCAAAGGAGGCTTTCAGACGTTTAAAAGAATGAGGGTGAAAGTGCAACAGATTTGGCACTGTGTCCACTTCTGATATCCTCATTTTAGAGAGACAGATAAACTGAAGAGGCTTCACAAAAACTGTGAGTACTTAGGAATTTGGGAAACATGTTTTAAAGTGGAGGACTAAGGAGTTATTTAACTGTTTAAACTAGTCATTTTGCCAGAAAGGAGGTGACAATTGCTTTAAGTGTTTTAGCATCAGTAACAAGTATTTGTAATAGGAGAAACCACAGTGATACTAATGACCTCTTAGACCTAATCTTGGATCCGGTGGCTTCAGTATGAACCTGTGCAACTAAAAGCAGTGCTAGCAGAGGTGGAGTGTCTTAATTGGATGTTTTTTAATCAAACCTGGATATTCTCTCCAAGGTCTGAGAAAGAGGTCACCACTGTGGGCAAGGCACTGGACTGCAGCTCAAAAATACAGGTTGAACTTTGCATATGGGAGTGAATCACAAACTCCACCGGTGCCTCACTTCTTCATTTTTAATGTGATAGTGTGAGCACCGACTGTTTTTCCAACTGGACTGCAAGGTCTCTTAGGCAGTTCCCATTTCTGACTGTGCAGAAAATACTTCAGTGTGGTCTTGGGCTTAACTGAGCTCTCTCAAGGCTACTGTAATGCAAGTGGAAGCAACACACTAACCAGTCCTTCCATTCATGGACTCACTCACACCAGTGCAGAGGCGGGAAAACCCATTCCTGCAGTTCCATCAGTCATTCATTGCACAGGCTCAGGAGGGCTTTCTCTTTTCCTGAGAAGGCCAGTTTCCTGCAAATTTCTTGCACAGCATAAAAGCAGACAGGTAACAACTCTCACTCTTCAGGACTTTGCCAAGTCTCCCAGGAGGTCCCATGCTAAGTGGCAGTGAGTGCAAACTCCCTCTTCCCTACTGATGTACACACATACATACACACACTGAACATTTTCATCAATTTCTGCTGAACCTGGATTTTTCTAGAGGTGGACATGTAGGCAAAATCCATCATGTTTTTCACTGTGCTATCATCTGTTTTGTAATAGTTTTACTCAATTTACATCACAGTAGCACAGACTGCCCTTTACAGCATAGGGCTGTTGGGCTGGGGATGGCTGCTGAGGCCAGACAGCCCTGTGGTTAAAGTTCAGCGTGAGTACGGCATAAAGAGGATGGGGATGAGGGCAGGCCAGCTGCAGCACAATCCCAAGCACAAGCTGTTTATTAGGGTGAGCGTAAAGCACTCCAGAAGGGCAAGGCTCACTGTTCTTCCTTTTGATCCTATTATCATATGACAACATGATTAAAGACAGGGTAAAGGCAAGGCCCTCATGGAAGAAGCACAGGGGTGTCAAACCACTAATGGAAACTGTCACGGAGTAGATGGAAAGTTTAAAGAAAACATGCCCCTCTCTCCCCCCGGGGCACAGAGCGAGGGGGATCTCAGTGCCAGTGGAGGCTGCACACAAAGGCAGAGCAATAAGAACAAGAACATGGGACCTAACTCAGAAAAGTAAATGTGGTGCCAGTCCCTCCTTTGTCATGTCTGTGTCCTTGGAAAACAGATGACAGCAAAGATTGGCTGCATGGCCCTTCTGGACACATCCCTTGCACACAGGCCAGTTTTTCCTAGGTCTTGTCTTAAACTCATTTTATAGAATCATAGAATAGTTAGGGTTGGAAAGCACCTTAATATCATCTAGTTCCAACCCCCCTGCCATGGGCAGGGACACCTCACACTAAACCATGTCACCCAAGACTCCATTCAATCTGGCCTTAAACACCACCAGGGATGGAGCATTCACAACTTCCTTGGGCAACCCATTCCAGTGCCTCATCACCCTCACTGTAAAGAACTTCTTCCTTATACCTAGCCTAAATTTCCCCTGTTTAAGTTTGAACCCAATTTTAGTTTCCTTTTAAGCCCTCAAACCCACACCTCAACCTAAGCTCATCTACCTCCCTGCATAGAGGAATGGCCATACACGGGCAGTGCCTGATTCAAGTAGGACACAGCACCAGAATCCAGTCCCTGGACAGTGAAGAGGTCAATCCAGGCCTCTAAGAAGAATGTTTCTCCCTGCACTGACTGGTTTGGAGCTACCCATCGTGTGGCAGGTGATACCCATTGATATAGAGCTCCAAGTGCAGTGCTACTCACTGGGTGGGATGGGGCTGCACTGACAGGACAGCACAGGATGCGGGGTAGCAAGCTTCAAACACTGGGCTGTTAGTGAGGTGGCAGCAGGCACTGGAGGCCAGGACAGGCAAGCCTTAAATCCTCCATCCCTCCCCACTTCAGTCCTGTGACAGAGGCACCCACCTCCCAAACACTCTGTCCCTTCCTCATGCCTGTGAACACCCTTGATCTAGCAATGCCTCATCCCCTCCCATGGTGGGCACAGGGTCATGCAACACAAGACTGCATCCAAAGACACATGTGATGAGCATGATGGGGTTGGTCCCTGGCCCTTGCTTTGCATGGGGAAGTTACGCTGCAGGTCATCACTCAGCACACATGGGCTGCCAGCTTTGTGACAGGATGGGGAGGAGGGTCTTGGCAGGTCATGATGAGATAAGGTCCTTAAAATCCCAAGACCAGTGAGTTTAGGGTATTAGAAGCATTAGAGGGGTAAAGGTACTGTCAAAATGTGTAATTTAATTACTTAGAAAGGGAGAGTGCTCTTCTTTCTCTTGTTCTGTATAATTTCTCTATAATGTCTCTCTTTCACTTTTCATTCCCATTTCATCTGATTCCTTTCCTTTGGTTCCCCAGCTTCTCATTTTCCTCTCCTCCTTTCTGTCCATGTTCAAATCCCTTCCCTCTGTCTCCCCACCCTCTTTCCCCTTTCTGTCCCACCCGAGGCTGGATCCTACCTCCAGCTTCATTCTTTATCTAAAACACTAGATAGATTTTGTAACTTTCCGATGTTGCTATGACTGCTAACTCTAAGGCTGAAAAGACTTAAATAACTCATTTTCCCTGCCTATTGCTTCAAACAAATGAAGTACAGAAAGCCATTGGGGGTTGCAGGGAAAGGACCACCACACTGTAGGGGAATTTCAGTTGTGTTTCTTCTTCTCTCTGCCTAACACCACAAGGGAGCCAGGTCTCTGTAACAGAGTTACCAGGACTATGTCCAAGAGTTCAACTCTCACCTTGCCTCTCCAGTCACAATGAGTTGAATAAAACTGAGTTCAGGAGGATTTTGGCACTGACAGTGCCTTCCTCTTCAGAGCTTGATGTGCACCTCTGTGACAAATACAGCATCACTATAAAGTAGTGTTACTTTCCATGACTGAAATAATCAGTCAGCAGTGAAGCTTGTTATAACAACTTTGAACCACCAGTGTAGCAACCACCATCAGCAGTAACATGGAAAAAATAAATTAACAACAGCGGAAAGCTGTCAAAAATTAAACATTTTTAACATGAGATATTAAATCAATATTTATTTTAACAAGTTTAATAGGATTCTCCCCCATTAGCTCCCAAGAGTTCTATATCGGCTGAGCCTTCTGGAGAGGCCTAGAACATCTGGATACTCATTTCCCATTTATTTCCCACTGGAGCCTTAAAATCTCAATTTTGCGGTATGAAATACAGGCTATTTTGTTGAAATGCCAAGGCAGGGTTTTCTGCTTCCAGTATTTAGGGAACATTTACTTCTGTTTTTCCCCTGCTGTCTGTTGCAGTTTCCAAAGGGTGGGCAGTCATTGATGCTAGCCATGTCTCAGATATGTAGAAGACATTTGCCACAAGTGCAAACACTGCTGGGATGCAGAATGGCTCTGGACACACAGACATTGGTAGGCTCATGTATGTACAAGCAGATAGGAAGGTGGTCACTCATGGTGAAATAACTTGGCAGTGGAGTATCCATGATCCAGGAGCACCATTTGAGATGGATGCATTGACTGCTCCTTTGCCATAGGGACCAAGTGGAGCTCTCCATCCTGCCCGAGTCAAAGCGGAAGTGAGTGTAGCATTGCAACTCTAGTGTTTCCTAAGGTGGTCTCTTCAGACAAGCAAAAGGACTTCAGAGCAAAAGGTGGGCAGGCAGGCAGGCAGGCAGACAGGCAGGGAAGGCAGGCAGGCAGGCAGGCAGGGAAGGAAGGCAGGAAGGCAGGAAGGCAGGAAGGCAGGAAGGCAGGAAGGCAGGAAGGAAGGAAGGAAGGAAGGAAGGAAGGAAGGAAGGAAGGAAGGAAGGAAGGAAGGAAGGAAGGAAGGAAAGGTGTTTTCATTTTTCAAATGTGTTTTCATTTTTCTGCATGCCACTGTTAAAGATGTGCTTTCCAACTTCTTATCTCTTTGAATGTAAAACCTACTGCAGCACAGAAAAAGCACTGTGTCCACTCTCTTTCATTTTCCAGATCTTGCAGGTGTGCAGCTCCAGTGAACCTTACTGAAAGTCTTGTTCAGGCTTACTTCTGATGCCATTGAAGGAAGAAGAGACTCTATACAATAAATACCTTTCCAACCATCTTTGCAATAAAGCTGTCAGATCTCCCTGTCAGATTCATACAAGAGTTCCTTGAAACAACTTGCCAAAAAGATATAAATAGTATTAAGAAGACACATTTCATTTTGAAAAGATTTCATAATGAAAGAAATATGGTGCTAGGAAAACAGGTATTTCAGGAAAACCTGGTCACAAAGTCACACTCTGCCTCCCCAAATGTAGTCAAAAACATGTCTCAGATGAACGGCCTCTTAGCAGTAAAGCACTTGAAAATGTACATATCTCATTTTTTGGTATTGTTTCCTTCAACAAGATGCTGCAAAAAGGAGATTTTAGTTTCTAACATACACACTGCATAGCTCTGGCATAGGAATTTGGCATCATGACAAAGCATAGCAAATGTTACTGCCTCACTAATACCTTTTGAGGGTAGTATTTTTATGATTTCGTAAGTTGTTCTTCAGTGGGAGGTTAGCTCCTGGGGAATGTCTGAAGTGGTATAACATAACCGCTGGTAACTAGTGAAAGCCTCCATTGAAAGCATGACACTTTGGGTCGCTCCAGCATGTTCCTTGGTAATATGGGGAAGGCTGCGGCTGACTTGATGACAAAACGTCAGGAGCAGCGGCTGATTGCATAAAGCCTGGGAGGAAAATTTGGCTTTGCTTGGCAATCTGCTTGTGGCTCCTCAGGCACACAGCTCTGTGCACTCCGAGTGAGGAATCAGTGTGGGGGCATTAGGGTAACCCTTCACACGCTACTTGCAGGGTTAGAGGAGAGATGTGATGACAGCTACAGTGGGGATGGATATTTTTAGCAAGCCATATAGTCAACATGTTTTAGTTCTATTCCTACTCACAAATCGTTCGTGAGGATTCTTCGGCTTTTATGATTGTGTCTGTTACCAAAGTCAGCCACTGTTCCGAGCACATTCTGGTCAATACGTGACTGGAAACTACAGCCTGAGCATGTACAATCTGTTTGTTTGCAGCAACTGCTGGGGAGGGAGGGAGACACACTATATTGTTCCCAGACTAGATGATTTTAGCAACTGTCCTGGGGGGTACATATGGGTCAAACCTAAGAGGGTAAGAACAAGCAGTGAGGCTAAGAGGAATTAGCCGAGCAGATCCTGAAAAACTGAGCAATCGTCTCAGAGCCTGATTTGAAATTAACCTTCTGTCCTGATATTCATGCTGGGACTTTCTGCTTGCACAGTCCCAGCTGTAAAATGTCCCACCTCATCTTGCCTGTCCCCAATGACTGCCTCCCTATGTCCTCACCAAGCGGTCTGCATCACAGCTTGGCAAGGGAACCCCAAGAGACAAACTGGCTTCTCCCCGCTCTGAGGGTGGGTGAAGAGCCCGAGCCCCGCAAATATCAGTCCGCTTGCCACTTTGAACCGGCAGTGATCAGGGGCCCACTGCTGTCCTAAACCACTGCTCCTCATGCCTACAGTTAGCAAGCTTTTCCTAACCTACATCCATCTTAATGCACAATAAATCAGTTTCTCTCCTCTATTAACTTTACGTATGTGAGGGCTGCTATTGCAACCTCCCTTCAGACTTGGCTTTTCCGAACTAATTCCTCTTCCTTCAGCCTGTCCTCATAGATTGTATTTGCTTCCCCTTTTATTAGTCCTGCTGCTCTCCTAAGGACTTCCTCTGGTTTGAATATGTACTTTTTTCAAAGTACAGTTTCATCTTCTTTCTCATTTTCTTCTTTAAAAACCAGTTCCCTCTTACCGCAACCCAGATCACAGCAGCCACAGCACAATGTGCTAAAGGAAAGAGAGGAGAGGCTACAACCTGCTACAGTAAATCTGCCCTGGATACACTGTGTGTATAAAAATGTGTTTCTGTGTTTTGTTTTTCAAGATTTGCTATGCCCCTAAGCACCTGCTCCATTATCCCTTTGTATGCTAAATATAATCTAAACTGATTTTTAATGCATAGATGTAAAACACTGAAAGTCAAATAGCAGAACTTACACATCCTAAGTCTGGCTTTTGAAAGGGCTCTTTTTCCTTTTTAAGAAGTAGGCATGCATTTTTGCACGTCTGTTTATGGTGAATAACTGTCATTGAAGGCATATATCTCATGTACAAATAACTTCAGTACAAAACCCCAACTTCCTTCAGCTCGATTTGCCCCCCGGAAGAAAAGAAAAAAAAAGTCAATAAAAAAATCCTAAAATACAAATTACTGCAAAAATCTACCTATGAAAAATGCAGAAACTGGCTCTTGCTCATTCATTTTGTTTTCATTCTTCCCTCTGCCCTCCTCTTGAACTTTACATGGTTTTTTTTCCCCTTCACCTTTGTCAATGATGGGAAATTTCTAATCCGACATACTGGATTCGTCCCTATTTGAAAATGAAAAGGAAACACATTTGCACTGAGATACACCGAGGGGCATTTGTTAAAGCCAAGGCAGAGTAGCAAAGTTCATCTCCCAGCAGCAAGACTTGTGGTGAGACGTAGCTGCATTTGTCCCTTTTCTCCCAACGGCTCATTACAGCTGAGCAGGTCAAGACTGTCAAACGTTGCCACATTCGGCAGAGCTATGGAAAAAAAAGAAAGAAAGAGAAAACACCCTGTACTTGGATGCAAGGGCTGTGCATCCCTTGTGCTTTGTCTGGGGCAACCCTTTCACAGAAGCACAGACATTGTGAAACGGGGTCAGGAAGGTAGCAAGCCAGCTGCCTGACTGCCTTTCGACTGCCTCCCATGACCGAGGAAAGAGCAGTGACTTCGAGAACCTTGCAAATACAAGTGCTTCTACAGGAAAACCCCAAGTGCAAGCCTGATTTTGGTCTTGCCTCAGATTGAGGTTAGGGGTGTTTGTTTGTATATCAGTGTCACCTTGCGGCTTCAGGGGGCCTCCTGCTCTTTTCATGGTGGGACTGAGGAGAGAAACCCAAGCCCTCTACACTCCTTCAGAGCCAGCTAGCCCAATCCTCATCTGACATTCATCAGCTCAGCACCACTGATCCAATGGCACAGCACGGCATGGCACACCCAGCTGTCTGTCTGGGCCAAACCTTGCCTGGAACCCAGCAGCTTTCAGCCCAGGATAACTCCACCAAAGTTGGGGGCAGCTTTATGCCGGTCTAACAAAGAACAGACACAGGCTTGGCAGGCCTTAATGAGCTGATGCTGATCATGTAACTGTCTTATTGAATTTGCATTTCATTAAGAGACTTCATTTGAACCACAGCTGTGAATATTTGAGGGCCTGATTGTGTCTATGGATACTAATTTGTTCAAAGAGGACAGGGAGGATACTGAGCTGCAACTCTGACCCTTTTCACATCTATCAGACAAGATAGATCCTCCTTAAAAGTAATGTCAGATCTGTACCAACAATGTGTTCAAGCCTCTATACCCCGGCTGGTATTGAGCTGCCTAAATACCTCTTCCTGAAACTTATGCCTCCAGGGACAGGGGAGGGATGCTGGGCCACTGCACCTTACTTAAGCCTTTGCCTGATGAAATTTCTTCTTCATGTACTGTAGCTTAATGAAGCTGATGAAACCCATGGGACGGGAATATACCATCAGGGGAAAACATCCCACCTCCAGAAGGAAATGCCATCATTCAAATACTGACTTATTAGCTGAGGCTTCATGATTATCTCTGTAACCATGTAAATCAGATTACCATACCATAATGTTCTGTAGGAATCTCACATCTTTCAACGATGGAAAGACTGCAGCCAGCAGAAATTAAACAGCTAAAAGCCAAGACTTGCGACAAGCAGATGGCAATTATTGCCACTTACTGGTAAAACCTGTTTGTATTTAAAATATCTCAATGTTTCCATTGGAACCTACCAATTAACAGATTAAACTGTATTTCATTCACATACATGTGAATGTGGGCTCATGCACACCTGGCACTCCCAGCTCCAAATTCCACCTAGAGGCTGGCTGAAAACACACCCGCTGGTCATCTGCTGCTTTTCTTCCATTTGTTGGGTGGGATTTTGTTAGATTTGGTTTTGACTTGTTTTATGAGCTGTCAGGAATAAGAATTTTTCACCTTATTATCAGGAGAAACAGGAAGCTGCTGGCAAATATAGCTATTTTTCAGAGAATTATCTAACTGGGGAGTGGACCTTTAATGATGAAGCTACTTGAAGCCCAGCCAGGCCTGTAAGGTGGATGGTATGTTGCCAAGATTTTATTCTCAAGCTAGCATAAGCAAGATGATTTGACTGGGAATTGCCCTGTGTAAACATGCTAATATGGTGGAAAATGTTAGCCCTTTTTCCTTCTTAGCCAACCAGCCGCTTCCCCTCCACCAAGGGGAGTGACTATTGGCACTGAAGGGTTTCCTGCGTGTAACTGGTCAGCTCTTTGCCACAGTCCCAGGAGCCTTTTTCTATTAAGAGGGAAACCAAACTTCCTTCACGGATGCTGCCTTACTCCAAGCGTTGCCTTTGTCACTCAGAGGCTGTAAGTGGATCTGGACAACTCCCTGGAGGACTCCAATGTTTATAAACTAATAAAGAATCTGATGTTGCCAGTCTGAAAGCCAGATGTAGCTGCTGCTGAAAAAAGAGGCTTCTCTCTCCCTTCTCACTTTTCCTGCCTTGACATCCAGAAGGGTTTGGGGAAGGACCTGGCCCATGCTGCTTACAATGCCGTTTGGTATAGTTTCATAGGAAGGATTAGGGCATGTCCACATAAACCACAAGCTGTGATTATAAGCAGGCTTGTGAGAAGAAATTATGCCCCTCGCATTGTCATCAGGCACAGCGTAACTACCCAGGTGAGTGCTGCTGTCTGGCAGAGGAAAAGCATTGGCTTCAACCACCTCAGCTGACGAAGTGTGGCAGCTCTAAATGTATCTGAACATCCTCAGTCTGAAAGCTCTTGCACAATGCACTTTCTCAGGATATTTCCAGTCCTATCTGGTACTGCAGAAATCAGTGATGATGCAAGGACAGCTTTTGATTTAGCTTCTCAGTGCTCCCATCTCTGCTTCCCTAGCTGAAACCAGAAAGTGCAGAGACCCATTTAAACAAGCAAACAAACAAACAAAAAAATAAACGAACTATTCCAGCACTCCTAAAAAGTTCAGTTAGAGCCTGATCAGGGACTTGGCAGGAGCCTGGGAATAGCTTTTGCTTTGTTTGAGCCAACCCCAATCCATCACACAGAAAAACTCATCCGCTAATGAGTTACTCATGAGTGTTGCTTTCAGATGCCTGCATATGCTCCAAGATGGGGGGACGGGAAGTGGGGGAGAAGAGGTGTCTCAGTGTGTTTCCCTCCCACCCTGCTGCTGCTTGTGGGGGTTCTCCTTGTTCAGTTTGCTCTTTGCAGGAAGGGGCCAGGAGTCCCCTGAGTGACCCTCGCAGAGCTCCCCCAAGATTCCCAGGATAACCCGGCCTCCGCAGAGGCAGTGACGGTGCCGTTCTCCACTGGGATCTGCAGGGGAGGCTAAAGTAGCACGACTGGCCGCAGAGGTGCACTGGCCTAGAAAGTTCCCAGATCCCCCACTGCAGCCCAAAGGGGCAAACAAATAAACAAATAAACCATGGGGCATACCCAGCCCCTGCCCCTTCCTCCATCCCAGCATGGTGAGAAAGATGTCACCCCTGCTCAGGCCTGCGGCCACCAGAGGCTTGCAGACTGGAGCTGAGCAGGCGGCCCCCTCCACACCAGTGCCACCTCCAGCAGCCCCGAAGTAGGTGGCTTTGAGCCTCTGTTTATCTTTGCCAGCCGCCCCAATCCTCCTGCCATCACCAGCTCCTGGTGCCTGCAGCCCAGGTAGCTGTGTTCAACCTTGGGGGTGAAGGGGGTTGCACCCCACAGGGCATTTTTGGAGGAGCCCCGGGATTTTTGGAGGAGCAAAGGCTCTACCTCAGCTTCCAGAGGAGAAGAGAGGCTGGAGGGCTGGGCTTGAGGACACCATTGCCCTGCATGGTGCCTGGCTTGCCCTGCATGGTGCCTGGCTTGCCCTGCACAGCCCTTCTCCACCACTTCCCCATAATGAAAACCCTGTAGGCTCCCCCACGGCTTCCCTGTATCCCCTCAGACCAGATAGCCAGCAGTCCCCAAGGGTGTTTTTAACCTCCCCTTGCCATGTTTACAGTCACAGGTTCAGCTCTGCTCAAACATGTTTTTCTTCAGCTTGGCAGGAGGGTTTTGTTGGGTGTTTCTGTTTTTATTTTCCTCCCCTCCTGCCCCTTTGGTGGCAATAAGGTGCACAAACAAGCTGCCCGTAGGTAGCCAAGAGCAGAATGCGAGCAGCCTTTAAAGAATAAAAAAAAGGGGGGGGTGGTGGTGGAAACCAACCACCCCGTGCTACCGGGGGCCCCGTTGGTTAAAGGCTACGGCGCAGTCACTCTGAAGTGAGGGTTTAATGAAGTAGCCTGTGAGAGAATGGAGGGGATGGTCCCCGCTGCACAGATGGCTCTTTGTCACCGCTGACACCTGCCATCTGCTTGTTTGTCTAAATGATGTCGGAGGGGCATCGCGAGCCTCCAATCTGCTGCGCCGCCTCCACCAGCTCGGGGTGACCCCCTGACCCGCGTGTCAGACGGGTCCGGAGAGTTTGTTCTTTCCGCTCAGTGGGCCCGTCCCCGGCCGCGGTGCCGGCCCCTTCCCCGCCGGCAGCCCCGCAGCTGCCCCTGGCCGCACGCCGCCGCTCGCCCCCCGCGCCCACCCCACCGCCCGCCAGCCCCTAAATCTCCTCTTCTTCATGCATATGAAAGGAGGAGGACGTGGAGAGATTAACCTCCACGGGCATGAAAGGGGTACAAAAGTTTACACCGCTGGGCAGCCATTTAGACCTTTCTGAGATGCTATCCACACTCCCGGGCTTTTTCACTGTCATCTCCCAGCGATGCTCAGACTCTCTCCGAGGTAACCAAGAGGCCAAACTACCGCTGATGTAACACTGTTGGTATCAGGAGAGGCAATTAAGATATTTAAAGAATATTGCTTCTTTTTTTTGCTCTGCTGTGGAGGTGGACTGATGCCTTAACATCAGCTATGATATTTAGAAGTCTCCAAAGACCTCTGATTTAAAGGCAGGAGAAAGAAATAGGATCCACTTTCCTGACAGAGGTCACCAGCAGACTTTTGCGATCACACCCTGAAAAAGGACATACTAATGCAAATGCATCTAGGTAGTGGGGATTTTTTGCCAAAATATCACTGTGGAAAAAGAGTATCTTCTTAATACATGAAAAGGTGCTTCTCAGTGTAGGAAAAGTGACTGACAGCTGCGAACAGGGTCACAGAGAAATGTATTGGAGCGATAAGTGTTGCATTTAATAAAGAGCATTTAATATTTAAAAAATCATTAAAGTCTAAAGCTGTCTAAAAAATATTGGCTGGTTAAGAAATCACTCCTTTATTTTATTTTATTTTTTCCTGCTCCCTAAGCCCATAGAAATGGTATACTTTTGATATGGCCTCAGGTCATTCATGTCACCTCAAAATACTCAGCGTGAGGGTCTAAAAAGGACCTCTTTCCCCGCAGGACAAACAAGCCCATGTCTAGGATGCCTCAGAAGAGGCCGAAGCTTGCTGTTCATAGCACCACATAAATTGCACTTGATGTTATCAGTGATGTCAGTATACACGGAAGGTGTATAATGGATATTAATTATGACTGTTATCACTTATGACTTGTGTAGTGCAGCCAGGTATGCCTGAATACTTGCAAACACAGCAGCTTTTACACGTGGCAACTCATGAAATGGAAAATGGTCACTCTGCACAGCTCTAATGAGGGCAAGGGTGATTTAAGCTAGCAGAAAGAATCATAATTACTGTAGGTTCAAAGTGATCTTGAAGGAGAGGAAGTTAAAATGGGGTTGGGATTGATCTACTTTCATGCTTTACTCAGCCCATTGTTTTAATGCCTCACTTTGAACTATAAACAAATGGCTTCACCTGATTTGCACAGTTTTCTGCAGATAATTCCTGAATTTGCTGTGGGCAAGGGTGGGAAGAGTGCACTGTGCAAAAATAAATAGCAGGGGAAGGTGCGACAACAACCCCCCACCCTCTGTAGCCTGTCCAAAAAAATGCCCAAATTAAATCCTGGATTCAAAGCCATCTCAGAGCATAGCACAGATGAGAGGACCACATGCTACTAGGGAGACTGGTGCCGATGCCCAGCCCCAGCAGGGCAGCTTGGATGCTGCAGCCCTTCCTTCCCACAGCAGACATGGCTCAGAGCCCTTCTCCTGGCTCTATGGGCAGACGGAACAACCAGCCTTCGCTCTGCTCCAGCCTTCTGCCAGCAGGCAGCTGTAGCATCCAGCTCACATGGTCTTTTCTCCACTGCAGACCCCTGTCCATCGGCACCTGGGCTGAGGCCAGGCATAGCAGGGGTAAACCAAAGGCAAACCCCAGGAACTCTTGCAGAGACATAGAAAGACTTATAAGCTATATCGTCAGCCTGGGGAGCCTCTTTTCCTCCCTCTCCTTCGTGACAGCGCAATTTCCGAGCCCCCACCACAGGGCCACTACTGTTGCTGATGGAGGCAGAGGAGACCTGCCCCCAGGGACTGCAAGTGCCAGGGGGCACAGCTCATCAGGCCGTAGACACCCACCTCACACGCACACACAGAGGAAACAATTCACTGCACATTGACTGGGTGGTAATTCAGGATGATAAGACAGGAAAAATAAAGAGAGATTTAAAAAGTCCCTAAAAAACACCCAGTCTTTTCCAAAATCCAACAGTGAGATACAGGGTGAAATCCTAGCTTTGCTGATTTCTGTGCACTTTGCTTTTAAGTTCAGCATAGAAAAGATTTTACTGCTCTGCATCTGTGGAACCCATTCCTGACCTGTGTGTTGGGTGTCTGAGATCTGCCCAGCTGCCTCATGACAGGTACTTTTCTTCCTACAAGCGTCCTGTGAACTCCCTGACCCTCAGCCAACACCATGGCCAGCAGCAGAGCCAACACATCATATTCGCCTTAGCAAAGTGAGACAGACTGCGTTAAAACAAGCATCACTGGAAACAAAAAGAACCAACAAAAGTCCCTTCCTTTCTTTATTTTTATCTGAAAGCTGAAATTTGTGTGTTCTGATGCTTCCTGCTAGCCTTCCAACTCCAGAAAGCACCTAGATATCCCCACAATAGGGTGGTGAGATGCTTCAGGCATGTTTCCTCCAGAGGTATAGTGATAATAGGCTTTCTGGTACCCAGTAATTTCAACATGACACTACTTTGACAAGGTAAATTGCAGCCAACTTCCCCTAACAGAAACTAAGCTTCTCATCATCCTGCAAAGGCTTGGTTTTCTTTAGATTTCTTGATCGAAAAAGTGACTCTTCAGAGAGGAACCCACAAAATTATAAATCCCCTAAGTTGCCCCTGTGGCAACTTAGTATGTATTCCTTGTTTAACGGCAGAAAGGCAAAGTATGCAAAGTATGCAAAGACTGTCATCTTTATTTGGACTGAGAAGACTTCTCTTATGAGACCTCTCCAACCCCATTTTTGAAGCTAGGTGATGTCAATAAAAAGTAACTGATATGACCTTTAAGGGCATATGAAGGGTTGAAAGTCATATCATAGTACCATATCCAGAGACCCTGCCTCCTCATCCTAGGTGCCCCACTCCTGATGCATGCATGAGTTTGCTCCATGACAGGCTAGTGGCAGATGATGGACAGCAGTCATTGGTAGTGATCATGGTCAATAGTAAAACTCAAGCACTGGAGCTATAGGAGGATATCAGACCTGTTCTGCCATCCTAAGCCCACCCAAAATGCCTGGCTGAGCGGAGCTGGTGCCTGTGTACAAGCATGGGCTGGGAGGGAAGGCAATTAGTCCAAGCTCTAGCTCTAAGATGCCGGTGTTGAGACCAGCCACTCTAAAATCTGGAAGTAGTTGCCCTGAAAATCACAAGTCTGATTATATCTTTCATAATTTTTTTACAAATGGGACTTCTGAAAATCTTTTTGTTTGTCTCCCTGAGACTGGCAGAGGTAGATATGGATTTGTATAGTAAAAACTTTATTTTTTCTAGACCGGAGATGGAACTTTCACTGTACCCTTTCCCTCTGGGGCTGGGCCTTTTAGTATCTATTGCGAATATCATCTCCTGACCATGGTAAGCTCAGTCAGTCCCATGAGCAAGTTTGTCAGCCCTCTACATGAATACAAAATGGCCAGATTCTCCAAAGACGATGTTTCTTTCAAGACCACCGTGATACTGTGGCACTTGTTACAGCACACCAAAAAAAAGATCACAAATATTTTAATAGGACCAGGAGACTATTCTGCATACATTTTTAAATCAGCCCAAATGCCTAATCATTTCAGTAAGCTTGAGCCCTGCTGTAAACATCACCTCAATGTCTAGCCCTGCAAGGAGCCACACTACTGAACCCTTATACTCATGTGAAGCAACAGTGTCTCTGGCGAGAAAGAGACCTCCCCTTTAGCAAATTGCTTCATGTGATGTGGCCAAAGTTTTTATGTGTTTTCTGAAAGCAGCTATGGCAAACAGTTAATTCAGCTAAACAGTCTCGGCCACAGTACATCTGTGCTTAGTTTTGGCTTAGCAGAGCAGAATAACACACACACTTCTCCTCTCTCTGTCCCACTCCTAACCTAGGATGGTGAGAAAATGGCTGAATTACAGAAGTACCTTCTGAACAGAAGTACCTTCTGAACAGAAGTATCCTATGACAGTGCAAAATCTGAACAACTGGGAATTCCACCCAAAATGAACTCACAGACCCACATGATTTCCTCATGATCTGACTTCGTGGGGAGTTTTTTCAGCTTAGTTCTTGATGCTGTTGTTTTGTTGGCTTGTCAGATCAATACCCTTTACCGATCTCACTTCGGATACTTTTAGATTCAAAAAGGGAGAAGAAACAAGAGCCAGAAGCAGAACTGAGGACATTTCCCCCAGGTCAGTGCCAGATTTTTAATGGCAGTTCCCTCCTCTGGCCTTTCTTCTCCCGCTACTGGAAAAGGCAACAGCACACAGTGAAACAGCAGTGCCACGCTTCCAGTGTCACTGCCACTGCTGCTAGCAGCAGCAACAGAGACTTTTCTTCAAGTGCCTCAATGCCTTAGGAGCTGAGATCCTGTTTTCCAGTGGGATTTAAGGATCACCAGCATCACATTTTTGTAGGCACATATAGCTTGCTCCAGGGTATACCAAAATGATGAAAAGCTGCATGCCTGTATTAGGTCAGATAAAACAAATTCGCCATGCCTTAGTTCTCACTCTGCAGAACAAGGTACAAAGATGTTGATTAGTTTGCCTTGTGTACTTCAGTTAATTTAAATAGTGAATGCACATCGCCATCACTTACTCTGTTGTTATATGAGCTTTTGTTAATAATATTATCCTTTTAGCAAAAAGGCTGATTTTTCACAAAAATATTTTAGTTTTAGAAAACCTATAAATTTTGATGGAAGCTTCTCTTTCATTATCCTATTTCAGCCTTGGTTTCCAATTAGTATTTTCCAGCATTTGTTTTTACTTTTCTTTTAAAGGATTTTTCCCCTTCACTTATATTGATTTGTTTGTCTCTGTTACTCCAGGCAGTTTTTTTAGAATTAGATATTTCTGACGCTGAAATGTTTTAATTCCCAAGGATGAAAATCGTTTATAAACAAATTTCAGCAGAAAATGTAATTTTATGACCCAGAGGAAAAAATGCACCTTCCAAGTTGTAAAGGCTCAGGCAATTCTGACAACCATTTACTGAATCAGCAGTGGCTGAGAGATGATTATATTTGACCTATAATTTAGACCAGCAGCCCATATTTGGAAGGAGATTTTGCTTCGGTTCCCTACTCTGATGTAGGCTTTCAGCATGACTGTGGATAAAGTCCTTAGAGCATTTAAGGCATTCAGTTTTGCAAATCAAAGACCCAAAGAGCCTTGTGCATCCAAATTTCCAAATATCTAGCAATGCAGTCAAAATCCTTGAAAGAGAGAATTAGCTCAAGCAAATTGCAAGTTGCCCAGGCACACAGCAATGCTTGGGGACCCAGAGGCACAGCGCAGTGGAAGAGAGCTGGGCCACCTCCAACCCAGAGCCATGTAATGCCATGGACCAGCATCAAAGTACCCGAGAGCTGCCGCTCCCTGACTTCACCTGCTCAGGCCCCTGCACATCTGCAAATTCACATCCCAGCAAATTTTAGCCAATAATCAAGAGTTACTATTCATTTGTTCATCTGACAGGGTGGAGCCGGATGGCTTTTCTTTTTCCTGTCTTTAGTCATCATCTGGTTTTTAAACAGTTGTTACTGTCATACTTCTGTTTTCTCAGTTAATCTTAGATCCAATGACATAATTTCACTGAATTATTAATATTTCAAGCATATTTGTATGGCATGCACAGAGCTCAATGACAGGATAAAATTGCATGCTGCATTGTTCTAAGTTTCTTAAACTATCTCTTTGTAGTTTAAAAAAAGCAGCTATTTTAAGAAACTCATTCCTGGACTGTACTTGCATCACCAAAAGTCAGTGCTTCTCCCTGGTTTCCGAAAGGAAAATGAGACCAGAGCACGTATGAAACCAGTGGCTGTGCCCCATTCCTCACCACTCGGCGCAGGCAAAGTGCTCAGGGCACCACGCACCCAACAGCACTCCTACGGCTCCCTGTGGCCCTTGGGCATGCGGTAGAGTGAGCCAGACCTGGAGAGAAGGCGCACAGACAGGTAACGTGCTTGCTGCCCTTCCCAGGCTGCCTTCTCCCAGCAGGGCTGGACCCTGTGGGCTCTTCAGCAGCACTCAAGGCTCAGTCTGCAATTGCAGGTTGTCCCATTTCTGCAGCGGGGACAGCGGGCAGACCCCTGCTGATGACCACCTTGCAGGGCCGCGGGTGACCCCAGCGCCCAGCGTTCCCTAGGACCCTCCTCACCTTATTGGCCCCAAAAGCAGCCCAGCCAGCACCCTGCTCCCGTGCGAGGCTGGCATCCCTCTCCCAAGCCACTAATTGGCTCGGATGAGCGTCATGCGGCCAGGCGCACACATGTGTCCCATAACCTAAACCATCTGCAAGCGTTTTAATTAACCGATCCCCAGCTCCTCTGTGCTGCCATTGAAAAGATCCCGCCCTGGCCCCAGCCGAGCCTCCCCCATACAGCCCCACAGCTCCCCTCCCCACCCAGGAATTCGCAACCACAACTGTACAGCGTGGGCCCCCCGGCCCTCCACGGCCGCGCGGGAGCAGCCCTCAGCAGCCAGCGAGTTGCAGATGAAAAGGGCTCCCTCCATATGTGCCTGCCAACGAGGACCTACAGGGTAGGCTCCACGCACAATAGATAACAGGAGGCTCCCTCTCACAGCTGCTTGGCTGCGGGGTCTTCCACGTCACATCGCACATGCAGGCGTCAGACACCCCTCTGCCACCCGTCAGTATGCAACCGATATCAGAAATGGCTGGAGAAAAAAACGTCCTTCTATGAAGCCACATGGATAAACATCAAGAGAGGATTCAGCCTACTGCTGCTGAGCCACAAATTGCTGGAAAAACACAGCCACATCAGGCCCCATATTCTCATTACTCTTTGGGGATGCGACTTTACTCTCTGGCTGGTTTTATATTGCAACAAAGTAAAGTTTTCAGTGGAAGTACTCAAATTCAACAGAGTTGCTCTGGAGGCTGGAGGCAAACCTAGAGTCCCTGAGGCCTAATCAAGATCAGGCTCTGGATGAAGGGATATGGGCACTGTAAATGCAACACGGCTCGCAAGCAGTATTTTCACCAAAACAGGAAATGTGCACTGGCGTGCTAGTTTTGCAGCTGGTATAAATGAGCACAGCTCATTAGCAAAGAATTTGGTGTTGCCTGTCCAAAGGCAGGACACCCTTGCTGGAGGGTTTGTTCCTCTGGAAGTCACTTCCCTTGGAAGTCTAGACCTGCAGGATGCTTTGTGAAATCACTTGACTATGGGGTTCCCATAGATCAGTTTTTAGGGTGTCCACCTTACAGCAACAGCCTGAGCTGTTATTGATAAAACTACATTTAATGTGGTCTTGATGCTAAGCCCTTCCCACAAGGAAGTGAGAAATTTAAAAATCTGAAGAGTCACTGGACAGAGCATAAACTCCATCCTCTGCTGATGTGAGCAATGACACCGTATGCAAGTAAGCATAGATCCATGGCTTTGGTATACCTTAGCAGTGTAAGTATCCAATCTTGCCAAGTCTCTTCAGTGCAGAAACACTCTGACTATAATATGAGTTTCCTGAGTACAAAATCTATAGGATGAAGTCCAAGCCTGCATATATCAGCTTTTAGACTGGATCTTATTTTCTTTTGTAAGTGGATTAGCTTAACCTCAGACCATAATACACTGATATTGAATGTAATTCCTTGTGATATGTGGAGATGTTTCAGAAGCATATCTTTAAGTGATACTAGTCCCTAGCCCAGATGTGAAGCTTCAAGTTGCATTTGTTGTAATTTTCTCTTCTAACCATGAAGTCCCTTCAAATAAAGCCAGTTTTGTAGCTATTTAGATCACTCCAGGCTCACTCCTGCCCTTAGCCCCAGTGAGGAATGGTTATTCCTTACTTTGTGTCCCAAAGAACATAAATAATGCTCCAATATACAGTTCCTGTGGACCGATTCATCTGCCCGCAGTTCCGAAATGGAAGCCTGACTGAAGAATAGTACTAAGCTCCATTATCATGGTATTTTTAAATTTAGTAGAGGTGGTAGTGCATCTCCTGGTGCTCCCTGGAGGCCCTACATTGCCAAGGTACCCCCAGAAAGCAAAATCTCACATGTTCACTACCATGGGGGATGCTCATTGCACAGATTCTTGCAAACTAGCTTTTAATCGTATGAAACCCATGCCAACAGTAACACTGTGCTTTCTCCAGTTGTCCGGGGGCTATTCTTGGCAGCTTTTCTATTGCATGTTTCACTGGTATCTCTCTATACGGTTTTATACAGGAGATCAGTAGTGTCATCATTTTATGGGCAGATAAACAGAGCTCTCACACAGAGCAGTGAGAACAGCCTTGCTTAGGATGGAATATGGACAGAGCTGTGTACTGCTCACCAGAGTCCCAGCCTAGGGCTTGAAAAAAATTGACTTAGATCTACCTGCTCACAAGTAGGGTTTTCCTGCATGTTTCATATGATGGAAACACCACAGTCTCTCACTGGCACCAGGGACCACTGATACACAGAGAACAGGAAGGGAAACATTTAAATAAATGAAGCTGGGACATCAATGTGCCTGGATTTCATGTGAAGTCAAGCCTTCCAAATACAAGCCTGCAGTATCCATAAGGCTGTGATGCATCAGGGCTTCAGATACTCAAAATGTACCAAACATGGGTCTGTGCTGCAAAGTTCAGTGTAACTCCTGTGCTATCTTGGCTCACCCTGCCTGCAGTGAAGCAGAATCAGACCTAACGGTCAGACATCTAACCCCTACCCCATTACCATCTGAAGTCATCCCACTGTAAATAAGAGCAGCAATGGGACCAAGAAAGCACTTCTGCTGGGTTCAACAGTAAAAGTAAAATCCCGATACTATTCACTCACGCACTGAAAGCTTCTCATGACTTTGGAAATACTTGTATTTTTCACTGCAGTGAGCACAACATTTCACCTGTGTGCAAATGTGGGAGATTGTCCCACCATACAACTGGCTTTGACCCCTGAAAGGAAGCTTAGACTGCTGAGAGCAGGCTGGGAAGGACAGTTCATCTCTCAGGATATTCAAACCCCTGTGAATCATTCAACAGCCTGTCTTGCAGTCCAACTGGTCCTTTGATTCTGAAGACCTCTCATAAGAGATGATTGCACATCTCTCACTAAAATTAGTGACAGCAGGACACTGGTCTCACTCTGAATAAGGTATAAACGTTGCCCTCAAGGAGCCAAGTCCTTAGGTTCCTGTCTGGTAAACACAGGATACATTTTTAAGATCAACATTCCCAGTCATCCTGCAGCTGAGTTTTGTGTGTGTCTCATTTCTCTCCAGTGGGATTTTAAGAGTGATTCAGAAGCTTTTTGAGAGAAGCTGGAGGGTTTTGGAAAACAAACTCATTTTTGTGCAGTCACCTCACTTGCTTTGGCTTTCTGGGCTGTGCACACAGAAGCTGTGCTGTGCTGTCAAAAGTGCTTCTGATTCATAACCTCTGCCAAAAGCATGAGTAGAGCAGCATCACAAACTGCATAGCCCACTGGCCACTGGGGAGGGTTCATTGGCCTGCTAATCTGAACTGGCTGATCCTAAACTTCCACTTCCCATTGCATTCAAATGCATTGCTGAGTTATTTGACTCCAGCATAGACTCGGGGATGTTTTTCTTGTCTTACAGTCTTGTACTGACTGAGCTAACCCACAAGATAATTGCTAAGGCAAAGAGCTTAGCAGGATTCTAACAAGGATTAAACATTTATATGATTCATTAAAATATCCCCAGTGCCACTAGCTGGGATGAAAATGTATAAGGATTGTGTCATAATTATAACACCCGGCTGCAGCCCACAAATCTCTGTGAAAATAATCCCTAAAAAATGCTGCTTGGGGATGTCAGAGCTGCACCCATTGAAGTGCATGTTTCATTGGAAACCCAGCCTGAAATCCTGTTGATTGGCACATCCTTGAAGTCAGGCCCATACAGAAGCAGCTGGCTCTTGGGACAAGATTAGGAATCAGCCAAATAACCCACTGCAATATAAGCACAGCTCCAACCAACTACAGGACTAGCCTGTCCCAGCTGAAGAGCCCTGCTTTAAAGGGAGATACTTTGTTGTTGCTGTTGTTGCTCAGTAATGAACTGACCGAAACTGAAGAAGATAAAAAGGAAGACAGGGTGCAGAAGACATAGGCAAAGGGAAAAAAAAAAAAAAAAAAAAAAAAAAAGAAGAGGTACGTATTATGCCTTTTTATCCAGTGACGTTTGAGTGCTCCATCAAATATGGGTAACATCAGTATGGGTGGCTCCATCGTATAAAGATTCCAAATCCACACCTTTTTCTTGCTAGGAAAGTGCTTGTCCTGCCAGGCTCACAGGGAAAGGTGCTCAGCTCCCTGCTGGCTCTGTTTGCTTGCTCTAGGATGTAAATATTCATCTCGGGGTATATGTCATCACTTCTTTCTTGTTTGTCCCATTGCTGGGGAACATTTGGATGTGCTGTGCAGAATGGGACCGTTCCATGTGGGAAAGTCACCTCCAGCTATTCTCTATCAGATGGGTGTCCTCCTTGCAGAGAGCACATGTGGGAAGACAAACAGAAAGTCCAATTACTTGCCCAGCCCTTCTCTTTGGTGTCTCCACCATGCAGGAAGGCGCAGGGATACAGAGAAATCTCCATAAACATCTCAGCTTGCAGGAGCATGCCTGCTATTACATCCCCCACTGGGTAACTGCATATTTATTCCCACAGACACACGAATCCTGCTGAGGATACTCATGAGGAGACCCAGGAAGAATAACCTGTGATGGGACTACAGTTTGTAAGATGACAATATGGACTGGGAGAAACATGTGCATGTATTGTCTCACACCCCCACCTTGCAAGGCACAAGTAGGATTGGCTGGACCCTGAAGACCCTCGTATATCAGCATTGGTAATTTTGCACAGAAAAGGATGGCATCCACAAAATTTGAAACTAAGCACTTAGTAAGGAAGAGCATTGAGCCACATGGGCAGGGCACGATGCTGTTTGTTGTTGCTGCAAGGAAAAGACCACAATTCTCAGCATGGCGGAAGGATGTTAACTGATAATGCTGATGTTTTGGTGAATTATGGCTGCAATTGTCACACAACAGGGAACACTAGCAATGGCCAGAGAGCCTACCCACTTGTTTCAGTTTGATTTTCCAAGGAGGTGGTATGTGCAGTATTACACTGCAGACACATGTGTGTGTGTTCACCTGTCTGTGTATCTGCACTCAGCTGTCCTTCTCCCTCACCAGTAACTTTTGAACCTGTTGACCAATTTCAAAGAAACTTGACAGACAATAAGAGGTCTCCAAGGTATTAAATTCCAATATGTTTTTTGAAAATTGGCAGCTGGTTAGAGGAGAAAGACCCAATTAGCACCCCTATCATGGTAACGGCTGCAATGGGAACATGACCCGTATTTGGCAGTGAAGATCCTCCTGGGAAAGAGATATTATGAATGTCCACAGAGGGAAAAAGAGATCTGCACTTACAACTTATTAGACACCAGAGAATCCGATGCAAGCCCCTAATAATCAGCTTCCTTAACTCTGCTGCTTGCAGAATGACCTGTCCATTACCTCCAGCCAGGGCATTTGCAGCCCTCCTTTTAACAGAGGCAGAACTGTGGAGGAGGGAGAAATCAGTAGAGCGGCAGGCTAGGGAAAGGGGAAAATCCTTCCTCCAACAGCTGCTGAAATTCTCTCCTGACCACCTCCTCCAGATCTCTCACTGACCCCTCTCAGCCCTCCTCCTCCAGCTGTCCTGAGCATCCCACGGCTCCTCCCAGCCCTTTCATTTCCCCATCTCTTTGCTTTTCCCAACTCAAGGCACCAAAACATCCCTAAACAGCTAAAAATCTTCACTGTTGTACTATAGCTTTCCTCCCTGTCACCTTCTTGGAAATAGCCTTCGCTGTAGTCACAAATTAAATGTATAATTTTCAGGCCGGTTTGCTCTCATTTTTGAAGTTGCAGAATTCAGTTTTGCCTGCAATGATAAGAAACCTTGAGCCAGCTCTAGAGTCATGACACACTGAAACAGGTAAGGACATTACATTTACAAATCGGGCTTGTCCTCAGGGACAAATTCGTCCTTCTTATAACCTCACTGAAGTTGCTATAGAGAAAACGTAGCCCTAATTAATCCGGCCTGCTTGCACTATGAGAGATAACATGGCCTAGAGAAAAGGAGACTGATAGAAAGGAGGTTCATGGTCTTACATGACTTTGCCACTGATTTGATCACTGCACATCCTTTAGCTGCCATGTTCCCATTTATAAATGCAAATCATATGATTTATGCTTCAGGGTCCAGATTCTCAGCTCAGATGAGCAAGCATATGCAGCCTAAACTTTTGCAGCTAAAGCTATGGGCATCTACACTGGCTTCATTAGCTTGCTGTTGAGGTGTGCAAAGAACTTAGGTTCAAAGGCACTGCGTGAACTGCAGTCTCACAGCAACACAGATGTCCTCCAAAGGTTTCCTTGGCTGTCCTTCAGCTCCTATCCCTTGTCCTTCCTCGGGAAAACAGCTTCCTTATAAATCATGCAGAGCTCCAGCCCTTCCCTCCATGCTCCTGTTCCAGCTTTCCCCCTCCCTTCCCATTCCTCAAACAACAACAACAAAAAATGTTATCGGAAACATTAAAAACTATTTAAAATCATAATTTACCTTTTTAAATGAGAGGAATATAGTTGAGTTCTATGGCAGCAGGAACAACAAGGGAAGGCAAGAGAGGAGCCCCACAGGAAATCATTTGGACTCTCCCTCTCCTGATCTCTGCATAAATATTTGGCCGAGTGGCATTTGCAATGGATGTTTATCTTGTAGAAGAGTTCAGATAGTAGGTCGGACAGATAGATGGGTAATTGATCACCGATATTTTTACATCTACTTTATTAAATGAGCATCTAGTTAATTAAACAGTGAAATATTTGAAAACTCTGCACATTGTGCAATGAAGTCACATCTGGCTAACAAGGAATTCTGACATGCCACTGGTGAGTGCTCTGTTCAGAAACCTTTGGGGATTTTGTATATTGATGTGCAGATTTCCCAGCAGCACCCAGTGGCTCATTATAGTTATCATGAGATGAAACTGCAAGGATTTCAAAGAACCTTTCTCTGTGGGTCCCAGTGAGCTCTGTAACACAGTTGCAGTAGTGATGCTCCTTACGTGAACAGAGGGACTTGTGTAATTCAGCAGAGAATGCTCCAAGAAAATGCTGTCACTGCACAACTCATGTACCCACCATCTGTCTCCATTTGGAAAAGACAATCTTCGTTTTTCAAAAGCAAAATATTTACGATTGTTCCAGTCTGTCCCTCCAGAATTCTCCCCCCGGATATGGATTTCATGGAGCTACAGCATAGGGATCTGATGATCCTTCCAACTGACTCCATTGCTAGCTGTCAAATGTTGGCATTCTCAACTGTGCATATTTCTAGACATAGACTGACACCAGTACTTCAGTTGATTGACTTTAAAGTCAAACACACCTGGTTCCATACTAAGGATTTGGTGGAGGTCCATGTCTGATACAAACAAGCATCCTGAAAAGGTCCAGATGACTCCACAAAACTAACCTGAAATCTTACAAGGACCACCTTCTGTGGTTCATGAAGGCCAGTGAACTTTAAGAGCTTTGCTCAGGCTCTTAAAAGGCAAAGAATCTGAGTCTTATCTCGGATTGATTTTTCGCTAGTATGATCCCAATTATTTCATTTGGGTTGTTCTTGAGTAATGACTCAAGGGCATGCCAAGAAGGAGTGGATTATACTCACTGAGTTTCCTCTTGGCAAAAAACAGAAACAAAGAAAACCAAGTACACACCCCCACGTCTTCAGAGCTTTAAATACTTCTTTGTGACATTCAGTTCTGGAAGCAAAGATTTGGGAACAAGTTTTTTCTTATTAGCCATTTTTAATTCCCCTTCTCACTATTCTCCCTTAGTTTTCTGGGCAATTACCTCACATTTTCTTTCAATCCCTCATCAGATCTGCATCCTGTCTTACCAGTTTGCTCCTGTTTTGGCCCTGGGCTGTTTGACTGGTGCCATTCCCCAGAGAGATTGTCCTGGTTTAGTCATCATTTCTACACATATCAAGCTTTGGTATCCATCTGGGAAGCAGAAATGTTGCCATATGGATTGGCTGGCCAGTCACAGACCAAGAATACTGTATTGTTGTTAGTGAGGAGCTCTAAGGACCAAATGCCCAAACATATTCAGGCTCCAATGACAGATCACATGGAAGATGTGGGCACCTAAAACAAGTCTTGGGAAGACCTAAGATGCTGACCACCAAAGCTAGACTCTGAAGCCATCCTCTTAACCTGACACCCAGTTCTCGAGGCATTCATTGGTTTGACATTACATTTCGTTGTGCACGGTCCTCACAACATAGTTTTCTGTCCACACACAGAAAAGCCACTGCATCTGAGTGATCTCTGGGCTTGTTTCTGCCCAAGCCCAGCTGGGAGTCAGATTCTAGGCAGACCACCTCCAACTTGCTTGGTGATCTTAGCTAGGATAGGGGGGAAAAGGCTCTCAGGACAAGTAGTTTTCTCAAATAGCATTAAATTCACCACAAAACATTGATCTCAAGTAGGTCATGGCTACATTCACTCAGAAACTCATGCTGAGATATTCCCTTAATAAAAAAAAATCCACCGACTTCCACCAGATTTTACTGGTGACTTAGAATAGTTAGAAGTGCATTGAATCTATTTCTTTCATCTAAACAAGACATCTAATCACCTGGCTGTAGTATGAAAAGCAATTGTGTGGGGCTGAAATATTATTTGTGTTTTGTAAGAAGACAGTAAGCCCTATTAGTGCTTCCATAGAATAGGGATCAGCAGGCACCCTTAGGAAAGGGTCTTGTCCTATCCACACTCTGGGCCAATCAAAGGTGCTATACTTCAGAAAAGTAACTTATGCCAAGCTAACATGCCCTTGACTTTTTAGTAGAGCTTATTAGCAAAGTTTTACACGCACAGGGCAAACTTGAATCTTTCTGGTCTTCTCAGTCTAAAATCCTGAATATATAATAGTGTGGAGGACATTCATACACTCATCTTTCTTTGTTTTTCAGTTGGACAATTCATAATGAATAAGAAGCAGAAACAAGGATTGATTGCTAAAACTTCTGCAAGCACAGAAAACAAGCAAGAATACTTTTCTCTGGATATTTATAATGAAAAATTTAATCTTTCTCATCTGCAATGAGGGTGGTATTTTATCTCAAAATGGAATTGTACATTCTGCAATTTGCTCTACAATACTGGGGAAGATGAAGGGCAGAGAGAAGGGAGCCTGTTGATGTTGAATGATCACATATTGACAACATGGCATTGTTATGCTTGGGGAGGGGCAGAATTATGGACCCACCACTAGCTGTGCTAGGCCTAGGCTGCTTTCTAGCCTCCCAAGAGCTGCCAGCAGTGTGGTGGAACAGTGCCTGCCATCATTTGACTGTGCGCAAGGTCTTCACAAACAGCTGCTAGTTCAGCAGCATTTCCTCAGATGACTGCAAATGCAGCCATGCTCCTCTGAGATGCAATAAAAGCACAGACTGGCAGGGATCTATGAGATCCCCTTTTGCTCTGATTCACTTTCTCCCCCGGGGCTGACTGAGGGAAACCTCTTCATGCCAGCTGCAGATCTAGGAGACCTGTAGAACCAGAAGACCTAGGTATTTATACCTTGGTATGGACCGAAACAAGAGGTCTTATTTCTTATTTTATTATAACCTAGCAAAAATTATATGTGTCTCTAGCAACCTGCAGTGTGTCCCAGCTACGTGATCTCCCCAGCCAAGCACCACTGCCAAGGCACCCCATTGCCCCACTATGCAGCTCAGGAAAGCCATGCCGCTGGCATCTGCAGCATGTACTGGCAGGAAAGCCTACAGTTAAATTTTCCTCCATTTCATGCTGTGCTGGTATCGTGCATTCTGTACTAGCTTTCCTCACCTACAAAAATGTGTGACAACATGTGGCTGCATTCAAGCTTTGGCTCTTACCAGTAGTTTCCAGCCTGGTGAGGAGCGTGTCCAGCTGAGACAGTTCAGAGCAGCTACAGGCAGTTTCTGTAGGCAGAAACCTCAGTGGAAAGAAAAAATAGTTAAAAGTGTAGTTAAAAAAGTAGTTAAAAGTGACCTGTAATGTTCTTCCTTGCAGCACAATCCACTCCTTGTTACCACACTGAGCAACAAGTAGAATTTTTTCCTGTATTATTACAATAAGACCCAGAAAAGAGTTAAAAATAGATTTTCTCTTACATGTGTGTTAAAAGAATGTGAGAAGTACAGGAGTCAAAAAAGAAACAGACTTCAGCCCTGAGATAGCCTTTTATCACTTTCATTTTTTAATGCCAAGCCAGAAATCTTTCAGCTTGAACTATTTGAGGGCTTAAGAGGTAGCACTCACCTGGGGTAACTTCCTACCATGCCATGAAGTTAAGCAAGCTATTATGTTTGACATCAGCTGAAAGTCTGCCTCCTCAAAGGAGATCTCCAGGTTTCTCCCCAGAGAGGAGAATACATGGAGACAACTGTCATTAGATATTGCACGCCCCTTTTACTAAAAACAAATACAAAATTCTCAGGAAAGTCCTGGCAAAGCTATTATGGCATCTACATGGATGTGGGACTCTGTGTGCGTGATACAGTGACTTAGACGTGGGGAAAGCGAACAGGTGGGATGTTTTTTCCCTCGCTGCCTCCCTTGTCTATCTATTAATCTGCTGTCAGTGGGGAGAAGAGCTCCAGGTGTCCACCAAAGAGGAAGAACAGAGCTGCTGCATAACACAAAGCTCCATGGCAAATGCAGTACAGCTTAACCAATTTGAAATTAATTTTAAATTCTCTTTTATTTTAGCATTCTGCCTAGAAGATGTGTCTCTCCTTTCACTCTCTGCTTCTTCTGAGACAACAAAATGATTCATTAGTGCAACAGTCAGCTGTGATAGCCTTACAGTATCACTTAAAAAAATGAGTTGCTGTAACAGTTCATAGGTACTTTAATCCATTAATGTGAGGAACGTTGTGCTGAGAGAATATAAAAAGTGTCCTTTATACCCTCTCAAGACAATATTTCTCGAATTAAATCCCCCTGCACCAAGTATGTTTTTTTGGTTTGTTACTTTTCAAGGAAAACCAGACTCTACTCAAATTCCTAACCATAATTTTCAAGCTAAATGATTAAATTAATTCTTACTAGCTCTTTTATAAGAAGTCTAAGGTTTTTTTGTTTTGTTTTTACAATCACAAAGTTTCTCCAAAGCAGATAATGTTGGTCTGTAATTTGTTGTGTAGAACATGATATTCTCTGAGATAACAAGCTGCAGCATCAGTGGGATGGAACATACTTCATTACTTTCATAGCCATGTATATAACCACCGATAGGTCATAGAATTCTGCATACATGCAAATGCATAATGATGTGTCTATACAGCAACCCTGGACAGGAATTAACAACCTCTCAGAGAGCAGAGGGTGATTTCTATGTATCTCTATGATCTTCAGAAAGGAAGCCCTGGGCAGAGATTTAATCACATGTCATTGTCTGTTATGCGTTCATAAAAAGATGAACAATTATGGCAATTGAAGGAAACCTATCATCAGCTGAGAGGAAAAGACTATTTTTCTGAAACATACAAATTCAGTCCTTTATGACAAAATGAATACTTAAGACTTTAAACTCTAATCATTACCATTTGCTTCCTAAAATATCCACCTCCCTTTATCTGCGTTTTGAACTGAAAGCACAAAGCTCTTGGAATGCTCCTGGTGTCTGAAAGGATGAACGTGGTTTTTTCCATATGTCCCAGTCTTGCAGCCAGGTAGTGGGGTAGCATTTCTTCTCTCTTAATGCCAGGCAATCTACCCTGGGCCCGGCCTGATCCCACAGGAGCTGGTCCATTCCTGACCGAGGTGTTGGTGCAGGGGCATCGGTGGGGTGTCCTCACACCCCTTCCTGCAGGGCCATGCAGACAAGTCCCCACCACACCCTGTCATCAGGAAGGTGGTGCTCATGGGGGATGGTTTCTAAGGTTTAATATAGCTTCTGCGACACCTTTCAGAAGAGGAAAGGGGTGCCCAGCTTACCACAGCTGAAAAAACAACGAAAGGAGGGAGACAAATATAAGTCATTTCCTCCAAGTTCCTCATTTTCACTGCACTTGCCAGCCGCAACCAAAGGGTGCTCCGTCGGAGGTCGAAGGGTGGGAGGGAAGAAGTAATTTGGCTCCCCCCTGCTGGGACTCTGTTCAGTAGGGGAGTGCAGGGCTTTGAGTTACGCCTGTTTCTACAGCCCTTGCTCATGAAAACTGCTTTAGTATGAGATACCTAAGTTCAGCCAGGCATCCAGGTGGCTTCAGAAAGGAGCTGGCAGGTTGGCAGCCCTGCCTCCAAATTCTGCAGCCACAGACAACGTCAGCCTGTGTTTACCCAAATTCCCCTGCTGCTTCTTCCCTCCTCTCCACTGCCTGGACCGAGGGACATCAGCACATCTCTTTGTTGTCACTGGAGTAGCTGGGTCCCTTCAAGACAGCCAGGGTGCAGAACAGCTCTGGAGGCTGCGTGGGTGCAGCTGTGATGCCGGCAGCCCTGTGTGGGGGGCTGTGAGGGGTGACAGCACCTTGCTTTTAGACCCTCTTCTGAAGCACAGAGCAGAGTGGTGTCAGCACACATCCAGTCTACATCCAGCAGCGAGGAATGGCCAATACCTGGGGAGTCTGCTGCCCAGCGATGCTTCTTCTGTGCCTGGACAAACCCTCAATGAGCAGGTTAAATCGGTTTGCAGATGGGCGACACTGTGCTGCAGAGCAGAGTTGAGAACACAGAGCAGGGATCAGGGCTCAGCCCTCGCCTGTGTCTGGTGAAACCCTACAGAAGCTCTCAGCTGCAGCATCAATAGGGTGCAACAACAAACTTGTGTAACACAACCCATTACACCTAATGAGCAAGAACAACACCCACTCTGTGGGCTTCAAACAGCAAAGGACCCTCAGTTACTAGCTGGTTTTGCTGAAAAAAAACACCCCACATAAAAATCAATGTACTGGGAAGACAATCTCCATCAGGCAGAATTAAAGCTTAAGCAGCTCTTAAGCTAAGGACCCCTTCACCCCTTCAGCCTGTGCACACCAGGCACCCAGGACCCTCACCAGGAATATGGTAAACCTTGGCATTTGAAAAACAGCGATGTCAAAGCAAGCTCTCCCTTCTACCTGTCTGAAGTTCTGCTTAGCTTTGCAGGGAGGTTACCATTCCCCCTCTGCTCCAGCCATGGCCAAGATGAGCCTCCCCAGCTGAACTTCTGGTTCAGCGTTTCCTCGAGGAGTTAGTGCTGTGAGTATGGTTGGAAGGGTGGGCTCGGGAGGATATGGGTGGGACGCTGTGGTAGCAAGGAAGCCCTTGTTCACAGCTCATTCGGAGAGGAAACGGGCACTGATCCCAAGGAAATTGTTTTGTGTTCCTGAGCAGGCGGGGGGGGCGGCGGTACCATCCGGCAGGCCCTTTCTCGCTGCTGCAGCAGTGCACCAACACAGCCACAGCCACGTGGGTGCCAGTCTCTCCCCCCGTCTGGTCATGCTCTGCTAGGCAATGTCCCCAGGGACTTGGGGACAAGCAGCCTCCTTGGGCTCCATGGTGGCAAGCGTTGCTGCTAATCCCAACCGAGTTTCAACACAATGGTTAACCAAACCAGTGTCCCAAGTAGCCCTTCTCCTTTCCAAGTGTCTCCCAGAGGCACTGCCACACACACCAAAGCCATGAGGCAAAAAGGAATCCTGCCCAGCAAGAAGCCAGCTCCGCACTTTGTACAAACCACTCCTCCACCCGTCGGGCATACCAGCTCCCATCCCTTCTTCCCCCGCCACTCTGTCTTTGCCCCTGCAAGGAGGTGGCTTGTCCATGCTCTTGGTACTGACCCAGAGATGTCACTGCCACCCTCTCAGCATTTCTTCTGGAAATAAGCTGGGGCATTTATTGTCATTTGCAGTCTGGCCACGGGAGCCCTGCGACTCGCTCCAGGGGACACTAAACGTAACCTGCAAGCCCATGGCATGGAGCAGGGAACAGGGCGGGAGCTCTCAAGGAAATATTTTGCTGAAAACAAAACTTTCAAAGCCTTTCAACAGCAGAGCACTGAAAATAGACTTCAGACTCCAAGGGAGGGGGAATGGGAAAAGGTTAGGAGCGGGGGAGAGAGGGAGAGAGGGAGAGATCAAACGATCGACGACAACCCTGGGGAAAAAGGGGGCACAGAGGTTGCCAAAGATTTTTTAAGTCCATTTCCTGCAGGAGCTGGAGTCGAGGAGGGCCAGTTTATTGCAGTTTGGCCTGAGCGGAGAGCTCTGCGAGAGGCTCTTCAGGCTCGCTCCAAACACAGCCATTCATTACCCGCTGCTGCATCCTTCAAAACAGGAAGCGTTGCCAGAGCATTAATTTATCTCTTAATCGCTGTCCTTTTGTTGCCGTGAAAAATGTTTAGTCATAGATTTAATTCCTCTTACTCCACCCCCCTCTACATCCCGACCACCTCTGATCACAAACACCACAAAGAGACAGGGACTGACAACTTTTCTGCTGCTTTTACTGTAATTTAGATTTCAAGAGACCAGCTAACTTGCTCACAGCTTCTATTAAAGAGCCATGCACAGCAACAAGAGAGCTGCCCCTGGCTCAAAGTGGGAGCGTAATTCTTTGGGATTTTGCCTTGTCATTATTATTTCTTGCTCTTGTTATTGTCTTCAGTCCATCCTCCCCAGTCCCAATTTACTTTAAACAGATGTTTTATTTGTTCATAGCATGCTGAGGATTTGCCCTGGCAGAGAGATCTTTTTTTGTATTTGGTTTTGCCTTTTTTTTGCTTAAATGTGTTTTAAATTTTGAGAAGAGCCCATGAAACAATAGCAGATGTGTTGAAGCTACAATTAATTGGATAATTAACTTAATTCGTGTATTGCATTTTAGGTTTGTGTTTCTTACGCAAGGGAGTGTGTGTGCGAGAAGCTGGGGTGGGCATGAGCAGAGGGGAGAAAGAGAAACGCTTGTTGGGGAGGTACATCAGGGGGTCCCAGCCATGGGTCCCCCGGACGAAGTGCATGAGCAGAGGAGAGAAGGGAGAAAGGGGAAGGGGTTGCATGTTTCAGCAGGGCCAGGTGATTAGAGATGAAGCCAGGGGTGAACGCAGCAATCTGGGCTGTAACATCCTCATGGGGGCCTGTCCCATCAGGCATTGTTATGGGGGGCTGCAGGGTGTGTGGGCAGAGTCATGGAGGTTCAGATCCTGTAGGATGGGCTAAGCGTCCCCTGCTCCTCTTGGAGGTCAGCAGAGGGATGCATGGATAATCAGTTGCTACTGCCGTGACTATTGGGATATCCCAGGGATAGACCCACTCCCTTCATGGCCCCAGGCCAGCTCAGCACCAGGAACTTGTGTCCCAAACCCACCTGAGCTGCAGCCAGGGCAGGCAGATACTCCCAGATCTCCTTTGAAGCCGTGCATCAGCCAGCATGCATGTTGGCCCTGTGGCCAACAGCTTCAAATCTTCAGTGACCTCTCTGCTTGCGCTGCCTGCAGAGCCCAGTATGCCCCTGCTGCCACCCAGGCAGGCCAGCCACCCTTGGACACGATTATTGTTCCTTGGTATGGAGCCCAGCCAGGCGACACAGCTCCGGCTGGGCTGCGCGTGCACCCAGTGGGATGGTCAGGATGTGGCCCTGAGTGTTAACAGCCCTCCATGTCTCCTACTTAAAGCTTTTTCAAAGTACTCCCCTGACTAATTCATGTTGGTCCTGGCTGCCATCGCTCTTCATGAGCAAATGCTCCTGCTGTCTTCAGAGGCAGCTGTGTCCACAAGCCACTGGGGTATGTTCTGCACCTCTCAAAAGACCCACTGTACCTTAGCCTCCAGAGGACTCAAAACATAGAATCAACTAGGTTGGAAAAGACCTTTAGGACCATACAAAATACGAAGCTCTCACTCAACACAGGTACAATGCCCAAGGCCACAAAATGCAAAATGCAGAGAAAACATTCAGAGCAGACTTTCTGGAACTGCCCCAGCCTGCTGAGCTGAGACAACCTCAGGAATCATCTTCTGCCTGCAGTTTGGTGAATTTTTAGCATTTGGCTTTTGCATGGGGCTCGACAGCAGAGGCTTCGAAGCAGGGTCAAAGCAACGTGGTGCCCAATGCCTTATTTCTGTTCTGAGTAGCTGAACAACATAAGCAAGAACAAGGCTGGTGACTCCAAGACAAATTTGGACTGGATCCTGCAGTGAGCTCCAGGCAGGCAGACAGCATCTACCCAGAGCTCCCCTGACTTCCAAAAGCTACCCGCATTGTGCTCGGAGCAAGACCAAGACTTTGGCTCTTATTTACAAGTACCTAAGTGAGACCTCAACTTACTAACTACACTGTGAGCATTTTGGAAAAATAGGTGAGCAAAGTTACCATTAAGGAACTTGACAGCGTTGGTAAAAACATCCCTCTTTTCTGCACTATGGCTTATAGCTATTCAGAAGAATAACAACAACAAAAAAAAGCATTTTCATTATAAAAATAGATATCTTTTTCTATTAAATTTGCAGTAGAAAAGCATCCCAACAAGTCATTCACAAAAACAAAACAAAAATCTCTCAGACTGCTCAGATGAGTACAAATGATACTGCTAATTGCAGTGTACAAATGCCAGATATTGGCATTTAACTCTAACTATGCTAAATGCAAATGTCAGCTGGAATGACACAGTCCGGCTTCATCACCCAAGGCAAGATTTCCAAGCCAGGCTTAGACAGATCCAAATTTCCTACATTTTTTCTTTTCTTCTCCTGTGGCAGCAGATGAGGGCAGAGAATGGAACTATTTAGCCTTCAAAAAGGCTGGGAATGGGAACCCACAGAGATCCTGGTTCATGCTTGACTAACAAATTACGGTAAAAACACAACATCACTAGTAGGGCTATTGGAGAGAATTATACCCAGAAGAAGTCCTTAGAAGAGGCTAAAGAGAAAATCCCATTTAAACTAAAAGGGAAAATGTTATTCAATGCAACATTTTTCTGTTTATTCCCTCCTGTTTTTTCCTACTGTATTCAGTTTCTCCTCTTGCTTTCTCTTTATTTGGGAGCTGCAAAATTGCCAATTATTTTTTTAGTCCTTTTTTGTTTGTTTGGTTGGGTGTATTTTTTTCACAATGCCAGCAATATTTGGCTCTTTTCTGGAATCCAGAGCACCTGGATCGATGTGATTAAGGAATATTAGCTAAATTCAGGCAAGGAAGAAAGAGGCAGTTAGCCTTTGTGGTGGAGGACAGAGCTCAAACTGTCCGCGTACCTCAGTGAAATAGCTATACCAGTGAATCAAGCACAGCCTGTAAGGCTCAAGAACCAGAAGCAAGTAAGAGGAATCCCAGTGCTTTAATGTTTTGTTATTGCACATTATGATTTTTAAGGCAGCTGCATCAGGACAGGAGGAAGGGAAGCCGAACCAAGATTTATGAATACTTAGGGTTCATATTACTGGTATCATTAATACAACTGCTGATAAATTAATCCACCTTCTAATTTGTGTGCGAGATGCTCAGCCGAAAGTAGAGGAAATGACAGCGTTTCAGATATGGTGCTCTTACAGCTCACTGCAAAGGGCCACTTTTGAACCTTAAGCACCTTGGTACTTTCTCCTGGCAAACGAGCCAAAAGCAGCCAACAGTGAGGACAATCCAGAAAGCAGCTGCTCTCCTAAAGGGGGCTCCCAGGACATGACAACAAGGAAAATGATGGAGCCAACCACAGTTTAGTGCTGTGGTGGATAATCAAAAAACTCACCTCTGACCCGCACTGAAATCTGTGCTCCAAACAACAGCGTTTGAACTTTTTCCAAACCAGTTTCCTCTAAATCTATGGAGGACATTCCTTAAATTTTAATGAAGGCCACAAGTTCTCATTTCTCAAGTACTCAGAGACAGAACGAAATGACCACATATGGGAAGGATAAAAAAAGCAATTGCTTAGCTGGGGTGATTTTCTGATGATGAACATAGACAAAATCAGCATTTCATTCGCAAACCCTTGATGATAGCTGTATATAAACACAGAAGCGTGAGACGGTTTTGAGAAAACAACTTTTCAAACTGCATTTTATTCACAAATGTAATTTTAAACCCTTTAAAAAGGTTTTAATGGCTCTACCTGAGCTCTAGAAAATCACATTTGTGGTATCTAAGTTGTCTAGCTTCATAAACAGGAAATAAAAAATTACTACAGTATGCTGATTTCAAATAAAAGAAAACTTTCCAATGCATCCTCACGATTATTTTTCTGTTAATTTTGAAGCATATGCAGAACACCTGAAAATGTTGTTTAAAAGTTCCTTTGACCTAAAACATTGAAATAGAAATGGTCCTGTTACTTAATGGTTTCAGACCTTAAGCCTATGGCTAATCCAGGAATGATTTTCATCCATCCTACAATTCAGAATGGAAAAAGTGCTATAGGTGGAAGAACAGAAGCATCTATTCGGACAGGTTGATTTGCAAAAAGTAATGGTGGCTGTTTTTGAAAATGATCAGACTTTTTGATTGCTAGAAGCAGTCCCATTAGGAATGCATTAGCAGGCAGAGTACAGCTGAGGTGGTCAAAGGTGCATTGTAAATGCAATTTATCTTACAAATCTCACTTTCACATATATAATGTGTAATGTTTGTATACCTATAGGTTGTCTGGGTAAGAGTGTGAGGTGTAGACAAACAAGTTTACTAGTACACAGCTATTAAAATTACTAGTTGTGTATAAACGTAATTGAAGGCAGAGGTAGATGTGGCATACATCTATTTCAAAATATAAACTCCATTTTGCTATTGCCATAACTTCTTTGGTACGGTTTTGTATTTCAAAACAGTAAGTTGTAAATTGTTTTTTCAGGTTAGATGATAGACAGATGGATAGATAGACAGATAGATAGATAAATTGACCAACTGATTGAATGATTGATCTTGCTTTCTTTTTTTCCCTCCAGGAAGTTGAACTGCTTTTTCTCAAATATTTTCCACTCACTGACACCCTCCCTCTTGAGGATGTGTCAGTGAATTGAGTCTGGTATTTCCTCAATTAAGATATCTAAAGTGAAAGCAGAGACAAACTTGCTCCCACTCCCTAATTTTTCCTCTGCCAGCCCAACCTTTTCCCATACACCCTTCCCTACCTTTCACAGTGGCACCAGAATTTATAGCATGGTGAAGAGGACATGAAGCTCCTTGCTGGGCAGCTATTCTACATTCAGGTGTGCAAACAACCAGTACCATTGTATTCATGTTCTTGCTGAAGAGTCAAGAAAACCCTGCCTTTTCAGGCACATAAGGTTGCTCAGACTTTGTCACATCCCCTCCTCTGAAGGCCATGCACCAAGAGAGTAATACAGCAGGTCGAGAAGGTGAGTCCCTTCCACAAGGATGAGATTCTCCCAGGGACCCCACTCTAATGCAGAATCTTCATTTGTCATCATTGCCAGTTAAGTATTCATTCCTGTTTTCCATCAGCAAGGGAGAGCAGCATGAGGTTTCCTTTGAGCTTTGGGACAAAACAGTCATGGAAATTGTCAACCGAGGGCAAGAACAGTTTTAATAACACGCCAGGTCTCAGTGATCTAAATACCAGTTTTCTCTTCCCCTCCTCCCTCTTCCCCTGCAAGCTCTCCCCCATCCCTTTTCATAAAGCCTGTGCAGCCCTGGGCTGTGCTGGCCTTGCTGGGCTCTGCACGGACAGTTACCATGCGCTTGGGAACTCCTTTCCAGGTTCCCAGGACCTCGGCGGTTCTTTTAAAGGAGCTGCTTTTCATGACTTGAAAGTAAATAGACATAATTTGTAATCCCTTGAGCTGCAAAGTTATGGAGAGTTTAAAGCCCGCTGCTCCTACAGCATGTCTTGCAGTCCATTAGAGAAGAAGCGGGTCCCAGTTATCTGACCTTTCAGGAAATTGAAGCATCTCTTCTGCCGATTCTTTCATTGCTCCCAGAGAGCCACTGATGAGATCCGGCCGTGAAACAAGGGAGCAAAGAAGAGCTGTGATTTATTTCTAATTTTCCAGGGAGACAGGCGGCAGAGCTGCCGCACCTTGGAGCTGTGAGCCTGACCATGCACACTGCGCACACATTGACACAGCTCTGACTGGGGTTTAAATCAGTGTGGCAGATCAACTGAACCAGTTTGAGCTGGCCAGGGATCTGGCAGTCTCCATGGAGCTGTGGTGGGAGGCTGTGACTTAAAGAGGGCAGGGGAGAAGGGGATAAATGTCATGAATTAATTTTTGAGGGCTGTGTACTTTGCTCAGGCTGCACGGGATGACAGTTCGGATCTGCAAGGTGCAGGTACATTAGTTCTCCAATCCGTACCAGCCCTTCAGGCACTTTAATATGCTGTTGACTTCTGCTGTCTCTTCTGAGACTCTTCTCGCAAGACGGACGCTTACTTTACACATACTGCTTGATGACTAATATCCACCTGGCATAGCTGAGCTATTCCAGCCTGAGGTGAGGGTATTCCTGTCTGTACTTCTGCTAAGCTCTGCCCTCCATTATGCCCTTCATTGCCCACTCCCTCTCCTGCTTTGCCCAGGAAGGGAGACCAATTTCACCCACACATCTGAACTGAAGATCAGTCAGAAGAGCAAGGAAGACTCTTGCCCCACATTTCTCCTTTGCTTGGGTATTTAGGCTGAGCTACAAATCTTGCCTTCAGAAACCCTTTCCGTTGATTTAAAGGGCTGCTTCTGCCAGCAGATGTTTTATTTAAGAACAGTCTGATACACGATAATTAATGTTAAGAGGCCATGTTTTCCTGCTGAGCAGTAGCTTATGTCAGGAGCAGCTCCATTTCCTGCACTGGGAGGGCATGGGGATCAAGGCGCTGCCCTCCAGGAGTGGGGAGGGTCGACTCCTGCCCTCACAATCACCTCTGCCAGGCTGGCAAGGAATTTGTCCCCCAGGCTAGCGTCAGGGTAAGAGAGGCACAGAAGAGGACTGGAGTCACTGGGGGACACTTAGTGGGTACATTGTTAAAACCTCTGACCCTTAAAATTCCCAGCCTGAATAATGCCTGCTCTGCCAAACAAACAGGGTAACTTCTTTGTTACTGTCTCACTTCCCCATGAACTTCTCTCTTCTTTGTCCTTAGCTGATATAGGCTTTGCCACAGGGTTCAGATTCCTTCCCGTCTCCAATTCTCTAGCTTAGAGGATGCACATGGAATCAGCAGGCTGAGTTTCATCCCTTCCTCTGGTCAAATTTCCTCTAAAGCTCATCTGAGGGACACGAATGTCCCTCTCAGGTCACATTTTACCTGTGTAAGACACAGAAATCTAACCTAATCTGACACTAAGTAGTCTCCTTATAGAACTTCCTTAGAGACCACTCTTGTCCAAAAAAAGATTCACCAATCCAAAATCAACCCTGTCAGTCATCTGCACACATCCATCCAGGAGTGCCCATTTCTGGGCCTGGACTAGCAGAGGGAATTTAAAGAACATGCTCCGACATTGATTTCCCTTGTTTTATATCTCAGTGACACAACTCCACTCCAGAGGTCAGGCTTCCTGGGGTTTAGATGTCTGTCTCCTAAGCATGATAACAGCTTCTTTAAGCAGCAAAGGTAGCAAAGGTAGCAGAAACCCAGGTATGGAGATGACGAGCTTTGATGCTTGGTGTTAATATTTTGCAACATGACTGCCCTCAGCAGCATGACACCTTTCAGTCCTGTGGCATGCAGAAGGCTAAGTGGAAGGTCCAGCTTACACGGGAGCAGGAACCCTGGCATATGTGTGCAGCACCACAGTGAGCCACCCTCCGCTCTCACCCTCCAGTCATCTGCACTGACACTCCTGGGTGTGCACAAGGTCATCCAATTTCATTTCCAAGTATGTTTGGAAGGAAAACTATAAACATGTTCACAGAAGATCAGCCAGTCACTTTATACAGTTGGGGGTTTTAGTTTTGGGGTGCTGGGGGATCTTTAAATGTCAGAGGTGCTATTTTTAGTGGAATCAGCACTGGACAAATTCAAGGCAGCAATTTCAGTGCAAGCGGAGTCAAATCAATGTTACGCGATTGTGAAAAGCTCCAACCAATAAACACAGCGTGAGAGGGTACTAATAGTCAGAGGCAAGTATAGCCATTGCACCTGTATTATTCTACTATATAAACATTTTATAAGGCCTGGTACCAAGTATATTAAAAATGATGCCAGATTCCCAGGGCCCTTTGTCCTCCCAAAGCCTCCTCCCCCCACGGCTGGCTCTTTGGCGATGCTCTCAGCATGGCTCTTTCCAGGCGCCACAAGGAACAAGGAAGGGCTGAAAACACCCCTAAACACCCACACTGTGCCCCACAGGGAGGGACAGAGAGCGGGCAGGAGACATCAGTGAGGTCGTAGCTGTGCCATGAAACCAAGAGCACTGTTCCTGCATTGCACCTGCCCAGAGGCATTCCCCTCTCCCAGGAGATTAGCCCAGATCCAGCACTGATGATATTGAGGTCTGTCTCTTTTTCTCTTAAATATAAAAGCATGTAGGAACCTACAGGGAGTCAGGAGTTCACAGACCGTCTGGTACTTGCTTGAATTGATGTGAACCTCTGCTGTGGAAATTTTTCTAGGACATGCTTTCTCATGAGCCCGCCACACTTTCAGTCTGGGTGAAAATACCACAAGAATAACCTTTCTCATGGTATTTCAGTATTTATTTTCTGGTTCCTGTCCAACCCTAAATCAGGAAGTGCAGAAGCGTGAGAAAATTTTATAAAAAGAAAAAAACCAAAAAGTTTAATAATGGTTTTTAAGTCTCTAAAAAGTTTCTGTTCTGCTCAAGCCCGAGGCAAAAGTTTTGCTCTTGTTTTATTCCAACAGGTTCATCCATTCTTAGCTGCTTCTGCAAGAGCTGTCATATTGCTTTGAGGCCATCAGCAGAGGGGCCAGGGGAAGCCTTGAGGCTTGCTGTTGACTTCTGATATGCTACCAATTCCCTAGCCAAGTCACTTAGGCCCTTTGTGTGTCTGTTTCCAGCCTCTCTATGAAGATAGCTAATATTTATCTTCCTTTGAGAAATGCTTCAAGATTCTTGAGGGAAACCCCCTATGCAAGTGTAAAGTTTATTTTATAATTAATATCCCTTCTTTTTTACCCCGACAAGTGTAACTGAGCCTGTATGTACCCCTTTAAGTCTTTAAACAGTGGAATCCTTTCATAGTGACTTAGGATATGATGTAATGTCTATGCATTGTTAACAGGACCAAAGTGTAATAAACATTCATTTTAATGAACAAAGCAAAGAGATGTAACTCAGAAGACCCACAGGGAGATGTGTTGTATAGAGTTGCCATGTTTGCATACATGCCTTTCTGACTGCAGTCAGTTTTAACAAGGGTAAAATACTATTGACATTAAATCACATGTGGGCTTTGTTGTGTGTATTTTCGTATTATTATTTTTTTTTAAATGAGCCTCAGAATTGCAGGGCTGTTCCTGAAGACATAATGGCTACATCTGTACTAATAAGCTAAATGTGTCCAGGACTGTGCAGTGGCCCTAAGGCCAACTGGCACAGAAAAGCCTACCTCCATGCGATTGAGCTCTCCTTGTCTCCAGAACAGCAGGGCCACATCCAACCCACCTCCTGGGAACTGGCTCTGGCTCCAGCACCGTGCCAGGAATTGTTTTGGGAGAGCATTAGCTGGCACCAGGCTCAGTCATGCCAGGGACCGTTCGAACAATTAACAGCACAGACATGCGAGTGCCAGGGTCCGGCAGAGTGCCCCAACACTGCTTGATTTATTAGTATTGAGTAGCCATGTGGCCTGCAGAGCCTCTTATTGCTGGTGACAGTACCAGCAATGGAGAAAGTTGGGGTGACTTTTGCAAGGCTGGCAGATAGAAAGAAAAAAAACCAGGCTGCTTGGGTTATTTTCTTGTAAACTCACATGCTTTATATGGAAATTATTAAGAGACAATCAAGGCGGGAGCCTGCAATGCTGCCTTGGCAAAGCTGCTTTTCGAAGTGTTGTGGTGTTCTGAAAAAGGCTTCACGCTCAAGAGTGCTCAGTACTGAAAATACCTGGCCAAAGTCATTTTACTTATCTTTATTTTACCAAGGGGATGTAACCAGGACAAGGTTCACCCACTCCCATGCAGTCCCTAGAACCCCGTGGCACCACATTTAAAGCTTGCTGTGACTACATAACTAGGACATTCGATGCTACCACATGTCTACCCTTTACACATAAAATATCTTGACTGAATTCCTGTGCTTCACTGTTGTCCGGATGATGTTTAATTAAAAGCCTTATTAAACGGTGCTCTAGAAAAGTATGTTCTTCCTTTCATGTTTTCCTAGAAAAAGTTTGGAAGAAGTAGTACATGGAAAGCAGGGGGAGGTAATTGTGTCCTCATCTAATTACTAAGTACTTTTTTCCAAAAATTTCCTAGTGTTAGAGAGAAATTAGCAGTACCATATGCGTACAGCAGAAGCATCTGTCTCTGATGTATGGCTTACATACCTAGTGAGACAATTAGGCTAACAAATGCTAAAGAATAGTCCTTGGTACCTTATGAACAGTTGTATATGAGAAACCTGCCCATCCAACCCCACTCTTCACAACATTAACATACAGGAATTTCAGCCTTTCCCTTTCTTGCTGGGAAATGAATGCTGAATCACTCAAAAGAGAAATTGCTTAACTTTCTCCTGTTGACACAGCCAGTGGATTGACAGGCTAAACAGGCTTCTGGACCCTTCTGTAAAAAAGTTGTTTCAAGAAGTGATGGTCCAGGAACAGACAGCCATGACAGCAGCTTCATCTACTTACTTCAATGTATGATCCACACCGGAAGACCGTATAGAGTCCAGGGCCCAGCACAATAGGCCCTTTTATAATCTGTAATGAGCATTTGCCCTGAGGAGCTCCTGGTGGAGCAGGCTGCTGATGTTGATTCAGGAGACCTGAGTTCTGCTCCTGCTATTGTTTGTTAGTTTATTTATTTTCCTCCTTACCTCTAGGTTCAGATTGGCAAAGTTTAACCTCTCTGGATTTCAACAATTTAGGCACTAAACCAGCACTGTAATGCTTTTCTGAGTAGGTATGTGCTATTGGTCAAGCCAGAGGCTGTTCTGTACCTGCTTTCAGCCAGCAAGAGCTTCTCAGCTGCTTGAACACATATCTAAGCTTAAGCAGTTAGCCCTTATCTGGAAGAAGAGCCAGGCTTCCAGAAACTGTGGACAGGACAGCAAGCTCTTTTGCTGGGTTTCCATTCCTTCTTCTTTCACTCTTACCTCCTTCTGCTTTTCTCACTGCAGCCAGTTCTGGAAGTGGAAGAGCCCAGAGACCACAAGACCAGCTGGTCTTGTTTGGCCCTGGTCCAGACAGCATGGGGACCCTCATGAATGAGGCTGGCTTCAGCCTCATAGCCAGCCTCGTCCCATTCAGAATGTCCAAACAGCACCTGGGCTGAACTTGACTTTGTTTCTGAATGACACTCTGAAACCCAGTATACTTGAGCTTGAATATCATGGTATTTGTGGCATCCTTTTCCTTCTTCTCCTTCACCCAGGGCAGGACATGGGGCTTTTACATCAGCAAGCTGTCAGTACGATGTCAGCAGGATACAGAGCTGACCAGAAACGGCTCCTCTACCTGGCCCCACGACCAAGGTGGTCTTTGCACAGACTTGCTAGATTGCCATAGAGTGTGCACAGCCAGCCATGAGCTCTGCCAAATACTGTGTTAATTCCTGATGATGGCTGCTGCTTTACAAGGAAACAAAAGACTGTTGGTATGGAGCAGACACTCAGCCCCCTTGCAGCACTTTGTGTGGTGTTTAGCTTTAAATGTCTTTTGTCCCAGCACCTTAGCAAGGCTTTGTGGTGCAATAGGAAGCTTAGAAGCCATAGGAATGCATAAGGCCAGGCCTTGATTCATCCTGTAACCTAAAAATACAGACTGATTCCTGCAGCAGTTATTTTAGTACCAGACAGCAAACTGCTTCCTTGAGATGAAAAGGCTCAAATACCGGTACCCTCCTCATAAACAGGATCTTGATATATATGGAGAAAAGTCAGACAATTTAGGCTGCATGAGGCTCACACAAATGCAGACACAAACATACACAAACATGCCAGCAAGGTGAGATAATCAACACAGCTCTTCACAGATATTCCTGCCTATCATTCCTTTTGAGGTAAAATAAGTAAATAATATGAATTTAAAAAAACAAAAAAGAAAACAATGAGCCTCTCCCTCATGTTTCTGCTAGGCTCTTCCTGCACTTGAGAGCTACCAGTCTAAACATGCTCTCCCAGCCTTCCTACACCTGAAGGAATATGAGTTCATAAAAAGACTGCCAAGACTGTATGGCACCTTAATGCAGCACCCAGTGTTTTCCTTGCTTCTTACCCTGGAGGTTGGTCCCAGCTTATATAAGAAAGGAAGGGGGGGGCAAAGGTGGAGAGAAGGTGTGTTATTCACAACACACACTGTCTCTTTTCTGTTAGACTGGAGAAACTCTTGTGTTTAAATTGCAAAGTGTTTAGGCTCTGCAGCCAACCCTGCCAGCACAGCTTCAGCAAGGCGGGGACACATCTTTGGGGAGTCCTAAAGTCATTTTAGGTACAACCATTTGCCATTGCCCTTGCTGTTGTCTTGAATCAATCAGTGCTACACTCTTTCACTCAAGTGCAATAGCCTCCACAAATATTTGGGAGTACTCCATGCCAGGAAATTTAACTCTCCTGAGCAAACAAACTGACACTGATTCCGAAGGACTCTTCTGAAGTAAACTTCTCTCAAAGGTTTGATTCCCTACTTACTCCACCAGTGGGATTTTAAGGGCAGTTTTTGTGTGTAGGGAAGAGCCATGTGCATCTGAAACTTGGTGAATCACCAGTCAAGAGAAGCTTTCAAGGCTCCTGTTACTATTTTGAGGTCTGACAGCAAGATAGCTGTTATGTAGATTTCCTAGATGTAGAAGAGGGTAGTGAGAGTTTCCAGCTGAAGAACTCCCTTCTCACCACTTGCACTATCCTTTTGCTTGTGCTCCACTGAAAATGAAGTGCAAATGAATAAGCAAAATTAGGAGTGTTGAACATGAAGCAGTTTTTATGCAGGACTAAGAGGAGCGAAGAGGCAGCCATTATTATGGGAAGAACAGGGGGATGATATCCACTGTAAAACCACTAGAGTAACCAGAGGCATTCCAAAGAGGAACTGAAGCTGAAATCTCTATTGACAAGGGATGCTATTTCAGGTGGGGACAGCTATTGCTGTGGTGTTGGGGAGAAATAACACTCTTCATTAAGCAAAAACACAGGCACATGTACCACCGGAGCCAAGGAGGATCAGTACACTTTAGACAAGCACACACAACTCAGGGACTTTCACACTCCGTAGTCTCCAGTGTTAGGTCAGAAATCTCACAGGCCAATTTTCATGTGTTTACTCACCTACATTATTAGCCTTTCCTTCCAAGAAACACAATAATGACAGCAACAAAAATTACCTGCTTTCACGCCTCAGAAAGGGTTCAATACAAGGTTGTTTTGCTTTCAGGTGAGGGTTGGGCAGATGCAAGGGTGTTGTTTCTGATTTTATCCAAGCTGGTTTATTCCTGCTTTGCTTTCGTGTGCCTGTTGTCTTTGGGAGAGCATTACCTGCAGTAATAAGGTGGCATCTCCCCAGACTGCCTCCAAGCTACTGCTGACATTCATCCTGCAACCCATCCTCCATCAGAGCATGAGCAATCAATTACAGATAGTCAACAGCTCCTCAGAGCAGTTTTTGCAAGAGCAAGTGAAAAATAAGAAACACTGGTAATTATGTCAGGCTACCACTGTCTTATTGGAAGAAAGAAAGCAAGCAAAGAGCGTAGCACCTCAGCTGATTGCTTTGGCTCCAGTTAGGGGGCAGGAGAGCAAGGGAGACTGTCTTGGCTGGTTTTGAGAATGGATGGCAAAAAAAGTATCTTTTCCAGTTAAATCCTTCACTGATTTCAGTGAACAAGCACAAACACCCCCATACTGACATCCCACCAAAAGCAGCAGCTGCTTCTTACTACTCTCCTGCCTCCCACCCTGCACGCCTCTGGAAAGGAGACCAGCGTCACTCTTCCTAAGATTGAAGGGGCAGGACAAGGGGGCCAGTTAGCCCTGTCAGCAGTACCAGGGCAGTGAGCAAGCCCACATATAAGCACATCATTCACGCACATCATTCAGGATACAGATGCAACAGAAGCTGAATTTTGCGGGTACAGGCCCCCTCCGCTATGGCTCTTCTCAACTTGTGAGTACTTTTCCTTTACAATCCGCACAGTGCTCATCCCATGTATTTTCCAGCACACGCATGCAGCATTTTCTGTGCCTGCTGCTCTGCAGAACACTTTGAACAGGCTCAATCAAAACACATTTATGCCGATGCTGGCTTCTTTTGTCAGAGCAGAAACAGTCCGGCTCCGTCTCACAGACCTCCTGCTGTTCCGCGTGTGCTAGAGCCAGTTCAAGTGCCTTTGCTGTGCCCTGCCAGCAAGCACGCTCTGCTGCTGCCCTCGCACTCCCTTGCTTTCCTCACCACCCCCCCTCATCTTAGGAAATAATTAGCAAAGAAGAAATAATAAAGCAATATAGAGTGCACTTCTGAGACTTCCGACAACTGTTGGCAGCCACACTCACATACTCCTGGTGCTGCTCAGCTTCCCAAGAGAACCACATAAGCCTTCCCTTTTTGGGTGCCCCCCTGCCTCCACGCGCTTGGGTTGGGGTCAGATGAAGAGGAAGGCACATGCACAACACCAGCCTCCTGCAACACGTGGAGGGGCAGGAGTGGGGAACACAGATTTCCCTCCGGGCAGAAAAAGCAAGACTTCGCAGTGTGGCAGTGTCCCGCTGCATAATGCCCTGCCATAATGAACAGGTAGGCTGTAGGTATAGGTTATAAATCGGTCCTATAAAGCACTGTTAAAGCGGTACACATCTGTGGTGCTGCTTGCCTTAGCCAAAAGTGTCCCAGATTACTAGAGCAACAGCAGAAAAGGATACCGCAGCCTGATGAGCACTTGTGAGAGAATTTGCGCTTTGAGGGATAACGGAGCAACACATCTGCAGGCTGCAGAACTCCCTGGCACCAAGACAGGCACCAAGGGGACATCTCTCCACTTCCCATTTCTCAGGAGAGAAGGCCAAAGAGGAAAACACAGCTCCTTTCCGATCTCCTCTCAGGCCTCTGCTGCTCTACTGGGAGCCACTACAAAGGTGTCAGTAAATAGCAATGACAGTGATGAAATTTCCTTCATAGGTGTCCAAGTAACTGTCAAGTACTCCACCACAAAAGTACAGCCAGAGAGCAAAGCAATACTTTATTCTTGCACAAGGCCAGACATAAACAAGCACTCTTAATGGGGCTGGGGAAAGGGCTTTGCAGTCCATTAGCTACCTGCTGAGCATAAAAGTCTTTGGCTGCACAGATGTTCTGATAGGGCATGTTTCTCGTGTTCTACATCTGAATAACAAGAACAGACAAAAATACGGACTGTAGTAAAAGCCACGAGAGATGTCTGTAGCTGCAGTCCTGCAAGAACAGGATTTCTGGTTACAGGAAGCTTAGAAGTAGCCTCTCTGTGGGAATAGCTGTTCAGTAGCAGCATTTCTTCTCATCATCTGGTCCCACCTATGGAATTCTGCAACAGGGAGGTCAGGATTTTCTAGCATCCCAGGAATCTGCGTGCCAGCTCTGTATAGTTTGGAGCTTTCCTTCTACCTTGCCATACAGATAACATGGCATATGTTCACTGTTTTCTCACTGATGTCATATGATTGCAATATCCTCATCCGATTAGCAAGCTCAGGCATGCTTGGCTCACATTGTATCTCAATTAATTTTACCTACAAACATTGATGAACTAAGTCCTGAAACAATGCCTACATAACTCCCCAGGGCATTGTTTTGATTCCATCCTGGAACAAGGTCACTCTCCTCTTGACTGATGGTTTTTCATTCTTTATCTTTTCCTAACAGTTGTTTCTTAAATGAGAATTTCACTGGCAATAAGCAGAATAATCTTCACAAACTGTTTGAAAATCTAATGTCTCCTGCTAGCTGTTGTTCGGAAGCTTCAAGTACTTACTTTAATTTTTTAATGCTTGTTGGATTAAATAGCTAAAACCAGATTTAACGTCTAAAGGTTACCTCTGACAACCAGAGCACCTTGCAAAACAGAGGCGCACAACTAGCAAGCATACAGTCTCCAAAAGAAGCCTGACTGAATTTCCAGAGTGCCAAACTTACCGACCTAAAACTTTCTGACTGCTGTCAGTGCCCAGGCTGCATCTCTCCAAAGCACTGTAGTACTCTACCCTACATGCCCATATAGCCAGATGTGCATACCAGGTACTGACAGGTTCTTCTCACTGAGGACAACTGGGAGAACCTCTCAAGGAAGGCTTGCTTAACCATTTCACCATTGCCTAACCTACTTGCCCATATCTGCCACTTGGAGGGAAGGCCCATAGATCATTTCCATGATAGTTTTTCACTCCCTGTCTCACCAGCCCTGCTGGAAAAGATCTTTGACTTTTCCCAGGAGCCTGGTGTGCTGCCTCACCCATCCTGCTCTCTGCTTGCAGCTGCACCAGCCCGCTCCACCAATATATCACCATTCAGTGAATATTACAAGCCACTTGTCTGGAGACAGTGATTCTCCAGCCACATCTTCTGAAGCTTTCCAAAGCATGCAGGGGACCGGAGAAGGCACCCCGCACACGAAGAGGATGGTGGGAGACTGTGGGCAGCTGCCGAGTGGTTCAGCTCCAGACTTTCTTTCCAACAAGTGACCTGCAAGTGAAATGTGGGAAAAGTAGTATCCAGATCATCATCTGGTATAAATCAACAAAGCCCCACTAAAGACATTAAAGCTCTACTGGTTTACACCATCTGAGAATTTGGCCACAGGGAAGGACTTCTTAAAGTTCAGTTTTTAGCCTTTATCACAGATATACATGGGAGGAAAGCTAGTGCCCTATCTGCTCTCAGCGAGCATTACCAACCCCTACAGAGATCAATAGGAGCTCCCTGCTCACATCAAGAGCAGAATGATGCCCTAAAATTAGCATGTGTTTGAATCAGTGCATTGTATCTTGTTTGCAGATTAGTAGCATTGAGTAGATATTGAGGGCATAGGAAAGCTAGCCAGTTTAAACAAAGTAAGAATTGACCTAAATTTCTGCTAAGCTGAAACTGATCTTTTTGGATGGGAAAGAGAAGAAAAGGTGTCCAGAAATACTCATATTATGATTCATTTGATTGTTTCATGTCTTCTCATGCACCTAGCTCCAGCAGACAAGAAATAGTAAAATTTCACATAATTTTTACTCAGGCTGAACCGTGGGGCTTTGGGCTCCTGTCCCTGGAATGGATGGCTCCTCTTCTAGTTTATAGTCCAAACAGATACTGACAAATAGGCTTTAGGTGGTTTACCTAAATCCTCCAAAGCTGTGCCCGTCAACTAGCTATAAGGTTGGGCAACTGCTTGGCTAGTTCAGAGTGTCTCAAAAAGACAAATCATATTTGCTGTGTAGCGTTTCACATATTCCTGCATGCTGTCTCACAATCATATTCTAAATAGCAAATTGAAAGAGATCTGAAGTGAAATGAAAGGAAACATATTTATTCTTCGTATTTATGATAGCAATAAATTCCCTTAAGGCACTGCCTTTTTTGTTTAATGCAGGGAGTACCAAATGTGGGCTGGGTAATGGATATTTTATGAAAGCAGCCTTGCCTTGAGCTACTGATTGCTTAATTGAAAAGATTAAAAGATTGGAGCATGAAAAAATACAAAAGCAAAAAAAAAAATTATAATGACCATGAGCGGGCTATGATTATATATCAGCTTCAGCAAGCTAGCAGCTACATTACAATTATAATAGTTTATGTCTTTGATACACAGCCTCTTCCTGCAAGAGCACTTTTGTAATATTTTACAACTCCTGTAGATTACTGAAGAAAAAAAAGGTCCCACACTCTGCTTTGTAGTTTATCTTTCTCTAAACCAGCTGAGATTTTTTTTTGTCATTGTATATTTCTGTTTCTGTGGACAATATTTTTCCTACTGGAAGAAGGTAGAGGGTGTATGCAGGGAACTGTTTCCTCTAGGTCCTAGCGCACTTCCTCCGTCTGCATCTAAGCCAGGAGAGGAAAAAAAAACAAGTGAGCTGCTATTTCACAATGCAAAAGTGTAAGCACTCTTGTTTTCTTTCTGTTACTCTGCCACTTACTTGTGCATTTTCCTTGTTCATCATGGGAATATATCTTTTTTTTTTTAATCCAGCATAGTCCATGGGTGAATGATTAGAGATAGAATGAAAAGAAAAACTAGTGAGATAGACTGGTTACTGATGTGCACTGTTTCTGCTGGTGTGTTTATCCATTGATTCCACTGTTATGAATAATACACATATTCATCATGCCACTGCTTCGAGGGACAATGTTCTCATCCAGGTCCTCTGTGCATTTTAAGTAGCTGGGGGTTCCCCTGGGATCTGGGACTAAAGGACTAAACTTATCTTTGGTGTAAACTGTACTGAGATGAGTGAAACCACTGAGACCTAGGATGAATCTGACCCAGGGAGAAAGACTCTCAAGAGCTCCATTTAATCTCTGTCTCAGCATGGTTTTCCACAGGAATCTTCATAGCTATCCATCTCTCTAACACACATAATAAATAATTTACTCGCAGATATAAGGGAGCACTTTGCTTCAATCTGCTAATGATCTTAGCACTGAAAGGGGCTCTACTGTGCTTAAACCCTCTTTACATTGCCTGAGAGACTAAAAGTGCCATTATTGTAAAATGAGATGACAAGAAATAAAAAGGAGAGGGTACAGTGAAGCATTTTGGATTCTGGAAAAATAACTTATGTCCTTCACCTCTTTATGGCACATTTGTGGTGTCTTCTATACTTAGTAGTCGTCAGCATTTCCACTTCAATTTTCAGGTGGATTTTCAGCTACTTAAATACCCAAGTGAGATTCACCTCACCTTAGCTATCAAGACAACAGAAACCAACACTTCTGCAGGGGTCTCTCTATTTCTGTATTACAGATGGAGCCTACATGACTTGGATAGAGGTTTTGACAGCTGAAGCCAAGTGAGATGAATCCTATTCCTAAATATCTGTCTGAATTCAGTCCCTTCTCATCAAGCCTGATGTCCTCCTGCCACTTGCCCTGCATACTCCCTTAAGCTATGGTAAAGGGTCAACAGTAAGACCCTGGGGTTTGGCTTCAGCCATCTGCCAGTGCCTTCCTGCAAACACTGGGTCTGCAAACAGAATACAATCACAGAGAGAAAATTGTCATATATGCGTGTCACAGCACAGAAAGCATTAAACAAAAAATAAAAGAAATGTCAAGATAGGCTTCAGTTCCAAAGGCCAGCTTCTGGTCTTGCTTATGTCCTGGCCTGAGCCCTGCTAAGTATGGCAAGTACACTAGAGATTCTCTGAGTTAATGTCTTTGTAGTGAAGAAATGTGCTTGCTGCAATCCTTCCTCACTTGCACCAGGTCTGCACTCTCTCTGGCTGACCCCTATGTTAGGTGTATTTGAGGACACTCCCCTCTAGCTCAAAATGACCTGGATGCTGGCTCTTCCCAGCAAATGCTCTTCCATTATAGAAGTTTCCAATATAAAGAAGCCTTTCAGGATAGCTTTAATATCTCTGGTTAATTTCCTTCTTGATCTGACCTTCTTTATTGCCCTAAGTGATTCATTTCCATCTCTGGCACTGCACCTTTTAAGAATTGATTTAAAATTAATACATGGATAAAACAGTATAAATAATGTATGGTTGCTGTATTTAATATTAATGGCCCTTAAATGAGGAAAAATTGCATACCTGCAGATGATTTGCAAGAGGACAGTGGGGCCATGCTATTAGATTGCAAGGAGAGATATTGAGGTTACCCAATGCTTCTCATCATAAGAGAATTTTTATTTCAGTAGCCTACAGATTTGTCAGACTTCCCTCCTGCAGAGATTTTGCTGAGAATAGACTTGTTCACTGCTATGCACATTGTGAAAAACATCTCCCAGATAGCTCAGATGTTTCTGTGAATTCATTCACAGGCAGAAAGGTGTGTGGTCTGCTGATATGAAACAAGCTGAGTGAGCAGACCTAGTAGCACTGTGCTATGGAGCAAGAACCAGGCAGAGATGCAGGCAGTCTATCTTGTGATGTCCCTGTCAAAATTCCCCACCTCCCCCAAATTTGGCCATGTGAATGTGTTTGAACCTACCAAGACCAGGGCTGGCAGGGCAAGGACCAAAAAGTTAAACTAGGAATTAGAGCAGAGTCCCACTGTGGCAAGGAAACCACGGTTTAGTAAAACTGGGATCTAAGGAGCATGAGATGGAGAAGAAAACACTGGGATGGGCAGTGCAACTCATGGAGGTGCTGAATTTCCTACCTCAGTGTGCCTTCACCTTCCTGCTAGCAACTGTGCCAGATAGCTAGTGTACACTGTAGTGACCCAGAGCTTCTGCAGAGCTGTGACCTTCCCCGTTGCCTTGCCACAAGCCCAAGCAAACAGAGACCTGGAGGTGAGGCTTCGTCTCCACTTTCAAACATACCTCTTTCATCTGCTTTTTTAATCTGGAAAAGAAAGCACAGGGAGGCCCTGCCATTTAAGAAACAGCTCACATCCAAAAAAGCTGCCCTCTCCTACCCTCACCCTCCACAAAGATCGCACACCCTTTGCCTTGTTCTGCCATCACACAGGTCAGATGAGCGGGGCTGGCTGGCAGGGATGGGGGCTAAGAGGGGAAAAGGCTGAGACCAAGGAGACCATCATCCATAGGACATGCTGGGTTTCCAGCACGCAAGGGGTTAATGCTGGTCCGAGCCCTCACACAGGTGTAATGAGTCAGGACTGGGACTGATGGCTGTCAAGGAGGGAATACAGGAAACTTTCACTTCTTAGGAAGGAAGAGCCTGGAGAAAGGATTGTTTCCCACCCAATGAGCACAGGGCTTGTTTGTCCATCAGACCACGGCTTCACCTCTCTTTCTAATCAGTCAGTCAAATTCTCCTTTTGTTTCACATCCAGTGTGGTTTCCACCACCACAGACACAGCCCTGCAGCGGGCACCTCACTGTCCTGAAAGCTTTGCTCTCAGTGGCTTTTCCTTACCTGCTTGTTCTCACAGTCCCCTTGTCAGGTTCAGTGGAGAGAGAAGGAGCTTCATGATGTTTTCACACCAGCAATGGCTGGGCTGCTAGAAGCAAAAAGATTGCTCAAGAGACTTCTATGTCTTTAGTGGTAGGTTTGTGAATCCACTGTTAATCTTTCTGGTCATGTATGATTATTTGTGTGGCTGTGGAAGGAAGGAGCCAGTACGAAGATGAGTGCAGTAGAGCCCAGGGGAATCTCCTCCATGCTGAGTCCCTGCAGCAACGGATCTGTGGGTGATTAGTCCTCCTGCACTTTGCCCCATCTGCTCTGGTCCCAGTTGTTCCATGGTCTCCCTAAGATGAAGGAGTGCTTATTCAGTCCTCGGGTGACCTTCTCAAAAGTAGGCAATGAGGATTTCCAAGTATTCCTAGTGATGTCAGTAAATTCCCAAACTTACTCATTTGGATTTATATTCTGTTCACTTACGGTAGCAGCCTGACATTAGAGAAGAACAGCTTCTGTCATTGAACAGCGATACTTCATCAAAACATTGTTTAGCTACATTGCTCTCCTGTGCCACCGCTCAACTCCAGCATATTCAGCTAAAGAGGCAAGAACCAGCACCTCCAGATGAAGAAGAGGACAGATGTGACACTCCAGCACCAGGAGATACTGGGCCGGAGACAACCAGATATGCCTGATTTATTTTATAATAACACATAAGATGTAATTAGTTGTAGTGTCAGGCTCTAAGAACAAGTCTGGCTGCATACTGCAGACCAATGGAGCAGTCATGGAAAAGAGTGGCAAGGTAAGTGACTGCAGCCAGTGAAATGCCAGTGCTTGTGGCTAGAGGGGCTGCCAGGTTTGCAGGGGAAAGCTGGGAGTAGGGAAGGAGAAGCATCCAGGCTCTGCAACTCTGTCTGGATCAGCAGAGAGACGCTGAAGGAAGCTAGATGGATGAGCAGCTATTTAAGGAATGGAGGAGATTACAGCCACAACTGCTGCATCTGAAAGGCTGACTTACAGGCCAGGAAACAGCCTGACAGGCCACTGACACAGGGCATTGTTTTGAACCAAAATGAGGGCTGTGTAGCATAAGGCCATGTACAGGGCCAGAAATAAACCCAAGGAGAGTAATCTTGTGCTAGCAGGAAAGAGGTACCATCTACATCCTAGTAGTGTCCTCCCTAAACTTAAGGCCAATCATCTTGAATTCAAAAATACACCAAGCCCCAGCTTGTTAGCGATGTGTAACTTCAGCTACTGCTTGTGGCAGGGTCTGAATTTAAATGTGCAATTTCTGGTTTTATTTACTGCAAGTCAGCCTGGTCGAAACATTGGTATATTACCAGAGCAACAGAAAGCAGAAATGGGTCCAAAACCCGAGATGCAGGTTTGCTTTGCAGAGAAGATCACATTCATCTCCAAATAGAAGACACCTCATCCCCTTCTGCCAAGGCAAAGATTTCAAGAGCTGCTGCAGGGTTTGGGCTTGGACCTGCTAGGATTTTAATGTGGTGCTAACAGCTAAAATACGAGGCTGGGGGAAGTCAGGCAGAACAACAGAGAGGGGATCAGTGATCACTTGCAGGATGCAGCAAGCTGGAGAGAGACAACGCATGACATGGGCCAGGGAAACGTGAGCTCCTGGGGGGGTCCCAATGGATCTGCAGGTGCAGTCTCCTGCAGGGGGGATGACTGGCACCCAGACCTGAATTCATCAGAAGAAATGTTAACCATGAACCCATTACTTGCTGATGAATGTGACAAAGCAGCTTCAAGAGCAGACCAAAAAAAGTAGTGTGCAAAACTGGGAAATGAACAGGGAGATCTGCCTGGGCTTTTCCAAGATGCAATGTTTCATTTTGTGAGGCCGGGCTGGCCAGGAAACTCCATCTTTTCTCACCAAAGGGGAGGAAAGAGGCTGGCTGGGGAGGGAGGAAGGAGTAAGAGTCATGCTCTGATCCGGGCTCCCACAGGAGACAGTGCAGCTGGGGGAGCAAGGCCCAGTTATGAAGTTTAGAAAGCAGAGGAGTTTCAAATGCTGCCCCATCTCTGTCTACCTGGAAAGCACCAGTCCCTACTGCAAATTGAGCAGCCAGTGGCTTTGAGCTCACAGATCCCAAAGTCCTTGCTGCTCGCCTACAAAGCACATGGGTTTTGTTACCTTCATCCAGAGAACCAAGCTTGCCCTCCCTCCAGATTTCCTTTGTTTTTATCTGCAGGGCCAGAATCAAAACAAATGGTTTCTGCAGCCTCAAAACAAGACATAGTCTATATTTAGACATGTCAGAAATTCTGAATATAGACTCAAAGCACTGTTGTTTCTATTTCTCAGCACTTCCTGCAAACCAAAGTATCTGTTATTTGCTCTTGTCTATCTTTACCGTCACTTGGGAAGACCAGTTTAATACAGCAGTGATAAAAGATAACAAGACAGTTTGCTCAAGTATCCAAGTTAGAGGTGACCTTAAATCTACTGGATAAAAGATGAAAGATAAATCTACTGGATAAAATAATCCTTAGTCTTCTTGCTGACAGCTAATTTAATAGGGCAGAACAAGGTGAAGTAAGAAGACCCTTCTCAGCCCATGCCCACACAGTATCTGATGTCTGAGCCCAAACCCCAGCAAGGCGTGCTCCTCTCCAGCCAGGTGGGAGAACAGCCTTTGCTGGAGCAGTCTGATGGGGATGAAGCAATCACCCCCTGCATAACAGGGGGTTCAAACTCTGCTATGATTTTCCCTACCAGAGGAAAACATATTTGCTCTGAGTGACTGTCACCCATTACTCTGCAAACCTGATTCCCTCCGGACCCACAAGCGATGAGTGCCCAGGAAGCACTGCAGGACCATGGCTTGTCTCCTGTGCATGGAGAGCATGTGCAGGCAGCCAGAGAGGCTGAGACCCTTTGCACACTCCTCCATGGCACATCTCTCAGCTCCCCAGCAGCCAAGGAAGTTTTGGGGCCTGAGGCCATATATGGAGCAGAGAGCAAATAAACGTGGAGAGCGTGACTGTTCAAATGCCTGAAGCCTGAATCGCCACCACTCCAGCTGCTAGGCTTTCTTGGAAATTACATGCTGCACTTCCTGGGTGAGCAGCATGCAGACATCCAGGATGCTCCTGTCAGGTCTGAGACACAAAAAAGAAATCATTCCTAAGTGGCTGAGATGCTCAACATTTGCTGCGGTTTGGTGACAAACGTGTAGGAATTTCTCATTGCTTACTGCAAAGAGATCAATGAGGCATCTTGGAAGTAAGGTATATTGTGAACACTGTAACCTGTGAAGAAAAAGGGAAGCATGGGAGCCAGGTTTTAACCAGGGAGAGGAAATGCTACAAGCCACAAAGATCAAGACAATTTGCAGGGATGGTCTTGCAAGGTCTCAGCTTCCTGCCAGCCTCTGAAAGTCACCCTCTCTGTCCTCTTTTGCTTCCCGAGTCTGCCTGACCTCACTTTGTCCCTGCTGCTGTGTCCCTGGTGCTGCCTAATGACCCTCCAGCCTCCTACAAACCTCAGAAGCTTAGTGAAAGCTGTGAGACTGAGGTCTTCTCCAGCAGTCTGTGAGGAAGGATGTTGATGGTGAGGACGACAGTGCAGAGCCACAGCAGCCAGCAAGGACAGAGCAGGTGTGTAGCTGAAAGCAGTCGGAACTGATGGCATTGAGGGAAGCATGGAAATTCCATGCACCCTGTAGTCCTTCTGAACGGGACAGCTTGAAGTGCCCACAAGAAGACATGACTGACCACATCAGCAATGACAGCTAAAGTCAGACAAGTGACAGCTGAAGGGGACTTCATGCTACAGAGGTACCAGAGGAGTTATGAGATCCAGGGTTGTCTTCATCTGCACTCCCCGAGCCATCACCTCCCTGAGATCTCCCTCAGAGTCAACATTACATTCACCAAATGACCTGGGTCAGTTGAAGAGCTGTCGTACCATAGCAGAAACTATGCTTAGTCCCCAAAATATAAGACTCTGGGAGCCGTGCCCTGCTGCAAGTGCAAATCATAAAGCACGCAGCTGTGGAGACCTTCCCGGCCAGCCAGGCTGCTGCTCCAGAGAGGGTTTCTACCTTTTCTTCATCTGTTATGAGGGAGAAGAGGTTCCTTTCACAGCCTTCTATGCTCCCTTCCCCAGACAGCGCCTCATGTTTTAGCCAGCTACTTTATGGTAAGAAACAACTTCCCAAGCCTACCCTCACTTTGTTTCTGCAGAACGAGCTGTTATTGCCAGAGCAAAACAAGTAGTTTCTTCCCCCTGCCCCGTGGGCTGTGCATGCTGAGTCTGGTCCTTCCAGCCTTTGCTAGCTCCAGAAGAAAAAGGATTGAACGAAACGACCTGAGGTTTTGCACTCAGGCCCAGAACCTGTCCTATTCCAGGGCTGCTGGAGCCTCTGCCTCCATGTATGTATCTAACAAGCATGTCGTGTCGAGTCCTTTCCTCAGCAGCCTCGCGGATATGGTCTTGCCTTTGGCATGACCTAGTCGTGCCTCTTGCCTGACTCCTGTGTTGTTTCAAAGGCAGAATCCTAGGATTTGCTGGCACTTTAAAGCATTCATCATGCTCCAAAGCTCAGTCATTTTGCCATGGGGCTTGGGGCAGCCTGAGCATGATGCAGCAGTTTGGCTGCCCCAGGGCAGCAGATGCAATCTCTCTCCAGTACATTCAGGTCTTGTTTGCAGTCAAACCTCTGCTGGTGCTGCATGCAGATGAATGGCAAGCACCCACAGGATTCTGCCTAACGGATACATGCCCTGCCAGATGAGTGGGAAAGGGATTTTGGAGCGGAAAGGCACTGAGCATCACATCTTCTACTTGCTGCCCAGCAAGCCCTCTGGCTCTGCAGCCACCCTCAGAGGCTGCCGGAAGAGTCAGGTGGATGCTGCCTGCAGAAAACAAATCCCACTTGTCTGATGATGGCTTTAACACCCAGCAGAGATGCTGAAATTCACCTGGATTCCAGGTGGCTGCAGACAGCAAGGCTGCGAACACCCTCATGCAACCCTGCTGGTGGCTGCCTCCTCATGGGGTCGGGCTGACAGAGCTGCCATGGCAAGCTCTCCATCCTTACTTTGAAGCAGCCTTGCACCCAGTGACCAGCACCTTCCCCCCAGAAGGCCACTGTGGCTGTTTCTGAACGGCTGCCTGAGCAGCATGAGGCAGAGATGGAGGTGCAACGGCCCAATGCTATTGACTCCAGCCAGCAAGCGGGCAGTGTAATCTGTCTGCTTTTGTTCCGTTCGCTTGGTGGTGTGCTCTCATTAGCCCCCCACCAACAGTCAACCTGTCAGCAGGTCTGCGCTCCAACTGCCTGACCTCTGACTTCCACTCATTCTTCCACAAATTAATTTCCCAAATTGACAAATTAAAGTGCACAGTATGCCCAAGGTCACTAAATCACACTGGGTTCTGGTAAATGTCAACCAGCATTGGGTGGGGGAAAAAGAGGAAAAATAGGGGGAGGGAAGGGATAGAAGGTAAAAAGGAAAAAAGAAGAAAAACCCCACCATGTTTGTTTGAAAGAAATGGACAAAAACCTCTGAACTGTAGTTTCTGATTTGCACAGGATGATGCTGTGTGAGACCAATTAAAATGGAGGCTGACAGCTCCCCTGGCACACAAGAAAGTAGGAAACACAACTGGCCAGAGCCATGTGCCCCAGCAGAAGGCCACTGTGGATAATCAAAATGGCCTTGGCTGACCCAGAAAAGTGGTGTCTCCATAAAGCCTAGGCTAGGTCCCATCTCACTTGTGGTGCCACCACACTAACACATTGCAATTAGGTTTTTCCTGATTCCCATCAGTTGAATGGGAATCCCAGCCAGAGGCTGGACGCTGACATCAGGCAAGCCAACGCACACTGGTACCTAGGGAGAGGGCAGGAGAGCAGGCTAGAATTGGGAAGTGAAGAGCATTTGGCATTGCACCAAGCCCGAGCGAGATCTGGGTGCCATCAATGCCAGGCCCTCGCTGCCACCACTGCAATGTTGTACAATCCTTCCCACAGACCAAGTGAATGCCTTTCTGCCATACCCCTTGCCCAAAAGTGTCTAGAAATCCTTCAAGCCTCAGTGTAGCTATGGTCAATTCACATGCCAACATTGCCTTGATCTGAATTCATGCTTTCCTCTCCTTCATATTTACCCACTGCTGTATTTAAAGAAAGCCACCATGTCCCCTCTCAGCCACCACTCACTGGGCAATGGAGGCCAGAGCTGGTACAATGGGGTCCCCTCTCCCCTTTTGCTCCTAATAGCCCAGCTCCACACCTGCGCCCGCAGAGCTTCATCTTTCTCGACTACAGCAGCCAGCAGTGCTGCAGGGGAGATCTTGCCCCTCTCCGGTGGCATTAATAGTTCCCTGCCTCTTGGGAAGGCTGTGACTTAAATACTCTGTGCATTTATCTTTTTCATAATGGCATGATATCCCTGCTTCTTAGTTACCCCCATCAACTAATACACCCAGGTCTTTCTCTTCTACGCTTGTTTTGAGCTGATAAGCTTCCAGCCTATAGTGGAAATTCATGTTATTAGTCCCTAAGTGCATGACCTTGCACTCTGTAATATTGAATTTCATCCCATTTCTATTAGTCTGGTCCTCAAGGTCAGTCAGCGCTTCCTGTATCATACCCTGATCTTCTCGCATAATAACGGTGCTCCCAAACTTACTGTTATCTGCAGATTTCATCCATGCACTCCTACCTTTCATGACAAGACCATTACTGAAAATATGAAACAGAATCAATCCCAAGACTACTCCTTGAGCAACTGCACAAGTAGTCCCCCTCCAGCTTGAACACTCCAACACCTACACCACCTGTATTCATCCCTTCCTCAGCCAGACCTTGCACTCTTTTCTTCTGCCTAACCCCATCATCCCCCACTGAACAAATAATTTCCCATGTGGCATCATATCAAATGCTTTGCTGATAGCCAGATAGATCAGCTCTGTTTCCTTCAACAGGAAAAGCAATTAGCTTTCTTTGATAAGATATCAGGTTCTTGTGGCACAATTCACCTTTGATAAAACCAGGCAGCATACAATCTTGCTTTCTATTTGTGCCCTTTATCCTTTCCTGTAAAGACCCCAAAGATGTTTGCCTTGAACAGAGTGCTGAAGCAAGTACACTGACTGTGCAGACAAAAGCAGTGAGTGTTGTCCCCTTAGTGGTGTTTTCACCTAGGAGGACACCAGAAAGAAAGCATCACCCTTGCAGTGATCCTTCCTCTGCTCTTCTTTCTATAGCCCTTCCCCCCGTACAATGTGAAAGCAGCAGCATTCGGCACAACCCCAGTCCAAGCCCAGGTGTGGCACTTGGTGTAGAATTTAGCTACACTACCAAAAATAGGAGTTCATTGCAAACACTGAAGAGCAGACCAAGACCAGACACTCCCATTTCATTCTCCCTGCATGCAGCACTTCTCAGTCCTGATGAAATACATAGGAATGCTCATGGAGTAAATTATTACTCCACAAACTGGGTTCAGTGGCTGCCATCTGGAACAATTTCATTGCTTGCCTGAGTTGTTTCTATTATCAGTACAGTCAGGGGTCAGCAAATATGAAAACCTGGCCTACATTTGTTGTCCTCATTGTTATCGTTGCTTATCAGAGCATCCTCCCAAGGAGTTATGACTTCAATAGGCTCCACTGCAGGGCTGCCTCTTAACAGATATACAGTCAGCACCATCCTATCATTCAGGAAGTCACTGACAAGCAGAGAACTGAGGTTTTACTCTTTCCGCATCAAGACAACACCACCAGTCCACATTTGCTTGAATCACTGTTGTGTTTCCGCAGGGCTCAGTTCTGCACAGCCTGCTGCACAAGGAAAGAGGTGTGGGATGAGGCTTAGGGTGCTAACACTGTAGACAGGATATGAAATGTTCAGATTACCAATTTGCATGCAACACTGGTGGGGAGAGGTTATTCCATGGCTGTACAGTGGTTCTGTGAAGGGGATCCCTGTACCATTCATCGCCCTGTGAGCTGATAGCAAGGAGAGACAGTGGCTCTCATCCACCCCCATCTTCTCCCCTGGGGTCAGGACTGACAGCACAAGGGAGAAGCCAGGTCTTCTCCCTCTGAGCTGAGGCCATGCCTGTTGAAGGAAGGGCATGACAGTACAGTCCCTTAAGTCTTAGAGGGCCTTACCACGGCTTTGAGCAGAAATCCCTCTGGGTCCCCCTTCCTGCTAAGTCCCTCTGCTTGCAGGGGAGCAGGCACTAACTGCTGCTCTGTCATGGACACTGATGCAGCTCAGGAGGGAGGGAGATGTGCTCTGCCCATCGCTGCCCATCATTTGCTACAATGAAAAACTAATCATGCAAACAGTCCTGTATATTTTTATGTGTTTGGATAAAAGGTGGTGTCATCCTATTAGATGTCTGAGGGGAATTCTTATGCTCCCTGACTCTCTTGCATTGGCATGTAGTCTGGGTTAAAGACCAGCTGAGAGTAAACTCCTAGTCATAACTCATCTGAACGTGGTCAGGCAGGTATGCAGGTATGAATCTGTGCATGTCACACAGAAACAGCCTGCTTCCTTCTTCCCTGTTCCCAGATGGTAAAATACAGCATGAAAGCAAATCATCATCTGAAGAGTTCTGTTGGTTTTGTGGGGGGTTTTTACTACAGTTTATCCTCTTTCCTGTAACAATGACACTGCACCTCTCCAGCTAGCAGTTCAGCCCATGAAACAAGCTCTTCCGAGTAAAAAATGATCATGTCACCCAGAAGTCTTAATGTTACTTTTAAGACCACTAATTGATTCTGCTGCTCTGATATCCTCTTGCAAAGCATTCCAGAGCCTAGGAACATTAACAGGCAAATGCTCTGGCACCAGCTGTCTTAAGCCTAAATCTAGTCTCCACCAGAAGGCTGGCATTAGATGTCTTCTCATTTTACATGTTTGCATTTTTACAACAACATTCCACAGTTTTGAGGCTACTGTAGGTTGGCTGAAGAGTCAGTTTCGTGACCTACAATCTGAGTCTTACCCTGAGAGAAGAAAAGCAATCACCACAGTAGAAAAGAGGTTTCAATAGAAAAGTTGTTCTTTGGGTTAGCTCTGGAGAGTGTACATCCATGGGTGCATCTCCCAGGACATGGACATGAACTAGTGTGGCCTTGTCATTTATTCTCCTGGGCCCAGGGACCTGTGTAAGTAAAGGAGTTTTGTATACATATTGGTTGAAACACATGAAAATGCTCCCTCCTCTTTTTAATACTGCATGCTGCTGCATTTTCTTGCTGCTGCTTGTGACGATGTCCTCCTGCGTGCTGCTCCTCCACAAACCACGCTGGGCAAACAGGTAAGGTAAACACGAGGGGACATGAAGTCTGTTACAGCAACAGTCAACTGTTAGTCTACTAAGCCAGCACAGCTAGAAGTCCCAGGGCGCTAGCCAGAACCACCTCTCCCATCTCGTAACACATAGCGATTTAATTGAAGGAAGATCAAATCTCACTCCTCAGTCCCGGTGTCTCTTTTCACAAAACACAGGAAGCAAAAAACCACAAACCACAGAGAACATAACAAAATTCAAGCAGGCTACCAGTTCAAACCTTGGACCTGACAGGGAGATGCTCTAGATTTACCCTGGCACATGCAAGATCAGCATCTCAACCTGTTTCTTTCACAGCAGCCTGCTAGTTGTGATCAGAGTCCACACATGGGATTTTCTGTTTTCAGTGTTGTAAAATAAAGTACAGAAAAGCAAGTACAAAAGTCACTCACAGACACAAGAAAGAAAGGCAAGATCATTTATTATAACCAAAACTCTGCACTTCATGTCACCAAGTGGACTTGTCAGTCTCACATACATAGCCAAGGAAATCAACCCTAGACCCCAGAAATTATGCTATGTATCATATGACCTACTGGCATATTAATACCCTTTCCTTTTTAAATCTTTGCTTTCCCTTTGGAGCCTGCCCTCTCAGTGGGGATCAGACTGACACATTATAGGCTCAGTTTTCTTTCTGAGCTGACAACTCGTCCAGGAAGAGCTGGCTAGGATGTCAGTCTTTGGAGGATACACAGAAAATTCCAATGTGCAATTTGCATATCATCACTCTACTGCAAGGTATTGTAAGAAGAAATAAATACTTCTCTCTTCTAGGGCAATACCTTCAGCTTTTAGCCAGCATGTCACACTTGAAATAAAAAGAACATATGCACTGAGTTTCACTGGGCGACAATCTTCTCAAAAATGCTGAGCCGAGAAAAAGCCAGTGCAGAGACAGCCGCTCTGGGCATCCTGCTCGTCCCTTCTCCCCACATCTATTTATGGAAATATTTGGAAACTGCAATATAGTCCTTATTTTAGGTGACTCCAGTTGTTACCTTTGGAAACCTTCCTGAAAGGCTGCGTATAAAAAAGAACTCAGTATAAAATGCAGTCTAGAAAGATGGCATAGGAAACAGAAAACCTGAGAAATGGATTAGTTTCTTCCACTGTCTTCTCCACAGATAGACTGTGATCATAGGAAAACCACACCTGAATTCAGCATTGGCTGGCCCTATTACTGAAAATGCTAAGGTTTTTTTAAGCAGAGCAGATGATTACATAAATATGGCAATGTAATATTACCTTATTACCTGATAATATTACTTTCTTATTATGGCAATATAATATTACCTTATATAACTAATATTATTAGTTATACCTAAGTGATCATCCTGTGTATATTTTTACTATGCAACAGGGGCTTCATTTCCCAAATCACATTGTAATTGTACACTGCGTGGATAATAAATCCAGAGGAAGAGCTGCACCTGGACACCAGAAACCATATAATCATACCAGTGAACTTCTCAAGACAGCCCTCTCATAGGAGCCCAGATTGACTGGTGTTTGGAAAACATATGCCTCTCTTCTCCACAGCTGAGTCCTCTAACTTAGCAATGAGATTCAAGTCCATATATAGGCCAGCTACTACTAGTGTCTAATTTAGAAACAAGCCTTTGGATGATGTCGTGGTCAAGAGAGGAATGAGTAAAAATCTTCTCTTCCAGTGCTGTCCGGCCTCAGTTGAGAGGATTGGTCCCGGGACCTCAGCAGGTCTAGCAGGCAGCCCAGTAATGCATGGAGATGGGAAAGCACCACCAGCAGCTGTGGAGGGAACATACTCAAGCACAGAAACTTTGATACCTCTTTTTGAGTAGTGTTCACTGCAGCTGATGCCAAAAAAGAATAAGGTTATGATTTTGTCATCTTCCACAATTGCCTGCCTTGTACCATGCTGGAAAGACAAACTGCTCTCTCCTGCCGAAGAACAGATGTGAAAACACAGGTTATTTGCACCTTCTCAGCCACCACCATCTTCCCCCATAAAACTTGTCACAATACAGCCCTCAGTGACCTAATTTACAAGGGGCAGGATATAGAAGTTTTAAAAAGTGAAGAATTTGGGAAACTACCTACATCCTGTGTTTATTCTATGATCTGCTTGTACATGTTTTGGAGCTCCTTTCACTGGAAACTCAGAGACTTGCCACCAGAACAGCAAGCTCTTCAAGCTTAGCTCAAACTTGTATTAACAGGACAGATGAAGGATCAGAAATGTATGAACTCTTTTCTCCCAACTTTTGTTGAGCAAATTAATTTCTCCTAAAAGTTACTTGCAGAAGTGGTTCTGGGTGACTGTTTGCATTGGAGAGCAATGCCCACATGATCACAGGAGTCCCAGTCTGCTTAGAAGACTGGCATGACTTGCACCAAGGAGAGACTGCTGTGTGTCCAAGAATAGTTTCTTATGGTTTGCTTCTTAAAAAGAAGGTCACTCTTCAAAAACATGATATGCTCTAAGTTAAGTCCTTTCCTGTGTATCCTTCTATCCATAAAGAAGAAATCAAGCAGGCTGTTGCTCCTTAAAGCAGCTTTAAATACAGACATAATCCTCCAAGCCTGGGGCCATCAAGAGGTTTTTAGTCCTGCGGTTCTGAATCCGCCTGCCGCAATGGCTTTGTCCACAGTGGTCTTGACACATTTTTGCTGCAGTCCTGTTGTGTCACATTCATACTGGCCAGCTCAATGAGGGCCTGACTTGTGTCAGACAAAAGCACTTTAAAACTTCATTCCAAGTCTCTGCAGCCAATGCAGTACACTGCTATTGCAGTGATAAGAGCAGAGTTAGGTGGACAAGGACACAGCTACAAGCTGATGACAGAATCTCTCCTTTCATCCACTGAATACTGGAAAAGTCCACGTCTCTTCAGCAAGCAGCCAAGTAACTTCATCTGTGAAAAGACTTTTTTCCTTAAAGATTAAACAAAAATGAACCCTAAGTCAATTAACTGACTGGCAATGAACATATCTTTCTTGCAGTTTCTTTTCCATTATCATTCATTGCAGAAAGAAGCCATGCAGACAAGCAGATTTAATGAGGGCGAATAAAATGTTGTGGGAAGTCCCATATCCGTGACATTGCTGTTGTTCTCCAAGGACCCCTTTCAGAGGTTCTTTTAATGTTATAAAGCTGCATTCTTCAGGTTTGGAGAAGGATATGTTAGCAGCACAACTTTGAGATACTTCCTTCCTCTGACTTCTGTTAAAGTTGACCAAAGAGCCCACAGGGGCCAAGATGTCAAGGGGACGTCATCCCATACTGCTCTGTCTGAAGCCACTCCAATATCAGGATAAGATCACCTCTGTCAGGAGAATTGCTACTGAAGAGAGAGCCCAGAGAAGCTCTGAGGAGCAAGCCATCTGCCTTGTTTGGGGGTTTTTTTACCAGGAAGCATGAGAAATGCCTGCAGTTTCTTAGGTCATTTTCACTCTTTCTTTAGGGGTTGCTCTATCTTACTAACACAGGGGAAGCTGAAAACAGCCTGGTGTGCCACACATCAGAAACACAGTGCATGAGCTGCTGATCTGCATGCACTGGGCCCTTCCTACACAAGACAGGTGAGAGCTCCTAGGTGTGCATGATGGTTAGCCTTACTGTGCAGCAAACATGATGCATGTGGGACCACAGACACAACCACTGCACAAGTTCAGTTGAGATGCCATGTTAACAGGCAAAGGCTGTCCAGCTTTGATTTCCTAATACCTGGAAACCTAGCAAGGGACCACCTTAAACTGCATGATATCAGGTTGCCACCAACATACAGTGCTCCACCTCCAAAACTGATAGGTGTAGCCAGCCTTCATTTTGTGGGTTTGTTTTTTCCTAGAAGGCATAATCTGGTGTGTGGCATTTTCCCTGTACAGTAAGCTTACACTATGTTTGAGGAGGAGCTGGGATTTCAGTCAGGAGTTCTCTGAACAGTAACTAAGTACTTCCAACATCGGCTATGGTTGGCTCTGTAGTTTCATTTACAGATGAATCATCCTCAAGAATAAACGCCCTGGGTGGGGCATGGATGGGTCTCCCTCCTTGCCCCCACCCCCGGTGCTTTGAGTACTGCAGTGTTTTGATTTTTAAAACATATGTCTAACAAATGTAGCAGTGATAATGAGGAACATGTCAATCTGCCATGTTTCCTGTTCAAATTTCCGTTTTCATTTCTAAGGTTCAAGTACATCTTGATCCCCATGAGATAAATGTGAACAAGTACAACAGAAGTGTAGAGAGGAGAAGAGGTGAGAACTCAGAGCCGCAATGAAAACCAGAACCATTGCACAACACAGTCAGGCTCTGCTGTGGGGTAAGGCTGGTCCAGCAGCCCCATCTCACCCTTATGGACCAGTTGGGCCAAAAGGACCTGATCCCCAGCTTTGGCAGGGCCTGTGCACTGCCCCAACAGTGTCTGACAGATTTCCTTTCTGCTGCCAAAGAGATAGTGAAAGTTTCTGTGGCCAAACTCTCCATGTCCCTCTTCTTTCCAGCCTGCATCTAACAATAACTTCAAAATTTTGACCACCAAAGACCACATAAACTAACGCTTTAAGTGCCTGAACTGCCCTATGCTATATCTTCTGCTGCCTAGAGCCCTGTCTGCCTCAGTGGATGATGCTGAGACCTCACAAATACAACAGGACATCACCACAGATTACATAAACGTGCACACCATTCTTCCATGCAGGAGGAGAGATGTTTCAGATGTTTCAGGAGAGAGATGACAGAGAGATAGTTTACTCTTTTTCATACACAGCATGCATGCGGCATCCTCTATCACCAGCCTCACAGCTAAAATTTTACCAGTCTGAAAATACTATTCCAGTCTCTTAGCATGCACTTTTTGGTTTTTATAGCACAAAAAGAGCAGTTTGACTCATTCTTTCAATCACAGGCCAGTTTCTAGAGTTTGTGAGTCAGTTCGGATCAGTCCATCCTGACAGACTTCTGTCTGATATTTATTCTAAGAACATCTTTACTAACTTTAAGATTAGAAATTACAAGAAATACAAAAATCTTGGGGGGAAGGGGAAGGGAAGAGAAAGAAGATCATTATCTAGGGCTGTAAGATAACATTTCAGAGATTTCCAAAAAGTGGCAAACAGAGCTACAGAAAAGATGGCAGGTTTTGCCAAAACCTTTACTAAAAAAAGGTGGTCCACATGTCATGGAAGTAAAGGCAAGGAGATAAAATATAGAAGTGCTATAAAGACATGACACTTGACATGAAATGTCATCCTGCTTCCCATTCATAAGGAATTAAATTAGGCAACCAAATTCTGGCTATCACCAATAGGTTGGTATAGATATGGACAGTTCACTTTAACTATTATTCATCTACTCGTGGCAAGCTTTGAGACCAGCCAACCCACTCCAATAAGCAGCATGACTTACTCTCACAAGTTCCTCCTAGCTCTTGTCATAAGCATGTGTGTCATCATGCAGGAAAGAGGGTCCCCTTGACCACAGTGCCAGCCACCATCTAGAGTTATCTCTTCCTCCAAAGGAGGCTCATCCGTAATTGATAGTTTCAGCAATCCTCCCAATTTCATGTGATTAGAGAGGGTTTCCACTGATCCACTGTCCTCACCTGTTTTTCACTGCAGCTAGTGAACAAGCCTAACAAAGCCAAACAACCAGCCTACCAAAGGGGTTAAACACATTTGTCATCTACCCCAGCTTCACCAGTGCTGTGATGTTGCCACACCTCTCAAAATCAGGCCACTAGATTAAGTGTAACACATTAAGTCTAGACGTCCAGTGTTATTTTGAATGTCTTTGGGTTTCTAGGACAAGTAGGGGAGAGCTGTACCATTCACGAGTGGGAGCTGGATGCCGGAAGAGTATGGAGAAGTGCACAGGGTGCCTCTGCGTAGGCACCCCATTGCTTCCTCCCTCTGGGCTGAGCTACCAGCCTCTAAGTAATCACACTTGCATTTCCTAGTCTAAAAATGCTGATGTTGTCTTTAAGAAAAAACAGAATACTTCAGAATAATCTTATCTGATAGACCTTGGCAAGCCATGATTAAGCATTTTCTCCCCTTTATTGTCATGGGGAAATGGTCAACACCAAGAGAGCAAGTCCCAAGACAAAACTGCAGAATCTGGCAATGGAG